>NC_089587.1:66253793-66924921 GCF_019320115.1 Miscanthus floridulus | reverse complement strand
CAACATTTTAAAACTTTTTTTGCTAAGTCCTTGAAAATCCAAATTTGCCTTCTTTCTCAAATTGTTATCCCAAGAAGCCCAAGTGCGTGACAATTATTGTTGGACGATTTGGTTGCTCACCAAAGATATTCCATTTTCTGGTAGTGACAATTATGAGAACTATTTTTTCTAAAATATAACTAATTTCATTTAAGATAATATATATTTTACATACTTTGCCCATCAAAACTAATAATAAGCAAGTTTGACCTAGAACAAATGTAAATAAAATTATATTCCTCATTGGAGAGGTACTCTATGTTGTTCTCAAATGATGCCAAAAAAGTGGGTTCATTCACTTGAAAAGGATGTGATCTGTGTATAGGTGCGTGATTTGTGTATTCGAGCAACGAATGACACGCAATGCAGCTCTCGGCCGTGCACTCACTTGGCACGCGATGACGCATGCATTTGGTGACCTAACAGAGCGACATGCACGATTCGTGGACGACCGGATCATACAATAATGGAGGAACTATGATTCGATTAGTGCTTGAACTATGTATCTTGCACTGGAATTAGTTTGTCTTGAGACTAATCAACGACGACGATCTAACTCATTGGCTTGACTAGCAAAGTAGCAACGCTAACAACCATGCATGCATGTAGGACCCTGCCGGAGGCTGCTGACAGGGCTTACAGGTCTTGACAACAGACGACGCAACTACAACATGCAGCAAGACTACTAATTAAACGCATCAATGCAATTCTCCTATATATACGTACGTACGTAGACACATGTAGTGGTATCAAAAGGAGATCAATTAGTTAGGAATAGATGGCCCAACCTAATCTAGATTACGGGCTACACATACTCCCTCCATTCCAAAAATAAAATAAAAAACAATAGCAGTAATACAATTTTAGTAGGTTTGGAATAAGCAGAATTACTAAGTTTTTGGGCAAGTTTATATAAAATAATAATTTCAACACATGTCTCCAAATAGGTGTACTATAAAAATATATATACTCTATAAGTAGTCTAATAATACTTATTCGGTGTTATAAACGTTAACACTTTCTGTATAGATTTAGTCACACTTGAATATTTTTAGGGAATTGTTGGCGCCTGGACGTCCGATGGGATAGGATTCCATCGGACCGTACCAAACGGCCCAACAGAAACTCACCGCACTTCCACCGTATCGTTGTAGTCCTTCCCCATCTACCTTGTCCCGCCACGCACGTGTACCCCACCCTCGTCCGTCTCACCGCGCGCCACGCCCACCGCTCCTTCCCCCTAACCCCCTCCTCTCTCTCTCTCTCTCCGCTCGGGTGGGACCCGGGAGCCAGGATGAGCACGAGCACGCCCCATCCATAGGACCCTAGGCGCGCCACACGCCCCATCCGTCGGCCCCCGGTTCGCCACGCCCCTTCCCCTAGCACCGGGTCGTACCCCCATGACTCTCTGAACATACATCTGAAACACGAAACACTTGCAACATGAAACATTTGAGTGCAGCATACATCTGAAGCAGATGAAACATTTGGAACATACACTTGCAACATGTGTATGGAACATATGCAACATCCAAATAAAACACTTGCAACTTGCAACATAAAAACACCTATTGCAACATAAGACTCAAACAGTTGAAACATTTCAAACATACTCTTGCCACTACACCACAGCCCCAGACTAGGGATGTACCGTCGGTCGGTATAGGTTGATATAGCGACGCTCCGTCGGTCGGTATAGATCTATGCCGACACTTACTTGCGGCCGCTGAAAGTGGCATCGGTATAGCCTACGCCGACTGACAAGTTTTTAGCGACCGAAAGTCTGATGCCTTAGGGGGTACATATACCGACACATAGTTTGAAGCTATAAATATTTTTAGCAACTAACAATCCAACGTGAATCATTCACATAGAGACAATATATATGTTGCTAATCAGCAGTACATAATAACCCAAAAATAATCTATTATCAATGCACACGCATTCATTACAAGATATATTAACCATAACTGATTCATTCATATATGAGTAGCCCAAGTAAGGTCGGTCAGATTCAAGTTCATAAGTACAAAATAGATTAGAAGCTCGCAAACATGAAGTTTGTGCATGAGCAAGCCATCAACATCCCTACATCTACCTCATGTGACCAAAAGTCATACATCCACCACTTGTAACCAAAAGCTTAGCTCACTAACACCTAAAGCTCACTGCTCAAATTTGACTAATAGTGAGCTCAGAAGTCTTGTCTGTAATAGGCTCAAAACAAAACACAGCTTCGATGAGCCCTTTTAACTTGTCGACACCATTAGGTACGCTGCCTAGGCCTTGCAGGATGGCTGAAATGCAATATGAATATCCAATTAGTGATAATTTTTACCAAAGTTGGAGAAAGACAGCCAATAAGATCAACTCCAAGAGGTTCTCTAAAATTAATAGCCAAATTTCATAAAAAGGAAAGTTCAATGTCGCAAACCATTGTAAATGAAATAAATAAGTAAACTGATAGTACCTAACTCAAAGCAATATACAGATTTAGTATATGGGCTGGCACTGAAGGTTAACATATAAGATGATGAATTAAACATAGCCTGGACATGCTGATATAACTAATAAAATAACCATCAGCGTGTAAATACTAAATATGCAGTGCCAAAAACATACACGTTTATGAGAGCACCATAACTAGCAGTTTCACAGGATGTATACCCTCGTTTTTTCAAACAGTGCAGCTATACAGGAGGAACAGTCATATGAACACACAAGCAGCGGTATGTGTACCAAAGATCCTGCCTTGTACTAGAGGAAGAATCATATGATTCATATGAACACACGCAGAGAGCAGGAGCACGCAGCAGTACCAAACACGTAGGCAGCAACAGATCAAACACATAGGTAGCAGCAGATCAAACACTAATAGAACCATAATACTGAACTTTACCTTAGCTTGCAATAAATAGATTGTCCATGTTTCTTTCCCCTTCTCCACACTTGAAAAATGAATAAAAATATCCTTCAAACAGTGCAGAAAAATATCCTTCAAACTTTGATATGTGTCAGGTGCAGAGCTAGGAACAATGCTCATATACGCAGAATAATTAGTAGTTAATGATGTGACAAGTAACAAAACATGCTATAACTTGAAGTGGCTAGGCTCGAGGTATTGACAGGGAAACATGCATGGAAGGCTATGTTTGATTTAGTTGGAGGTTTTTTTATGTGAGTATGATCTAGAAGCGATTTTATCTCTGAGCAAACTTGTCAATCACTCATGCATAAAAAACTCTGGTGCTGCAGTAGTCGATGGAAGCAGGTTAATTATGTTAAACAAAATTAGAGGATATGGTTATCTACAACACATACATGGACAAAATTTCAAATACAGGTACTGGATTTAGCGGCCACCCCTAAACTGTTATTTATTTGGAGGTTGTCAAAATGGAAATCCATAACTTAAAGAGATGAAAGCAGTTCATGAAAATCTAAAAATTGTCATAATTCATATACAAATGTGAATTAGGGCATTGTGTGGTTTAAATCATCTAACATGTGGATTTTACTAAAAATATTTGTTTCAATTACTTGAGCCAAATATATCATAATAAGCTGCCATTTTGTATTGCTAGTTGGCCATTTTGTAAAGCAATTACAAATGAGAACAACAAACATCAGACCAAAGCTCAGGATGTTTCTGCAAAGGCTACTACAAAAAGAAAAGTCTATACCACAAAAAAATCAGTAAGATAAATCTATTTTCCAATTTCTTACCATGTGACCACAAAGTTACTAATCACAACTATGCAGTTTATACAACTTAGGTTACTTAAAAAACCATCACTAACTGAAAGACAATTAGGTCAAATTGGGAGTTTACTGTTTTGTCAATAGCAAGCTCACTGTTTTGTCATAAGTACTAGCAAGCTCACCATTTTGTCACTAGGAAGTTTACTAATTCTTACAAAATGAATCAACAACTGGGTCTTCAAATCAAAAAGTGGTTCACGGCTTATATGGGCATTACAACAGAAACAGGTTGTAAAATGTTGCAGCGAATGAACCATACACAGACATCATCAATTTTAATAGATTTATGTTAAACAGGGTATACTGCTAGCAAAAACAACAAGGTGACACATTTAGAGCGATGCATACTAAAAGCCTAGAAAAAATAATCAGCAAGAAGACATCAATTTAGTGCTTAGCAAATGTGGATAGCAGTGATGGAAGAAAATATGTCAACCTTGGACAATGCCACTTCCCTTGCAATGCAATGATAGAACCGAGTGCCCTTTGCTATTTCTATCTGAAGTTGTCAAGTCAATGGATAAAATGGAAAAACAGTAATACCAATGTGGTGCAAAAATCTCAGAGTGTTGTTCCACAACAGGAACACTGGGCTCATTCAGACCTCATCTTAAACTAAGCTATTGTGTTTATAGACAGACCATAAGCAAAGTACCATACCATAGAAATGAAGTAGACACCTTTGTGTGTATAGACAGATGCTACTAAAAGTGCCATCATTAACTCCAAGTACTGAGCTATTTCAAACATGTAGACTCATAGTATAAATTTCATATGGTCCACAATGGACAAAGGGTACCATGCTGCGCAATCATGGAGTTACAGAAGCAGTTCCATCTTCCTACAGCACACCCTCTGTTTCATCGACAAGGAAGACTTCATCATCCGGGGCAACTGCAACAACAGAGATGAATGTTTGAGACTTGCTAAGGTAGGATGCTACGACCATAGGCTGCCATCTCAACTACAGGTATAAAAGATGGAACAGATTAATGATGCTACTTCCCTTGCAATGCAATGATAGAACCGGCAGGAGCCAGGCCTGTAGCTTGCAGATCGGGGCGGCGCGCACCTGTAGGTCCGGTCAGCGGATGAATTCAGCCCACCAGTAGGTTGGGGGCGGCGTGTGCTTGCATGTCCGGCAGCGGACGGTACAAGCTCGCAAGCAGGTCGGGCGGCGCGTGCTTGTAGATCAGGGGAAGCACGCCCCTGTAGGTTGAAGGGCAAGGGAGTGCTGTGGGTGGACTGGTGGAGGGGCGGCAGGAGGCTATAGGTGGAGGGGCGGCGGGAGGGCTGCAGGTTTTGGAGGAGGGGCTATCGAGATGTGGTGGAGGAGGGGCGGCAGGGGGCTGAGGGAGGAACCAATGCGCCGTGTGCGGCGATTTGGGGGAGACGAGCGAGGGGGATGAGAGCGCGGATGGTGGCGGGTGAATGGGAGAGGGAGAAAAGCAGATAGGGTTTGGGAGTTGGGGCTGCTGGCGTGAAGGCCCATCTTTATCTTCCCACAAACGGGCCTTTTTTTCTTTTTTAGAGCGCGCACAACTCTATACCAACCGAAGGTTCGTCCTTCTTTGTGTGTCTATCTCGACCGATGGTTCGACTGTATAGCCAAATATCTATACCGACTGATAGTTCAACGCAAAAGGTACATTTACCGACACTTGATCTGTGGGCCAGCTATACCGACCAACAGTTCAACGGTATTAGCGAACTTTTAACGACACACGTGTGACGCTATATTAGTGTTGTGGTGTAGTGTGCAACATATGTGTGAAACATATACAACATCCAAATAAACACACTTGGAACATATGTCTGAAAAAGCAGATGAAACATTTGGAACGGACGCTTGCAACATAGTTGTACAACGATTGCAACATGTACAACATCACGATCTATTTTTGCAACATCCATATGAAAAACTTGCAACATACCTCTAAAACATCTAAAATAATTGAAACATACTCTTGCAACATGCGCTTTCAACTCAACATCTCTTTGCTGCTCGACAAAATGGAGGCTCGTCAGTGTGTGGTGTTCACCGGAGGCAGCGGCTCGGCAACGCTTGTAGGCTGCACCTGCACATCGTGGAAGGGAGGCATCAGCCACACGAGCGGTGGGGAGGCTGCGGCCACGTGACTTGGAGTGGGCAGCAGCGCGCCGCGCTTGGTAGGCCCAGTAGCCGAGCACCGCTACTCGGAGGCAGCCGCGTGTCATGTCCGGTAAGGCCAGCAGCCGAGCAGTGTGCCTCCAAGGGCCAACGGCCGTGTGCTCGGAGGTGGCAGGTGAAAGCCCTAGTTTGGTTTTGGATAATTGATGAAACCTAGTTGGACTAATCCTTTCATCTAGGTGTGTGACTAGATAGGATGGTCCAATCCAAGTGGTGGAGCCAGATGAAGTCCATGGTGATGTTGGTGGACATGTGATGATGGTGATCAAGCTTCGGGACTTGGAAAAAAAAGAAAGAAAAAAACAAAAAGGGCTCAAGGCAAAGGTGATTTCAATAGGGCCTTTTTGTTTTGGTGATCAAGACACTATAGAGAGGGTGATCACATTTAGGATAGATGGTCGTACTATTAAGAGGGGAGCTCTTATCGGACAACTCGATCATCTAGTGCCATTAGGTGTTGAAATACTTGCATTGCATTTTAGGCCTAGTGCACATTCGGTGAGAAAGTGATTAACCTTTGAAAAATAATTGTGAAAATGTTAACACACTTGCACGTGATGGTGAAACACTTGGAGTGTTAGCACATTTGCAAAGGTGGTGAGAAAGGTGAAGAAAAAGAGGTGAAACTCGGCTTGGGGTGCTGCCACGGGGGCACCGCCACCCCTTGTCCGGTGCACAACCACCCCTGTGGTGGTAACCGACTGGGAGGTCGAGAGAAGCAGGTTGCCCTAGGGGCACCGCCACTATGTCCGGTGGCACCGCCACCCCAAGGGTGGTGCCCACCTAGACCTGGCCGAGACATAGGAGAAGTGAAGTGGGCACCGTTGCATCCGGTGTGCACCGCCGCCCTGAGGGTGGTGCACCACCGCAAGGAGGGTGGTGCCACCACCATTTTCTTCCAAAGACTAATGAAATGGGGATTGGTCATTGCCGTGGGCACCGTCGCCCTGAGGGCGGTGCACCACCATAAAAATCCAGAGAAGGGGGGTATTCAGCAGATGGCCTGGTGGTCACCGCCACCGTAGGGGCGGTGCCACCGCCACCCTATCCGGTGCCCCAATGACTAGTTTTTTAGCTGTTGGAAAGTGACCGTTGGGAGGGGCACCGCCATGTCCGGTGCCCTCATAGAAAACTGCTCCAAAGGGGTAATGACTCTATTTGCTTGTGTGCTTATAAATAGAGCTAGTGGCTGGCCTTGGCCACTCTCTTGGCACTTCTAACAGCTGCATACACCCTTTGAGAGCTAAGCACACTACTCCACTCACTTGCACACTTGATTTCATCATCTTGAGTGAGATTGGAGAGCTTCTAGTGCATTGCGTAGTGTTCTAGCATCTTGTGGCACTAGTTGGGCGATTTGGGCTAGTGAAGATCTTGTTACTCTTGGTGTTTGCCGACACCTAGATGGCCCGGTGATTGGTGGATCATCGAGCGGAGGAAGGTGATTGTCTCTGGCTCCGATCATTATGATTGTGAGGGGTTCTTGTGCCTTTCCTGGTGGAGCGCTAAAGGCAACTCTAGTGGATTGCTCATGGCTTGTGTGATCCTCATCTTGTGTTGGTTGTGCGGCACCCGATTGTGGGTTTGGCGTGTGATGCCAATTAGCGCGTGAACCTCCAAGTGAGTTAATCGTCACAACAAGGACTAGCTTGCCGACAAGCAAGTGAACCTCGGTAGAAAATCGTATGTCATCATTGTTCGAGGATTTCATTGGTTGTCTTATGATTGATTGATTGATTGGCTCCATCTTGTGATTGGCACACTCCTCGACACATCGGTATAAGCATTATCACCTCTCTTGTATTACATTCTTAGTGTAGCTAAGCTCTTTAGTGTAATTAGTTTTGAGAGCTAGCTTGTGTCGGGTCTAGTGGTTAGTGAGGCTCTTTAGTTAGACTTTGAGAGCTCACTAACTTAGTATAGTGACTTAGCAACTTGTGTGCTTAGTGATCATAGTCACTAGAATTGTGGTAGGTGGCTTGCTCTTTTATTAGGCTAGCGCAACACTCGCTTCACCGTTTAATTGTCTAACATATTTGCTAAGTGTTGTTGTAGAAATTTTTAATAGGCTATTCACCCTCTCTAACCATTAGGACCTTTTAAGTGGTATCGGAGCTGTGGTCACCATGATTTAAGGCTTAACAACCTTCGGTGTCAAAATGGCTCAAATCAACAACACCAAGTAGCCACCCCAATTTGATGGCTCCAACTATCCTTATTAGAAGGCTAAGATGACCACCTGCATCAAGTCAATCAATAGAAAGGAGTGGAAGGTGGTGGAGACCAAGATTGAAATTGCCAATGAAGAGGCTCCCACCACCACCGAAGAAGTGCTACTCCAAAACAATGACATTGATCTTAGTGCTATTCATGATGCATTGGATGAGAGAATATTTGAGCAAATCAATAACATTGAGAGGGCTCATGAGGCTTAAAAGAAGTTGGAGGAGTCATTTGAGGGCACTCAAGCCATGAAGGGTGCAAAGGCATACATTCTCAAGGAGAAGTTCGCAAGCTTCAAGATGAAGGAGGATGAGAGTGTGCCAGAGATGTTCCATCAACTTCAAGTGCTTGTCAATGATCTAAAAGCACTTGGAGAAGAGGTGAAGTACAAGGACTTCTCCCACAAGTTCTTGAGATGCTTGCCATCAAGGTTTGCACATTGGTCACTATTCTAGTGAGAAGTGGTTTGGACACCATGACACCAAACCAAGTGTTGGGAGATGTGATGACCGATGACACATATAGAGATGATGATGGGAAGGAAGAAAAGAAGGAGAAAAAAGATGAGAAGAAGGATGAGAAGGAGAAGAGTGTGGCATTCAAGGCCACATCATCCAAGGGCAAGGCAAAGCAAGAATCATCAAGTGAAGATGAAGAATTGAGCATTGATGAGATGGATGATGAGAAGATGGCTCTCTTTATCAAGAGATTTAGCAAGTTCATGGTGAAGAACGGCTACCATGCTAGAAGGAAGAAGTCTTCATCCAAGAACAAGAAAGAGTCAAGAAGGTGTTTCAAGTGTGGAAGCAAGGATCATCTTGTTGCTCAATGCCCATACAATAGCGGCAATGATGATGATGACAAGAAGAGCAAGAAGAAGGACAAGAAGGGAAAAAAAGAGAAGAAGGACAAGATGACCATCAAGAAGAAGAAGGGTGGTTCATATGTGGTCACTTGGGATAGTGATGCTTCCTCAAGTGATGATGACAAGACCACCAAGAAAAAGGCTCTTGCAAACATTGCTATCAATAAGAAGCCTTCTCTCTTTAACATTCCATCATGCTTCATGGCTAAGGCCACTAAGGTACAAACTTGTGATGATAGATGTGATGAGGAACATGATAATGAAAGTGAAAGTGAAAGTGACAATAATGATGAACCAACTAAAGATAAACTAATTGACATGTTAGGAGATGCTAAAGAACATTTTGACATTAAGAGAAGGGAATGCAAAGACTTGCGAAAGGAACTAAAAGCCCTTAAATAAGCCTTTGATGAGCTCAATGCATCTCATGAGAGGCTAGAGTAAGCCCATGAGAAGCTTAGCAAGGCTCACAAGAAGCTTGAAAAAGCTCATTTCTCTTTACTTAAAGAGCAAAATGAGAAGGAGCATGTTGTAACATGTGACAAAGGCTTAACTTGTGATATAATTGATAAATCATTCTATAAGACTATCATTGTTGCTCCCACTAACCCTTCTTGTAGCACATCTACTTGTACCTCATCTAGTAGTGATGGTTTCACTTGTGATGCCTCACTAATGGTTGAGAATAAGACTCTCAAGAAGGAGGTCAATGAGCTCACTCGCGCCTTAGGCAAAGTCTATGGTGGTGAGGACCGCTTGCTTATGTGCTTGGGTAGCCAAAGAGCATCTTTCTACAAAGAGGGATTATGCTATAACCCTAAGAAAGGCAAGGCGGCCTTTGCTCCTCATAAGACTAGTTTTGTGAAGAACAATGGTCGGTTTTTCACTAGTTGCAAGCAAGTTGATCATAAAGAGCATGAGTGCAAGGCCAAGAATAAGAATGCTAATGTATCCTCAATTAAGCTTGATTCTTTCTATGTGCTTACTAAGGGTACAAATGGTGTGAAGGCTAAGTTCATTGGTGCACCATGGATGGGCTCAAGGAAGAAAGCCATTTGAGTTCCAAAGAGCTTGGTCACTGTTGGCATTTCTTAACATCACTACTAAGAACAAGTTTATGAATTTAATCTCTAGCAATGACACTAGAAATGCTGGTTGGTAATTACTTGTGACTGGAAAGAATAAATATATGAAAGAAAAGGATCTACAAGCGCACAGATAATATACCATTGTAGCATTTTACCCGGGAGTATTCCAGGTATCGTTATTTATATTTTTACCATAGGGAAGGTCTGGCGTGGACATGTATTGATAACTTATACTATTGATGGAGAAGTAAACCATAACCAATTTCTACTCACAATAGAGATAAGTCATAGAATAAAAATATATATATGATAAGTATTGATCAATGATAATGATAAATCACTCAGAGTACTTCTTTCTATGGCATTAGCATGGTCAGGTAGAATATTAAAGGAATAATTCCCAATTCGTTCTTAGTTATAAGTCAAAGCATACAATGATTAGTGCAATTACACCTAGTAATCATGGCTAAGATCAACTTCATATCTACACATAACAGATGTTACTAAGGAAGATTAAGAACATAGCTTGTTCTTCCTTCGTAACCGGACCCTACTTGCACCTATATTCGGGGAGTGGACTACAAAGGACTCAACAAGAGGGTCACATCCGCAATCTACCACATGACCTAGAATATAGGGTGTATTCGCAAGTAAACAACGTATAAGCACCACGCTTACACAATGTCAACCACTCACCCCGTGTACTTTAGAGTGAGCGCTATACGAACTTATGTATGAATATGTTGATAATCTAGCAATACTAAGTATATAATCAAAGAAGATGATGAATATTATAACAAAGAACATGAATGAAATGAATACTAAAATTGTCATAACAATTGTAGCAAGCATATAAAAGTAATGGAGCTACAAAGAGGGGGGTACAAAGATTATACCAAACCACGCTCTTGACAAGATCAGAAATCCAAGCGACGCCTGCTTGCCTCCCTCTAGACCTAGCCTAACTAGCTATGCCCTAGAATATGGTGGACCTCTAAGGATGGTTAGGGTTTCTGTCTTCTCAAATGACTTCTTCTCCTCTAGGGGGGTAGCAGGGGCTATTATATATAGACCGGAGCATCCATCGTGAGCCCTTAGATCAAACTAACTTAAAGGACAACATAGATACAACCTAGGAGGCAGTGGAGAACCAACATTGCGACGCGGAGGCTGACAGTGGGCCCTAGGGTTTGGGTGGCCTACAGGTGGGGCCAGCCAGCCCCACCTAGCAGCTTTGGTGTGGAGTCATCTCAAGTCTTCTAGAACCTTCTGGTGTCCGTTTTACGGTGGATAAGCATGATTAATTCCGACATGTAGGTCCACCTTGATGATTTTCTAGATAAACCCTACAGAAAATATAGAATCATCAAAACTCGTGGAATTTGTTAGTTTAAACCCCTAGACCTTTGTTGGTGATCATATTTATGCCCTTATACATGTTATATTGATGGTTTATAATGGTTGTTAACTACCATCAATAAGCTCCCCCAAGCTTAACCTTTGTTAGTCCCTTAGCAAAGCTAAACTCAGCAAAATAGATCAGGAGTTGCTACTATGCTTTCACTCCTCAAAAGTACACATGCGTTCAAACAAGAATTCTCCTCTAGATTAGAATGAACCGATCTAACTTTCAAACTTACCCATATTACCTTCAACCATAGGGCTTTCACTTGAGTGTTGAGCAATTGAAAGATAGAATGATTAAGTCAAGCACTATGTCTCAAGTTCTTTGCTCAACCATTATTCCGGAGTTTTTTTATAAATTTTCAAAATAAAACTCAGAGCTTCCATTGTATGACACTCTCAAATCTCTCAATATATGTGGTATTTGTGGATCCTCACCAAGGCAATCATGATGTTATGCCTTTCTCTTCCTGCAACTAAGGCTTATGTGGAGCTCATAGGAGTGGAAAAACATGAAAGAGCATACTTGCAATACATATATTGTAAAGTCCAACATCGGATCCAAAGAGAGTTGAGTCATACAATCAAATCAAGATGTGCATGTGTGTGGATGTATATATGGTGGCTAACCTAATTCTACTATGCTCCTTGAAAACATAACTCTCTTTTGGAACTTGAAAAGAACTTTGCAAGAAAATAGGGGCTATCTTATTCATCTTTCTCTTTTTTTCAGGCAGACATCTGAGTACCCATTGTTTTCAATATCTCGAACACTTGTCCATTTATTTCTTAACTCTTTTTTTCTTTCTTTTTTTACGAATAACTTTTGCATAGCCCCATGTTTTTTTCTACACTTTGAGAGAGAGCAACAAAAACTTGGAGCATTTATTTGGTGGATAATCCTATGAGCATGTTTTTGGTGTTTTACTCCTAGTGTAGGAGTAGAATATTTTTAGGTGGATCTTAGATGGAATGGCATGTTTTTGTGCCTACCCCAGTGTAGGAGTAGTGCATATATGGGTGGTGTGTATGTAATCTTGATTTTAAGAGCATGACAAACCTCTCATAAGGGTCAACAAAGCTTAACTAAACTCAATGCAAAACAAGCAGCATATATGAGTGGAAGTTTTCCTAATCTAAATATCATATTTAGTTTTGGTAGGAATTCAAGCTTTATCATATAGGAGCTCATCATGTAGCATTTTTGTGTTTTTTAAAAGATAAATCTCTAGAACTTTAGCATCATTAGAAACAAGATAAACAACAACTCAGACCTTCTCATATCATATTCGTCAATTACCTAGACTTAGATCAAGCATATGCTACCCACGAGTTTTAAGTTTTGAGTAAATTCTTATATCAGAACAGTCGTATCCAAAACTCAGAAGAATTCAAGGCTGAAAACTAGGTACTTGAAAGGAATTATGATAGAGCAACTATTCATTCAAGCGATTATCCTCAGAGTCCATTTATTTAACTCTTAAAAATAGAAAACTAGACACACTCTTCTTTATTTTGTATTTAAGATTTAAGATCACACCTTACTAGTGTGTGTGTATAGCTAAGATAAGTTTTTATTTTGTTTTAATTTGTTATGCATCTTTTTTTAGCATGAAGCAAGCTCATTAATGGTGAAAAGGGATGTAATACTTATCTAGATACATGGAGGATGCTTCTCCCCCAAGCTAGATGTTGTCATGGTCGAATGTTGAAGTTGAGTGATCCTTTTCAGAGTAGGTTCACCAACAGGTGTCCTTCTCATCCATCTAGGGGTTGGTTTAGGAAGATGTACTTTGGATGCAATGAGACGAAGACAACCGGGTAAACTCTCTCTTGATCATATGTACCATCCTGCAAAATACCAACAAGAACACCAAAACTCGTGGCATGGATTAGGATAAGGGGTTAGCGGTCAACTATTTGGAGATTTATTGTTCTTGTGGGGTTAAACATATTCTCTAATTGACAAAGTTCCAGCAGGATGTCTGTCTTGTATATATATTTTTGAATTTTTTTATTTTGATATGTAGAGAAGGAAATACGTATGCATGGCATTTTTATTTTTATGCCACCACGGTGAATATTCCTATGGGTGTTTACACACCATAGATTTATTCACATGGGGCTTAGAATTTATAATGCAATGATGAAATGCAGTTATGAACCTTTTTATTTTTCTTTCCTCAGTGCAATACTAATGCAGAAAAGTAAATATGCTAAAGTAAAAAAAATTCATGCAATGCTAGAAAGTAAATATGGATAACTACCAATGTTACCTCCCGGTAAGGGTTCGGATTTTTAAGTCCTCCGGACATGACTTTTCTCCTATCTTGTTCATTCTTTGGGTGCATCTGTCTGTCCCGGAGATGGAGACCTTGATGGTTGCACCTCTAGTGATAGTGACTCAAATGATGTCACCTTTTCTTTCCACACCTACTTGGTTTGTGGACTTGACCTTGGTGGAGTAGGTTCATCTTTCATGGGTTCTTCAGGTTCTTCCCTTTCATCCCTTGAGAGTTGATTCTTTTGGTGTCGAGATGATCGACGTCTCCTCCTAGAGCAGTTCTTCTTCGGCTGCTCATAAGTGGTATAACTATTGAAATAATGGCGTACCTTTTCTTTGGGAAATTGGAAGTGGACTTATCTAGATCCGACGTAGATGATCACGTTAGTGGTGTTGAGGAACGGTCTTCCTAGGATGATGGGTGTACCATCTTCTTCTTCTCCCATGTCCAGAACCATGAGTCGGTAGGGGCATAATGATCATGTAGTCTTACCATGATATCTTTAGCTATCCCCTTCAAAAATCAGATTGATTGATCCACCATCTGTAATTGCATATATGTAGGGAACAAAGGTTCATCACCAAATAAATATTCATATGTTACCTTAGACATTATATTGACACCCGACCCAATGTAACAAAAGGTCTTGTGGAAGATTCTTTGTCCAATGGTAAATTCGATCGTTGGTACACCAGGATCATCCTTCTTGGCAAGGAATGGTGAGGCGAGGAGGTGGTCATACTCTGATCAGATTGTGTTGATCATGTTGACTAATTTCTCTTGTGGCTGATTGTTCTTGTTCTTCCTCCTTCTCCAGTTGTTCTTCTTCTTGGTCACTGTTGTCTCTTTGGGTAGATACGGTGTTTGTGGATGTCCAGGAGATTGCAAGATACAATTCTTGAAAGAAAACTTCTCCTTTTTATCCTTGATTGTGAAGCAGATCTTGGCACTGTCCGCATAGATGATGGCCTTGTGGTGCTTAGGAAAGGTCAGCCTAGGATGATGGGTGCCCTTTTATCTCCCCCTATTTCTAGAACCACAAAGTCTACGGGGACGTACGGTTGTCCCACTCAAATGATGGCATCTTCAAGAACTCTCTTGGGGTAGTAGAGTGACTGATCTGTAAGCTACAAATGCATATTTGTATACAACAAAGGATCTCCTAAAATCTTCTCATAAATTACCTTAGGTATGATGTTGACACTTGCTCCGAAGTCACAGACAGCTTCCAGGAAAATGTGAGGTCCAATGGCCATAGGGATAACAGGTCTGCCTGGATCACCCTTCTTGTCAGGTAGGGAATAATCTACCCACCTTCCCATCGATGGCTTCATGTAGTAGTAAGTTGCATTGTGAATATCGACAAGATTTGTAGTTTCTAGATCTTCTGGCTACCCTAGAGTCTTACCTTTGTCGGACAGAGGAACAGCAGCCGCTAGCTGAGCTATTTGTGATTCTATCATTTTATTAAAGCTATGCTGGTTATTAATGGTAGAAGCAAAGCCATCCATTCTATCATTTATGTTCTCTAGAATCTTATAATTGGTAGCTACCTTCCTAGATAATCCCTCCATAAGTTTAGATTGGCCAACAATTAATTCTCTCAAGGGTGGTTGATTGAAGTTATTATAATTGTTACATTGATAGTTACCTTAGTAATTACCTTAATAGTTCGGCCTCTGTTGTTGGTTCCATCCTTGATTCTGTTGAGGTTGAAAGTAGTTGTTATTGACAAAGTTCACATCCTCAAGGCTTTCAGGACAGTTGTTCCCTGAATGCCCAGTGTTGCCACACTCTTCACATGTCATGCGGGAATCATGAATGTGCATGACTTCTTGCTTCTTCATCAGCAGTCCATCTTGGCTGATAGCATGTTGTCACACTCGATTTTAAGGATAAAATGAGATACATAATCTTATGTGCACCCAGAGATCAGTCACACACATAAGCCAACAAAATATAAATAGTATCATCACAAGTGTTTATTACATCACGAATAATAAGACATAGTCTTCACATAAATGTAGCAGAAGTATAAAAATAAATCTCTCACAGAAGCTCCATATCATATGGACGCCAACTCATTGACCACAAGTCTAGTAATCCTCAGGAAAGTCATCATTACCATAGCCATCTGTTACCCATCCATGATTTTATCCAAATAATGAAAATAAACAAGCGTAAGTACGTGTCATACTCAACAAGTAGAACATGGGGTTCATGAGGCTCAAAAGGCTTGACATAGGTTTAACAGCATTCAGCTTTTAATTGTCACAATTTTAGCATAATAGTAGCAACAAGTTGTTTTAATCCCAAATTAAAACATATGATCAATGTAAACAAGAATAATGAATAGCATAAATAGATAATTCTTAGTGATCATCTATTCCATAAAGGTCCAAGGCCGCTCGTGACCATGAGCACGGCCGATATACCAGTTTTACACTCTGCAGAGGTTGTACACTTTCACTGTGAGTCATGATACCCATATGCCTGGGTTAATTACTCCCAAAATACTTCCAATGTAAGCGGGCAGGGGTCACTATGAAGCCTTTCAAAGGTTCGTCTAACAAGTTAGGGCCATTAGATTCACTTGGCAAATAGATATAGGAACCCCCATGTCGAATGGCTTAATTTCCATCATGGCTATACACATAAGAGTAGAGGTTGTCCTATACCTGATTTAGCAAGCCATTCTTATGCCAATAAAGGTAACCTCTAACAAGCTAGAAAATGTCCTCATACTGAGCTAAAGTCAGAGCCATATAGCCCTCATAGCTGTATTGTAAGTCCTGGATATTCGCTTACAGATAAGTCCTTAAAGAGAGGAATCTGAAGCATTTAGAAAGTAGCTAAATACTCTAGCCCCCTATTTCCAAGTTGCTAAAAAGTCATATTTGAATGTGTATTGCATATACCATTAGTCAAGTTATAAGATTATGGTTTAATTGAGCGCTAGCAAAGCTACCCAATGCATATCCCATAGTAGACAAGGTATAAGTTCAATTCTAGGGAATCCCTATCAAGGTGACACATGCAATATGAATTAAATGTATTAAAATTGATAGGAAATAAGGATAATCCCATGTTATACTTGCCTTGAACAAAGTGCTCCTGTTGATCCTGCTCATCAAAGTAGACTCTTGTTTACTGCTCACCGTCTATACTTGATCATCACAGCAACATACAAGCATCTAGAAGCAATCATGCATAGCAAACAAAAGCTATAGATTAGAATAGTACACTAATCAGCATAAAATCAAGATGAAAAGTGTGCAAAATGAATCTACATCTCACTACGAACCCACAGACGCAAAGATCACAAAAATTGGAGCTAAAACGAAGAAGTTATGAATTAAATAAGATTTCCTTTAGTAAAATAATAGATTAAATCTAACCTTGAATTTTAGAAGTTAAAAACATACTTAACAGTAGTATGAACATGCAGATTACACAATTATGAACCTAATGTAACTTGAACGGACCAAATCAAAGTTAAAACAAAGATTTTATGGCCTATAGAAGGTAGTGGCAATTTTGTAAATAGATGAAACTTAATTTTTGAATTTAAAATAATTAAAATCTGATTTTAAACTGAAACAGGGACTGCGGGCATGAAAACGAAGAAATATAGGGGCTCTTCAGAATAAATGCAGGGACGGCGGGTTGAGATCCAAATAATTATATGGGCCTTTTTGCAAAATGACAGGCGAATGGGTATATCTGAATCTGGGACGTTGATCACGTGATGGACGGCTGTGATTAAATGGGAGGGAGAGAGAGAGAACATGGTCACCAGAATAGAGCCGGGCACGGTGAAACTCCATGGACGGCGGCGAAGAGCTCACCGACGTTCGCGGTTTAGGGCCTTGGACCATCACAGAGCAAAACAAGGGCATGGGAAGAGAGAGGAGATCAAGGCAAACTCACCAAGGCCAAAAGCAAGGGTGGGGATGGACCGACGACGTGCGGCGGCTGCTCGACTTGATGATGGCGGTGGCGCTAGGGCTATGGCTTTGCTGTAGTTCAAGCGAGGGCGGCGTTGGGGCTTTAGGGTTGGGTGGAGGTGATGCAACGCAGGGGCGCTATTTTATGAGTGGGGCTAGCTTGCAAGTCACGCCAGGCATGACATAGATGAGATGGACTCGGTGGCAACGGCGATTGTGACCAACCCGGTCACGAGCTAGAGGTGAGGGATGGCGCTAACACGCGGGCCTAGGACGTCAGTGGCTCAAGGCGTGGGGCCAGGCTAACAGAGAGGGAGAAGGAGCACGCAGGTGCGCTGCCTACCGAGTGGGCCACGGGCGAAGCTGGGCCAGCATGCTTGCTGGGCCATGGAGAAAATAGGGCCAGTGGGAGACTAGCCAGCGGGCCAAAATCCCGAGAGAGGGAGAGAGGAGAAAAAAATTCCTTTTCTTTTTTTTCTTAACACAATTTCAAATCCAATTTGAACTCAAATTCAAATTCCTTTGCAAATTCCAATCAAACCAAAGCATCACAAAATAAATATGCAGCAGCATGGATGCACATGCATGTATGTAGATCTATATTTGATTTTAATTTTAACCAAGTTATTACTTTTCTAAATTTTAACTGGGGAATTAAGTTGATGAGTCATACTATGAAGCTATGGGAGAGAGTTATCGAGCATCGCTTGAGAGCAATAACGCTTGTCTCTATGTACCAATTTGGTTTCATGCCTAGAAGGTCAACCATGGAAGCCATTTTCTTAATAAGACAAGTTATGGAGCGGTATAGGGAGAAGAAGAAGGACCTACACATGGTTTTTATTGACTTGGAGAAGGCTTATGATAAAATACCAAGAAATGTTATGTGGTGGGCTTTGGACAAACATAAAGTCCCAACGAAGTATGTCAGGCTCATTAAGGACATGTACAACAATGTTGTGACTAGAGTTCGAACAAGTGATGGAGACACGGATGACTTCCCGATTAGGATAGGACTACATCAAGGGTCAGCTTTGAGCCCTTATTTGTTTGCCTTAGTAATGGATGAGGTCACAAGGGACATACAAGGGGACATCCCTTGGTGTATGCTTTTCGCGGATGATGTAGTGCTAGTTGATGAAAGCTGAACAGGAGTGAATCAGAAATTGGAGTTATGGCGGGAGACTTTGGAGTCCAAAGGTTTTAGAATCAGTAGAACTAAAACTGAGTATATGAGATGTGACTTTGGCACTACTATTCGGGAGGAGAAAGATATTAGTTTGGAAGGTCAAGTAGTGCCTAGGAAGGATACCTTTTGATATTTAGGATCAATGCTACAGAGAAATGGGGATATTGATGAAGATGTTAGCCATAGAATCAAAGCAGGG
Organism: Miscanthus floridulus; assembly: GCF_019320115.1. Taxonomy (NCBI): domain Eukaryota; kingdom Viridiplantae; phylum Streptophyta; class Magnoliopsida; order Poales; family Poaceae; genus Miscanthus; species Miscanthus floridulus. The sequence continues at coordinate 66,905,750 of NC_089587.1, read as the reverse complement.
TGGATGAAGTGGTGGCAAGCATCTGGTGTCCTATGTGATAAAAGGGTACCACAGAAGTTAAAAGGCAAGTTTTATAGGACGGCAATTAGACCTGCTATGTTGTATGGTGCAGAATGTTGGCCAATGAAAAAACGACATGTTCAACAGACAAGTGTCGCGGAAATACGTATGTTGCGTTGGATTTGCGGTCATACAAGAAGGGATCGAGTTTAGAACAATGATATACGTAATAGATTAGGGGTAGCACCAATTGAAGAGAAGCTTGTCCAACACTGGTTGAGATGATTTGGACATATCCAACGGAGACCTCCAGAGGCACCGGTGCGTAGTGGAATCCTAGGCCAGGATAGTAATGTGAAGAGAGGCAGAGGAAGACGAAGTTGACTTGGGTAGAGGCAATAAAAGGAGACTTGAAAGGATGGAATATATCCAAAGACTTAGCCTTAGATAGGAGTGCTTGGAAGACAGCTATTCACGTGCCTGAACCTTGATTGCTTCTGCTGGGTTTCAACTCTAGCCTACCCGAACTTGTTTGGGACTTAAAGGCTTTGTTGTTGTTGTTGTATTACTTGTCTAAATTTAAATGCTCACAAAATGCATAATTAAATCATTTTCTCCTATTTTAAAACCATACAAATTTTAGGGTGTTACAATTCTACCCCCCTTAAAATGAATCTCGTCCCTGAGATTCGGATGATGCTTACTAAAAAAGCTATGAATATGTTTTCCTCAAATCCTCTTCTCTTTCCCAAGTAGCCTCATCTTCTGTATACCGATTCCACTGAACCTTATACATCTTTATAACTCAGCTCCTTGTAACTCTTTCAGCCGTCTCCAAAATCTTTACCCAAAATTTCTCATATGTAAGATCTTCCTTAACTGTAAGCTCTTCTAACAGTATCTACTCTTCAGGTATACGCAAACACTTCTTCAGTTGAGACACATGAAACACATCATGTACACCTGACAAGGTCTCAAGCAATTCCAATTGATAAGCTACTTCTCCACGTCTCTCTAAAACCTTGAAAGGTACAATATACCTTGGTGCTAACTTTCCTTTCATGTTAAACCTTCTCACACTTCTCATATGTGATACTTTCAGGTAAACATAATCCCCTATTTCAAAAGCAATTCCATTCTCCTAGTGTTAGCATAACTCTTATGTTGAGACTGTGCCACTCTCAAGTTATCCCTAATCATCCTTACTTGCTCTTCTACGTCTCTTAAAACATCAGGTCCGAACAATTGAGTTTCTCCCATTTGATTCCAAAACAACAGGGTTCTACACTTTCGTCCATACAAAGCTTCAAAAGGTGCCATATTGAGACTCTTCTGATAACTATTGTTATATAAGAACTCTCCATAAGGCAAACTCTTGTCCCAACCTATACCGTACTGCAACGCACAAGCTCTCAACATGTCCTCTAATATCTGATTAATCCTCTTAGTTTGTCCATCTGTCTGAGGATGATATGCTGTACTGAAATTTAACTTTGTTCCCAATGAACTATGTACTTGCTGCCCAAAAATGAGATGTAAATTGAGTACCCCGATCAGACACAATTTTCTTGGGAACTCCATGTAGACACACTATCCTCTCCATATATAATTAGGCCAACTTTGATCCTTTATAATGAGTCTTGACCGGTATAAAGTGACCAACTTTAGTTAACCGATCCACTATCACCCATATTGAATCATAACCTCTCTGAGTGCGTGGTAATCCAACAATAAAATCCATACCAACTTCTAATCACTTCCACTTAGGTATCTTCATTGGTTGTAATAATCTTGTAGGTCTTTGATGTTTAGCTTTGACTCTCTGACATGTGTCACATAAAACAACATATTCAGCCACATCCCTCTTAAATCCATACCACCAATACTTCTCTTTCAGATCCAAGTACATCTTGGTACTTCCAGGGTGAATAGAGTAAGTGGACTCATGTGCCTCATGAAGAATTGCATCTCGTATAGCCTTAATCTCCAGTACACATAGTCTTTTCCCAAACCACAGAGTTCCATTATCATCCATACGAAAACATAGTGCCTTGCCAATCACTATGTTCTCTGCTATCTCTTTCAACTTCGCATCCAGTAACTGGCCCTTACATATTTCTTGCTCTAGTGTGGGTTCTATCACCAGCTCCACTGAATTAGTGACAAAGCCCAAGTTTAGTTGCTCAAATTCAGCACACAACTCACTTGACATAGCTACCACTTGCACCTCCTTGGCGTAACTCTTCCTGCTAAGAGCATCGGCAACAACATTTGCCTTTCTAGAATGATAGTGTACTTCTAGATCGTAATCCTTAATCAACTAGAACCATCGATGCTGTCTCAAGTTCAGATCTGTCTAGGTGAATATGTACTTCAAACTCCTATGATCAGTGTAGATATCACTCTTATGCACAATAAGATAGTGTTTCCATATTTTCAAAGCATGAACCATTGCTGCTAACTCTAAATCATGAGTAGGATAGTTTAGCTCATGCTTTCTCAACTATTGGGATGCATAGGCCACTACTCTTCCTTCTTGCATAAGAACACATCTGAGACTTTAACGAGATGCATCACAATAGATAGAAAAGTTCTTGCTCAAATCTGGCAAAACCAACACTTGGGTTGTAGTCAATCTTTTCTTTAATTCCTCAAAGTTAGCCTGGCACTTTTCTAACCACACAAACTTAGCATTCTTCTCCAATAAAGCTATCAAAGGTTTAGCAAGTTTAGAAAACCCTTCTATGAACCTTCTGAGTATCTAGCCAATCCCAAGAAACTTCGAATCTCTCCCACATTGGTTGGTGGTTTCCAATTCAGCACATCTCTCACCTTGCTTGGATCTACTTCTATTCCACTATCAGAGACAATATGGCCTAGGAAAGAAACTTCCTTCAACCAAAACTCACACTTGCTTCGCTTAGCATACAACTTGTGTTCTTTGAGCTTTTACAAGACCAACCTTAGATGTTCAGCATGCTCTTCTTCTATTGTGGAGAATACCAATATATCATCGATAAATACCTCCACAAACTTATCCAAGAACTCCATGAACACCTTATTCATCAAGTACATAAAGTTGTCTTGGGTATGTTAGTTGCATTGGTTAAACCAAAAGACACAACGGTGTACTCATACAAACCATACCTCATAGTAAAAGTTGTCTTAGGTATGTTAGTTTCATGAATCTTCAACTGATGATAACCAGAACGAAGATCAATCTTAGAGAAAACACAAGCACCTCTCAACTGATCAAACAAGTCATTAATTCTAGGTAGCGGGTACTTGTTCTTGATAGTAACCTCATTTAGGGACCGATAATCCACACACATCCTCTGGGTACCATCCTTCTTGTCAACAAATATAATTGGTGCTCCCCAAGGTGATGAACTAGGACAAATGAAACCTTTCTCCTGTAACTCCTTTATTTGTTTCTTAAGTTCCTCTAGTTCATTAACCCCCATTCTATATGGACGCTTAGCTATAGGTGTAGTTCCAGGTAATAATTCAATGATAAACTCAATGTCATGGTCAGGTTGCATACCTAGCAAGTCATCAGGAAACACATCTAGAAACTCATCCACCACTGGGTCCTCTTTGTTGACACGATCATGAAGCTGGTTCACTATGGCTGTCAGTTGTGCTTGTACTACAACATCGACACTGATTCTATCCCCATTCGGTGCTGTCACAACAACTACCTTCTCTTGACACTGAATGACTACCTAGTTTTGCTTCATCTAGTCCATACCTAGAATCACATCAATGCCAGATGTTCTCAACACAATGGGGCTCACTTTGAACTCTACCCCCCCCCTTAAGGATAGACTAGTCAAAAGACAACGATAAGAAGCTTGTATACTACCTCCTGGTGAGTTTATTAATATGGGATTTTGCATGGCACATAAGGGTATGCTATGTGTTCTAACAAATGCTTGTGATATGAAAGAATGCGAAGCTCTAGAATCAAATAGAACAGTGGTAGGAGTGGAATTAACATCAAACATACCGAGCATGACTTCTAGTTCCACAAGCGCCATCTCTATAGACACATGGTTCACCTTTCCCATGTTGGGTGCTGGCTTCTGAGGCGTTCCTTTTGGATTACTATGCTGACCCTAGGGTGTTAGCTGATTCTGCTTCCTAGGAAAATGGTTAGCATAATGCCCAACTTCTCTACAACGATAGCATACTTAGGGGTGCTAGGTGCACTAGTCTTCATGGGAGTGTTATTAGATGCTCCCTGTCCTAGTGTCTGCTGGCCACTCTACTGCTGGGGACATTGATTGCCATCTTGCTGCTGGTATGGTGAACGCTGCTGGTTTGGGTTGCACTGAGGGTACTGACCATAATTCCACTGATTGGGTGGTCCCTGGTACCTTTGCTACAAGCCTTGCTGAGGATTGGTGCACAGACGAGTATTGCTTCCAAAGGCCTGTCCCTAAAGCCTCCTCTTCTTAGCCTCCATCTCTTTGCGCTTATTATCAATAACAATAGCGCGATTCACCAGCGTCTAGAAATTAGGGTATGTATTGGATATAAGCTAGAGTTACAGACCATCATATAGACCCTGAGAAAGCGGCATTGCTTATCAGCATCATCAGCCACCTCATTCGAAGCGTAACGTGACAACTGAACAAATTTGTCACGATACTCAGCTACAGACATAGATCCCTATTTCAGAGCTCTGAATTCCTCCAACTTGAGCTCTATCAATCCTTCAGGTATGTGGTAGGATCTAAAATTCTCTCTAAATTCCTGCCAGGTAACAGGAGGAGCATTAGTGGGATGTCCATACTCGAATGTCTCCCACCAATCTTGAGCTTCTCCCTGGAGTTGTCCTGACGCGTACAACACCTTCTGCTGGTCATCGCGCTACGCTATGTTGAGTTGCTTTTCCACTGCATGAAGCCAATCATCTGCTTCAAGTGGATCAGTGGCATGAGAAAACATCAGGGGATGGCCCTTCAAGAATTCACCACGCTTGTCATGCGGTGCTCCACCAATTGGTTGATTCTGCTGATTATGCACCAGAGCTTGCATGAGCTATGTCTACACTGCCAGAAGTTGCTCAATAGTCGGTGGCGGTGGTGGTGGTGGATGTGGGGGAATACCTCCATGACCTTGACCTCTTCCTCTTCCAGACATCTGACATCCAACATAAACATTCAAAATTCAGAGATTTCCAAGTTATAGACACTTATAGAGATATAGAATACATTTTGAAAATTTCCTGGACGTGTTCCAACATCAGTAGCCCAGTAAAATTGTTATATCTTGAGTTATAGATATCCAAAATAGACGTGCTTTACATTGATGGGAATCTTAAGAAATTATCTACAACTTTTATTCAAATCACATTCCCAGATTCTGTTGTTAGGTTACTCAAAAATATGACACAACCAAATCAGTTTTAGATTCTAGACTGCGCAGAAACTTCAACTTGAAATAGCTATATCTCTCAAACCAGATCAGATATAAGGGTGATTCTAGAGGCATTAGAAATATACTTAAGTCTAGTTATTCCCGTAAAAATTTCATAATTTTTGGTCAAGTAGATTTAGATTGGAATTGAGATAAGGGCAGACTGCTCCAAAAAACAGATCCGAGAGAACATGATATACCAAACCCAACTATTTATTTATTGACTCAAACTTTAATATTCATAACTATGGAACTTGCGGATATGCCCATAAAGTTCTAGTACTCATTATAAAAATCCAACTCACACATAAACATAATAATAAATCAACTAGGCACACCAAAGTTCACACCGCACTTCTAGACTTGACTTGACTCAACTTGACCCGTGCTACTAACATCTTATTACATAAAAAAGAACTCCAATACCTATGGGCAAAATTCATGGGGAAGATCCTCATAGATCCTTGGCAGGTTTAGGCACACCCTTTGCTCGTCTATCACTTATTGGAATCTCTTAAGGGTCACCTCCTGTGCCATCAATTGATCTTCTAGCCGTCGATTCTTATCTACTAATTCATAGGCATAGTGCACCATCACTTGAGTAGTGGGATCCGTGCCTTCAGGATCCATTATTGCCCATCCCAAGTCAGGGTGTAGGCGAGGGAGGAAGCGATATTGATCTTCCTTCATATCATCAAAGTGACGACCATGGAGACCCATGCAGGCTACAGCGACTGCATCTTCTATACTATCTTCCATGGTGGCACAGTGAGCATGATGCGCATAGTTTGAGTCTAGCTGGTATGCTTCCTTCTCTCCATCCCGAATGGAGATGCACACCCTGGTTTTCTAACAAGTGTCCTCCAGAGGGTGCATATGCTCATTGCAGATGTGCTCCATAGATGCGTCCCAAGCAGCGTAGTAGGTCTGAAGAATCCACATAAGTCGATGGTGCGAGATGGAGGATTCACACCCTGGCTTGTACTAGATCTTTGTAGTCTATCCCATGGCAGGGGTAGGTTGATCTTCTTGAACAGTGTCCTCATCATCATCATTAGACAATACAATGACCTCCACTTCTTTGGGTTCTTCTTTGGGCTCTTTCTAGAATGGCTCAGGTGTAGGTGCAGGTGCTGGCAAGTCAACTTCTTGCTCCTAGGGTTCCTCCTCCTCACGTGGCTCCATGGACTCATACAAGCCATGAGGCGGGTAGTAGCCTCCGGTGCTGATGCGAGCGGTCTTATTGGCATGAGGCATCTATAGAATTAAATTTAGTAAGAATAGAAGCAAAAAAAATTCATAATAAAGTGAGGCAAAAGAAGCATAAAATTTAGCAAATAACAAGGGTGAGATAGAAAGCATGAAATAAGTGAAGCAAAAGAAGCTAAAACGACCATTGCCAACTAGGCTTGTGTCCTACAGTCAACACGGCTCTGATACCAATCTGTCACACCTGATTTTAAGGATAAAATGGGATGCATAATTATATGTGCACCCAGAGATCAGTCACACATATAAGCCAACAAATTATAAATAGTCTTTACATAAATGTAGTGAAAGTATAAAGATAAATCTCTTATGGAAGCTTCATATCATAGGGACGTCAACTGGTTGACCATAAGTCTAGTAATCCTCAGGAAAGTCATCATTACCATAGCCATCTGTTACCCATCCAGGATTTTTATCCAAATAATGAAAATAAACAAGCGTAAGTACGTGTCGTACTCAACAAGTGTAACATGGGGTTCATGAGGCTCAAAAGGCTTGACATAGGTTTAACAGCATTCAGCTTTTAATTGTCATAATTTTAGCATAAGAGTAGCAACAAGTTATTTTAATCCCAAAGTAAAACACATGATCAATGTAAACAAGAATAATGAATAGCATAAACAGATAATTCTTAGTGATCATCTATTCCATAAGGGTCTAAGGCCGCTCGTGACCATGAGCACGACTGATATACCAGTTTTACACTCTGCAAAGGTTGTACACTTTCACTGTGAGTCGTGATACCCATATGCTCGGGTTAATTACTCCCAAAATACTTCCAAGGTAAGCGGGCAGGGGTCACTATAAAGCCTTTCAAAGGTTCGTCTAACAAGTTAGGGCCATTAGATTCACTCGGCAAATAGATATAGGAACCCCCCTGTCGAATGGCACAATTTTCATTACGGCTATACACATAAGAGTAGAAGTTGTCCTATACCTAATTCAGCAAGCCATTCTTATGCCAATAAAGGTAACCTCTAACAAGCTAGAAAAGTTCCTCATACTGAGCTAAAGTCAGAGCCATATAGCCCTCACAGCTGCACTATAAGTCCTAGATGTTCGCTTACAGATAAGTCCTTAGAGAGAGGAATCTGAAGCATTTAGAAAGTAGATAAATACTCCAGCCCCATGGTTCCAAGTTGCTAAAAAGTCATATTTTAATGTGTATTGATTATACCATTAGTCAAGTTACAAGATTATGGTCTAATTGAGCACTAGCAAAGCTACCCAATGCATATCCCATAGGAGACAAGGTATAAGTTCAATTCTAGGGAATCCCTATCAAGGTGACACATGCAACATGAATTAAATGTATTAAAATTGATAGGAAATAAGGATAATCCCATGTTATACTTGCCTTGAACAAAGTGCTCCTACTGATCCTGCTCGTCAAAGTAGTACTCTTATTCACTGCTCACCATCTATACTCGATAATCACAGCAACATGCAAGCATCTAGAAGCAATCATGCATAGTAAACAAAAGCTATAGATTAGAACAATACACCAATCAGTATAAAATCAAGATAAAAAGTTTGTAAAATGAATCTACGTCTCACTACGAACCCACAGACGCGAAGATCATAAAAATCAGAGCTAAAACAAAGAAGTTATGAATTAAACAAGATTTCCTTTAGTAAAATAATAGATTAAATCTAACCTTGAATTTTTAAAGTTGAAAACATACTTAACAGTAGTATGAACATGCAGATTACATAATTATGAACCTAATGCAACTTGAACGGACCAAATCAAAGTTAAAACGAAGATTTTATGGCCTACAAAAGGTAGTGGCAATTTTGTAAATTGATGAAACTTAATTTTTGAATTTAAAATAATTAAAATATGATTTTAAACCGAAACAGGGACTGCGGGCATGAAAACAAAGAAATACAGGGGCTCTTTAGAATAAATGTAGGGACGGTGGGTTGAGATCCAAATAATTATAAGGGCCTTTTTGCAAAACGACAGGTGAAGGGGTATCTCTAAGGGACGTTGATCATGTGATGGACGGCTATGATTAAATGGGAGGGAGAGAGAGAACGCGATCACTAGAACAGGACTGGGCATGGCGAAACTCCATGGACGGCGGCGAAGAGCTCATCGACGTTCGCGGTTTAGGGCCTACGGACCATCATAGAGCAAAACGAGGGCACGAGAAGAGAGAGGAGATCAAGACAAACTCCCCAAGACTGAAAGCAAGGGCGGGGATGGACCGACAACATGTGGTGGTTGCTCGACTCAATGACGGCGGTGATGCTAGGGCTATGGCTTTGCTGTAGTTCAAGCAAGGGCGGCGCTGGGGCTTTAGGGTTGGGTGGAGGCGGCGCAACGTGGGGGCGCTATTTATGAGCGGGGCTAGCTTGCAGGTCATGCTAGGTGCGGCGTAGAGGAGATGGACTCAGCGGCGATGGCTCAATATATGTGGTATTTGTGGATCCTCACCAAGGCAATAAAGATGTTATGCCTTTTTCTCTTCCTACCACTAAGGTTTATATGGAGTTCATAGGTAGGGAGAAAGCTAGAGCATACTTGCAATGCATATATTGTAAAGTCAAATAATGGATCCAAAGAGAGTTGAGTCATACAATCAAATCAAGATATGAATGTGTGTGGAATATATGGTGGATATATATGGTGGCTAATCCTAATTCTACTTTGCTCCTTGAAAGCTTATCTCTCTTTTGAAACTTGAAAATAATTACTAGAGAGCAGGTGCTATCTTATTCATCTCTTTTTTTCAAGCGGACATCTAAGTACCCATTGTTTTAGATATCTCGGACACTGGTCCATTTTTCTCAACCCTTTTTTTTCTTTATCTTCCTTTTTTTATGAATAACTTTTGCATAGCCCCATGCCTTTTTCTGCAACAAAACTTTAAAGAGATAGCAACAAGAACTTAGAGCATTTATTTGGTGGATAGAAAACCTATCAAGCATGTTTTTGTGTTCACTCCCAGTGTAGGAGTAGAATATTTTTGGGTGGATCTAGATGGAAGGCATGTTTTAGCACCTACCCCTAGTGTAGAAGTAGTGCATATGTGGGTGGTGTGTACATGATCTTGTTCTTAAGAGCATGACAAACCTCTCATAAGGGTCAACAAAGCTTGACAAAACTCAATACAAAAGCAAGCAGCATATATGTGGAAGTTTCCTAGCCTAAATAACATGTATGGCTCTAGTGGGAATTTAAGCTTTGTCATACAAGAACTCATCATGTAGTATTTTTGTGTTTTTCAAAAGATAAATCTCTAGAACTTTAGTGTCACTTGGAACAAGATAAACAACAGCTCATACCTTCTCATAACATATCCATCAATTACCTAGACTTAGATCAAGCATATGCTATCCACGAGTTTTAAGTTCAGAGTAAATCCTTATGTCAAAACAATATTATCCAAAACTCAGGAGAATTCGAGCCTGAAAGCTAGGTACTTGAAAGGAATTACAACAGAGCAACTATTCATCATTTCCATTCAAGAGATTATTCTTAGTCCTCTTTATTTATTCAACTCTTAAAAATAAATTAAAGCAAACTAGACACACCTTTTATGTTATTTTTAATTTTACTAGATCACACATTATTACTATAGGTATATATATTTATTATAAAGATAACTTTTTATTTTGTTTCATTCATCATTTTATTAACTATTAAAAAGAAACTAAAACTAAAAAGAGAAAGAATACTTACCTGGATACATGGGAGTGCTTCTCTCCCAAGCTAGCTCATTCAGTGAGGGTTCGGTGTTGTAAGTCCTTTGATCCGGACTTCCCCTTGAGAAGTTCATTAATACCTCGGTTTGTTCTGAAGATGAAGATTCTTATGAAGATGCCTCTAATGGTGATGTCACCTTCTTCCACCAAACCTGTCTTGGTTTTGAGTTTTGGTTTTGGTTTGATAGGTTCAGAACCTTCACTTGTAGAAATTAGGGAATTGACTAACTCCTCCACATTTTTGCTTGAAGTGTGTCCTGCTATAAAACAAGGTAGAGATCAAGTGCATGGGCTCTTTTGGTGGGAAAACAATAGAACCAAAACTTTACTTATTCTTCTCTAACCTTAGGCACATTGAACAAGATGAAGTTGATGTTATGTGGTTTGTTCCATTGTAACATAGGTGGGAAGATAAAAAGGTTGAGAATGAATGTAGCATTTAAGTATATTTGGGAAAAAGGGTTGAGTTTCTTAACCTTGGAAGGATTGTCTATCTATAAATCTTTACATGCTTATGACTATCATCTTCCAGAGATAAGATGTGCAAAGTTTTAGATCATTTGGTTAAGGCTATGAGATCAAGAAAATGGTGCTAAGAACAAGCTCGAAGAACTAAACATGTTGAGTTAGTCAAATTGGATCGAGTAAGTTGTGACTCAAACATGTTTGTTTATTATTTATGTGTCTACCAGAATCAAGGGAAACCTTTTTTAAATGATGACCATTTACCTTAGGATGTTACCTTTGTCATTGGAGCGTGATGACACCATGTGACCAAGGGTAGATGACTCGTGATGGTCCTTCCCATTTGCTTGAAGTTTTCCTTTTTTGGCTAGCCTCGCATCTTGAGCTATTCATGAGCTTCTTATTTCCTAGATTGCACCCTTTCTTTCTCATCCTTTTGTTATGCCATCTTTCTACTCTTCGATTTTTTAACACCTTGTTAGACCTTTTCCTCACTCATTGTTTTATGCCTCCAAAAGATTAGTGGACCACAAATACCCTAAGGAGTATACAATTTTGAAACATGGGTTATTTGTCCAGGATTTTGTAATTTCCCTCTATGCTTATTAAAAGATGGTGTTAGAATTATTTTAGCATAGTTTTTGTTTATCATGTTCTATACAAACATGGCTTCAAGGCAAAGGTAACTTGCAGCTAAAGACAAAGTGAATGATCTTTGATACTTACAGTTCTTCCATCCATGATGAATTTCTTTGCGCAATGTTATTGGAGTTCATCACATGCCTTGCTTCATCTCTGATTTGAATTTAGCTCATGACTTACCCAAATTGAATTGAGAGTTTCCTATAGGGGTTAGTCTAACAAAATATCAAGTGTCTACTACAACATACTTATCGGCTCAAAAATCAACCTAGACACCACATCTAATTTGATTTAGGAAGGCATTTTAACCTAAACACCACACTTAATTCAAAAGCCTTTGGAAGTAAAATCAGCACACCTTTTGGTTCAAGAATCAAACTAGACACTGTGTCTAATTTAATTCAAGAAAACAGTTTAAACTAAGCACCATGCCTAATTTAAAAGGTGCATGAAAATACTTCAAAACCTACACATACTATAGTAAACAAAAGTAGCATGAAAGTATTGTAGAGATTTATTCAAATAGATATGAAAGAGCATGATTATTGTTTAGTAAATTGAGCATGGCTTAAAGGTAGAGACAACCAAAATTAGCAGTATGGCATAAGATTTTTCAGATAAGTTCATCCCCCACACTTGAATTTTGCAAGGCAGAATCAAGTTTGATTGGATAGAACTCTCATGTGTGAATGTGATTCAATATTTCATGATAATTGGTTGGACGTACCTTTTGTCATCATCCTTCCTTCTTTTTGCTTCAAACCTGGAATGGTTAGTGACAAAAATACTCAAAGGAATATCTTCACAATTATATTCTATGCTCATTTCACAAGGGTATCACAGCAGAAGGTAAAAACTCATATTATCTTCCGAAAGTGCTTGCTTTAGGACAAAAGCTCATCCTCGGGAAACCTTCTAATTGCGTTTCTAATTGGTGAAGTGGTTTCCCCTCCAACACCAATCTTTGTGTACCTATATCAAGATTCATGCCAATGAGATTTGCAATATTTATGAGAAACATAGGCATCTACAACCACTCTTTCAAAGTCCTTACGAATAGGAAGCACGAGGGGGTTGAAGATCTTGTGTGTGGCAATATTGGAGAGACTAATTAATTCAAGAGAATTCTCATGTGAGCATGGATTTAATGAGATTTTCATGAGATAACTTCCATGCTCATCAATGTCATCTTCCTTTTCAAGCTCCAAGGGTGTTTCTTCATGAATGTCTATAGGCGGAAACATTATCTCCATCATTCCATGCCTATGACATTCATTGGATGTTTTATTGTCCAAGATTTTCTATGGATTGGTGGCTCTCGGGTTGATCTCGTCTAAGGCCTCCTCCAAACTTGGATGAGTCATGTTTGTAAAAGAGATTGATTTAAGCTCACTGTTTGAATCTAGACCAAGTTTGGATTCTACCCATAAGGCTTTGTTCTTGTCCATCCAATCTTTAGCAATGGCATATGAATTTTTAATGCATTCCAGCCAATTCTTAATACATTCTAGCCATTGTCATTGCTCTTCTTGGTAATCCTTGTGGTCTTCATGAATCCTATGCTTTGGTTGTCTTAATGGATTTCTAGGGTCATCATGAGACTTAGGAGAAAGAGCATAAGAGGGATCATCAGGGTCAAGGATGGGTTGAGAGATAGGTTCAAATAAGACATCTAATGTGGGCATAGAAGGGGAGAGGATAGGAGTGGCTTCTAAATGGCTAGGCTCTCCTTCTATGGCATCACTAGACATGTCATCCTTAAATTCTTCCCAATGTCCCACATGGGAATAAGGACGTTTTCTAAGAGATCACTTCTTAAGAGGATTTAAATTATATTCGCTTGAAGGCTTCTTATGAGAATTTAATGTTCTCCCAAGATCAACACCAAAGAGGTCATCTTTAATCTCAACAGGGATTTCCAAAGGTGAAATTCCTTCTTCTTTTGGGGGATTTTGGGGTATTGGTGGTTTAGGATTGATAGCTACATCTTGGGATTGGAGTGGTTGTGATTTGGCTATCAAAACTTCCTCTTCTTGTTTCAGAGAGGATTCCTTCTCTTCCTTAGAGAGTTTATTAGGAATGCTAGTGCAGGAAGTCTTTCCACTAATTCTATCAAGCATAGCCCTTGCTTCACTAGTAGACAAATGAAGGAAAGCTCCTCTAGAGGCTGCATCAAGAGATTCCTTGGAATCCTTGCTAAGACCCATATAAAAATATTAAATAAGTATAGGGTCTTGAATGGCAAGATCCGGGCCAGTGATGATGAGGTCATTAAAACGATCCCACGATGTGCCAAGAGATTCTTCTTCTAGTTGTCTAAAATTTAGAACCTCTTTTCGAAGGCTAACCACTTTAGAGATGGGAAAGAAACATAAACAAAATTTAGAGCATAGCATTTTCCAATCTCCTTGTATACTTTCTACGGTTAGACTATACCATTGTTTAGCTCTTCCCGTCAAAGAGAACCTAAACAACTTCCATCTTAAGGTCTTTTCAGACATGCCAATGATATGCAAGCATACACAAGTTCGTTCAAACTCTCATAGGTGTGAGTATGGATTTTTGTTGCCCTCTCCCAAGAAGGATTGATCCTAAATCAATTTTATTAAACTCAGGTGCAGCTCATAACCAGGTGTTATGATAGGCTCTGACGGTTCTAGTGATTTTAGGCTTGCGCTTGTGGGTTTAGCATATTGATAGATAGGAGTGGAATCCATGCTAAAAGAAAAAGTAAAAGAAAAGAAAGAATAAAAGATAAAAGGTTAAGCTAGGATTGAAGTTAATTCGGCAACCGTTTTCTCAGTAACGGCGCCAGAAAGCTTGTTGGTATATTTTAACGCACATAGATAAATCCGCAAGCGCACGGATACCACTATAGCTTTCACCCAAAAGTATTCCAAGTATCATATCCTCAGGAAAACGTATGAGACTAACTACGGTCTAACTTAACTAAGGATAGCAATAAGGTTAGGATAAATAGAAGCGTAGAGAGGAAAACTAAGGTTCTCTAATTCTAACTTGGGTTAGCTATGTCTTCTACTATTCAACTGAGGACATTACTAGGAAAAGACACCAGCAGAGGATGCTTTCCTTTGCAACCGCGTCCTACGCACCCTTACAAATAGGAGGTGGACTACAAAGGATTCAACGAGGCTATAAGAGTCACCCTCGCGAGCTACCACCGATCTGGAATGCAGGATGCATCCACAAGTAACTAGAGTCTAAGCATCACGCTTACACTACAATTACTACTTTACTCTTCCCGGATAAAGAATAAAGCACTCAAACAAGTTGTGAACCTGATGAATAATAAAAACAAGAAGCTTACTTGAATTAGAAGTTGATTACTAGAGAAATCTCAGAGGCAAGCTCAGATAGAACTTGGATCCACCAAGGTACAAGCCGTAGAGAGAGCACCGATAGGCCGACACCTCCTCCAAATTCTTCCCTCACTCTCTATCTCACTATTTCTATTTATAAGACTAGACCCTATGCAGGACTAATCTTCTCTTGATTGCTGGCTCTGATCCTGATGAGGAGAATATGAATAAGGGTTTTAGGATGGCCTCCAGGGAGGGGGGAAGGGGCTTCTATATATAGGCCAAGGTAAAGTAGGGGGGCAAAAAATCGAGGTGGAGTAGGGGGCAAGGAATCGAGGTGGAGTAGGGGGTAAGGAATTGCCACGTCATCGATCCACGTCAACTCCCTCGATCACCGTTGGATGAACTGACCTAAAACTATCTTAAAATCAATGGTGTAGATCGTAGGAAGGAGTACGAGGCAGTAGAGGGTGAACAGGCTCCGTGGTAGGCCGACCGGCCTATGGTCTAGGCCAGCCGGCCCACTTTCGTGGCCGTTTGGCCCAAGCTTCGGCGTGGTGTCTTCTGGAACCTTCTAGAATTTTCTTTCATAGTTTTCGTGGGTTGAATCACTTGTTGACGTCGGTTTGCTTGTTTGGAGTGTGTGACAATGGTCTCGAAAGTTGTTTTCTAGATAAATCCTCCTGCATACAAATATTTACCAAAGCTTGTGGAATTCATTAGTTTAAACCCCTATACCTATGTTTGGTGAAGGAATTAAATATAAATGTAGGTTATGTTGATGGTTTATAATTGATGTTAGTGACCGTCAACAATGGACAAGGTTGACACTACTCTTTTCACCATGAAGATTGGCAAAGACTTGTTTGTGTTGCAAATCTATGTTGGTGACATCATATTTGGATCAACCAATCAAGATTTTTGTAAAGAGTTTGGAAAGATGATGGCTAATGAGTTTGAGATGTCCATGACTAGAGAGTTGAGTTACTTCCTTGGTCTTCAAATCAAGTAATTGAAGAATGGTACATTTGTCAGTCAAGGTAAGTACATCAAAGACATGCTCAAGAAGTTTAGCATGAATGAAGCAAATGTCATAAGTACACCAATGGGAACAAATGGTAATTTAGATAGTGATGCAAGTGATAACATGGTGGATCAAAAGTTGTATCGGTCTATGATTGGAAGCCTACTCTATATGACCACATCAAGGCTAGATGTCATGTTTAGTGTATGCATGTGTGCAAGATTCCAAGCCTCATCAAGAGAAAGTCATTTGAAGGCAACAAAGAGAATATTGAGGTACTTGAAGCATACACAAAATGTTGGTTTGTGGTATCCCAAATGAGCAAAGTTTGAGCTAGTTGGTTACTCTGACTTGGATTATGCGGGATGCAAGATTGAAAGGAAGAGCACCTCGGGCACATATCAATTGTTAGGAAGATCACTTATTTCATGGTCATCAAAGAAGCAAAATAGTGTTGCATTATCAACCGTTGAAGCCGAATATATATCCGCCAGTAGTTGTTGTGCACAAATACTTTGGATGAACACCACCTTGAATGACTTTGGAATCAAGTTCAAGAAAGTGCCATTGCTATGTGACAATGAGAGTGCTATCAAGCTCACCAACAACCTGGTTCAACATGTAAGTACAAAGCACATTGATGTCTGTCACCATTTCACAAGAGATCATCAACAAAAAGGAGATATTTGTATTGAGAGTGTGGGCACCGAAGATCAACTTACCGATATATTCACCAAGCCATTGGATGAGATGAGGTTTTGCAAGCTAAGGAATGAGTTGAACATATTGGATTTCTTAAATATGTGTTGATGCACCCCTCCCCCCCCACTTATATGGCATGCCTCTCCTTCGAGCAATCCAAGGTAAAAGTTGATTGTCATGCATACATCCTTTGCTAAGGACTTGTTTAGTGCATCTAGTCATTCCTCACATGTCTTAGGCTCATTCATGAAAATCAAATAAATTTAATGCTTATATGGTACCACTATTGTTTCTATGCTTGACTTGATCTAGTGGTAGCATATGACATGTTTGTGGGCTTATAAACCTAGTGTTTGATCTAGAAAATGAGCTATAAGTGTTTAACTCAACATGGTATACCCTTATTTGGAGGTGTGAAGAAGCTTGTCCTTGGATCAAACCGAGTTAAATATCTTTGGCAAGTGATCTAGATTAAACCAAATTTGGGAAATGATCTTACCCCATTGATTGACATTGATAATCTTAACCTATATAAAATTGAACCTTTGTGGTCATTGATGACAAAGGGGGAGAACTTTGACATAGAGGGAGAAATATGAAAGTAAGGGGATCAATTAAAATTTTGAGCACACAAGTAGGGGGAGCAAGCTCATGATCTTGTATGATGCATTTGAATGTGCATTTTATATGTTTGCTTGCATAGCATAAGTTTTAAATTAAAAATTCTATGCTTGTGTGGTGTATGCTAGTTGTAGGTTTGAATGATGAAATAAAAAACTAGCATGCATAGGTTAAGTAACTAGACTTGAGTTTATTTTAACTAGACCCTTGCTTCTAATGTTGATCTCACCGGGTATTCTAGTTTTTGTGTATGTCTAGTTACTAATGGTGCTAAGGATGGTATATTTGGTGCACTCCGATTGGTATCATGCTTCAAAGGTCCATCTCTTATACCTTAGCATCATTTGGTCGACATTACTCTCCCACAACTCAAATCCATGCATATGTGCAAGCTTCAATCCAAACTCTTAGCACATATGTAGGGAGAGCTAATGCGACCAATTGGGGTTCATGAAACTTATCCAAATCCTTTACACATGGTAAAAAATGCTTGGGAAAGCAACATGGATTCAAATTTGAATTTATTCCATATCTTTGTGAAGGTTGTCATCAATTACCAAAAAGGGGAAGATTGAAAGCCCTAGTTTGGTTTTGGATAATTGATGAAACCTAGTTGGACTAATCCTTTCATCTAAGTGTGTGACTAGATAGGATGGTCCAATCCAAGTGGTGGAGCAAGATGAAGTCCATGGTGATATTGGTGGACATGTGATGATGGTGATCAAGCTCCGGGACTTGAAAAAGAAGAAAGAGAAAAATAAAAAGGGCTCAAGGCAAAGGTGATTTCAATAGGGTCTTTTTGCTTTGGTGATCAAGACACTATAGAGAGTGTGATCACATTTAGGATAGATTGTCATACTATTAAGAGGGGAGCTCTTATCAAACAACTTGATCATCTAGTGCCACTAGGTGTTGAAATACTTGCATTGTATTTTAGGCCTAGTGCACATTCGGTGAGAAAGTGATTAACCTTTGAAAAATGATTGTGAAAATGCTAACACCGTTGCAAGTGATGGTAAAACACTTAGAGCGTTAGCATATTTGCAAAGGTAGTGAGAAAGGTGAAGAAAAGGAGGTGAAACTCGGCTTGGGGTGCTGCCACAGGGGCACCGCCACCCCTTGTTCAGTGCACCGCCACCCCTGTTGCGATGATTGGATGGGAGGCCGAGAGCAGCAGGTTGCCCTAGGGGCACCACCACTATGTCCGGTGGCACTACCACCCCTAGGGCGGTGCCCACCTAGACCTGGCCAAGACACAGGAGAAGTGAAGCGAGCACCGGTGCGTCTGGTGTGCACCACCGCCCTAAGGGCGGTGCCACCGCCATTTTCTTCTAGAGACTGGTGAAATGGGGATTGGTCACCGTCGCGGGCACCGCTGCCCTGAGGGCGGTGCACCGCCATAAAAATCCAGAGAATGGGGTATTTGGGCAGATGGCTGGGTGGTCACCGCCACCCTAGGAGTGGTGCCACCGCCACCCTGTTCGGTGCCCCAACGGCTAGTTTTTTAGCCATTGGAAAGTGACCGTTGAGAGGGGCACCGCCATGTCCGGTGCCCTCGTAGAAAACTGCTCCAAAGGGGTAATGGCTCTATTTACTTGTGGGCTTATAAATAGAGCTAGTGGCCAGCCTTGGCCACTCTCTTGGCACTTTTAACAGCTGGATACACCCTTTGAGAGCTAAACACACCACTCCACTCAGTTGCATACTTGATTTCATCATCTTGAGTGAGATTGGAGAGCTTCTAGTGCATTGCTTAGTGTTCTAGCATCTTGTGGCACTAGTTGGACGATTTGGGCTGGTGGATATCTTGTTACTCTTGGTGTTTGCCGACACCTAGATGGTCCGGTGATTGGTGGATCATCAAGCGGAGGAAGGTGATTGTCTCCGGCTCTAATCATTGTGATTGTGAGGGGTTCTTGTACCTTCCTCGGCGAAGCGCCAAAGGCAACTCTAGTGGATTGTTCGTGGCTTGTGTGATCCTCATCTTGTGTTGGTTGTGCGGAACCCGGTTGCGGGTTTGGCGTGTGATGCTAATTAGTGCATGAACCTCCAAGTGAGTGAATCACCACAACGAGGACTAGCTTGCCTACAAGCAAGTGAACCTCGATAAAAAATCGTGTCTCATCATTGTCCGAGGATTTCATTGGTTGTCTTGTGATTGATTGATTGTCTCCATCTTGTGATTGGCACACTTCTCGACACGTCGGTATAAACATCATCACCTCTCTTGTCTTACATTCTTAGTGTAGCTAAGCTCTTTAGTGTAATTAGTTTTGAGAGCTAGCTTGTGTCGGGTCTATTGGTTAGTGAGGCTCTTTAGTTAGCCTTTGAGAGCTCACTAACTTAGTGTAGTGACTTAGCAACTTATGTGCTTAGTGATCATAGTCACTAGAATTGTGGTAGGTGGCTTGCTCTTTTAGTAGGCTAGCGCAACACTCGCTTCGCCGTTTAATTGTCTAACATATTTGCTAAGTGTTGTTTTAGAAATTTTCAATAGGCTATTTATCCCCCTCTAGCCATTAGAGCCTTTTAGCAGGCGAGCGGATAAGAGCTATAGGAAGAGGAACGAGTGGATATGAACAAGTAGATGGGTAGTTTTTTTAGAAACGAAGGAGCGTGGATTGTTGGCCTGGCGTCGTGGCTCAGCAACGGAGCGTCCGGGCGGACGGACGCCCGGTTCAGAGTATTATCATATTTTTAATACTCGAAAATGAGTAATGAATTCTTTTTATTCTTTTTGGGACGGTACATATGTGTGTCCATTGGCTATAAGTAACAATGTTAATCAAGTACTCCAGTCTGAATTATAAGTCGTTTCGGTTTTTCTATAAGCTGGCAGCCACAGCACAGAGCCAGGCACACATCATGAAAGTGAGAGTGTTGACAGGGAGAGTGTTAATATAAACAAGCAAACATGTAGTAGCCGCCTGTAGGATTGAGTATACTCCACACAATACGACAGATGAGAGACGGCCCCAGAAATCAATGAACGAAACTTACTACTTTCTGAATCTGAAAGCGTACAAAAGCAACTAGGTCAAATTGAAATCCTCTCCATCAAACATGAGTATAAACTCTAATCTAATCCCTATACGCGGCCGGCGGCACACGAACTTTCGGCGCCAGTTTCCCGTTTCCCACGATCGATATTCCTATCATCTTGTTTTGGCCAGTAAGTGCGGTCTGTCGCTAGCTGCTCCTCCTTTCCTGCGTCCAGACAGTTACACACAGCAGAGCCGCAGAGAGGCAGAGACGGTGCCTGTCTGCTGGCAAACCCAACCTCGTCTTTGAGAACATTTATATATTATTATTATTATTTATATATAATCGGATCGGAAGAGTCCAATAGCAAAGCATATGGATCAAGTCTCAAATTACAGCTAGCTTTGTCTGACGTGGTGTTGACCTGGAGCCAGTCCTGACCAGACCTGAATCCCGGCTTCCTCTGACCTGACCCGGCCCTGATCCCAGGAGCTGAGTTGACCTCGCCCTATCCTTTTAGCACAAACAAACTCTCAACACGACAACACCTAGAGTGCTGCTGATGAGCTTAGCTTTGTGCTTTCCGTCTCTTTGTCCCCTTCCCTTGGGCTGGTTCCGTCCTGGAAGCGGTCTAGCTAGTGTAGCTGTGTGGACGGAATCCAATTCTCGGCTGTTTTCAGATTTACGTACCTTGCTGCTGTCATGGTGTACTGGTATCTCCTGTGACCTAGTACCTAATAAGCTTTTAGAGTAGGAGGGACACGGTCCTCCGTTCCTTTTTAATTTGCCACCCTCTCCGTTTTCATACAAGAAACAGTGTGCACGTACGAGTCTATTCTTATAAAAAACAGGATTTACCTCCGTCAAGGGTAAAAAAAAAAAACCGGTATGCACGAGAGTTTTTTATGTTTTTAGTCAAACATATTTTACACACGACGCACACACGTGAAGGTTATTTACTAGACGTATAATAAATATAACGGGAGCCAGCTTATTGTTCGTCTGGCTGTATAAGCCAGCTTATTTGCTTGCTTATAAGCCACGGTACAGTATTTTTCTCTCTCAAAAAACCAGCCATACAAACCAGCACAAGCGGCTTTTCGATCAGCCGAACACTTGTTTTGGACAAGTCTGCTTGGGTCAAATATTGAGAATATAAATCATTAATAACTTTTGAGTTGTTGAGTTTAGAAATGTGAAAACCATATGAATAGATTTATCTTGAAAAGTACTTTCATAAAAATATACATATATCACTTTCCAATAAATATTTTTTGTAAAAATAAGATGTCAAAGTTATGTTTCGTAGATCGTGTCGCTGTCTAAAACGACTTGAATTACCAATACAGAGGGGGTATGTATTTATGTCCTTTTATCTGACGCCAGATATATAGTACCAGATCGATGGTTTGGTAAGTGGGTAGAGCCTCCACCAAATGGCTCTTATTACTACCTTGATGATGATGGACGATAGGTGATGGAATAACTAATTGGCGTTTTAATTGGACAACCATGCATGCACGGCACCGAATTGGTTTGCAATTCAATGCTTCCATGCGTAAGCTGCAAGGAAGTTTTGCTAAACCTGATGCATGAGTAGATTCTAATATCTCTTATTTAGCCTTGTCGTGACTTTTATAGACGACAATTAGTGGACTATTGGTATCAGGCTGCAACCAATAATTTCCACATCAAGTAGACTACTTCATCTTGCCAAAATTGTTGGGGCAACGAACGAAAACGCCACATAAATAATGCATTGTTTGGTCGACTTACTTAGTCCCTCTCAATCCACGTAGATTGGAGTGAAAAATGAACTGATTTTCTACCTCCAACATTTTCAATACGTCAAGGTTGAAGGAGATTTTGATGAAACAAGGTTGAAGGAGATTGCTTAATTGCTACGTTTTCCAAACAAGCACTAATAAATGGGGTCGTTCTCCCGTCCCCATTTTCCACCCTCTTTCTATTTTATTATTATCCACAAAAAAACAGTGTTAGTGTCACCCTACTCAAAAGCAAATGTTCTCATTAGTCATGGAATTCTTGTAAGCAAATATCTACCTAAGCAAAAATATCGTACGGTGGAAACAAAAAAAAAACACACTTGGACAACCCTATTCAAACCAGTGGAATTAATTAGTTACAAGTTTCCTCACAAAATCGTTTAGGATTCAAGGTAGGAAATATTTAAGTTAAAATATTCTCTCTCACTTCTTTGCAAGAGAAGATCAAAATTATATGGAGCATGCAGAACAACAACTATTTGCTAGAAATTAATGTAAAGGAACAGCAAAGTATTGTCATACAAGTTGGTTAACACCAGTTGGTTGTACGTCTGATGATTGAACCCATTCCAAATGTGTGATTGTATAACACCAGTTGGTTAAGTACAGTTGTTACATCTCCACACCTCACGTCACAGCTGTATCTTCTTCTCTAAACCCTCTACCAACCCCAAAGAAAAAATATATATATATATATATATATATATAAATAAAAAAATAGCTTCTTTCTTTCTCCCCTACTGACACCTCCCCCACATCTCCAATCCCTTCTCCTCTACATACTACATGTCAGATTTGGTCAAACACTCACTGAGATTTTTTCTCATCTATACAACTCAAAACTTTAAATTAGGAACAATTCATATAAGAAACGATCCATCCGAAGAACTTTTCTCCCTCTCTGTTTTTTCCCTTTTAAAAATTAAATTTTTTTATGGACACCAACTAATTCAGCCTATGTATGTATACCAATCGTGGAAAAAAAAGACAAAAAGACATGATTTTACATTGTTGAGTGAGACCTGCCATGGGTGATGGGTCGGCTCGAGCCGAGGCCGAAGCCGAAGCCTAAGCCGAGTTCGCGGGTGTGGAACGGGCTCGGATCGTCGGACTCGGAGCGCGACCGCGACCGCGACAGGTCGGAGCCGCCGTGCCGGAAGCTGTTCTGCCCGCCGGCGGCCGCGGCGGCGCTGGCCACGACGGACTCCTCGCACAGAGTGACGGCCCACTCCAGCTCCGCCACCACCTCGGACATGATCGGCCTGGCGCGGCCCCGTGGCCGGACGCACTCCGAGGCGATCTTGGCGACGCGCGCCACGGCCTCCACCTCGTGCCCGCGCGGCGGCGGCACGCGCTCGTCGAGGATCCTCGTGATGTTGCCCGTCTCGACCGCCGGCACGGCGAACTCGATCACGTTCCGGGGAGACCCGCTGCCGTCCTGGCTCGTCCGGTGGATGGCCTTGCGGCCGGTGACGAGCTCCAGCAGCACCACGCCGAAGCTGTACACGTCGCTGCGCTCCGTCAGCTCCTGCAGCCGGTAGTACTCCGGGTCGATGTAACCCACCGTGCCGGCCGTCGCGGACGACGACGCGGCGGCGGCCGCTGCCGTGCTGCCGCTGGCCAGCGACAGCCCGAAGTCCGACACCTTGGCCGTCCACTCGCCGTCCAGCAGGATGTTGGACGGCTTCACGTCGCGGTGGATGATGGCCGGCACGGCGTAGCAATGCAGGTACTCCACGCCGCGCGCCGCGTCCAGCGCCACCCGGAGCCGCGCCTCCCACGACGCGAACAGCGGCGAGTACCCGCTGCTGCTGCTGCTGCTGCCGCTGCCGTGGAGGTGGTCGTGGAGCGCGCCGTGGGGCATGAACTCGAACACCAGGATGCGCTCGCCGCGCTCCTCGCAGAAGCCCAGCAGCTGCACCAGGTTCCGGTGGTTCACGCGCGACAGCAGCCGCAGCTCCGCGCGGAACGCGCGCTCCGCGTCGAAGCGACGCCGGCGGCGGCCGCCGCTGCCGCTACGCTCCGCACGCTTGATGGCCACCTCGCGCCCGTCGGGGAGCTTGGCGCGGTACACAGACCCGAAGCTGCCGCTCCCGATCTTCTTCTCCACCGAGAAGCCGTCGGTGATGCGCGACAGGTCCCGGAGCGTGAACTCCTCGCACCCGAGCGGCCGCGCCGGCCGGAGCGGCGAGACCTGCGGCGCCGGCATGACCATGGCCTCCACGTCGCGGCACAGCCGCCGCGACGACGACTCCCCGAGGCGCAGCGTCAGCGTCTTCTTGTTGTTGTCCCGCTTCCTGTACGCCACGAGGTAGAGCGCCACCGCAGCAGCCGCGAGCACCGCGGCGCCGACGCCGCCCACGCTGAGGGCGACGGTCAGGGTCTTGGCCTTCTTCTTCCCGCTGTCGTCTACGGCTGCCGATACATCCCTCTCGTTGGCAAT
Source organism: Miscanthus floridulus (assembly GCF_019320115.1). Lineage (NCBI taxonomy): Eukaryota > Viridiplantae > Streptophyta > Magnoliopsida > Poales > Poaceae > Miscanthus > Miscanthus floridulus. The sequence goes on along the minus strand of NC_089587.1, from coordinate 66,881,357 downwards.
GAGGATCCTGGAAGCGTTCAGCCGCAACGGGCAGGCCTGGCAGACGGCGAGCTCCTCGCCGTCCTCGGCACCGCCGGAGCCGCAGAGCGCGCCGGAGCCGGAGATGATGTCGCAGGGGCAGCTCTTCTTGCGCGCGCAGGCGCCGGGCATGGTGCTGTTGTAGACCAGGCTGCCGCCGGTGCCGAACCGGTCGCTTCTCCCCCAGCACGCGACGGAGTAGTTGCTCTTGAGGATGCCGCACACCGCGTCGCCGTCGGCCTCGATGGCTAGGAAATCCGTGTTCCTGTACTGGTCCGGCACCTGTACGGCGCCCCAGCACTGGACCCGGCCGCTGCCGGAGAGGATGCAGGTGGTGTCGTTGCCGAGCGCCATGGAGAGCATGTCGCCCGGCAGCTCGTGCGCCGGCACGTCCGGGACGTCGCCGTCGCCCCAGCAGCCGAAGCCACCCTCGGAGTCGACGGCGCACGCGTGGCGGTGGCCGGCGGCAAGGGTATTGAAGGCCGCGGGCGTGGGGGTGAGCGACGGCGCCGTCATGCCGCCGAAGCAGCTCATGCTGGTATTGTCGCGCTTGTCGATGCCGCAGAGGAAGTCGTGGCCCAGCGCGATGCGGGAGAAGTCGAGGCCTTTCGGGAGGTCGAGGTGCGGCCACTCCCAGCATGCGGGGTCGTGGTCGTCGGAGAGGCCGCAGACGTGGGATCCCCCGGCGTTGAGCGAGCGCAGCGAGGGGCCCCAGTAGAGGCGGCGGCCGACGGGGCGGGAGCGGTTGGCGGCGAACTCCTCGGAGAAGGACCACCAGCGCATGGCGGCGTGGCCGCCCAGCGGCGCCATGAGGCCGCACAGGAAGTCGGCCCCGGCCGCGATGGCGTTGTAGGGGATGTCCGCGGACGGGTACACGAACTGCTGGCCGTCGGGGTGCGAGGTGCAGTGCAGCTTGGAGCCTGGTGACGACCCCGCTCCTCCCGCGTCATCGCCGGCGGCGCTGATGGTGACGAGCGCGCAGACGAGCGTAGCGTTGGGCGCGTGGGAGATTGCGACCGTCGAGAACTGCCGCGACGCCGTGCACACGTCGGCGATCAAGACGACGGCGACGAGAAGGACGAGGAGGTAAGGAAGCCTAGTGCTGGTGCTCGTTCTCCTCAGGAGGAAAAGACGACGGCGGTGGCCGGCGTGGGCATGGCTAGACATTGGCGGCACCCGGAGGGAGAAGACGACATGAGCGCGCGAGGCAGCCGTTGCTTGCCCTGCCGCGGTGGACGGCGACGGCACGTCGGCACGCGAGCGAGGAGGAAGGAATCGGGGTATCGGGAATCGAGGGGACGGGAGAGGTGGGAGAGTGGGTGCGCTGGCTTTTGCTTGGATGTCGCTTTTTGTTTCTTTCTAGTAGGTGGGCGCATTGCTGGAAAGAAACGCGTTTCCGTGAAATTTTCCTAACATTTCTTTTTTTTTTCCTTTTCTTTCTTTAATTAAAGATATAAAGAAACTTCTGCTGCAGGCTCTAGAGACGACGAGTTCATGATGAGGGAGGGAGGCCGGCGAGGTTGCAGGTTTTGGGGTTTGTTAGGTAGACTTGACTTGGTCCGTTCAAATTCAAGTGTCAATGGAGATTGGATAAGAGTACCCTGCTCAGAGTATCTCCAAGAGTTTGCTATCTCAACTTGGCATCCATATAATTTTGGCAAAATAAGAAAAAATAGCCTCCAACAGTTTTGCAAAACAACTTGGCATCAATAGCAACTTGGCAAATCTTCCCTCCGCGCGCGCAAATATACGCGCGCGTATACGGCTTGGCATCCGGGGCTCTTCGTTCGCTTAGCGGAGCTCTTCGTTCGCTTAGCGGGCCTCTTCGTTTTGTTAACGGGTTTTTTTTATTTTACCAAGTCAAAAATGCTAAACTCTTGGAGATGGATTGTTTTTTTACTTGACATATAATTTTAGGAGTTGGCAAATCACAAGATTTGCCAAATAAAATTTGTCAAACTCTTGGAGATGCTCTGATGCTCTCAATTTTTGTCTGCCTCCTCTGCTCTCTTCTCGTCTCCTCTCTTCAGACCACTTGCCAGCCAGCCATCGAGTTTCTGGATCAACACGGATTTCATTTCCCCATTCTGCAATTGTACTCTTTTCGATTCTTTCTCGTGTCATCAGCCGACCAAAGAAACCTACTAGAGGAAGGATTTGTCAGACACACACACGTACACACACGCATCCTCTTTGTTTCATTCCACGAGCAACCAACCATTCATTCCCAACAAGGGTCTGCATTGGCAGTTGGGATGGAAAGGTTTGGAACATACGTACTCCACCTACTTGCCTGCAGTACACTCGAGGTTGGTTAGGTTTACAGCTCACTTAACTTAGGCCCCCGTTTAGTTCCGAAAATTTTTGGCTTTTGGCTACTGTAGCACTTTCGTTTTTATTTGGCAAAAATTGTCCAATTATGGACTATTTAGGCTTAAAAGATTCGTCTCACGATTTCTCGGCTAACTGTGTAATTAGTTTTTTTTCGTCTACATTTAGTACTCCATGCATGTGCCGCAAAATTCGATGTGACGGGTACTGCGCAAAAATTTTTGGTTTTTGGATGGAACTAAACGGGGCCTTACTCAAGAAGGGAACAACCTGTACCGCCAAAAGTCATTACTGCAAAAAAAAAAGTCATTCAGCAAAGATTACCCGGGATGCTTAAACATCCTTCAAGAATGGGGATGGCACAGATTTCCTCTTCACTGTGCGCTGCCAACCAAAGCAGCAGAAGCATCACTGTTCATGGTTAGGTTAGGTCCTTACCATTCAGGTGTATCATATCAAACGACAAGCGTTAAGCGATGAGCAGAGGCTTTTGTGTATCAGTGATCACCTCTGAATCAGAGAGAAGCCATGGCCAGGCCATACAGGATGTGCCACGTGCCCATGCGCCATTCTTATCATATAATGCAGTGCTAGTCTCAAGGCACCTCACATTCACAGGAGTAGGTGACAGGTTTAGGACCCGACTGATTCCAGAATGTGTTATAATATTCACAGCAAATATTCAAGTCTGGATTGTCAATCATGTATGTATCCCAGTTGAACTTCTGTTTGAGCAAAGAGCATCTCTTTTTTCTCTGGTCAGGTGAGCAGTTGGGGAGAAGAATTTGCCGAGGCAATAAACAAACCCTAGATCATCAAATTATAATAGGAGGGTGTTTCATCAGGCCAGCCCTATTCCAGGGCGGCAAGCAATGGACCAACATGTGGCCACCACAATTAGCCTCATAGAAAAATCAAACAGAATTCTGAATCCCATATGCAGACAACAGAGATGGGCATTCCTCAACTAATCTCGCACCCACATGTATGTATAGACTAATCGGCCTCAACATTCCAACCTGCTTCCATGTCTTCAGGGTACAGCTTTGCCAAAGTCAGCACCGCTGCCTGGAGCTTCTCTTCACACGAAACCGAGCCTGAGAAATTCCTAACGCTTCATTATCGCCGCCATGGCTACATGCAGAGGGCTTGTCTTCACCGGAGCTCGGCGTCGCGGACGGAACAGGGAATGTCGCACCCTGAAAGTGGTGCTCCCGTTGCTGGGGAAGAGGCTCGCACAGAGTTGAAGGAATGAAGGGTTCTCCTGCTGCATAGGATAATCCTCCTCCATTTCAACCTCTTGGCTGGTCTCTGTCTGTCCCTGTGATGACATGACACAAAAGTGAGCTTAACCTTTTCCGTAGATTCATAGGCATGCAACAATGACTTTGTGCCCACTATACTGATTGCCTCTGGTACTACTTAAGATTTGTGGGTCATAACAAAGAGAAACAGCACAGAGACAGTATGCCACTAACAGGTGTACCCGACAGGACATGTGAGTGGGACCAAAACCAAATTGCCCAGGTGACACTCGAGCAGACATAGGACAAGATGAGGAATGAAGTCAAACTGTTAATCAACTGATCCCAACCACTAAGCAATATAGCTTATAGAGAACTTTTTTAGCCTCTACTAATCCTAGCATACTATCAAATAATAATGACAAGATATACATGGAAACAAAATGCTGAGGATGTCCTGGAAGTCTGGCTACAGTTACCTTTTGCTGGTGATGCTCAACATCAGAGTACTCATTAGGCTGAGTGGGGGTGTGCTCTTCGTTACTGTTCATATATCTATACTCAGCCTGCCCTTTTTCCTCCAAGTATTGTCTGGAACCCTCGTCTTCATAGTCAGGAAGCGGCAAACTAGATGTCTGATCAATGGAGAACTTTCCGACATCTTCCATCCGAATCCCAGAATCGTTTGCTTCTGGTATCTCTTTGTACACATAAGTTTGTGACGGTTGCTCCTGGCTAGAGCAAGTGTCATGATTACCAAGATTATTAGCACCAGAGTTTCCCTGACATGCAAAGCACATATTAGCTCAAGATGAAGATAGCCTGCATGCTTGAAAACACCTCTAGTCAGTGTTTCGAAGGCGGCGCCTAGGCGTCCAGGCGTACCCAGCTTGCCTTGGCAAACAGTGGCGCCTTGTCGCCTGGGCGTCCAGGAGGACCCAGCACTCGCCTGGTCGCCTAGTCACCTTTCAAACACTGTCTCTAGTCCTTTACACTCTGAGAATAAGAACATCACAATATGTAGTACAGAGAGTAAAAAAGTAAAAAACATCAATTGTGCCATGACTAAGTGTACAGTGAGAAAATCAACTACAAAAGCCAAAAATGATACTTGGAACAAGTCAAGCACATGTACTACATACCAAGCATCATCTTGATATGTAAGCATTACTTTGATGTTCAGAAAGCAGAAACAGAAAATTGGCAAATTTGGGTGCTATTTCTTCTTAATTAAGAAGCCACCTAGCCTCCTAGGTTGGTCAAGTTTTTCAGAAACAGAAAATTGCAGACAGCAGAGGCATGCTTATTCGATTGAACACACTGTAATATGAGTATACAACTTTGAGGCATGCTTATTCCATTGAACACACTATAAAATGAGTATACAACTTTGATGTTGGCGACAAAGAGTTGCAGATAACAGAGGCATGGTTGTTCAATTGAAAACAGTGTTATATGAGTCTATCAGAACACCAAAATGGCAACAGAAACATGGAGAAATAAAACTAACACACATTTGGGAAGACCCTTGACCAAAAAGCATAACAAAAGAAATAAAAGGATGTAGATGTGCAAGCTAACCTCCATGTCCTGCTGCTCAGAAGTGTTACTATCCATTGCAGCAGTTTCATTATCTATAATAGCCAATATTTCATCCCTTTCTTTCTTACGCCTTGTAACTTGACAAACAGCACATATGCAGTCACTTTTGTGGCGATCGTTCCTGCAGTCAAACACATCATGTAAGAACACCAAACAATATAGTCAACAGGGCCCTCCTAGGAAATAAAAAGTAAACGAGATAACACTAAACAACATCTTCTAAAGCGTTGCGGGTACCAATGCAACTTTCAACAGAAACGTCACAGGAAACTTCCAGTGTTGCAGTGGCGGAGCTTGACCATAGAAATAGATGGGGGCAGTTCATAGAATTCTGAATTAAACAACAATGAACAGCACCAACTTCACTGTTTAACTAGTGGAAAATTGCATTGGCAGGGGAGGCCATGGCCCACTTTGGCCTTAACCAAGCTCCACCCCTAGTGTTTCTAAGAGGAATAACTAAACATGCTCTTAGTGTTGAGTAGTGATGGTCTAAATCAATACTCTTTTTAACATGTTGCAAGAGAATATAGGCTGGCTATGTAAAAAAATTATTTGATCCAATATCCGAAATGGAAATGGAATAGCACAGAAAGACCCGGAAGAGGTGGACGGTTTCAGAAGAGATGCATGGTTTTTCTTATGATCTTTGAATATCCAGTTTTCTGCTTATTCTTAACTAAGAAGCCAATATGCATGTCAGGGCAGTGTCGCCTGTCAGCGCCGGTTTCATGTGATGGGATGGTGGTGCAGAACGCACCACCAGGAACCGAGACTTTATAAGGAAGTAAATTTCATGCATAAGCATCCCAAAACCAAGTTGAAAAATCCACACCAGCATTTGGCATAAGACTAAAAGGGTAAGTCATAACCTATCAAAGTGTTAACGTTGCAGAATGCCTATCATGTGCTCTAATGGGGCAGGTCATCTTTTTTCCCCGTCGAATATTTGCCTTGATTTCCATCCTCTCTTTAGCAGTACCACAATACATCACAATTTTCCCATTCTATATGTGTGCTAAAGTTGCATGGCACATCAGCTTCGCTGCATGATAGTTTAGCCTCTAGAATAGATTAAGAACTTGAATGCAGCTGCAGGATACATTAATGGCATACCCTGGGCGTCGCCTTTTGTTCTTAGCCTTGTTCTTTGAGTGGCCTTTGGCATCCTCATCGCCAGTGTTGTCATTGCCGCCTACACAACATATGGGTAAATCATATATTTGAACGGATGCACATGTAAAAGGTAAAAGAAAAACTATAGATGCGAAATGAATGACAGTTGTGTAAGAATAGTTTTCCATTACACCGAAATGCTCAAGGAGGGTGCAATGGTCGCATCCTTAGTTCATTATTATAATCCAGAAGTTCCAAAAAAATCTGGCTACATGAACATTAGATGTACATGATGCAATAAGCTTATTTTCCTCACTGCTCACTGAATTATTTTAAAATGAATCATTAATGTCCTGCAAATGAATCAATTTTCCTCACTGCTCACTGAATTATTTTAAAATAAATCATAAATGTCCTGCAAATGAATCAATGATAAAATAGACATTGATGACATATATAAAAGATCTCATTTGTACACTACTTGAAAGTTGAAATAGTAGCAGTTGACAAGAATCGAATCAAGTCAAACATTGAACAGAAGTAAATTAAGGACAAATGACGATAGCTGTCAGATATCCAATACATACCGCTGTCTGGCACATCAGAATACAAGCCAGCGGCCAACCAATATTTCATGAAGCCCTTCTTGACCCGTTTCATAAGCTCAATTATGTAATCGCCTTTACTGTTGTACTTGATACAGTTATCCCATATGAATTGCACATCCTTATATACATCCTCCGAATTCATATACTTGTCACCACGTTCCAAATTTTGACATATTGTGCCAAAATCCATAGGAGTATCAATAACATCAAAATAATCCTACAAAGTTTCATATGTGTTAGGGTTGGGAAACAGATGAAGTGAACGAAATAAGAATAGGCAAAAGATATATTTTCAACAGCAGTAGATCTATAAGCATATGCTTATATAGCCAGGTACTTGGGTTAAGACAAAGGCCAGGAGACATAGATAGAGAAATCCAAGAAACAAAAGGAAAATAAAAACTGCAGCTGAACTTATCCACGTTTGAGGTTGCAATAGCTTTCCTTGCCCTCTTATCTATGTTCCATATATCGCAATATGCACCTGGGATGCAGGACTGTTGTTACAGGCAAGTTAATCTACCCTGATAGGGTTTTGCTCCCAGTGTCATAAGAAAAGGTGAACCTTTCATCCTAGTTAGATAAGCATTCTCATGATAGAAGTTTAAATACTAGTACTAAGAAAAAGACAAATTGAATGCACTACCCCAAAACTTAGATCCCCGCAGATGGAATTAGCAATATATATATAACATAATCAATCCACCAAAAGACAGAGACTAAAGGAAAATGAAAAATTTGACACACATTTATGGAAACTGTATCTGAAGTTCTGAACCCACAGCGTGAGTGATCGATATTATTACCATAACTTCTCAAAGGATGAGACTACAATGTGCTATAGCCTATTGGTCATTTCATCTGGAAAGGCGTACAGTCTTTGGTGAAGCTTAAAAAAACAGGTATATTGCACCTTATCTAGTCAAAGTAAATACCGTTTAATTAACCCCCTGGGGCGGTTTTGCAGGGCAGTTTTCCATTGCTGGAGTGCCACATTGGACAGGCAAGACATGCTTAACAGATGAAGAGTTGTGTATTTCAAACGAAAGAAACTGCAATGTGTAGCACAAAATACTCACAGGTATTTCTAATGCAATGGGATCCACTGGAACATTGAACGGATCAGCAGCGTCCATCTTCATAACTTTCTTAATAGCCTGAGAAACAAGTGCAAACAGAGTTTCAGTATAACCTTTATTATCCAGATTCAGCATATCTCTCATAGGTAAAACGCAAGAGACCTCACATAAAGGTAAGCCGAACTCTACTCACTTCAAGTGCAGCAGCCAGCTCTTTCTCGTTGCGCTGATGTTCCGGAGTAGACTGTTTTTCTTCTGACTCCTGTGAGCTCCACAGCTCCACCACATCCTCCATTTTTTTGCTTTCCAAAAGAGCTTCCTGCTTGCTCGGAGGAGGCTCAACTACTGAATCAGCTTTCCGATCCGGTGTGCTGTTTTCTCCAGAAGGCAGCCCCGCCAACTTGATCTTAATGCCTCCTACTTTCCTTGCCACCTTCTCCTTATCCGCGTCACTCGACTCCAACCCTTGCCCGTCTGCTTGCTGCCCATCCGTCACGACCGCAGCCTTCTCCGCGTCAGCTCTTTTGATTACTTCAGGGACAGCAGCGCCTTCCGATTTCCCAGCATCAGCAAGCGGTGGCACTTCAGCTTCCGAAGAATCCTGCTGCTGCGGGCGGAGCGGCGAGTCCACCGTCTTGGACGACTTGAACTTGAGCTTCACACGGCCGTACACAGCTCCCACCTTGGGCCTGCTGTACGTTATGTCCGCAGGAGGATTAGCCAGAGCGCTGGCGCTGGGCTTCCGAGGTGGCTCAGAAGGTTGAAGTTGAGCAGGAGGAGGAGGAGGCGGTGGTTCAGGCACTGCTGCCCCCGCATCGGCGACGGGCGGCGCGTTATTATTATCCTCCTCCGCCTGGTCTCGCGGGCTGTCCGACGCCTCCGTGCTGGGACTGGACGCGGAATCCGGCGAGGTGGACTCCGCCGGACCAGCCTTCTTGCGCGCCGGCTTGCGGGCGCGCTTGCGCTTCATCGTGGTGCTGCTGTTGCTTTTTGGTGGCGGCCAAACAGCAGCTGAGGCGGCTGGGATCGACCGACGCGGCAAAGGAACGCGCTGCAAATAAACGAGGGGGAGAAGCAAGTGTTCGGGCTCAGATTGCGCCGCGCGGGAAGGCGCGGAATTCCACGGAACGGGACGATAACGGATCGCCTGGCGGACGAACCCACCGAGGGGAAGCGAAGAGCTAGGGTTCCTTACCGGAGGAGAGGTGGAGGGGGAATTCGGTCCCGGGGCCGCAAGGATCTCCGGCCGGCGCGCGTCCAGCAGCAGCAGCAGGAGGAGGGAGAGCTCGGGGGACGCGCGTTGCGCGGGAAGAGAACGGGTGCGGCGGGCGGGCGGGCGGAGGTGGAGGCGGTGGCGGTCAGGCGGAGACGGAGGCGGGGGGAGAGCCAGAGGCCAGAGCCCAAGCTCGTTGGGTGGCAGACGGCCGGGAGGGACACAAGTCAGCGAGTAGGCCGCCTTGTAACATTACTACTGGGCTGTTGGGCCTTACGGGCCTGTAATTCGACTGCATTTGTTTCTTATCATATTGGGCCTTTGATGGGTCTGATTTGTTTCGTCACAAGCTTTGGTCTCCCTGAAAGCCTTTCCAAGCCCCCGTAGCTGTCCAAGCCCCTGAAGATGATCTCGTGGGCCTTGAAGAATCCTGCAAGCAGCAGCCGATTTCGCAGTAGATAAGATTACCTCCATCGAATGAGCACAATCAGGGAGACATCTTGAAGGCCAGTACCGAAATATCAGCAACCGGGGTAGCTTGCGGTCGTGTTTCCTGCTGGGGAGGATCTCCCAGCGCCTATCAGGGTTGGGGGCAGAGACCCGTCCACGGCGGCCGAGGCACTGGCGGGCAGGGACGCGGCCATTGGCCAACCGGACAGGCAGGCCGTGAACCAACTTAGGTCGTGGCCGGCGATGTGTATGCCAATGGCGCCGCCTCCCGCCGTCGTTGCCAAGGCTGCCCGCCTTGGCGCTAGCGCCACGTATGCCAATGACGACGATGGATCGCAGCGGAGCTCTCGCAGGCGGCGGTGATGCCATTCGCGTCTTTGGCTGTCGACGGGCAGCATCGAGGTAGGAGATTGGGGAGGCACTGGATGACCGCTCTGCATCTGAGTCAGACCCATCGTCCGCCCAACGACGGTCCTTAGAACGCCCCGCCGCGCTCTGCCGTGGGTGGAAGGGAGAGGCGAAGGGAGAGAGCGCGGACTGCGGGCTCGGTGGGGAGCCGCCCATGGCCGACTGCCGCGCCGGACCGACCTCCGGGCAGTGGTCGCCTACCCTAATCAGATCTGGACGAGGAAGACGTCGAGTGGATCTGGTCCAGTGGAGCAGCAGGTCACCCTCGCCATGGCGGTTGCCGGCTTCGACAGCGGCGGAGCCCCGGAGGCCCCCGTGAGCGAGGACCCGCCGGCGGGCCGCGTGCCCCGACACCCAGGTTCGTCGGGATGGCCAGGCACGTAGGGGGTTGGCTGCATCGGCGCTGCCGCCGAGCTCTCCAGCGGAGGGAGGTGGTGGGCCGGCCCATCTGTAACCGCCGGCGGGCTTGGCGCAGGCCCCGTGGCCGGTGGCGATGGCCGGGCGGCCATCCCGCAAGCACCACTGGAGCTGCCGTCCGCATCAACCTGCAGCTGCGGTGTGCACGGCAGGTGGAGACCGGACGCGACTGGAGGAGGGAGGAGAGTGGGGGAGGGAAGGGCCACCGGCGCCGGGTCGGCAGCCGCGCCGAACAGGGGTCGGCCCATCCTGATTGGAGCGGACCTGTGGCCGGAAACGGCGGCGGAGGAGGGGCTAGTGAGAGTCGTGGAGATAGAGAAGGAAAGGGAGGGGGAGGGGGCCGCCGGCGCCTGGGTGGCTGGCGGCGGCGGGGCGCTGGGCGCGGTCGCCAGGTGCGGTCCGCCCTAACGGGCCGAACCCCCCTTCCTGGTCAAACATTCTCTCATCATTCCCTTGGTGGGAACGGTGCTGGGCTGCTGATTCACGAGATTTCTCCCTTCTCCATGTCGCAGCTATTGGTGCTTTAATTGATAGTTTCATCTTTCAGTTACATATATGATCGATTAATTAGGAATGAAAATTCCTTTGCTCGTATAATTGGAACACCGCATTATTATCTCTTATCCTGTGTATGATTGCTCTGTCACACAAATTAGTTAGTATATAAAGTTCACCATAGGTGGATTTTTTTCTGGTTCCGTCACATTGTCCAGAGAATTTGCTCCAAAGATGCTGGGGACAGAACTGGCTCTGCTCCTGATTCAATCTCTACCAGAATTATTCTAGAATCAATTTTCACTTGCTCTCCACCAAAATCAAGTAGAATCATTTTACCATAGAATCAAGGAGCGCAGCTAGAGAATCTAGGAGTGGAGCTTTACAAATAGACCCTAAATAGGAGGCAATAAGAAGCGAGTTTCTTTTTATGTCCCACTGTGAATGAAGAAGTGATTCTTGTCTGGTCCCCACCAGATTTTGTATAGATTTTTATTGTTTAGCTAATGAGGAGTTATTCTGATGGAGAACCATTTCTCGATTAGAATCACTCCTCCTTAGCTAAAGTGGTTTAAAATTTAGTTGCTACCTTTTATGTCCCAATGTGAATGAAGAAGTGATTAATCGTGACCTTTGGACCAAGGCGGATGACTTCCCGCCTCGGTTAAGCGTTTTTGCTCGTCTCGGTTAAATTTTCTGTAGTAGTGTACACTTTAGACCATGAGATCCAAACATGTCTTAAGTTGGTACTCTCCATCCTAAAATGTAATACGTCATTCTCATTTTTTAATAAATCTATAAATCTCTAGTTTGACGAAATATATGGAAAAATATACTAACACATTTTTTTGGGACGATGTAGTAGTTCTCTTTTGTGTATCATCGGGTTATAGTGAACAAACAAAATTACTTGGGGAATACAATGGACCTTTTTTCCCTTGTAATTTGTATGTTTTGTTTGTCTAAATCTAAACAACTTTGCAGACTGATATCTAAATTAGACTTGATCAAACATCGTGTCGAGTCAAGTTTGGGTTAGGCCAATCTTTAGCTCGAGCCTGGCGGGCCAGGGCAGGCCAAGCTATCTCTTATGTTTTTCTTTGTTTCAGGTGTTTTCAGGTTAGGTTAAGTCACCGGTCGAAAATCATGACTCAAACCCAACCTGATATACTGTCGGGTCGGGTCGTTTTTTCTTTCCCGAACGAGTTGGTTGGGTCGTGTGGCTCATAATCAAGTCTAACCTGGATACGTTTTATGACAACGCGGCCGGCGGTTTCATTTAGAACCATTAATAACTCATCATCATTAGCTAATTGATTAATAAGTCACCAAAGTCTGAGACATTAAGCAAAATTTCCTCTATATTAATATTAGATTAGAGATGCCTACTACGCAGTATATGAACTGATGCTGGACAGGATTACATAATTGAAGAAGGGAGGTAGTTAAACACTAGCATACACTGTTGCTATCTGCTTCGAGCTATGTAGAATAGAAATAAAAAGGCAGCTAGCAACGTCTCTCTTAGTCCTAGGCCCTAGCTAATTTAGGCCCCGTTCGCTTCCTGGCAACGACCCCCAGGAACCATTCCTGGCCGGATTCGTTACTAAAATTTATATACGCCTTCGACGGCCGGAATGTTTCCAAGGCCGGATTTGCTCTAACCGAACGGAGCCTTAGCTAGATCTTCGTCTTCCTGGGGTCCTGTGCGATGTAGAGCCTCTTCACCGAAGCCATGAACAGCCTGCGACATCCATCATCCATGGTCCAAAGCTCAGCATCGACAATGACTCTCAAGTCAACTAACACACATCTACCAGCGTACGTGCCAAAGAACAGGAACGACGACAACTTACTCCCACGGCACGTCGCCGACGAGCATCCGGTCGCCCTCGTTGTCCTCGTATAGAAGGATGTACGCCTTCTTGTTGCTCTTATTGCCCCCCTTCTTCGTCGGCTCCGGCTGCTCATCGTCGTCATCTTCTCTGCCAGCGATCCTCCACTGACCATCTGAAAAAGCAGGACAACACACAGCATCCATCCATCCATCACAGTCACATCTCATGGTGATCGAGACATGCCCAAAGCAAGACGAGGGGTGCGTGCTCTGCCCTGACCTGACAGGAAGCCATGGAACATGGCCTGAAGCGCGCGCGACAGCGACGCGTAGCTGCGGTGTGCCTGCAGGTCCACCTTCCTCCCGACGGCGCAGCCCTCCATGTTGACCTTCACGAACATGGTGGTCGCCGGCGCCGGCCTCTGCTCGCCGGGCCTCACCTTGCTCGTTGGTTCCTCCACGGCCTTCGCGCCTGCCTGCAGGTGGCTCCTGCGGAACGCGCCCACCGGTGGCCATCCCACCGGCTGCGGAGGAGGCCGCTGGTGGTCTTGCTCCAGGACTACCTTCTCTGCTTGCCTGGCAGCAAGGCTCCAGGGGTGCACTCCAACACCAAGCCATGGATCACTGCCGCAGCCGGCGCCATTGTCTGAAGAGATGCCCAGCCTGAGCTCAAGGCTGCTCATCAGGACACGACTTCCCTGCATCTTGCTGCACTCATCTCCCTGCTCCTGTTTCAGTTTCAGCCTTTGTGCAGCTGAAGAGCTCTTCATGGCCTCTGATGCCAAGCTGCAGCTCTAGCACATAACTTGGTGTGTGGTGTGTGCAGAGCAGGTGAGTGTTTGTGGGAGAGGAGCTAGCTTGTGGCTCTTTATGGTGTTGAGGCAACTGTGATGGATGGATGAAACAATTAAAGGGCACAGAGATGATGAGAAAGAAAGCTAGGTGGCTTTGTGCTTGCTAAGTACTCCTAAAGTGAGCTAGTGGGGGACTAACAAAAAGTATATATGAACAATGAAATGATAAGCCATATATGTGCAAGTAAAACTCTAAAAAATATATGTAAAGAGTAACTCAGTCTGACCTTACATAAAGCCTAGTACTGAAAGAAAATTGATTTAAGGGAATGCATAAAGCCTAGTACTGAAAGAAATTTGCATTGATTAAGGCAATGCATTGCATGTCTGGAGCTCTGAACATGCATAGATCATAGACCTGCAGTTTCAAGGATCCAGTAGTACGGTAAGAAAATGAAATGAAACATGTATCAAGTTCATGTAACAATTTGGGGTCAAGTTTTGCCCCCTTTTTTTCTGAAACAAAGGCAGGATCTCTGCCCCGTTTGTTGATAGAAAAAGATATCGAACTACATGCAGCATATTTTCAGTTGAAGCACAAGGGGGATTGTTGAAGCATGCAGAGGATAATCGCAATGCACGACACGTGCCCACATCAGTTCATGCAGCTTCATCAAGAGATTTGAGTGCGTCGCACTGATCGAGATGCATGCGAGTGGTTCAAGTGGATTGACATCTCCTTATCGTTTGCAAGAGTTGCTTCTTGCTTGTATGGTTTTGTCTGACCTTTGTGTAGTGTGGGGGACACAGTGGCTAGCTACTGGAGCTCCAACTGAAAGTTCAGTCCACTCCACTTCGGTCTTTTCCCTGAAAGTGATGCTTGGAGCTATGCTTTTGCCTTGTCCTGCAGAAAATTTGGCAGGCACTTTTAGGTAACTGTAATAACAACTGGCCATGAACATGTGTCTCAAGATGCTTTCTTTCTTTTGGTCCATTGCATCATGTAGGGTTTCAGAGAGAGAGAGAGAGATATAGATAGCCTGTTATTATTTCTGTGAGTGCAAGCTTATATATGCTTGTGAAAAATATTTTATCCCATTTCTGAAAAAATACATGCTATTTCAGAGTTTATCCAGCATTCCTGTTTGAGCTCCCAGCATAGTGAATGCCATTTTCTTGAAAAGAAAACCTTGAAACTAGAAGTCAGTCTTATATATATGCAGTGAAAAGTACTGACATAGATACTGATGTTATTGGCTTTGCACATAGTAATCTACCCGCAAGTGAAATATGCACTAGCTCCTTATGTATCAGTATACTTTTTCGATCAACAATCAGCATACTAGTCAACCAACAAGTGGTTCACAGCAGAGAACCAACAAAAGCCGCAACAGTTTCCAACCACTAGAACAATATCGCTTGTTGTGTGTCAAATTGAAAAGAATAGTTCTCATTACAAATAAATCTATTTTTTCTAACCGAATATTTATCCCTTTTTCCTGAGGGTCCTGATGACAATTTGCTAGGAAGTTATACATAAGTGTACACTGAACCTGAACATATCTCAAGAATCAAGACACTTATTACATTGTTTCACGGCATTATATATATAGACTTTTAAAGAGAGCTTGTGGACCTAAAATTATGTGCTCATTGCCCTGAGCTTACATCCCAAAATAATAAAAGAAGCAGAGGAGCTCTGTTGTGAACAAAATTTGATTCCATAGGTACCATCTAAAGAGATGTTCCTTATTGTACTCCCACCATATATAGTGAATGTCATCTTCTTGAAAATAAAACTCCAAAATTAGAGCGTATTTCTTTCCATAATGGAAGAGTAGTAGTGATATAGATGTTTACGTTATCTGACATATACAAGTGGTGATCCAACTGCAAATCAACTGTGCACTAGTTCCGGCTGTGCCACACTTACCAAGCTACACATTCTGAGCTGCTAGTGTAGAGTAGAGTAGCTACCAGTACATTAGTCAGCCATGCAGTTCTTCATAATGTTTTAAATGAAGAAAATTTCATACTTAGATTAGATAGGCCAAAAGAAAGGCGCAATTCTTTATGCACATCAAAACGTTAGTGCTTATTGTCCACAATGAAAAGTGCATTTCTGGTTACAGCATTCCTTTATTCGACTACTTTAGGAATAAAGTCGGGAACATTTTACGGTTGTGAAAAAAACAGTAACTTACTTTGGGTAAAGTAATTTTGCACGGTTCTTGGGTTCTGCTCTACACGACAAGAATTTTCACCATAACAAAAAGAATCTGTACTACCTAGCTATGTTACATATAAACTGGACCGATCTACCTGATAAGTGGGGTTATCTATTCTTAGTTGGTTTTGTGTACATGTAGAAGCAAGGCATAAGATCCATGATGCCTACATATGCCTCAAAATCCACATTTGACAACAAAAGGTAGACCCCTAAGGATCGATCGAATCGTACTATCACTTATAAAACCAAGAAAAAGGTAACTATTGCATTGTTCTTGATCCTCTCTATACAATGACAGCTCCTCACATGCCCATGTTATTAACATAATAATGTCGTCCAGCATCTATTCTTTACATGCATGTAACACAAGAAGCTTTACTAGAAAGCCACTCTACTTTTCACCAGTCAGCTTTATTACCACTTGCATATATGCATCTTCTTTATCAGGACATCATCTCTTGTATTGTATCAAGGAATATAAAGCACAATTAAACCTATAAGTAGGACGCTAGCTATCTAGCCCTAAGTAAGTTCAATTCTACCATGATTGGCCCGCCTACTAATCGCGTATCATCATCGCTTGTTTACTCATCAAGCTAGCTAAGAGTACTATCCCATCCCATCAGAAAAATCATGATATATATAGTATATAACAGTAGCCACCACTGGAATATATGTATAATCCCCTTTCCCTTTAGCAAATATCTCTTGCTTAGTGGTTAAGGAGTAGGCAGTTTTGCATTGATTGACAGGCGGATGCAGATAGCAAAACATGTCGATGTCTGATGTGCATTCCATTCCATGCCATTTTTCCAGGACGACATAAGTGGACCTGATCAGAAGCTTTTGTTGACTTGTGCTGAACACCGCCGCATAAGGTTCAGGCTCACAATGATGATGGGGGGTCAGGATGCTCCTGATCTGATTTGTTGTGTGATCTTTCGAACTGTGAGACTACAGGAGCCTCCAATTATTGGTTGGAGCATGGAAAAGATTCAGGTAGCAGTTTCACAAGGAGATAATAGTGATGATATGATACCTCATATATTATTGGTCTGCGGAAGCTCTTGTCTTGTCGCCAATGTTGATCCTGATTGCACAGTTATGGCGAGATTGGCATCCATCCGCCTTACTTGTCTGAATCCTTGTCTGAAAATCGATTTTTTTTTATAAAAAAAAAAGACAAAGAAAAGGTTATGCGACGGCATTCAGATTTTCTGAGGATATTACTGCCGATCGATAATGGCGAAGGATACATACAGAGGAAGAAAGAAAGTAGTAGTAGAAAAAAAAAGGAGAAAAGGTTAGGAAATCTGAATGCCAATCCCTGAGGTCACTTGCTCAGCTTGAGATCGAGCTGTGATCTGTTTCGCAACGGCGGGGCCACGCCACCGCAGCCCGCGGGTGCCGCCGTCCCTGAGGAAGCTAGTACGAGCACCGCGCGGAGGAGATGGCTGATGGCGAGAGCGGGATGGACGGCGGCGGCCGCCGGCGACCTCGGCTTGCCTGAGTGGAGCCTTTTCGTACCAGTCCCAGTTCTTGCAAATGACCCCCTCTGGTAATCGCAACACAGATATTTTCATATAGGCCCCTGGATCAGTTTGATCTGGGTGGCCTTCATCCTACCTGCCGTCCGCCGCCGCCTCCCTCGCCGGCTCGCCGCCGCAAAGCGCATCCCCACCACCTCACCTGCACCCGAGTGCGAGAGCGCCTGATTCGACGAAAATCATCCATCCAAGCCGGGCGAGCTCGCCCTGCCAGGAATTGGCTGCTTGCTTTGGTCGGTCTCAGCTGAAAGAGTGTCGTGTCTGTCTGGTTCCTGTGAGCAGAGCCATAGCCATGGAGGATTGGAGGTGCAATTAATGCAAGCTTCTCCATCTCCTCCTCACTCTCTCTCTCTCTCTCTTCCCCAACAAACACATGTTAATGGCAATGGCATCAAGGGTCCAATCCATCTCTGGAATGGAACGAACATCCTGGTCTCTTTGATTTGTTCAGCTGGAGTGACCACCACCACCACTAGTTGCATGCAACTTGCAGCGTCATCTCATCTCATCCCCATTCCCATCCCATCAACGATCCGATCGTGTCTGCCGCGATCTGCGACGAGCCTCGTTGCTCATCCCACCGGTGCTATTCCGATCCTACTCCTACTGCACAATTTCTGTCCGTGTCAACTGATTGATGGCAGATACGATCCATGACTTTTAGAATGTCAAACATATATACTTTGCATATCATTATATGTACGCTCCTTAATCCTTTCCTCTCTTTAACTTCTCTCTCTCTCTCTCTCTCTCTCTCTCTCTCTCTCTCTCTCTCTCTCTCTCTCTCTCTACCTCTGAAAATGGATGCCCAGGAAATAATATAAAAACAGAGCTTTCTTAGTGTTGAGATCCATTTGTTCCTCACTGTTCTAGATCACATACAAAAAAATACCTACCGTCTTCTGAAAAAAAAAGACTAGGGATACATGGCATTCTAATTTTCCTTCTGTACTTCGTTGCAATTGGAGTTGGTTTCTGATACATGATACATTTTTGGTAGCTAAGAACTCCCTATTATTGGACAAAGGAACTAGTGCATGCGAAAGTGCCAGCAAGGACTGGATCATATGAACTGAACACCTGAGCAACGGAAACCTCTGTTCGTTGGCTGCAAAAGTACGGCTTATCAGCAAAACAAGCCCAAACCAACAGGGCGATAGATGGTTGGATCCTGTCCGGCGTGGGCCACCCTTGAATCGATCTAGTAAAGATTTTCCTTGCCCCCCTTTTCCTCTTTTTCCACAAAAAAAGGTCAACAGCTTTGCAGGTTTCAACTGGGGTACGTCCGGTCCAGTCATCCAACGCATTGGATTCATGCACCTTAATGCAAAGTGCAACGCATGGTGTACAACGACCTGCAACTGCAATATATACCATGCACATTTGGAGGAGTCAGGCAGGCTTCAGCTTTCTGTTGCAAGCCGAAATGCACGCACTGCAACTTGACTCACTGTGCTGTGAAAGAAGCAACCCTTTCAGCTGTGCTGCTGTGGTGTGAAACAGGTAGGAGTAACAATGGTAGGAAGGGGATGATGCAGATATGCACTAAGGGTGACTTGCGGCGTTGACTAGAGATCTGAATCTGACACATGGTTCATGCATTAGAAGATT
Organism: Miscanthus floridulus; assembly: GCF_019320115.1. Taxonomy (NCBI): domain Eukaryota; kingdom Viridiplantae; phylum Streptophyta; class Magnoliopsida; order Poales; family Poaceae; genus Miscanthus; species Miscanthus floridulus. Next base: position 66,862,357 of record NC_089587.1, on the reverse strand, counting down.
GCAGTTCAGAACATCAAATCAAATCAGCAGTGGGATGTTTTTTTTTTTTTTGAACTGCATCAGCAATGGGATGTTGGTGGTGCAGCTGGCATCTAACATGACCTTAACTGAGGATGCACTCATTTGGCAATACAGTACGTCAGGGCAATAGTCCCTTTATCATTTGGTCAATTTTAGGGGTGTAAAACCAGTGTCAGTTAGCTGTAGTTCTTGTGTGCTAGTTGACGGTGGTAGGCTTTTTTCCCCTTGTATCTGAACCGAAGGGTTCATAACTCATGAGCCATGTTGGTGTTGTAACACTTGAATCTATTTCTGGTCCTAATAGCAATGCTAATAATGGGCCGAGGTTATCCCTGGAACTCTAAAAAAAATCAGTAGTATTAATTAGTGCCAAAAGAGAGGAGGAAAAAAAAAACTTGTGCTGTTTTGCTCTCCTCTGCTGCTCCAAAGCTGCAGTTCCATGCATGCTCTGAAAGGATGCAGTTCAGCAGTTGTGAATCAGGTATTGCATGCATCCTATCAACTTGTACTATCAAGAACACAAGAATGCAGATGCCCTTTTGTTTTTGGGTACAAGAGCTGAAGTGCAGATGACTTTGCTGCAGCTTTATTTGTTTGGTCAGTCAGGATAAGCCACAAGCTGGAAGAACAGCCGAGCAGAGAAAACCAAGTGAGGAATCTGGTGACACGAGCTGGAGATTGTGATCCACATCCAATTTCATTATTTTTGTATAAGCTTCCTGCCTGACTAATGCAGATTGCAGTCGTTATTAAAAAAAAAACAGTGCAGATTGCAGTCTTCTGCAAACGCTGACTGACACTGACCAGACCACAAATGGTTGATACATCTGGGCTGGGCTTAGCCCATGTCTCAGGCCCATGGTATTCGATTGAGGAAATCCCCTGAGTTTAACAATAAAAATCAAATTCTTCATCCAGAAAGAAACAGAAAAAAAGTGTCAACCAAAGGTGAAACAATTTTTGTGAAGATTGGCTCATAACAGCCTTCCCTTTCGTACTAAGATAGTACTAAGATCTCACGCAGGGGCCAGGGGTATGAACATTGACACACGGTGCCCAGTCTGTTGGTGTTTTGGTAAAGATGGAGGTTATTGTTTTCTAAATCTAAAATGTAAAATGGTGAAAAAAAAATACTAGATAGCAAATGTCCGTAGAAGTAGAACATATCCAAGTCGAGCTTTTGGAGTTGAGCTTTTGGAGTGGACATCTCTGGAGAAAGGAACAATCTCAATAAAGCAAATCATGGGGAACAATTGTAGTCGATATAAATCTTATCTGCTCTATGCAGTGGCGAGAGAAAATAGATAAATCTATGATCGAAAAACGTTCGTTGGTGTCCACCAGAAACAGTGTTATCAACAATAGCAAGTTTGAGGCCTCAAAAAATGGGGAAACAAGACTGATTTATATATATATGTTCGAAAAGTAGCAACTTTTCTGTCCACTGTTTCTTCCACGCCTTTCGGGTGTTCTCTCGCTCCTCTCCGCCGGCGGAGGAGCGAATGACATCCTCCATGGCCGCCACCGCCTGCGCCACCGCCACCGCGCTCTCGCCGTCGACCGCGACGGCCCAGAGGCCGTCTGCCCAGGGCCGCCTCGTCTTCCCCGCCGCGCCCGCCCGCTCCCACTCCCTCCGGCTCCGCGCCGCCGGCCGCCGGTCGCCTCGGGCAACCAAGGTACTCCCTCCCTCTCGGCCTACGCCTTGCTTCGGTTGGATTGGCAGCTAGCGAAGCGCAAGGGGACGGGGGCGCATGTATTGCTTGCCTGTTCCATGCGGACGTTTGGAGGATTCTCCAGACATGGATGGGGGTATTGGAGGACCGTAGCATAGATCTCGCTAATCTAGCCATTCCATCTCCGTGGGGTTAGCTTGATAATGACACCAGTTTTTTCATGGCAGAATTTTTATTTTCCTGCTTCTTCATTTCAGGTTGTGGTGGCAGCGTTGGCTGACCCACTCAAGGTCATGATATCTGGGGCTCCGGCGTCCGGCAAGGGCACGCAGTGTGAGCTCATCAAGACCAAAGTAAGCGATTCGTTCATGAACAGCCCTGTCTGTTATTTTATCATGTCCTCAATCCCTTCTGTACAGCGAGTGCAGAGCTTGGCAGCGGTTCAGTTTGCATTTTTTTTCTGATAATTTGCAGTTCGGTCTGGTGCACATCTCCGCTGGAGATTTATTGCGGGCGGAGATCGCTGCTGGCTCTGACAATGGGAAGCAGGCCAAGGAATTCATGGAGAAGGGCCAGCTCGTGCCTGATGAGATTGTCGTTAATGTGGGTCATGTTTTATTTTGGCTTTTCCATTTATATATGCGTTCCAAGTCGCTGTTGGTGCTCATAAAGAAGAATGGTCTTGGGTTTCTGCCAGATGGTGAAGGATCGCCTTCTGCAACCAGATGCTCAGGAAAATGGTTGGCTGTTGGACGGGTACCCAAGAAGCTATTCACAGGCCATGGCGCTGGAAACCCTTGAAATCCGGCCTGATGTTTTCATTCTGTTAGATGTAAGTGTACAGCTAGATCAAATTATTGACGCATACTGCAAATCACATTCGTCCTTTAGACTATAATATGTCACCATTACTCTTGCTAGTAGCACAAAATAGATTTCTTTAAACACTGCTATTGGCTACGTATACTTAACCCAATGAATAGCTTGTGCAATATTGTTGAATGAGACGTTGACTTAGTTATATCGATTTTCTGTAGTAAGTTACATAACAAAAGGAAGAAAAATGTATTCATTGACTATAGCTTTCATGCATCCTCTGTTGATTTTTTTTTGGCGAATATCTGTTGAAATGAAATTAACTGCAGCAGTCCAGTGATTAGATTTTAGGAATGTAGAATTTGCACCTTTAGCCCATTCTTTGCTGTTATAGGTTCCAGATGAACTCCTTGTTGAAAGGGTGGTTGGAAGACGGCTTGATCCTGAAACAGGGAAAATATATCATTTGAAGTACTCTCCACCAGAGAATGAAGAAATCGCCTCAAGGCTTACGCAGAGATTTGATGATACAGAAGAAAAGGTACATATTTGTACTGGTTATTGGTAAGAGTAATGTCAAATGCAATTGCCGGGTCTATCATTAAACAGGATATAATTGCTTATCTAGGTATTGCATTGTTACTGCAAAGTGTCTTTCTTTGGTCTTCTACTAGGCAAGCAAGATCAGCATGCTTTATGATGTGCCTGCTGGCCATATCTAAACTATTCAGTGCATATATGTTCACTGACACACCTGACATTTCCATTTGAGAGGTGGAAGCACCACATCTATGGTATAAAGATCCTACATGTGTAGTGTGCAAGGCTCCCCTCTGATGGTCAAGGGTTTTTTTTTCACTGTTGCCTGTTCTTGTGATGGTCTATCATTGTGGTTTCATGTGGTAGAGTTACTGACATAGGATGATGCTTCTTCAACTGTGTATTATGATGGTTTGCTTACCTCTACTCGATCAGATATTTTTCATCAATTGCTTGGCTGTTTATGTAGATCGGAAAAATCAGTGAGCATGGTGTTATGAGAATCCACTTCTGACACATCTTGCTTTTGTTGTTTTACAGGTTAAGTTGAGGCTGCAGACTTATTACCAAAATATCGAGTCCTTGCTATCAACATATGAGGATATTATTGTCAAAGTAGGCACCATCTCTTTTAACTGAAAACTATCTGCTCCATCAGTTCTCTCAAGGCTGATGTGCATTTCTGCTAGACGTTTTCGATACACTTAGTACATTTCATGAAATAACCCTAGCATGGATTAATCTGACATCCTCAGTACTTGCAGGCTTTTTTTTTTCTGATACTTGCATGGAGTAACACTTGCCGTTGTCAATTTCTCTATGTATCACCTCTGCGCCACATGGATATAACCTATTTCTCAGTCGCTTCTTGTTCTGTTTTTGATATACTAGTGTTAGTATATTATTCAGTAGTGTCTAATTATATAGGCATGATAACATACAACTTGTTTATTAGTATCTGCCTGTGATGCTAAATTATATCGTTCAACAATCATGCTTTATTCAGTCACCTATCTGGCTATCTATGCAATCAAGCAATCACCTACCTGCCTTGGATGCATGTTCGTGTACTAACTTTCAAACCTTTCTTTTGTTTCTGGTTTCTGTAATTTAGGTGCAAGGAGATCGCACAGTGGGCGATGTCTTTGCCGAGATCGAGAAGCTGCTGGGTTCTAGCCTGGAGAAGAAAACAGAAGTCGTGTCCAGCACATGAGCAAGGAAAAAAAGATTGGGTGCAGGTCCGACAAGTTCATGTAATGTTGTAAGCCATCTCACATGATAGGAACTTCTCCAAGCGGATGTAGTTGAAGCATAGGCCGACACGTACATGTAATGTAAGCCGTCTCACAATGATGGAAACTTCTCCATGTGGATGTAGTCAAAGCATAGGAATTTTTTCTCCAATTGTTAATTGTACGCGAATGGAGGCGACAGATCATTCCTAGGTTGTGAGGGTTGTGAGGGCTTAAGAGATCCTCTGCTGCTGTACATGTTTTGTTGCTGTCTTGTGAACATACATGTCATGTTGTTTCTCAACTGGAAGAATGGTGTTAATGCATTCATTTACAGCATTAGTGATTGGTGTTGTCTTAAGGTTGATCAGTGTTGCAGCTATGGTGGTAGCAGTCTCTGATGCTTGCTGAATCAGATACCTTCTTTCAGAGAAAGGTTTGCCATGATCTAAGGGACTAGCTGGCATTTCTTCATGGATTCTTTTTTTCAGAATTTAAGTCAATGACTCAATGTAGAAGAGGATGGCAAGTGCTAGACGTGTGGCACCTTGCCCAGCAAAACGGAATGTAGCATGGTAGAATTAAGTCTCTGATGGACTGCGGACCAAGATAGCTTTCACATTTTCAGATTCCTGGTTGGTTAGGAAGCACAGTAGCATGGTGCATGCATTGTAGCTTATGCTGATTTGGTTGAACAAGACCAGCGAAAGAGATCAATAACCTGGCGATCTCTTCTGTTCCTAGGCCCTAGCTGCAGCTGAGTAAATTTCTTGAGAAAGGCCAAGAAAAGAAGGTAAAATGTTATGCTGATGATCATTTCATTCCTGCAAGAGAAGGCATGGAGATCGGAATCTGAATTTCCAGCTCCAATCAGGAAGCAAGATATAGCATTGCACATTTGTTAACAAAGAGCCCTCGCGACAAACATTTCAGCGTGGCACAGAAACACACATATATATATGGCAACAAAATAAGCAAAATGCTTGAACAGGCCTTATAAACTACTTGTGATTACAGAAACAAGACATCATTCATCTAAAATAATTATACATTGCACACTTACATCAATTCATCTGATATCTGATAATTCAAGAACCATGCTGGTCTACCTTTTATCAGTATCCTGATCCTCATCTTAGAATCTTACGATACTATGATCCTACCGAGTTGAAACAATACCGATTCCATATATCCTAATTTTTATGGTATCCCGATCCTACACGAAGGTTTCACACGATCCTATATAAGACTTCATAGTATCATGATCCTACGGTACTATACAATATATGATCCTGATCCCGACAACCTTGGTCTAGCATGGCACCGGCTACAGGGATTTAGAACAGTTAGCTGTACTGCAGGGGGGAACTTTATCCCCGCTTTATGCGCTTCCCTGGGAATACAGTCTCTCATGGGAAAGCAAGTTGTCTCTTTTTTTTCCAAGACACCTAAAACCATAGAGGGTGTCCAGTGTCAGACACTCAAGTGAAACTGCATTCTTGAGAATATAACATGCTAGCTCAACCAAGCCCTTGGCAGAGCTAAACCCTGTGATGGTCACACTCTTGAGGCAGCAGTGGTGGTGTTCAGGCATCTGCCTCTAATGTGAGGAACCTCCAACGACCGATTCATGCTTCATAAGTTGCTGAGTCACCTGAAAGATTGATAAAAAGGAAAGTGAATGAGTAAGAGTGACCAGATATCTTTGCAGGATGGGATGGAATGGAATGAACAGCATCGGCCTTACATCCAAGATTAATGTCTCCAAGCAAAGAGATGCATCAAGGAAAGATACCAGAGAAAAATAATCATAGGACAAGGAAAAGCTCAATGCTGATGATATGTCAATGGACAGGTGCTTGAGGTGGAAGAATTTGCTAGACGCAGCCTGTTCGGTTGGCTAGTTCGTATCGTTGCTGGTTCGTGAAGAAGTACTGCTGGCTGGTTTGTGTGAGAGAAAAATACTGTTCCGGCTGAAAATTTACGATCGTTTACGACAAGCCACAGCCAAACGAATAGCTGTACTGACCACCTCCACACAATAAATGCGTGATGTCTCAGGTAAGGTTAATTATGCACAAGGCATGGTTTGACCATGACACCTAAGGTTTGAGAGTACATATACCTCCTCCCCTGAATTTAGGACTAGAGTCTCAAGATTTGGCATAACGCATGGAAGCTCAGACAACGTTTTTACGGTGCATGGTTAGATTCTTCATGTGCAATGTTTCTCCATGCGACACTTTTGAAATTCTACCGGTAAGGTAAAAGCTGGAGAGATTTGGAGCTTTGCTCTCTATAACCTGCAGCCTCCGACACCCAAAGATCTTCAGGTAGCCGAGTTGCCGTAGCACGCATGGTATCTTCAGGCAAACTATCTCCTTGCAATCAATGAGTTCCAGTTGCCCCAAAGCAAGAGCGTTGGAGAGAAAAGACTCCAATTCATCCCCAGTAATGCGCACAGTACGGAGACACAGACTCGTTAGGCTTCTCAAGGGGCCAAGTTCAGCAGTGGGGCGGAAGGTACAGATTCCAAGCTCAAGATGTCAAATGGAGTTTCTAACCCTGTCAGATAGAAATGAGCATGGGACGTTGTACTTAAGTCTATCACTATACCACAGCCTATCTACAGCGTCCTACGGTAGGTCACTATAAGTCAGTACAGCCACCTACGGTAGGTCGCTATATACATATTGCGTCCGACTTGACGCGTGGGTATAAGTGGCGTCGCTATAAGTTATAGCGTCCGACCTTAATTATAGCGACCGACCGTTCGACGGTACGTTAAAGATATACCGACCGACTGTTCGACGCCAAGTACATACTTATAGCGACTATTGGTCAGACGCTATATATTATATAGCGTCCAACTATCTGACACTATCAATACAAAAAATTAACAGCATAATTATTCATTAACCTCAGTATCAGTACTAATCATACAATCAATGAACCATATATAAAATCATCAATTCCATTTTGGACAATATACACAATTATGACAATGAAGCTCATCATAGCTCACAATTATATCATTATATCATATCCATAAGCTCAACTTGGAGAAACAAGTTACATAAGGCAGTTTGGCCATCAAGATAGAATAATGCATAGCTCATATATAGATGTTTGCACTAGTTGCACAGTTTACATCTCATGGTTTGCTCGCACTCATTACAATTCATCACTTAAACAAAAGCATTCATCTCTAGTTAGAATGTCCAAAAGCATTCATATCTAATTAGAATGTCCAAAATAATGCATTGGCCATGCAAAATTCCATCCAATTGCTTCCTGCATGCATCAGGCCCCCCTAGCCATTATCTCCCACCTGCAAATAAAAGATATAATAAACTGATAGTTCCAATCCAAATAGCAGTTGAGATGTAATTCAGCTAAGTAACATGCTTTTGATTTGGCTACCTAAATAGTGTGTAGATTTCAGTACTAGTACTATAAATATTCTAAAATTGACCATAATTTTTTCTTGACCATACCAAGCTGGTGCTACTTGCATTCATAGTCCTTCTCTGGGCACACAAATACAGAGGTAAAAGTGACAAGAGCCCTGTTCTCTCCAACATGCTACATTATGCTTAAGTATTGATAACAAGAACCATTTGATTTTTCTATTAGCAGGCAAATGACAAAAGAAGGAACCTCAGAAGAGAATACATGGCAAGAGTTCTAAAAAAAATTTTACTTCTTCCATAAAACTTACATTTATTAATACAGTATTAATGCCCTTGATGTTTTACATGCTATCAGGTGTCTACTGAACTCACATTATGCTATTATAGTAAATATTAACCATAACTCCACGACAACTTGTATTTTCCCTTCTAATAATGAACTTGATGTTTCAGTACTGTCACCACTCAATAACCAAGTAGTTAACAATCTTGTATTTTCCCTTCTAATAATGAACTTGATGTTTCAGTACTATTAATTTTATATTTGAATTATGTAGGAATTGACCGTTTCACTGTAAAATCCAGTTCTCTAAATTTGGTTCAGAGAGATGAAGCTTAGCCTATAAAAAGCATGCATCTAACACTTGAAATCAATGTGGGGTAAAAAAAATTAGACAAGAATGAGATGGCCACAAACTTACTGCGTGGCTCACTTCTGAAGAGATGGTTCTCCAGGCTGCCCTTGGCCATGTACTCCACCAGCAGGACCTCCTTGTCCTCCCTGCAGTACCCCAGCAGCCTCACCAGACTGGGATGATTTTGATGACTTGCAAAGCTTCAGCTGTTAGAGACATCACTAATTAATTCATCACATATGAAAATAAGAAACAAGAACAGGAGTTGCTTATTACCCAATTGTATGGCCATGCAATTCCTAGGTCCTTTGCATTGGCCATATTTTCAACACCAACATAAGGGCGAGGCAACACAACATCTCTTTTCATCACAACCGTAACCATAACTTGACAAAATTGCCTTCCAAGAGCCTGTCCTGCTAGCACGCAGCTAGGATCAGTTGCAATAACTTTTCCCTTGGCCACAGGTTGAACAGACTTCATGTTTGGGTAAAGTATAACTTCTCTGCCAATCTGAAGCAAATGATGGATGTATGAGAACTGTATCAACTAATAAAAACACCACTAACCTAGAAGCGAAAAAATGGAGGATGAATGAGAACTTACATATTCGTCATGTGAGAAACGATTAGTATCACCATTCCTTGTATCGATGCCAAGACGAGGTTGCGGCTGCTGGGCATGAACATGGCTGGACTGACAATGAGAAGGTGGCTGGGATGGGGCTGCTCTCCTGATGGATTGAGTGGGCTGCTGGGATGGGGCTGCTCTCATGGTGGATTGATGGGGCTGCTGGGATGGGGCTGCTCTCATGGTGGATTGAGGGGGCTGCTTGGATGGGGGTGCTCTCATGGTGGATTGAGGGGGCTGCTCTCATGGTGGATTGAGTGGGCTGGTGGGATGGGGGTGCTCTCATGGTGGATTGAGGGGGCTGCTGGGATGGGGCTGCTCTGATGGTGGATCGAGGGGGCTGCTGGGATGGGGCTGCTGCTATCCTTCGCATAGTCGTGTATTCACACTCATTAGATTGTTCTACATATGCATTATCATCTTCATGAAATTCAGCATCAAAATCTATCCCAACACCATCATTTTTAGACCTTGGGCTCTACAAATATGCAAGATGGATTATAGATCAGATTTCTATGCAATAAAGATCAGATTTATGTAGCACGTGATAGCCATGAATTAGAGAAGGTGTAAGTGATTTACCATGAGATGTCATGAATTAGAGCCATTCTGTGAGATGTTTTCCATGTTTGCCCTTTCATGCTCTAACCTTTCCTCCAACAGTTGTTGTTCTAGCTCCATTATGCGTTGTCGTAGAGCTTCTTGCTCAGCTTCTGCATCCCTACAGGCTACTTCTGCATCTCTACGGGCCATCACTTCCACTTGAATCCTTGTTGGTATGTAAGACTTCACCCCTAGGGTACCAACACTTTGGAGAGTTGGACCTAGACCCAAAACACGCACACATCCTTTTGGCTCTTTTTCTCCACAAGCAGCAGCAAATGCATCGCCTTCTTGGATTGTCTTTTGTGTCAACTCAGGATGTTCCTCAATAATTGATTTTAGTTTATTCTAATTATATAGAGTATCATTGTTAATACACCAGAAAATAGGATTTCAAGCTGCGATAAAAGTTGAACAAAAAACTTACAATGACTGGTTCTGCAGGCGGTAACGAAACTCCATTCTTTCTCGTATGTGTTCTGATATACACCTCATCTCTTCAAGGAGAACGCCCTAGTTCAATTGCCTACATGTGTTTCACTCTCAGTACTAAAATAATGCAGCACGTTTATGTATTAAACAAAACTCAAATATAGTCTGACATACCATTTTATGCGCTGATTGAGCAAAGCTTTTGCTACCTGATGTATGATGTATGGTCAACTTTGCACGGTTGGCTTTGGCTTGTATTGTGCGAGCCTATGACAAAGAAAATATTAAATTCTACAAAATCATTGTTGAATTCATATATTTGTTGCACTTACTTCAGATTCTTCGGATGCCCAATACTCTTTTAGTTTTTTCCAATCATCATCATTCAGTCTTTCACCATGTATTTTTCTTATTTGCTCTTCTGTTAATTTGCCATCAAAATACTGTTTCTTTAAGTAGGATTTAAAACCCTTTCATTTCTTTGCAGCACTACCCAAAAACCAGGGAACGGCTTCATCATCAATGTCATAGGTTTCCTAATGAAATATGGAAAATAGCAAATGATTATTTAGATTTTAGCATACTTGCCACCCAATAGCAAAAACAGTAATAACAATTTAATGTGCAGCCAACTAACATTTCAGAATACATGACACCCAATACCAAATAGAGACATAGCTAAGAGCTTAAGACATACCTTTATGTCTGCCCATACTGCCATCTTTTTTTTAATATCAATTTTCCTCCAATCAGGACAAGCAATAGACAGATTCTTTCTCACATGGCACCCAACAGCACTACAAAACCTCCTATAGTTATCTCCAACAGGCTGACCGAGGTGATTGACTGGAACTTTGATTTTAGGCATGTCAGGTGGCCTTTCAAAAATGTCCTTCAGTACAGTGATACTTCTTCCTTTCCTCTTTTCTGTAGTGCCATAAAAACCTGCTATACATAATTTGGAAAATTAGAAGTAAGCACAATGGCAAAGTATCACTAGTTCCAAAACAATCCAAAATCATATGATAACAGAACCTCTAGTTCCATTCTGAAGATCTATTAAGTTCAACCATAACATGGTATTTTTCAAGGTAAAAAAAAGTTTTGTAACCTCAAAGTTGCAAGTATTTCTCCTTGAGACCTCTAACTTATACTAGTAATACATATCAGCATCAAACAATGCTGTGCAAATGTCAGACATATGGAAGGATAGCTAATCTGCACCTACCCATAGAATCAAAAGAAAAACATTGAATTTCAACTTACTCAGATATTGGAATGTGAACTGTCATAGATAACAAGCATTTCAACTTAGCAAAGAGGTTCTTGGCTGTTCCAGTGAGCAGTGCATCATCAGAGTGCACCTTCAGTACTGCAGGTAGAGTTCTTGATGACTACAGAAGCTCTTTAAAGCCAGCCACAGTTCAGGCATTATGTAGTTATGTTTATGTGCCCTTCCTATCTAGCATTCTAGCTGATGTGTATGCATATGATGCTTGCTGCTAGTCTTCATATGACTCGATATCCAACTTTACGCACAGGCACTCAACTAGTGCAACAATAAAAGAGGAGTGGAGTATGCTACAATACATTCATTGTCACCTAAGAAATCTCCAATTGCTTCACATTCCCAATCTTCATCAATTTGTTCACAGTCCAAATCTTCTTCTTCAATTTGTTCAATCACATTCACTGTGGGGTTTGTTTGTGGCCTTGGGCGCAAATTATGATCATGGGTTTCTCCATCATTGGTCTTATGAGTTCTCTACAAGAAGAAACATGGTTTATGTAAATAGTTTTCATTAAATAAGTAAAGACATTGCAACAGAACAATTTCTAAAAAGAACAATTTCCACAAACACGATGACTTCTTCTAGCTCCTGTCCACCACACAACAATGACTCCCACAACTTCTTGTTCGTAGGACACCGGATCGTGACTCCTGGTTCCAGGAAGACGACACCTCCCAGATCTTGACTCTTGGCGTCAACACACAATGACACGCTGCAGCTCCTACTCCCTCCTGTAATGTGATGACATTTTAGATTTTATTGAGAAATCCCAATCCCAACAGTTATAAAAAGGGACTCCAAAGCATCAGACAATCCATCAGCACAACAAAAAAAATTCTCTGCACAGAGCAGTGGCGGAGCGTGGAGCTAACCAAAGCAGGGGCTACGCTTCAACAAACAACACTTCAACTATGCGGAAGGACTAATTCTACACATCAAGCACGACAGCTAACGAGCACAGATGGAGGTCTGCAGGGGCCAGTACCCTCCGCCAGTGCCACAGAGTAATTCTCTGATTCTTGAACTGCAGAGAAAAAAAAGAAATGAGAGAGAAAGGTCATCGACTTACTGGATGTGGGCTTGCGGAAGAGAATCGGGCAGGGGGTGAGGGCGACAGGGGTTGGCGGGGGGGCGTCGGTAGGGGGCCACGGGGTAGCTGGCGGCGGCGATGGGAGTCGTCACAGGGCGTCCGAGGTGGGCGGCCGGACGGCGGCTGGACGGCCGTCGCGGGGACTGGCAGAGCGCGCCGGTGGGTGCCGGGCGGGCGGCCGGCTGGGGGCGCCGGGTGGGCGTCGGTGGGTGGCCAGCAGGGGGCGCCGGCGAAGCTGCCGGGGACGTCGGGGGAGATGGATGCCGGGGGACGCTGGGGACGCCAGAGAGCCGCGCTGGGCGGCACGGTGCCTTGCGTGCGGAGCTGAGCGGCACGGTGTGGTGCCTTGCGTCAGAGCTGGGCGGCGCGGAGGGAGCGGGGCGGCGTGGAGGGAGCGCGTGGTGCCTTGCGTGCGGCGGATGTTGGGCGGCGCGGATGCAGTGTTGTGAGTGGCGGCGGGGTGGGAAAAGTGGGTAGGTTTTTTTTCCAAATCTACTAAACACACTGCACGTGCGCTACAGGCTGACAGGCGGGCTCCACTAAAATTTTAGCGCCAACTATGTGGGCTCCACTAATATTTAGGCGCCAATCGGGCTGAATGTTGCCCAAATCAATATACCGACCGACCGGCGGACCAAAAAAAACGAGATTCAGCGACCGACCGTCTAACGGTAAACCCAAATAAAAATAGTGTCCGACCGTCGGACGACAAAACAAGATATAGCGTCCGACCGTAAGCCACTAAGTTATACCGTCCGACCGTCCAACGGCATTTCGACATTTTTACCAACCCTTGGTTGGACGCTAGTATGGGCTGTGGTATAGTGTATATGGCGAGAGGGTGAGTTCTTCAATCCCTGGTGTAACTGCGTCACCAAGCCAGTTGTCGAGATACCGGCAGGAGATATCCTCTAGATTAAGGTCCAATACCTTCAAGCAGCCTGAGTGATTTCTTAGAATGAAGTCTATTTTGTAACTAAAACTCCCTCTATGTGTATGTGTTTCTGAGCTGAGCACATCCCAGTTCAGGGTGAGATTGGGATGACTTCTCCAGGAACGTAGAAAGGCACGGGACAGGCAAGCAGCACGAGCAGCATCACGCAGCGGCATTAGGTAATGTATATGGTGCCAAATGTCCTGCATGCACAAGCATGGGTTATGGGTACAAGTTCAACATTGGGAAATGGTTCCTATAACCAGAGAACAAATAGTAAGACTACATGTTCTACCCCAGTCTCCAGGTAGCTCTTTGCATGATTGCACAAGGTGCGCGATGTTACATTGCTAGATAGTTCACTGATAATGTAACCATGGCAGCTAAACTGATAAAACAAGGATAATAGCTACTCTGTTTATCAACCTACTCTAGGGCTACAAAATTTACAGCAAGTACCTAATAATCTAGTGAGCCTGCTGTAAAACTTTCATAGCTATAGATACCACCAATTTACCATAAAAATTCCTACAAATATTAATCTACATAATACTAAGCTCTCTAGTTTGGATTTATGAACCTCTCACTATCACAGTTATCTGTGAACTAACTACACTAACAGATAGATGGCATTTTTGTGAATTTAACAAACTTGGTTTCACTATTTTTGGACATCTATAAGATTTACTATAATTTATCAAAGTTTAGCTCAAAACTAAATTGAATAAGCATTTATTAATGCACTGGAAAATAGAAAACAAACTTCCAACGGTGGCCCACTACCCGTGGCGTGGCCCACAACCGCGTGACGCGTGCACCCCCGGCGCGGCCCAGCCGAGAGATGCCGGCCCGCGACGGAAAGCCCGCGCGCGATGGCCATTTTGCATGAACGCCCCTAACCTACCGACGAACCACGCTGAGGTCCACGGTATTATTTCTATAGACCGTCACCTTACGAATATAACCCTCCTCTTTTTCTTCTTTACCGCGGCCAAGTCCCCCGGCACCCACGTGCGCACCGGCGCTGGCACCGGCGGCTACGCCGGCCACACCAGACCCTCACAACCCTATCTAAGGAGCCGATGCTCACCTCGACGTCAACTCGAAGCGGTGGGAGGCGAGACGGTGAACGGGGATGTTGTCCCGAGTTCCCTCCATGGCGGCGGACTCCTCCCTGCGATGGTGGGCGCGTTCCCGTGAGCCAAGCCATAGGCAACGTGAACAAGCTCACGGATGGGCAACAGAGACTCACCCTGAACCTACCAGTCGCGGTGGCTTGACCGAAGACTAACCGAGCGAGCCTGGCCATGCACGCACGGCAAGCCTCACGACGGCAGCGATGGCGTGACTACGGCGGCAGCGATGAGCAGGCAGCAGCAGGGCGAATTGGGTGCGCACGGGATAGAGCGGAGTAGGGGCGAAGGTTCAGTGCCAACGAATTGGACGGAGGTGGACGGGGCTAGGGGAATTAGGCGGGCGCTGCCATGGAGTCTTAAAGTGACCGACGGTGAAGGAATTTCAAATTGTGGCTCGACACTGGCTAGCAGCAGCAGTGGAAGTGATCGACGCGTAACTAGGTCTCTACTCCATCCATGGGCGCACACAATTTCATGGATTTGGCCGACGCTGTGAGCTTGCCTCGGCACGGCCCGGCGACAGAGGAAACAGGGAAGTTAGGCAAGGTTGGCCCGGCGTTGTCGTGGCGGACGTGGCCGTCATCTCAAAGCGCAAGCACGCACGGGCGATGGGGAACAACAAGACGTGCACAAGACGCTTGGCCGCACTGTCACAACCCGCAAGCCGACGGCGGCACGGCACTGCGCCGTAGTGGATGGCGCCGGCCAGGGGAAGCAACAGCGCAGTGTTGATGAGCCAAAGCGATGACATGAGCAGGTGGCACTCCCACGCATGGCAAGGCGACGTGTGGGTAGAGCCAAGCGTGGCCCCGCACGCACGGCACCGTCAGGCGAGCGCGAGGCGGCAGAGCGGTCAGTGCACGGCACAGCGGTATGGGTCCGTGCGGCTGTGCGTGAGTGTGTGCGTGCATGTCGTGCCTATGTGTGCGTGGCATCCTAGGCGTAGCAACGATGGCACGGCCTACAGTGCGAGGCTAGCGGCAGGGTCGGCCAGCGCGGCAGCGACGAACGATGCGCAGCGCGACCGTGGTGTAGTGCGACGCGACGGCGAGGCAGAGCGGCCAGGCTAGCTGGGTCCAACGTGCGCATGTGCGAGCGGGTAGAGCTAGGTGAAAGGAGGACCGTGACGCCTAAGAGGGGGGGTGAATTAGGCAACTTAAAAATCTAACTCTAAATTATGGCCTCTTTTACTAACCCTAGCAAAACCTATGCAAAAGATAAACTATCTAAATGTGTAACTATAGTTTTGCTAGAGTGTTGCTATTTCTACCACAAAAGGAGTAATATAATCAATATAAATGCGGAAGCTAAAGAGCAAGGTAGAGATATGCAAACTCCCGTCGATGACTCTGGTATTTTTACTGAGGTATCGAGAAGCATGCAAGCTTTCCCTTAGTCCTCGTTGGAGCCCCTCGCAAGGAATCCCTTGCAAGGGCCAAGCTCCTGGTCGGGTAACTCCGTGGATAGCCTCGGGCCTTCTCCACGCGCAAGTGGGTCTCCGACGTGCCTTCCGGCAAGCCTCTCTCGGATGCTCCTCGACGTCTTCACTATCAAGCTTCTGACCGAAACGCCGCTGGTCTTGTTCCTTTCGATACACGGTGGTGGCCACACCATAAATGCGGTTGGTGTGATCTCGCAAGACTACAAGCCCCTCCGATGTACAACAATGGTGCGCGCAAGCACCGAGTGGTAAGAGATATGCAAACCCCACTAAACACAAGGCCTAAACCTAGAGCAAGCGTATAAGCGGTGGTCTAATAAACCTAAGCACTTCGCAAAGCACCTACTCTAATCAACTAATAAAACACTAAGCACTATACAAGTGGAGATCACTAAAATGGTGTATCAACAAGTGGAGATCACTAAAATGGTGTATCAACACCCTTGGTATGTTTTCTCAGCTTCACTTATACCAAATGGCCGGTTGGGGGTTGTATTTATAAGCTCCACTAAGAAAGTAGCCGTTGGAGACGAAATCCCGCTTTTCTACTACTGACCGGACGCTGGAGTCGTCCTGATCGGACGCATCTGGTCATCCTGACCGTTGGAGCCGCGAATAACTGATCGGACGCTGCCAGCGTCCGGTCACTTGCCACCGGACGCGTCCAGTCGCAATTTCACCGCTCTGGAACCTCTTTGTACTCGATCGGATGCTATTGTTCTGCGTCCGGTCGGTTTGCCGCCAGTGTCCGATCACTTGCTAAGTGTGTTGTCGGACTGATGAACAGTGCCATCGGTGCATCCGGTCGATTCATTTGTTCAGCGTCCGGTCGCTGCTGCTGGCATCTGCTGTTGCCGAGCCACTGATTGGAGTGTCTGGTCACTTTCTTCTAGCGTCCGGTCCAGCGTCCGGTCACCTTTGTGAGCTTGTTTCTTCGTGATCTTGCATGCGGCTTGGTTCCTATCTTCGTGCTTGGACTTTACTTGATATCTTGGGTCTTCTCGTGTGCTCCTAAGGTCTTGCTTATGGTGTTGATCCTCGGATCATCACGTCGCCTTTGTCCAAGTCACGTCTTGCACCCTATTGAACTATAAAATAAACACTTGCAAATTCATTAGTCTAATTTGGTTGTGTTGGTCATCAAACACCAAAATCTAAAGTAAATGGTCCTAGGGTCTATTTTTCTTATAATCTCCCTCTTTTTGGTGATTGATGACAACACGACCAAAGCAAGCAAATAATAGAATTTTGAAATTTAAAAAACTACCTACTTGCTAGGATGCAATGCAAGGGGCAAGATTATATGATGCTAAAAGATACTACTTTGTAAGACTATATAAAAACTTATCTTGCCCTTGCAAATGTCCCCATGTGGTATTATGAATTTAAGCATTGCTTCCTATAAATTTTTCCCATTACATAGGCTAATCCATAATCCACTATCCTCCCTTTTTCGGACCATTACTATAAATTAATGCTTGCTTTTGGTCCTCTAAATTCTCCCCCTTTGGAATTAAACACAAAAAAGAAAGACATTAGTAGCACAAGGGAGGGTCAAACTTTGTGATCCTTTGAGTGTAGAGTGAAGTAGATCACAAAATTTGACTCTCACATTATATAGACTAAGCTCCCCCTAAATATATGCATACATATAGTAGAAAACAAAGCATATGCATAATTGGCAAATTTTTGCTCAAGGGAATTTAATCTATATAATGCATGGAGAAAGCATATAAATATCAAAATAAAATCAACATGATAATATTGGTTTAGACATACCACATGTGGAAACAAATTTGATTTCTACCACTTGCAACCGGTGGTGGATCTTTAAAGTATGATGCTTAACTTTGGGGACTCCATTTTTCTTGCAATGAGACTACTACACACATGATAAGCTTGAAAAGGTATTAGTCTCAAGGTATCCAACTTGTAGAGTAAACTCCCCCTAAATTTGTGCACACAAGTGTGGAATACTTATAGAAAACATGCACATTGATTCTAGAATAAAAAATACCACTTGAAAGATGACATCACATGAATGTGAGAGTCATTTTTGGAGGTGATATCCGGGAGAGATTATCTATAATTTGGACTTTGGCACATATTAGATAAACAAATGTAAGACAAGCTATGTGTCATGCTTCTAAGCAATTTTAAACCATGTAGGTTTGCTCCAAAGGTTAAGAGTAAAACTGAGCAAGCCTACCATATGATATATCTAGTGTATGCATAACAAAAGATATAAGCATGCAAATGCAAACCTAGGCATGAAGAGTAACTAGATGCTAAAAGATACCAATTATAGGAAAATTTAAATCTAATACCAATTGAAGTAAATTGAATCTAGTTACCTAACATGGGAAGGGGAATTTGGGTTCATAGTATTCACTAACCCACTTGGCAATGATTTTGTCCATCATGATGCACCCCATAAAATGCATCCAAACTTTGCCAAGTCTTTAAATTCCCTGAAGTCCATAGGACTTCTTACTTCCCTTTCGGGATCCAAATCTTTTTGGTGCTCTTCATGTTGGAGATGATTTCCTTTGTCACCCAAAAGCGTTTGACTATGGACTTCTTACTTCCCTTTCGGGATCTAAACCTTTTTGGTGCTCTTCATGTTGGAGATGATTTCCTTTGTCACCCAAAAGCGTTTGACCCCATTGTTGGCTTGCTTGTTCACCTTGATGGCCACCACCTTGTCATTTTTCTTTTTCTTCAAGAGATAAGGTGTAGAGGCATTCTTGTTCACCTTGTTGGTGTAGATGTTGGAGAGCTTGCTTGTTTGCTTCTTCTCTTTTTTCTTTGCTCCTCCCTCATTCTTCACCTTACACTCATAGGACTTGTGACCTTCTTTATGGCATACGTAGCAAACCACGGTTTATCCTTCATCAAGCTTCTTCACTCCCTTGATGGTATTTTCTTGATGAAGTTGGGCTTGCTTAGCCTTGCCTTTTACTTGAGTCAAGTCCTTGGTGAGGCGAGCTACTTCTTGCTTGAGTTGCTCATTCTCCTTTGCAACCTCTTGTGTGCATGTATCTATAATAACTTTCTCAACACAAACTTGGTTGCACAAGGATGGGTCTAAACATAAATCATTATAAGAAGTAGAGACATCTTTTTTAGACATGTTAGAACTTTTTTCTTTTAGATGCCTTAGTGGGAGTTGTACTAACGGCTTCAAAATTAGCAACTTTATTAGTTAGCTCATCATAATGTTTGCACATGGTTTTCATTTTAGCAAGCAAACTTTTATAAGCATCTTGTGAGCTAGCTAATTTTTCTTTTAATTTTTAATTTTTCTTAACAAGTTGCTCATTATCAATTGTGCATGTATTTGTTGTTGCACTAGCCTTAAGTTGCTCAATTTTAGTAGATAGTTCAATATTGAGATTAGTAAAATTCTCATATTGTTCAAGCAAAGTTTTATATGCTTCTTGTGAACTATCTAGCTTTTATTTTATTTTTCCGAGCTTCTTTAGTTGACTAGTGCAAACTTTAGCATAATTAAGATTTTGCTGCACAATTTCTTCATAAGAAGGCATTTCATTATCACTCTCACTCTCACTAGAGGATGAACTTTCGTTACCTCGTGCCATAAGGCACACACGTGAAGAGCTTGATGATGAGTGCTTGCACCCTTGCCTCTTGTGATTGTGTTCTTCTTCACTTGAAGAATCATCCCATGACCTTATTGATATGAGGGCTCGGTTCTTACACGCCTTCTTCTTTGTCTTGGGTGTGGGCTTATTTGGATAAACTTCCATAAAGTGTCCCAACTCACCGCATCCATAGCATCCTATTTTTCTTTGCTCAGTTCTTTGATTAGTGAAGATAATATCTTAAATTTGGATGGGCACACCCTTAACATTGAGCCTTTGGATCATCTTCTCTACCTTGTTGATTAATTTGATTGATTCTTCATCAAGGTCGGAGGTGGAGGAGAAAGATTGATCATCACTTGAATCTTCATCATCCTCATCTTCTTCTTTATCTTCACTTGAGGAGCTTGAGCTTGAGCTTGTCTCAACTTGCTTACCCTTCATCTTCTTTTTCTTGCCACATGCAAGAGCTTTGCCTTTGCTTGATGAAGAGGCTTCTTCTTGACCCATCTTGTGTGACATTTCAAATGCCACTATCTTGCCAATGACTATGGCCGAGGTCATAGTACTTAAGTCCTCCATATTATGAAGGATGGTGATGATGCTTGCATATTTTTTTTGTGGCAGCACGGAGATGATCTTTCTCACGATGTCCGCATCATCTAGCTTTGTTAATACTATTGAATGGAGCTCATTGATAATTAGATTCAAGCGAGAATACATATCATGAACAAGCTCATCATCATTCATTGTAAAGGAATCATAATTTTGTTTAGCTAGACAATGTTTTTGTTCACGGACATTAGATGTGCCGTCATGGAGCTCTTGAAGTTTTAACCAAATTTCATGTGCCGTATTTAAAGTGAACACTTGGTTAAATATGTCCATGCTAAAAGAATCAAATAAGCAATTTTTAGCTCTAGCATCGAAATGCATTTCTTTTTCATCACTCTTTGTGGGTTTTTTAGGATTCTTAATGGGTTTTATCCCATCACGAGTGACTCTCCAAACACCCAAATCAACCGCCTCAAGGTAGCAAGCCATTTTAGCTTTATAATAGCGGAAGTTAGTGCCGTCAAAGTGCGGAGGCCTAGAGATATCCATTCCAACCACTCTAAATAGCATTGGCTCAACGACGGTTAAGCCAAAGGTCCAAATTGAGCCTACCAGCTCTGATACTAATTGAAAGGAAGATCGTGACACCTAAGAGGGGGGGGTGAATTAGACAACTTAAAAATCTAACTCTAAACTATGGCCTCTTTTACTAACCCTAGCAAAACCTATGCAAAAGATAAACTATCTAAATGTGCAACTATGATTTTGCTAGAGTATTGCTATCTCTACCACAAAAAGGAGTAATATAATCAATGTAAATGAGGAAGCTAAAGAGCTAGGTAGAGATATGCAAACTCCCATCGACGACTCTGGTATTTTTATTGAGGTATCGAGAAGCGCGCAAGCTTTCCCCTAGTCCTCGTTGGAGCCCCTCGTAAGGAATCCCTCACAAGAGCTAAGCTCCCAGTCGGGTAACTCTATGGATAGCCTCAGGCCTTCCCCACGCGCAAGTGGGTCTCTGACATGCCTTCCGACAAGCCTCTCCCAGATGCTCCAAGCCATCTTTACTATCAAGCTTTCGACCGAAACGCCGCTGGCCTTGTTCCATCTGGTACACGGTGGCGGCCACACCACAAACGAGGTTGGTGTGATCTCGCAAGACTACAAGCCCCTTCGATGTACAATAATGGTGCGCGCAAGTACCGAGTGGTAAGAGGTATGCAAACCTCACTAAACACTAGGCCTAAACTTAGAGCAAGCGCATAAGCGGTGGTCCAATCAACTTAAGCACTTCGCAAAGCACCTACGCTAATCACCTAATAAAATACTAAGCACTATTCAAGTGAAGATCACTAAAATGGTGTATCAACACCCTTGATATGTTTTCTCAGCTCCACTTATACCAAATGGCCAGTTGGGGTTGTATTTATAAGCCCCACTGAGAAAGTAGCTGTTGGGGACGAAATCCCGCTTTTCTGCTACTGACTGGACGCTGGAGTCGTCCTGATCGGATGCGTCCGGTCGTCCCGACCGTTGGAGCCGCGAACAACTGATCAGACGCTGCCAGTGTCCGGTCACTTGCCACCGAACGCGTCCGGTCGTAATTTTACCGCTCTGGAACCTCTCTGTACTCGATCGGACGTTGTTGTCCTGCGTCCGGTCGGTTTGCCGCCAACGTCCGGTCACTTGCTGAGTGTGTTGTCAGACTGATGAATAGTGCCATCGGTGCGTCCAATCGATTTATTTGTTCAGCGTCTGGTCACTGCTGCTGACGCCTGCTGTTGCCGAGCCACTGATCGGAGCGTTCGGTCACTTTCTTCCAGCGTCCGGTCACCTCTGTGACCTCATTTTTTCACGATCTTGCGTGCGGCTTGGTTTCTATCTTCGTGCTTAGACTTTACTTGATATCTTGGGTCTTCTCTTATACTCCTAAGGTCTTGCTTATGGTGTTGATCCTCGGATCATCACGTCGTCTTTGTCCAAGTCACGTCTTGCACCCTATTGAACTACAAAACAAACACTTGCAAATTCATTAGTCTAATTTAGTTGTGTTGGTCATCAAACATCAAAATTCAAAGTAAATGGGCCTAGGGTCCATTTTCCTTACACCAGGCGCGGCAGCGGCAGTGCGGTCGACGCGGCGGTGCGTGTGGGCACGCCTGGGCGAGCGACGACACCGGCCGGGTCACGGTGACCGCGCCTAGACACCGAAACCGACCGGGAACATGCTTTGCATGCATTTTAAAGTTGCTCAAAAAGCTAACTCGATGATCTAGTAGCTACACCACCTATTTTACGCTCTAGCTGGTATATCAGGCTACTAAAAGAAATCCCAAAACCATACCACTACCTAACCTGATCGTTCTACAAAAATTGTCGAACATGGCTTCGTCGACCCATTTCACGACTTAGGAATTTCAACCAAAACAAGATCGGATTCACGTCGAGTTTGATTTCCAAGCCATTCGATACACTAGCTAGCGAACCCCGTTCTCGACCGCACGTATTTCATTGTCGCCTACAAAGATCATGCTACAAACTTTACCAAAGTTTCATATATGCGTCCCATAGCATTTCCGTTCAATAAAAATTCATTTAGAGCCCTAAGTAATACAACACGACATGAAATGTAACATGCGTTTCATATTTCAAATGAACGTTTCAAGTTCCATATATTGCTTTATACCCTATATTACATACATGTACACACAAGTATAATGCTCATGCAGTATTTTAGCAAAAACTGTACAGTGTAACACCGAGGGTGCTACAATAGTCATTGCAGCATACGCAACATACAAATGAAACACTTGGAAATAACTTCTGAAACACACCTGAAACAAACACATGGCGCCGTCGACAGCATGGCCAACCTGGTGGGGAACTGTGGTAGCTAGCAAGCTTGGGTCTCCACGGTGGGGGAAGGGCATGACACGGTGGAGGGAGGGCATGGCACGGCGGGAGACGGGCGCGTAGTGGGGGAAGGGGGCCGGCGGATGAACGGCCACGTGGCCACGCACACAGCTTGGCTCGGTGACGAGCGCCAAGCCTAGGTGGGGGCGCGGGGCAGCGACGGGTAGGGTGGCCACGCACATAGCCCCGCTCGGTGACGAGTGCCAGGCGTAGGCAGGGGCGCAGGGCAGCGACGGGCAGGGTGCCTCTCGGGCAGCTCGGCCTCGGTGTGCTTGAATTCGGAGGCGGAATCTTGCATTGCGGCCTCGGGGGTTACGGGATGAGCGGATACGGAGTGGGGATTTTTTTAGAAGATGGAGACGTCCTGATAGGAGCATTGTTGTTATTTAATTGAAAACAGTTTTTTCCTCAGAAAAGTTTTTAGTTGAAAAAAGTCGCTTCATGTGCCTTCCATCTTTTTTTTCCTTTTCTCAAACAGGAAAAAAGAGAAAGCAAATGTTAGTTGAAAAAAAAGGGTAAATCAGGATGAACCCCACCTTGTCGTCACCCGCAATACGACGACCCCTGCCGGGGCCGCCGCCGCCGCGGCCCTTCCTCCTCTCCGCGTCTCCACCGCACTTCTCCCCTGGCGTGCCCGCCACCTCCCCTCCGCCTCGCCGGCCTCCTCTTCCTGGCTACTAGGACCATGCCTCGACAAGCCAAGGTGTGCCCTCCCCTTCCCTTTCGACTCGCTTTGTGCTTCAGTTACTGCCGGAAAGGGGACGGCAGGAGGGGAGAGATGAGCTTTGAGCTGGTCCCGTGTATTCCCAATCGCAAAGTTTGCATTTCGCTTCCGGATCAAATTGTGTGTAATTGAGGAACTGCAATTTTGCCATTCAGTGAAGTGACAAGCAGATGATGTCGTTTCTCTTGAGTCTAATCATATTCAGTGCATGCGTGCTCTTGTGATGATGGAGAGTAGTGAATTTATGGGGCACATTCCTTTTAATTTCTCCTGCCATTCGGATGATACACCTGCTGGTATAGGGTGAACTGTGCGTTATGGTGATTCAACTTTTAGTTTTGTTCAGTGTCTATTGGGTTTAGTTATTCCATTGTTTTCTCATTAATTGATTATCTGTTCATATGGACTGTTAAAATTAACGAACATGGTGGTGTTAATATCGACCTCACACACATTTTGTTGTTTTACAGGTTACTCTAGATTCGTTATCAAAATGCTGAGCCCTTGCTACCAGAATATATATGATGATGTTATAGTGAAAATGCTTATGAAATCGTGAGGATTCTCACTCAGTTACAGTTTTAGTTGCAGCATAAGTTCAGAATTAAGCCATATAGCGGGAACAGAACAGTACACCAAGTGTTTACGGTACTTGCTTTATGAACTCATATGCAACAGCGTCAGAGCTGCGCCATAGCTGTAGCTTTGCATGCCACAAGGAGACACCGTCGTGAAGGCGCCATTGTGTTGACCACCACTTCATTGCGATGCTTCCACAACTTCCAGCAGAAGAGGAGGATGAATGCATTGTAGCGCGCTGCAGGCTGCAGGGACTGCAAGCTTGCCAGGAGACGCGCTAAAGAGTGTTTGTTTGCTTGAGCATTGTGAGCAGCTAATCCTACAGCAGACCAAAGGCCTTGGGAGAAGGGACAAGTGAAGATCAGATTATTGGCAGTGTCACTGGTTGTGCCACACACCGCACAAGTGTCATCATCCACAATGCATTTCTGCCTGAGGCTGACCTTGCATTTGATCCATGACTGCAACAGCAACCACCTGAAGAACTGAACGTGCAGTGGCACACAATTCCTCCAAACAATTGCAAAGAACTCAGCTCCCTCTCCATGCCCTGAGATGGCCTTGTAGACAAGCCCTGACTTGATGATACCCATTGTGTCTGCAAAGGGACAACGGGTGCAGAAAGCCAGGCATCAGGGCGCCCAATGCTGCTGATCTGGTTCTTCAGTTAGGGTGACTCTGTGCTGGTGGGCCGCCGGCTGCTCAAGTTCGCTGGCAGGTAGCAGCCACTCTGGACAGATGGGCAGCAAGACATTCATGCAGGCCAGTGCTCAGAATGTCTCTGACAGATGTGTCTAGCCACACCGCATGAAAGTGGATGGCAGGGTAGAGCACTGAGAGGGGATTGGTGTCAAGCCAGGTGCCATCCCAGACACCTGTAAGCCATTACCCAGTGACAGTGGTGAGGATCTCAAGGCATCCCAGTGT
This sequence comes from Miscanthus floridulus, assembly GCF_019320115.1. Classification (NCBI taxonomy): domain Eukaryota; kingdom Viridiplantae; phylum Streptophyta; class Magnoliopsida; order Poales; family Poaceae; genus Miscanthus; species Miscanthus floridulus. Next base: position 66,837,166 of record NC_089587.1, on the reverse strand, counting down.
GCACCTTAGTAGTAGGCCCCTGCAGGGTTGCAATGTTTGACTCCTTGGTGAGCTTAGCATACCCAAGCAGAGTCGCTGTGGCCTGTAGTGATGCAGTCAGTGGATGCGTTTGAGCAATAGGCACTGGTTATGCAAACCGATGTCACGTACTCTAAAACCACCAGTTTCCTTGGGAAGGCAAACCTGAATGCAGGCTACAAGGCACTGCTCCTCTGGTGCAGTCGCTACTAGTCCAGATGCTGTCCAGAGCGACCAGGGTGGCCTTGGGGGAGGAGGGATGCAGCCATCAGATAGATGATGGAGCTGTCCAAGACTGTGTTCACCAAGGATTTGTTCAAGTAACTACTCTAATGTCTCTAAATTAAAAGAGTTACAAGTGGCCATTGCTTATCCTGGAGTAGCGCTAGAAGTAAATTTATTTGAGGTCCTGGCAATTTCTCACTTTATCTTGTGCCATTTGGTTTTCTTTTATTCTTCCTTTTGTTTCTTCGTGTTTTGGTCACTGCTGGTGACCCAAGTGTGATCTTAGTAGGATCTGCATAAAAAGTTCAGCAGATTGAAAAAGTTTGAAAGGACTTAAAATGGCACAAAACAAAGATCTCTTAGAGAAGTTTAGTTACAATTTTTCGAGACTCAGACAGCGCTATGGACATGGGAAATTGGCCTCTACCATTTGACAATCACATGACTTGCTGGCTGGGAGTGTAATTTCATGGTGATGGATCACATACAGATGCCATATGCAACAACAACAACAACAACAAAGCCTGTCAGTCCCAAAAAAGTAGATGCCATATGCAACATATCAAAAAAAAGTTGTATTTGTATGTGACTCCTCCTTTCAGCAAATTTTTTTTTTGAGCGCAAACCTTCTTTCAGCAAATTGGAACAGCTACGGAACCTTTTTTCATTTTTGTGCGTAGATAGATGAAAAATGGGATCAGGTGTCTATGTGAAACTAATTGTATTTGGAGTTCGAGAATCAACTGAATTTAACTGTTGGCTCTAATAAAAGCTGAATTTGAATGTTTCATAGCTGTGTTTGGATCAGAATTCAGAGCCATGCTATCTAGCTGTTGTGATCTGGTTTTTAATTAGTTGGAAACTGCTTGAGGGCTTTGTGATTTGAGCTTTTTTTGTTGGGGAAAAAATCTCCTATCATATTTACAACACAGTGCATCACAAACTCCTTGCAGCACTGTATCACTGGCTACAGGTGGACATTCCTTTTTTGTTTCTTGAGAATGCACATTCAAATGCCTAACCTGGCAACCGTTTATTATTAGACTTTTGGATTGTTGGCTATAATGCCCAGCATTTTCTAATTAGTCACTTGATATACCCAGTGTTAGTACTCAGTGATAGATGTACTATATGAACAACTTAGCATTTTCTGGTGGCACTTTCAAGTAGTTGAGGAGCCTTATATGTTGAAATTTGATTACTTGTTGTTTAGTCACTGGATATATGTCAATAGCAATGTTTATAGCTATATAGCATTTCATAGGATTAGCTTGGTTTTTCTTTTTTATTATTATTTCTCAAATCTTCAGGTCTGAGGACAAAGACAATACCAGATATCGTCTAGTTGGTGTCATTGAGCACATTGGGAGCTCCATAGCGGAGGGGCGCTGCGTCGCTTATGTGAGAGGAAGCAGGATTGCAAGTGAGCAGGAGCCGAGCAGCAGCCCTTCTTCCTCATGGTTCTGTGCAGACAATGATACCGTCACAGAAGTCTCTCTAGACGAAGTCCTCAAGCACGAGGCTTTCCTTCTTTTCTATAAGAGGATAGAAGATTGAGGCAATCACATGCTTTTGTTGGCCAAGGATCCGGTCGAGTGCCCACATACTATCGTAGTGGCTCTAGTTCAAGCCCATTTATGTTACATGTTTTAGGAAAAATTTGGCTGGTGTTTTCAATCCGATGATCTGTGATCTGTGAGCAAGATACACAGGCCTTGGTAAAGTTTTGTAGCTGATGCTTTTGACTATGTAGTGTAAACTCGGTTGGCATTCCTTGCCCTGATGGTTTTCATTTTATGGCTTCCAGAGTTGACGGTTAGTTTGTGGAATCATTTTGTTGCGTTGTTTTCTGAAGGATAATTGGTAAGGTGGCCTAACAGTTCATAACTACAGTTGTTTATCGGTGTAGGCTCAGGAACTGGTTGGTATTCAGGAAACAGATCAGATTCCTTGCAACAGTAAATTTTCATTCTGAACAGAAATAACAAGGGCAAATGTTAATTCCAGTAACACACTTTGTCACACGCACACAGTGCGCATCTCCATATACAGCTCGGTCATCTTCTCATTAACGGATTTTGACAATGCTGTCAAAGAGCACGCGCACTTTATTATTGTGTGACCCAGGCTTGGAACCACAGGGTTGATCACCTCGTCAGTCATCACTCCATGATCTCAACGACAGCTCGCCCGACGATCTTGCCCTGATTGAGATCCTCGTAGGCGCCATTCACCTCCTCAAACTTGCATTTCCTTGATATGGTGTTCTGGAGATTGAAGGCGCCACTCTCCGCGAGCTTCACTATCTGAGGAAGATCTTGCCTGGCCCTTGCGCCGTATGAACCAATGATTTTCACCTGGTTCCAAGTAAACATGAGAAGATGAACAAGGAACCATGCATGCAATGCAATACAAAGGTGGAAGCCAGCCGATTGCGAACCTGTCGTCGGACAAGACGGGTTATATCGACCTCCCCCATTACGTTTACTGCAGCAAGCCCGATCATAACAGCTTTGCCTCCATCACGTACGCTTTTGGCGCACTGGGAAAATGTTAATGCCTTACCAAGTGCCTCTATAGCCACATCCACACCCCTACCATCAGTAATTTCCTGTGAACAGCAAGGCATTCACATCTGAGTAGGATCAATATATAGCTGAAAAGTTCAATATGCACATTTTAACATAGCCCCCTTGAAGAAAAAGAAAAACTGAAAAAACACAAGATAAGCAATGGCAGGACTTATAATGAAGTAGATATATAGAACTAGTTTCTGAACTTCATTGATAGATCACAAACTTTGACAATCGACACATACCTTTATCCTTTCAACAGCATCCTCTTTTGCTGCATTTACAGTGTGGGTTGCGCCAAGTGTTCTAGCGTTCTGGAGTTTCTCATCAAGAACATCCACTGCAATGACTTCGGAAGCTCCAAAGGCTTTTGCTATCTGTAAACAGCTGCAAAACAAAAGATCTACTTTTAAGATACAAGTAAGAGGGAGGAAGAATGGTCATGTCTGTGCATTCATAGTCCCAAAAATAAATGGAGAAAGGTTCTCAAATTTATCAGGCATCAGCTGACCTTGATCCAACCCCTCCAACTCCAATCACAGCTACCGAATCACCCGCCCGCATTTCAGCAGCATGCCTCAGGGCACCATACGCGGTAAACACTGCACATCCTAAAATCGCTGATTCTGTGTATGGCAACGAGTCAGGGAGAACTGCAAGCGCATTGGCTGGCACGATGCAATACTCTGCAAGCCCTCCCATACTGTACATGTACACCGGTTTCCCTGCAGATGGAAAATTTCAGAGCCTAGTACAATAATACTGCAGTGCTACTGATGTATGATGAGAATATGTTTCCTCAGGTTACCATTGCCCCTTAGAAACAGCCGTGTTTCACCATCATAGAGCGTCCCCTTTGCACGATTATATGCAAAGAAAGACTCGCACAGATCTTCTTGGCCCTGTATCAAATCAATGCACGTGAGCATAACTGCATAAGCAAGAAAAAGCATAGAGACAGGAGAGAAAAGAAAGGGATGCCATAATTCAACGAAGAGGCTGTACCTTAACACAGTAGAAGCAGTTCCCACATGGCATTATGAACGCGCCGACAACATGACTCCCGACTGGGAACCTAAAACGTTTTCAGAAAGGGAACCATGAATTCTGAAACGAAGACAGCGCCTGATGCCTGACGAACTGAATTACAAGCCCCTGGTGGTGTATGGTACCAACAAATCTGTCATTTCAGGCAGTAGTGGCTCTGTCATGGATATACTATACCTGTTGATGATCTCAGCAGGAGTGTGCGTGCCATGGTCGACAACCTCTCCGGTGATCTCATGGCCCACGACACAGGGGCTGGAGAAAGGGAGCTCGCCTTTGAGGACATGGAGATCGGAGTGGCAGACCCCGCAGGCTGCACCAAGTTGGTGAACACCACCATGTCAATGTCAGACGAAGATGCTAGTCTTGCTAGGAATCAGATCGGTTCATCGAAACGAATCCCCCGAGACACCAATCTGCAGCCCCGCACTCTCATGGTTGGGACTCTAGTGAAGCATCGGCGGCGCGCAATCACCAAATCAAGCAGATTTTGCATTTGGTTATCCAAAGCAGCCTCTATCACTAGCAACCGATGGACGCGGCATGGGACGAGTCGCAATTCAGAATTAGGGACAGAGGCAGCCGAGTTGGCTCATCTGGATTGCAAGCCGAAGCGTAGCGACAATGTGATGCAAGAAGCAGTTGGGGGAGGGATGGAAGGGAGGGAGGAAAGGCGGGACCTTTGGTCTTGATGAGGAGCTCGCCGGCCTTGGGGCGCGGCATGCGGAACTCCTCGAGTGTCAGCGGGCGGCCGGGCTCCCAGAAGACGGCGCCGCGCATGTAGCTGGGCCCACCCGCGACGTGGTACCCCGCGGCGGCGGAGTCGGGGCCGGCGGTGGCATCGGAGAAGGAGCGGCGGAGGAGCGCGCCGCCGATCCGGCGGAGGAGGGCGCGCGAGGAGGAGGAGGAAGCGGACATAGCCATGTCCTGGACCAACTGAACTCAACTGCAGCAGGCTGGAATGGATGCTTCCTTGGAGCGAGTGACTCAGCTACTGCCTGGCACACTTAAGTTGAACAATCAGAGGTTTTTTTTAGTTGGCATCAATGGATTTGGATTGACATAATAACATACTCCCTCCGCCATATAAATCTCACTTTTCGAGATAAAATTAGTGTTTATATCAAATTACTCATTTACCCTTTATCATTTTAGAAACTAAAAAACAATGGTTACATTCCCAAATATTCTTCTCATGAATAAATAGAATATGATACTTTTTAGACACGTAGTTGTATTTTTAATAGGTGGATCTTATTGAAAAAGTTGATTTCAAGTGTACATTTACATTTTTTTTGAGACAACATTTGAAACCTAGAATTATATTCTTTCTGGATGGAGGGAGTAATAACATAGTAGGTCACAAACTTGTGATGTGACCCGATTTACTTGGAAGGAAAAGAAATGGTCTTGTATTTGCGGTGTGATGTAGTTGCTCTCCGTTCTAGGAAAAAAATACTACGCATCTCATTTTTTAAAAAGCCATTTTCTTTGTAAATTTGACTATATATATATATATATATATATATATATATATATATATATATATATATATATAAACTACAAATATTTGTGATATACGTAATATATTTTTTTATAATAAACATGTTTAGAGATTCAAATAGTGATATTTTTTTTTATAAATTGAGTTATACTTAAAATTTAACTTCTTAAACATCGAGATATGTATTTTTTTTAGAAAAAAAAACGAGGGAGTAGTTCTTGTCTATCCTTTTGTTCCACCCTTTGACCACAAAACAAGAGTTGTTTCTTACCTTATTAAATTTGGGATGGGCTGGTAGGAAAGAAAGCGGTGGCAATTGGTCACAGGTGTCGTCTAATTTATTCGGAGAGACAATAGGACGAACTTGGTGATGAGGTAGGCTGCTGTGACCCAACAACACAAGGGCTGCTATCAGCCTATATAGTATTATACAATATATTATAATATAATACTATATACAAGTAAAGTAGTTTGATTATTACTAGTACTAGTATTATGCTGGTGATTCCACTATAACTCCCAAAGCAGCCTTTTGGCATGGATAAGGATTACCACAGCCGTCCATCCAATCCAATTGGGCTTCACATGAATCCCTATTAAACAAACAGATTATCTTCACATGCCTTGGACTCGGTCCGGTGCTAATGCAAACAATTACCAACCACTCTAAATGCTGACACTGAAGACTGGCGGCACGGCTACATCAGAAGCCACCTCCAACAGTAGGTGCGCTGCAAAATACAATACCCCCTAAAAAATACAATTATACGTACAAACCAAGTCAAATTTTTTTCTCTTAAGCTTCAACATTTATACCTCTAAATAGATTTTAATATGAAAAAATATTACATAATTGATAGAATAATATTAATTTGGTCAAATTTAAAATTGTTTGACTACTCAAAAAGCGAGCGAGAATTGCATTATTTTCGGGATGGAGAGTAAGATACAGAATAATATATGTATCTTGCTTCGATCTACTAAGGTATACTTGTTCCTAATGCAGAAGCTGTGGACAGTTGGGGGGACGTTTGGTTATTTTGTTGTACCTCGCCTTGCCTGCTTACACGGAAACCGAGAACCTCGCCTAGACCGGCGAGCTGATTTCGCTCTCTCTCACGAGCAAGGTAACCAGGGCAAAGAACCAAATGCCTAGCCTCATTCGACACCCTTGCTGGATTAGGTTAAATGGTTCCGAGAGAACCAAACGTGCCCTTGGACACTCTCTACCTTGTGCAGTTTGATTCCTCTCTTCAAGAAGACACCAAAATTTAGGAAGGTTCCCTTTCCTATAAAGTAGTTCAATTGTTCCATAAACTATCGAACAATTAGATTTACCACGTACGTGTGACTAGCGTGGCATCACGTAGCCTGAAACCGCCACCGAAACCATCCAACATGCAAAAACCGTCTAACTTCTGTTTTCAAAGCAATTTTGGCTAATGTGGGGGCACATCAGCCGCCCTACGCGGCGTCACGTCAGCCACAAGAGAGATAAATCGGACTGGAATAGTTCAGGGAGGTCAATTAGACTTTGTAGCTAGATTCATATTCATATTTTTCTTAAAATCATGCTATTGATAGCCAGGACTCAGGCATGCAAGGCGAAAATGACCTTTTTTTTTTCGTGCGGAACTAGGTGGTGTACTACATGGGCCGCCAAAATTATGGAGCACTGCAACATCCCGGCCCAATCCGAGTTACAGACGAGACTGGTTCGTCAACCTCATCAATGAAAGGAAAAGAAAAGAAAAGAAAAGAAAAGAAAAAGGCCCATCCAGATCCAGTGAACTGAACGGGATGCAAAGCAAATCAGGCAAATCAGGGGTGTCTTCTTCCTTAACCCTTTTGCGTCTGCGAATTGCGATGGTGACGAGGAGAGACGCCAGACAAATTGTTTATGTTTATGCCTGCTGCAACTTGCACTTCTCAAAGCCGAAGCTGCCCACTCTCCCCTCCCCTCTCCTCTCCTCTCCTCTTTCTACTAAAAAAATACTCCTCCTCCTATACTATACTATACTAGTGCCAAATTGCTCCCGCATTCCCTTCCCTTGCTGCATTTCCTCCTCCGTCCCATCGGCGGCCCTCTCCCTCGTGGCGACCGCCGCCGCCGTGGTCTTCGCCGGCGACGACCGCCCCACCCGGTACAGGTACGTGTGCCAGCCCCACCCCACGCCGTCTCCCCTCCTTCACTCCCTGCCGTGCGTCAGCGTAACCGGCCACCTAAACCCTAGCTGGATCTGATCTAACCAGAAACCTGTCTGTATACTCCGTGTATGTATATATGCCTACTGATCACTTTGCTTTTGTGTGTGTGCAAAAATTACCGAGTGTATTTACTGTGTCCGCTGCGCGCCCTTGATTCGGCGGATCAGTCAGACCCTGATCGCGCGATTTGCCGCGCCGATCGTCGCTCCTGGGTGGGTGGGTGCTCCGCGTAGCTAGTGCTCGCCGTATGTTTTCAGAGCCTTGTTGTTCTAGCCATACAGCCTCGGTAATGATCTCGGCAAGGAGGCAGTAAAGTGACTGACCGGCTGTGCTATTTTTATTTTGCATCTAGCCAATGCAGTGCGTGCCTTGACCGTTGCTCGCCGAATTGTTTGCTACGGCCTGTGCGTACCAAGGTTTGTGTATGTGTATGTATGTGCGTTATTGTTACCACATTTGATTGGGAAATGGTCACTGTTAGTTTTACTGTCGTGATGCTTATGCTTTTTTTTCTCCTTACTGCCCTCTGTAATTTGCACACTTAAAAGCTACTCGGTTCTTTGTTCATGGCAGGAGGAGTAGGTGTGCCTGTTGGCACTGAACCTGACATGCTCGAACTATTGTGCCATACATTTACTATTCTTGGTTGGCACTAAAGCACCACCATACACACATTAATTAATCTTGCAATCGTAAGCACATACAAATATGAACGGATTATGAATTCCTAAGATACTTTCTTTAATAAGATATCACCACCTCTCCAAATTCAATTATGGCCGATGTTTCTTTGCCGGACATCTCCAGAAAATCATGAAGAACCTGACACTCTTTTCTTGATTAAGCACCACACACGACTAGCCATGCTTTGACATATAAAAAAATATCAGTCAGATACTTTGCAGTTCCTTTCCTTCATAGTAGTTGCCATATAAATATAAGTGCCTTTTTACTTCAGTGATTCGAGTGGCTGTATTTTGACTTCGACGTTGTGCATTGATTTTTTTCTGCCATGTATGTTCCCTTTGTCCAAGGGCAAGGGGGAGCACCTAGTCACTGCTTGTAACATATTGCTTGTGGTTTAGCTGGTTGCCTGACCCTTTGTCCTTTGATCAAATCTGTGAGAAGGTTCATTGTTTGATTAGGAGCTACACATTGGAACTTCTCCATTAGTTTATATCTTTGAGACATTACACCATTAGGTCATACATATGCATTAGCTTTTTTACGTTTTCCTCTATTCTGTCCTACTATTTTATCAGGCTGAATTTTATAATTTGGCTAAAGTAACCAATGACACTTACTGAGTGCGCACTGTAGATGCTGTCAGGTTTATCGTTGTTAGCTAATAAATTTCGCTTAGTTTACTTTTCCACATTTGAGGAGCATTTTTTGCATTATTCAATACTTTCTGTTCTTCATTGACACGCTACTCTGTTCTGTACGCCTTCGTAGGGGGCCAATATAGGCGCCGGCCCAGGCCCAGCCGTGGCTAGGAGGGGGGCTGGGCGGTTTAGAAAGTAGAGGCAGGGGAGGATTTTTAGGAGATTGATTTGTGTTTGTTAGGAAGTGATCCTAATCTATAAAGGACACTTAGTAATGTAATCAGGAATTATCGAAGAAGGAATAAACCTCCCAAGGTGGGCGGGTTTCCCCTTCGACGGTGGCTGCGAGCGTTTCTGTCGCTGCCGCCGGCGAACCTCCCGCCACACCACTTCCTCGCTACCCCCTGCGTTCCAATTCCCAATCCATCCTACTCCACTCTCCCCTGCGATCTCCTCATCATACACGCCGTAACATACTCATAATATTTGGGTGATCTTCATTCTCTGCAATCAGAATGTTGAGGAAACTGCTTTCCACCTCTTCTTCAGCTGTCCATTCAGTCAGGCCTGCTGGCAACACTTGAATATGCAATGGAACTTTCAAAGTGATTTCTTCCAAATGATGATGCAGTTGAAACAGCAATATCAAAATCCCTTCTTTATGGAGATCTTCATCATTGCTGCCTGGCACATATGGAAGCAGCGAAATAACTTTATATTTGACAGAGGACGACCCTCTTTCTCCTCCTGGAAATGCTCCTTTTTGGATGAGGCTAGACTTCAAGCTCTTAGAATGTCTGAAGACAAGCGCTATGTTTTCCTCCTTTGTATAGACTCCTTTTCTTAGTTCTTAGCTGACCAATGGCTCCCTTAGCCTCTTGGGTGGTTTTTGTTTTTGTTGTTCTTTCTCCTCTGTTTAGTTTCTGGCTTTTGCCTTTTAATAAAATCTCACAGGGGGGGCCTCCCCTGCTGTATTTTTCGCTCAAAAAAAATTTGGGTGATCGCTACAGTTATTCTAAATATTGATAGTAAAGGGAAACCGTGGGATATTGTTGCTTATGACCTCTTTCTTGCCTTTGTATTTTACCTGTTTTCTTTCTTCGATTTTTATGTCCTGTTTCACTTGTTGTATTAACTAAGTTTATGGAAGAAGTTTTTCAAAGTGTGAACTTATTTTTCTATATTCAATAACCAAATAGTTTATTAGAATATGGTTTGTTTATTCTATTGTACCTATTTGCTGCTGAAAACCTGAAACTACTGTTAATTTCTCATGTAGTATATGTTGAAGAATGGTTTGGAGTTAACAATACGGACACCAACTTTTGGTAATGATCAGAACCGATTGGAGTGTAGTAATGAACCTCTAATTGCTCGCAATATAACCAGATACCTCATTCACATGGTTTTTCCATGTTACAGACCGGTAGCCAAGAACAAAGAGGTTAGGTAGTGGTGATATGTGATAAAGTTTTCATATGTACAACAATAAAACTGAAATTTGTGGTCTGCAAATAATACAGTTTTCCTTCTCCATATGTTTGTACTTATAGCAACCAATCGTAGTGATTAAACATGGCCAATTTAACCCAATTCTCAAGCACTCAAATTGTGCTATTTCACAAATTACTTGATCATCAAACTGTCCTCTTGTTTGTTTTAACATATCCATTTACACTACATTCAGGTGTATGTTTGGGAGCCTTATTTGGATCCTGGTATTTTCCATAATCAGTCATATATCTGCTGTTGCTGATATTGTATCTCTGTTTCATTATCTGACAGATTTATGCTTGGAACTTCTGTAGAAAAACACACAACAGTAATGGGGCATGACCATATGTCTCGTATAAAGGTATCTCAGTCTGTCCTTTAAGGAACCATGTTTAGGTATATGATCAATCACAACATCCTAATTTTTTCTGTGTTCTTTTCTTTGAATTCAGATGCATATGGCAGAAGGTTCTTTTGGTGGTATGTCTGCTCCATGCCTCAATGTCTCCGTAGCTTGTGATTTTGCAAGGACACACCTTTATTTTGGAATTTCAAGAAGACATTCTGTTACTTTATGTTCCACTGAGTTGGTGCAACCCACAAACTAGTCATGAAGCTATTTTTCTTACACATTTCATGTGCTAGTGTTGGTTGATATATATCTTTTATCATGAATTCTGGAGCTAATATATGATATGTTGGTGTGACCAATTACTTTTAGAGTTTTAGTTTGTGGTGTTTTGCTATCAGCTTTTCTTTTTTGCTAATTTGTTTTGTGTTTATATCAATTGTACTGTGTTTTATACATTTCTAATGTATCGATTTCCTGTAAAACAGACAGGAACCGGTGCCAGCAACCTGGGTGCAATGAGGTTGTCGATGGAAGGGTAGTGTACTGCAAAACTCACAGCGGGGAGTTGTCATGCCAACAGTTCAGTCACCTCCACAGCGGAATGCAGAGCTCAGGTTTATCGGTGCCCCCTGTTAATGACAGCCAGTTTAAGGGATCTATTTCCATTGCAGTGCCATGCACTGAGCAAGAGTTACATGTCAAGCATGAAGGGGATGATCGAGGTAAACTAAAGGATAGTTCTGGGTACACTTCGGGTCAGACTGCACAATATGTCTTCTCTGGGGCAGGCTTGCTTTGCAAGAACGAAAACTGCAGCAAGCAAGCACATGAGAACTCAATCTACTGTAAGTTGCATAGCGGTGTTAGCAAGGGCTGCATGGTACGGGGCTGTACGAGAGGTGCACATGGAGGCACACCTTTGTGCATTGGGCATGGAGGTGGGAAACGGTGTGTGATCCCCCAATGCCCAAATGCAGCATGTGGTCAAGGCCGTAGTGACCGCTGTGTGAGGCATGGTGGTGGTATGAGATGTAAATTTGAAGGGTGTGCAAAGGGCGCACAAGGGAACACCGATTACTGCATAAGACATGGTGGGGGAAGGCGGTGCAAATTTGAAGGATGTACAAAGAGTGCTCAAGGACGCACAGATTTCTGCATTAAGCATGGTGGGGGCAGTCGGTGCAAGTTCCAAGGATGTGCTACAAGCGCAAAATGGGGAACGGATTTCTGCTCTGTCCACAGGAAGAGTTTGTTGGGTGGTGACAATGCTATCCCTGAAGCTTTGCCTGCCCCTTCAGAAAAACGACGCCGGGCCAAGAAGCCCAAAAAGGCAGCAAAGCCGTCTGAGACCTCCCAAGAGAATGTCACAACAGCAGCTATTGCTGGTAACAGCACGCAACACATGGGCGTTCTTCTCATAGCTACCCCTGTTACTAACCGTGACATATTAGCCAAGGGTGTGACAGTGGCGGGGCAAGCTGCAATAGCGCCCACGCAGATAGTGGCGCCGCTGTCCATGAAATCACCAACACCATCTGGATCAGTGGCTACCGCAGCAGAGAGGGGGGCAGGAGCAAGCAGGGAGATGCTGGGTCTGTAGGAAAGGTGTGGCAACAGTGCATAATTTGGGAGGCTTGGAGAAACCTTGCCCAGATAGTTCTCGGATTATTGCCTTTTAGACTGAGAAACCTCGAAACTTTAGGAGGGTTGCAATTTGACAGGCTCGCGCCGTCAACTGACTCTAGTGATGCCCTGTGCCTTTCTCATTTGTAAATTTGTAATGCGAATCTCTAGTTGTTCTTGTGTATGTTCTCTTGTGCCTTGTAGCGTGGAAACCGGTCAGCCGACCATTTGGAACTTTGGACAATAAGCAATAATATTGTCATTGCCTATTTGCGGGTCCGGTTGTGGACATTTTACATAATTTTTCATACCCCCCACATGCATATATGACAAAATTACTTGCTTGGCACTAGAAAAAGTCTGGCTTTCTTTTTTGGCCCTTTCTTTTGGGATTTTGAACTTACCCATTTGGCCCAAAAACTACCATGAGTTTTCCCTTGTGAGGCATGCAAAATTCTGATGGATCTTACCCTCTGCTTCTGGATTCATATCACCCTACTGGTTCTTGTAGCCACCAAAGGCTCCACCTCAAAGGATGTGTGCCAAATTGGCTTGGATGTCTCGCGGTGCTAGAACTGTCAATCCTTTGTATAAGTCTGCCGGATGTTAAGATCCTTGGAGCTTTACCAAGTTTGCATTTTCTCAAACTACGCATTGTTGGAGGCACCAATGAAAGGATAGTCATCCGTGGGAGTGACAGATTCGGCATTGCGTTCACAAATTATATTTTGACTTATGGGAACCCGTTGGCATTGAGGGCATCCAATGATCTTTTATACAATACATCTATTTTTCTAATCTTTTTTTCCAACCTGCTGAGTTCTTCCTACCCTTGTATCTGTTGTTCCGTAAGCATCTTTATGATTTTCATAAAAAAAAGCCATCTTAACGATGTTTGTGATCGTTCTAGGTGGCCTACCAATCTTAAAACCATCCTAGGTGCGCCTCCCCAACAGGCTGCTTTCCGGGATGCATTTCCAGGTTTTACCGTGGAGAGTCTGTAGAAAACGATTTAAAGAATCGGCTAGGGCATTTTTCCCTGGCATCTTTGTAATCGATCCTCGAGCAATCCGAGATTGAACTTCAAGGGATTGTTCCTCAAGTTCAAGAAGCTGATGGCGATCCATGAGATCACCAACGAGGTTGAACTACTGAAGGCTCACGCGATAGAAGCGAGCGAGAGGCACAAGAGGTATGATCCACCAAATGAATTGATATTGTGATGGATATTGTAGCATGCAACTCCCAAATGAATTGATGCTGCTGCGTGCTTTCATAGATTGCCGGTTGGTTTCATTTTTATATATAAACCAGTGAACTACCTTGGCATATCTTCCAATTGTGCCACCTGACAGTTTTGACTTTTCTAAATTATATGACATTTTAGCTTTTCTAGATACGTTATTTTTGCTAACTAGATATGCACTATGTCTAGACACATAATAAATAAAAGCAATATATTTAGAAAAGTCAAAATGTCTTATAATTTGGAATGGACGGAGTATTTCACTTTTTTCTTACTATCTATAATTGCCAATGTCAATCCCTGCAGCAAGGCCACCCTGCTACAATTTATAATTTGGAGTGGATGGAGTATTTCACTTTTTTCATACACTCCATCCTTAATCGATATATGGGCATGCACGTGGGCTAACAAAAATAATTTGCACCGCATGCAAACACATTACCATCTTTCAATCATCATGATTATTCGATTGTGCTACCAGGAATAAAAAAATGGCTAAATACAGTGGGTAATTGTTTCAGGGAAATAGCTCTAAAACACAAACGCTGAATCGGTGAATGGCAATCTGTTGCTGTACAACCCTCCACAGAAACCCCACCGGTCTACTGTGCAGCACCCACAAGCAGCTTCTCATCTCCAATGATCCACCTCGTCAGCTGGCTCGGATCCTCTGCGAGTGCTCCGCATGAAGGGATAATGCTCAGGTCTGACCCTATGATCTGGTAGTCATCCAGCGCGGCTTGCATTTCGGCCTCTACCCGTGCATCATTCGAAACATCGAGATCCACACTAAGGGCCTCCGCATAATGCCGCTCTTTCTCAGGGTCATGCTCAAAAGGATCCATGACAGCTCCCTACAGTATCACAAACATAAATATATGCAAACTCGTACTTTCAGAAGCAAGCTGATGAGATTGATTGTTTGTTTTTTTCCAAACCATTGAGACACTCACCTGGCAGAGTTCAGAATAGTGCTTGTAAGCCCCGCTGTTTTCATCTCGGTCATATATAAGTGTTCCACCGTACCAGCCATTCTCTACATCCGCTGTTGTGAATGCAAGATACCTGCATATTGCAAAGGCAACAAAAATTTCCAAAATTATCTACAATAGAATGTGAAAATGATGGGTATCAATCACACGCTCTCACAAAGGAGTCATTTGTAAAGAGCTACAGCAATTTTATGGAGTCACCTTCTGAAAATGTCCTCCTCACATGATTCAGCTGAGGAGGATAGCCAATTCAGTTCCCCACAAAGTGAGACATTTGACTCATCTTTGTTCCCCTCGTTCACGTTTTCAGCCAGGGCAACTCTTGCAGTTGGCATTGTCTCTGTATGTTTTCTTTGACCAAACAACCAGTTTGGGCTTTTAAGCTGTATCTCACTGAATCATGAATGCATGCTGTAAGGACATCACAAAAAAATAAATTCAAGCAAGAACCATATGTTACAAGGGGGGGAAACTGCATACGCTGCATCTGGCGCCATTCCAGAAGTTCCAACACCTCCACTTAGCTTTAGATCAGCATCACAATGAAGTCTTACATTCCTTATTGAACTACATGTTCTTTCTATAAGTTTGTCAAATGAAGTAAGTTTCATCCTTGAGAAATCCTCTTTACATGCTGGAACAGGGCTCAATGTGGTTCCAGGGTTCAATGCAGCTCCAAATCCCACAAACACATTATTTCCAGGTGCAGAACTGTGAGTTATCATCTTGTCAAGGGACTGAAATCATTGTATCATAGCAGTGAACCAAATAACCACTAAACTTGCCTCAAGTGATAGCTATCAGACATAAGATCATCCCCAGCTGTTGTCACATGAAGATAGTAATCGGTATCCAGCTCCCAAAGAGCTGGTTTTCCTTCTTGTGGTTGAAAATACCCAAGAAATCTGATAGTACCATGGCAGTAAACAACTCAAGAGCTGGTTCACTACCTTATATGTTTAATACATCTATGATGATAAAGCAACACGATAGACTTACAGATTTATAGCATCCTGCTTCTCACCATCAGTGTAGGCATTACTGTAATACCGTTTAATTGATTTCAGGAACTCCCGAGACTGAGTAGTAGCCTTCCACTTCCCTTGCCTCTCAGGGAAAACCTGAAATTGTGTTCATTGGACAGTACTGAATGTCTGAAACCAGGGAAGGGCCAAAGAGGCAATAGCAGATAGCTCTGCTAACCACCTTTATCTAAAGTTCTTGTAGAATATGATGTTGGGGCAATAAGCCACACTCTCAATGGGAGAGGGGCGCCTATATTATAGGGCAGCTGCTGCTGCTATACATGGCAGTTTACAAATACAAGGACAGGAGTAAATCTCTGATCCTAATTGACTGGACTGCCTAAATAAGCAATATACAATCTCCTATTGCCTAATATATGCAATATACAATCTCCTATTGCCTAATACCCGCCCGCAGCCGAAGCGGGAGGCTTGCGGACGCACAGGCTGGTTCTGAACTCTTGAAACAGCGGCGTTGGGAGCCCTTTTGTCATAATGTCAGCGAACTGATGAGATGAAGGAACATGAAGGACTCGAATCTCGCCAAGAGCCACCTTCTCGCGCACAAAGTGAATGTCAATTTCAATATGCTTCGTGCGCTTGTGGTGGACTGAATTGGCCGTCATGTAGATGGCGCTGACATTGTCGCAGAAAACCACCGTGGCCTGGGGCAGCGGAAGATGGAGCTCCTGAAGGAGTTGCCGCAGCCAACAGCACTCGGCCACAACATGAGCCACAGCACGGTATTCGGCCTCAGCACTAGAGCGGGAGACCGTGGTCTGGCGTTTGGAGGACCAGGAGACCAGGTTGTCGCCGAGATAGACGCAGAAACCAGAAGTGGACCGCCTGGAGTCAGGGCAACCAGCCCAGTCAGCATCAGAGTATGCGGTCAGTGTCTGGACGGAGCCGGCGCCAATGTGAAGACCGGAGGAAAGCGTGCCCTTCACATAGCGCAGAATGCGCTTGATGAGCGCACGGTGGGGCTCCCTTGGGGCGTGCATGAAGAGACACACCTGTTGAACTGCATAAGCCAGATCAGGACGCGTCAGAGTCAGGTACTGAAGAGCCCCTGCTAAGCTCCTGAACTCTGAGCTGTCCTTGTCTGACAGTTTGTCGCCGTCATGGGCGGAGAGCTTGGCCTGAGTATCAACAGGGGTTGACGTAGGATGACACTCAGCCATGCCCGCCCGCTGGAGGAGATCGACGGCGTACTGTCGCTGTGACAGGAACAGGCCGTCGGGGGTGCGGGTAACGGCGACGCCGAGGAAGTGGTGAAGAGCACCCAAGTCGGTCATGGCGAACTCAGACTGGAGTCGTGCCATGAGTCGCTGCAGAAGAGCGGGAGTTGAGGCGGTGAGGATGATGTCGTCGACGTAGAGCAGCAAGTAGGCGAGACTCGTCCCCTCAGTGAGAACAAAGAGGGACGTGTCGGAGGCGGAGGTGACGAAGCCGAGCTGTTGAAGGAAGGCCGCGAACCGCTGGTACCAAGCGCGCGGGGCCTGCTTCAATCCGTACAGGGACTTCTGCAGGAGGCAGACGTGATCTGCAGCGGCGGGGTCGACGAAACCTGGTGGCTGCTGGCAGTAGACCGTCTCGTCGAGGTGGCCGTGAAGAAAGGCATTCTTCACATCCAGCTGGTGGATCGGCCAGGCGCGGGAGACGGCAATGCTGAGAACGGTCCGAATGGTAGCCTGTTTGACCACCGGACTGAATGTCTCGTCGTAGTCAATACCTTCTCGTTGGGAAAACCCGCGGACCACCCAGCGGGCCTTGTGACGAGCGAGGGACCCATCGGCATGGAATTTGTGCCGGAAAATCCACTTGCCCGTCACAACGTTCGCGCCAGGAGGGCGCGGAACAAGACGCCAGGTGTCGTTGTCGACGAGTGCCTGGTACTCAGCCATCATCGCAGCCCGCCAGTTGGCATCGGCGAGGGCGCTGCGGTAGTTCGCCGGTAAAGGCGATGGTGAGGGCGAGAAGGTGGCAGCGAGCCCCTCGTAGCTCACACGCGGGATGGCGCCGGTCCTGGTGCGCGTGAGTGGCGGAGATGGGGTTGCAGCCTGAGGCGCCGGTGCTGTAGGGACAACCGATGGCGCTGGCACCGGCTGGGGTCGTCGACTGTAGGTCCGTGGGAACGGAGCCACAGGAAGGCCAGGCGGGGGCACGTGACCACACCCGCCCGGTGGTGGAGAAGCCGAACTGGGGCTAGGGGGCACAGGGCCGCGCCCCCCAGGCAGGAGAAGAGCCGGGTCATCATCAGGAGGCGGCTGCACAACGTCCAGGGTGGACGGAGCAACCGTGGTCGTTGAGGAGGGACCTCCACCTGCAGGAACAGTAGAGCAAGGCACCGAAACCGAATCGTTGTCTAGAAGGAAATCCAGGGAGCGAGGGAATGGGAGGACGCTGGCAGTGGAAAAAGGAAAAACAGTCTCATCGAACACAACATGACGAGAAATAATGATGCGTTGAGTTTCCAGGTTAAGACACCGATAACCCTTATGAGAGGATGGATACCCAAGGAAAATGCATGCCGCGGAGCGAGGTGCGAGCTTATGTGGGGAGGTAGCCTGTAGGTTTGGGTAGCATAGGCACCCAAAAACGCGAAGGTGGCTGTAGGTGGGTGGCTGTCCATGGAGGCGAGTGAAGGGAACCTCATGGGATATGGAGGAGGAAGGGCGCCTGTTGAGTAAGTAGCAGGCGGCAGCGAGAGCCTCAGCCCAGTATGCAGGCGGCATGGAGGCGTGGAGCAGCATGGTGCGAATTGAGTTGTTGAGGGTGCGGATGGTGCGTTCCGCCTTGCCATTTTGAGGGGAAGTGTATGGGCAGGAGAGACGGAGAAGTGTTCCCCGAGCAGCGAAGAAGGTGGTGGTGGCTGTATTGACGAATTCGGTGCCATTGTCGGTTTGGAAGCATTTTACAGGGAGGTTAAATTGGGTTTGTGCAAGAGCTGTGAGCTCAACTAAGTGTTGATGGACCTCGGATTTGCGTCGGAGAGGAAAAACCCAACAATAGTGACTGTAATCATCCAGGCAAACTAAATAGTATGAAAAACCAGATATACTAGGTATTGGAGAGGTCCAAACATCACAATGAAGTAGTTCAAACGGGGCATGGGAACAAGACTGAGAGGCACTGAAGGGTAGACGCGTATGCTTGCCTAGTTGACATGAATGACAGAGGGAGCGATCTACTTTATTATAGGAAACAGCATGTATTTTATTTAACTGTTGTAATGCAGCAGGGGCTGGATGGCCGAGACGCTGGTGCCACAGAGTCGACGAAACAGCCAGGAGAGCATGTGAGGAGGCGCCAGCGGTCGGAGGGATAGCAGGTATGGTGTAGAGATCACCGGTACTATTGCAGCGATGAATCACGCGTCCCGTCTGGGTATCCTTAACAGAAAAACCAAGAGCGTCAAATTCAAGAGAGCAGCGATTTTCACGGGTGAATTGACGAACGGATAAAAGATTACGGACGAGGGAAGGGGCGACGAGAATGTTATTGAGGGAGAAGTTTGCTGTGGCGGTGGGTAGGATGGAGTGACCTCTAGACGTGACCGGAATACTAGTGCCATTGCCTACTGTTATAGAGGAGGTGGAGGGGGGTAGGCGCTGGAGGAGCATACCATCGGAGGACGTCATGTGGGATGAAGCGCCGGAGTCAACGACCCATGAGGGGCTGCCCTGGACAGCCAAGTGCTGCAGGGCAGTAATGAGGTCGGCCGAGTCCCATGTCGGTCCGCCAGTGTTGTTGGAGGAAGCCTGGACGGGGGCGAACGCCGTGTGCGCCTGAGGAGAGGCACCGAGCACCCCCTGATGGCGTGGGGGCTGCCATGTGTGGCTGCCAGGGGCGCCGGAACCGCCCTGGTCGCGTTCCCAGGGAGGTATGACGCGGTCGCCGGGGTTGACACGTGCACCAGTCCAAGGATCAAAGCCCCAGGGCTGACGCTTGCTGTCACGCCGAGGGTTGTCGCGGCGGCCGCCGTTGCCGTGCTGGTGTTGGCGCGGCTGCTGATGCTGGCGCGGTTGCTGCCGCTGGCGCGACTGCTGCTGTGGGATTCCGGCCGGGGGGGCGCCACTAGGGGCGCCGGTGAAGGCAGCGAGAAGGGCCGAAGCGGCGCGGACCTTGTCCTCGTTCTTGAGACGCAGCTCCTTGAGGAGGAGTTGGTTCCTGGCAACAGCAAAGGTGAGAGGTTCCTGGGCGGCGATGTTGTCGGCGACGGATTGGTACTTCTCGTTGAGGCCGCGGAGCAGGTTGAGGACGAGGTTGGGCTCGGTGATGGTCTGCCCGACGTCGCGAAGATTGTCGGCAGCCTCCTTCATGCGCACGCAGTACTCGTCGATGGAGGAGTCGCCCTGGGTCAACGAGTGGAACTCGTGACTTAGGAAGACGGCGCGGGGCGCCTTGTTAGCCTGGTATAAGGCGGCGATGGCTGTCCAGAGCTGGCCGGCGGTCTGCTGGGCGCCGGTCATAGCGAGGTTGAGGACGGAGTCGGAGACGGTGCCGAAGATCCAACTGCGGATGCAGAAATCAGCCTGCACCCATGCATCATCAGTGGGCGTAGGGGAGACGACGTCAAGGTGCGAGAGCAGCCCGAATTTGCCACACATGGCGTTGAAAGCTGTGGACCACTTGGTGTAGTTGGAGGGTCGCAGCTCGAGGGTCATGGGGATGTGGGTCTTGACGTTTACCAGAGCATATGGGCAAACGGTTGGGTTGATGGCTTCAGCCATGGCTGGAGAGGTGGCGGAGGTGGTGGAGGATTCTGTGGTCATGACGGCGCGGCTGTTTGGCGGCGCGGCAAGGTTTGGGCGGCACTCAGGGAGAGAGCGGCGCAGGCTTGAGGGAGGAGAGGGAGGGCCAAGATCAGATGGCTCTGATTACCATGTAGAATATGATGTTGGGGCAATAAGCCACACTCTCAATGGGAGAGGGGCGCCTATATTATAGGGCAGCTGCTGCTGCTATACATGGCAGTTTACAAATACAAGGACAGGAGTAAATCTCTGATCCTAATTGACTGGACTGCCTAAATAAGCAATATACAATCTCCTATTGCCTAATATATGCAATATACAATCTCCTATTGCCTAATAGTTCTAAACCCCCAAAAAAGAAAAGAACAAGGACTTCTGGAATCTGGATCCTATGGGCATTACAAATACAACAACAACAACAACAACAACAACATAGCCTTTCAGTCCCAAGCAAGTTGGGCTTGTTGGAGGTAACAGAGAAATAATCAGCCAGGGCAACTCTCCCAGGCGACTGCATTGCAATATATAGAGGATAAGTACTGCATTGATTACATACAGCTCACTAGAGCTTTAACTAGACAGAATAGCTGCCTGGGTACCCACACAACTCTTGGGCTACCCAAGGACTTAATGACATAGATTAACTAAAAACTTAAATACACTAAATGTGCCTGGGAAGCAGGGCTTACAGCTACAGTTCTCCCCCTAAGACCTGCTTCAACCCTTCTTGATCTGCTTGATGCCAATTCTGCTTCTCATATCTTCAAGCTTGGCCTTGCCCAAAGCCTTAGTGAGAATGTCTGCCAATTGATCAGCTGTAGGGATGTACTCAGTCCTGATGCTGCCTTCTTCAATACAATCCCTGATAAAATGTTGCTTAACTCTGATATGTTTGCTCCTGTCATGGAAGACAGGGTTCTTAGCAAGTGCAATTGCAGACTTGTTGTCAACCCTCAGTTCCACAGTCTCCACCTTTCTTCCCAACAAATCAGCCAACAATCTTGACAGCCACAGGGCTTGTGTTGCTGCTGAAGTCATAGCCACATATTCAGCCTCACAACTAGACAAAGCCACCACCCTCTACTTGATAGATTGCCAGCTGACCAAGCTGTTGCCAAAGAAGAACAGACAACCTGTTGTGCTTTTGCTGGAGTCAATATCACCGGCTAGGTCTGAATCACAGTAGCCCACAAACCTAGCAGAATTTGGGGCTCTTTTGAACTGCAGACCATAGTCCAATGTTCCAGCCAAGTACCTCAGCACCCTCTTGACTGCTTGCTGGTGCTCAGTGGTCGGTTTCTCCAAGAATCTGCTCACATAGCCCACTGAGAAAGCCAAATCAGGCCTGATATGAACCAGGTATCTCAAGCTTCCAACCAGCCTCCTATACTGAGTTGGATCCACCTCCTTGGCAGTGCTATGCTTGCTGAGCTTCAGGCGCTCTTCCATTGGTGTAGCTGCTGGATTGCAATCAGACATGCCTCCCAGTTCTAGGATTTTCTTGGCATAGTGAGTCTGCCTCATGGTGGTCCCATTCTTGCCTTGCTGCACTTCAATGCCAAGGTAGAAACTGAGCAAACCCAAGTCACTCATCTCAAAGGTGGATTTCATCCTTTCCTTGAAAGCCTTTACTTCATCTTTGACTGCTCCAGTGATGATCAGATCATCAACATAGACCCCAACCAGCAACACTGAGCCCTCTGAACCTTTCCTGTAAATTGCTGCTTCATGTTTGCTCTGTTTGAACCCCATTTCCTTCAGAGTAGAGTCCAACTTAGCGTTCCACGCCCTGGGTGCCTGCTTCAGCCCATACAAAGCTTTGTGCAGGCGATATACCTTGCTTTCTTCCCCAGGAATAGCAAACCCAGGTGGCTGCTGGACATATACTTCTTCCTTGAGCTCTCCATTTAGAAAAGCTGACTTGACATCCATATGATGAACAGTCCATCCTTCCTGGGCAGCTAGAGCAAGCAGCAGTCTCACTGATTCTATGCGCGCAACAGGAGCGAACACATCCTCATAATCAACACCCTCTTGCTGCACAAACCCACGAGCAACAAGCCGAGCCTTGTGCTTGATCACATCTCCTTTCTCATCTTTCTTCAGCTTGTAGACCCATTTTAGAGAAATTGGCCGATGGCCAGCTCGGGGAGACACAAGCTCCCAGGTGCCATTGCGCTCAACAGCGCGCAGCTCCTCTTTCATTGCTGCCTGCCATGCAGGATCATCTTTTGCCTCTGCATAAGAAATGGGTTCCCCAGAGTGGGTGAGGTGGAGCTCTGCGAACAAGCGCTGCGCCGGCGGCGGAACTTCCTGTTCCCCGCCCAATATGCCATCTATGGTACGATAGCGCAGCTGCTCGTCGTTGTGATAAGTGTCCAGCCGTTCCTCATCATCTTCCAAGGGAGTCACGTGCTCCACTTGTGGGCTGGCTGGAGCTGGTGGTGGTGAAGGCGTTCTGGATGTCTCAGACACCTCTTCTCCTGCATCAAGCACCGATTCTGCTGCTGGGAAAGCTTCAGGTGAGGCAGAATGGGGCTGAGGAGATGAGTGTGACTGCACTGAACCTCCAGCTCCAGGGACTTCTTCCTCCCAAGGAAATTCCACCACAAAATCACTACCAGCTGCCCCAGACGTACCTGCTGCTGGTGATGTCCAATCCCAACCTCTTCCTTCATCAAAAACCACATCTCGGCTGACACGTACACGCTGAGATGCTGGATCAAAAACTCGATAGGCTTTGGCTCCTTCAGCATAGCCAATAAATACTCCAGCTTCACCACGATCATCAAGTTTCCTGAGCTGAGACAAACGGCGAGTATATGCCACACAACCAAACACCTTCAGATGGCCAACAGTGGGTGCTCGGCCATGCCATGCTTCATAGGGAGTGACATCACCTAGAGCCTTGGTTGGTGACCGATTCAGAATATGCACAGCAGTCATCACTGCCTCCCCCCAAAACTTGGCTGGCATCTGGCGCTGCTTGAGTAAGGCACGTGCCATGGCCACCACGGTTTGATTTCTACGCTCCACCACGCCATTCTGCTGTGGTGAATGAGGAGCACTGTAATGCCTTTTGACTCCTTCATTGGCCCAATAAGCAGCAAATTCTGCAACAGTAAACTCTCCTCCATTATCTGTGCGCAGAACTTTCAGTTTACGCCCACTCTCCACCTCTGCAGCAGCCTTCACCTTCTTGATAGCATCTGCTGCAGCATCCTTAGATGACAGTAGCACTGCCCACATGAATCGTGTGGCATCATCTACAAGCAGCAGAATATAGCGATTACCTGCCGAAGTTGCTGGTGTAACTGGCCCACAGAGATCACCATGCACCAATTCAAGGTGATCCTGAGCACGATATGTTGCTGCAGCAGGAAATGATCGCCTCCTCTGTTTGGTGGTGACACAAGTGTCACACACTTGCTCAACATGATCGATCTTTGGCATCCCTCTTGCCATTTCCTCCTTGCCAAGCCTCCGCAGGGCCTCAAAATTCAGATGCCCAAAACGCTCATGCCATTGCCACGCCTCCTCATCCCTGCGCGCAGCAAGACACACTGGCTGTGCTGTCTTCATATGCAGTACATACAGCCGGTTCGCGCCACGCCTCACCTTGGCCAGTAGGCGACCGCTGCTGCGTTCCCAAATCCGCAGTACTCCATCATCAATCACCACCTTTGAGCCATTCTCATCAAGTTGACCGAGGCTCATGATCGAGTTCTTCAACGCCGGAATGAAATAAACTCCATGAAGAACACGATGCTCACCAGTCTTTGCTTCAAAAACAATTGAGCCAACGCCCTTGATTTCCACCTTGGATGCGTCCCCGAACCGAACCGTGCCTCGAACGTCCGTGTTCAGGTCTGAAAACAGGTCACGCCGCCCAGTCATGTGGTGTGTTGCGCCTGAATCAAGGTACCAGCCGCCAGCCATCTCTTCATCATCTGCTCCCAGATAAGCACGCGCACGTGGCTCAAAGAACTCAACGCGCTGCGCTGTATAGTTGAGCTCCGGCGTGCTCTGTTCCATCTCAATGAAGCCGTGAGACAGAAACAGAGCTGCATCTTCCTCACACTCAGCAAACTGGGCACGCCCTTCATGTCCTCCTTGCTGCCCAGCTTGGTTACCGCCGCCACGGCCTCCTCCACGGTTTCCGCCGCCGCGTCCACCACGATTTCCTCCCCCGCCGCCGCGCTCTGTTCCATCACGGCGCGGCTGGGGACATTCACGCGCCCAATGCCCTTCCTGATGGCAGTTGAGGCACGTGTTGGGGCCAACACGGCCGGCGCCATTGCCTTCTCCACGTCCGCCGCCACGGCCAGCACCTCTGCCCCGTCCGCGTCCACCTCCGCGGCTGCGTCCTCCGCCACCGCCGCGCTGGTTCTTGAAACCAGAACCGCCAGCTTCTTCTGCGCCTTTCTTCTCCTTCCTCAAACGCGCACGCCACTGCTCCTCAGTGTACAGCAGCTTGCCGTTGATGAACACCGGCTCTGTCACAGCTTGCGCTTCATGGTCATCCACCGCCTTGAGCCTTCCTGTCACCTCTTCAAGCGTGAGCGCCTCGAAGTCGAGGAACTGCTCAATGGCGACGACGATCTGCGCGTACTTGGTCGGCACCGTGCGCAGAAACTTTTCCACGACACGCGCCTCATCGATGTCCCTGTCTCCATGAAGCACCAGCTGCTGGTGCAGAGTTGACAGCCGCAGGGCAAAATCCTCCACCGGCTCGCCAGGCTTGACGTCAATGTTCTCCCACTCCCGACGCAGTCGCTGCAACGTCGCTCGGCGGACCCTGTCCACACCGATACGAGTCGCAGCGATGGCATCCCATGCCTCTTTTGCCGTCGCCTTGTCGAGGAGCGGGAGCCCCAACTCCTTGGGCACAGCAGCGACGATCACCTCCAGAGCTCGCCTGTCGTCGCGAAACTGCACTGGGCCTCCTTCGACAGCTTCCCAGAGGTCGCGCGCCTGCATCCTGAGCTTCATCGTCTGGCTCCACTCATAATAATTGGTCTTGTCCAGCATTGGCCATGATGTGCCGCTGCCGGAATCGCAGTAGACCACCCTGCCTTGCGGCGACTCATAGCGACCGCCGCCACGACGCCTTCGGTCACGCAGTGGTGACTGCGAACGGCGCCTGTCCCGCGGCGGAGTCCGCGGCCGCCGGTTCCTCCGGTCCTCCTCTTCTTCTTCCTCCTCCTCCTCCTCATCTCCCTTCTCTGCTGCTATCTCCGCCCGCAGCTCCTGCGCTGTCCTGGCCGCCGCCTCCGCGGCTGCTGCAGCCTGCTGTGCCACCTTGACAGCCAGCGCCGCCGCCTCCTCTGCTGCCTTCAGGCGCGCAGCCCTGCCAGAGGGGTCGCCCAGCTCGCCCTCAGTGGCTCCCTTGGTCTTCCTAGCCCGGCGCTCAGAGGAGGTTGACGTCATGGAGAAGATGAGAAGGTGAGAAGGTGTCTAACCTAGGCTCTGGTACCAATTGTTGGAGGTAACAGAGAAATAATCAGCCAGGGCAACTCTCCCAGGCGACTGCATTGCAATATATAGAGGATAAGTACTGCATTGATTACATACAGCTCACTAGAGCTTTAACTAGACAGAATAGCTGTCTGGGTACCCGCACAACTCTTGGGCTACCCAAGGACTTAATGACATAGATTAACTAAAAACTTAAATACACTAAATGTGCCTGGGAAGCAGGGCTTACAGCTACAGGGCTATGGGCATTACAAATGACTGGCAATTATTCTTCATTAATATGTGCTAAAGAATATTTACTGACCGTGTTATGTGCCGCAGATCCTCCATACTGATGGGCAAGTGCATCACCCATGCTCTGGTACATTTCCATCAAAGCGGAAGCAATGCTGCTATCAGGGTGGATTTTTGAAACATCTGTCAGTCCCATTGCATGAAGTTGCCTCCCCAAAGCAGCAAGGCCATAAGCATACTGTGCAACATTTGTGCGATCCAGGCAATCAATGCAATTTGTACGAAGAACTCCAGTTTGGTAACAGGGAGTATCACCAAGAAACTCTTGTTTGTTAGCCTCATTTCTCATATCCTGAAAGCCTGTAGAACTAAGTGCTTCAGCATTACTAGAGAGCCTTGAAAGATCTCCAGAACTAGCCCTTATATCAAGGGAGCCATCCCTGCGCAGAAAGAAAACATTGCCAACAGTTAGTATTGGTAGTATCCCTAGTTGCTAGTGTGGTATTGACAGATGATTAGCCATATGAAACTGCTCACTTCTTATATTTGATATCTCAATTCTCGGATAAAAAATCTGCAGGATACAATGGTCCTATTTGTTGTAAGCTATACATTCTTTCTAACAGATTGCATATTTACCTTGCAGTGCTAGTTCGACTAAGCTGAATTGACCTTTTTTTCTGGACTTTTGGCTTTCCGCTGTAGTAAAACCCAGTAAGGTCCAGTGCTTCACCTGCAACTTTTCCTAAAACACCTAGTACATTTGCAGATTTGCTGAAAAAGTAAAGTGTGAAACATCAGCATGTGAACAAGCACTAGCTTGCATAAGTTTGAAGGTAGCCAAGAAGCACTTGAAAACCTTTTAGCAAATTTATGAAAATCCCAGTGGATGAATCTCAACTTCTTCTCCTCTGGGACATTTTGATTAAGATATTCAACAGCTCTACAATATTCACGCCTGAGCATCATTTCACGTGGCCTTTTTTCAACAGTCTACATAGAGAATTGAAAATCTTGATGAGTAACACATGGAAGACAAAATTTAACATGTTGGTTATCAGTACAAACAAGTCAACGAAGAGTAGTAACTAGTAACACAGCTACACTACTAACTAACATGTCCATGCAGAATATAAAAGAGATACAGATTGTTCAGTTCAGTTTTGACTCCCCAATGCATAGAACTGTAATATAGTGTAATTTCTACTGGAGAGGCATGAAGAATCAATAAATATATGAGACACAAAAAGGAATATTGTATTTCTGGACATATAATCAATTCCTATGCAATGCACTAGTTAGGGTTAAAGCCTCAAATACCCAACTAATCAGCAAATGATAATATTTGGGGATCGCAAAATCAAGTTGCGAGTATGTACCTTTATCAAATTAAGTATTATGATAGGATGTCCATATCGCCGGGCGAGATCATCAAAATGTAATTTTGTTGCTTCATATGTGGGATCATATCTCTGTACTGCAGCGAAATTTTAAGGTGAGAAAGAAGTGATAATTTTTTTTGTTGGATGTATATGTTCTCTTTGTCATGTGTGGGTTTTGTGCATATTTGCTAATACCTGAGATGTATATACTCAGGCCTAGATCCTCACAAGGAAAATGAAAACAGGTGCTACTCATAACAAATTTTATTCATTTCAAGGCCTAAAAGAATAGTTAGATTTGAAGTTGATCCTGGCTCGGATATCTCAGTTATCTAAGTTTGTAGTTGACCTGTGTGTTCATGTTGGGTGTCTTTTTTGGAGGTCTTTGTGATCTTTAGTGGGGCGTGGCAAGGTTTAGGTGGTCTCTGTGTGTGGTCTTATTGAAAACTGGTATACCCAGTTTGTATCAAACCTTAATTGGCTTTCTTAAAAGCCGAGTAAATTCCTTTCAAAAAAAAGATCTGAAGTTGAATAGTGCATCAAGCATCTAATAGCCAAACCTCAAGACCATTCTCAGACATGCAAGTCTGTTATTCTACCATAAGGAAATAAAATGTTAAGATTCTATATGAATGCGGGTGTGTTATTCTACCATAAGGATGAAATCTTAAGATTTTATACGAATAATCCTGCAATCAAACTATTACCAGCTGGTCTGAGATTATAATCAATGATTCACAAAATCTACTAACCAAAAATATCAGGCTTAGGACTAAGTCGAGAAGCCTCTTGTGACCAAAAGAGAGGGATTGATCCTCGCATCTGTACTACAGCACTCATTCTTCCCTTCCAGGAACCAGCCTCTTCTTCAAAGACTATCTGCTCTGTTTCAACATCATTAGCAACTTTTCCATGGTCATTCACACCTCTTTTCAAATACCTAGAGAAACCGTGTAGCAGCAGTAAATTTTCAATTGAACAAAAATAAGATAACACATAACTTGCAGTCTTGCAGAGCATAGAGAAATGGTGCCAAACGGTAAGTAAATGAAAGATGACAGAAAATTAATGGTGATTTGAAAAGTTTCGCATAAGAATATTCACCCAATAAAGATCTTAGATATATGTGTTCTAATTTTTTGGAACAAGGCGTGCATTTGATAACTCAACAGCGATAAGAGAATAATATGCTCAATTGAAGAGGACATAAGGCTCAATAATGAGTAAATGGCTTAAGCTTACATGAATGAAAATGGAAATCAAGAAGTATGGCATGACTAGAAAGCAAACAAAGCTTACCTTGTCCCAGCAAAGTGTCGGGATCTTCTAGAGCTGAGAACAACATTTATCTCTCTGCCAAAAATTGACAGCTTGACCTGGAAAATAAATAGGAACACTTAATTAGGCATTATGCAATGTTGGAATATAAGTGAATTGCCCACATCTCCCCATCAGCTTAAGCTTTTGGGTTGAACTGGTCAGTGCATGCAACTTAATATGGTATCAGAGCCAGAGGTCTCGAGTTCGAATCCTAGTTAGCGCAATTAAATAAAATAATTGTTGCTCACTCCTATTCCACGTCTGAGGCCTGAGGGAGCCTCCACGTGAGGGGGAGTGTTGGAATATAAGTGAATTGGCCCACATCTCCCCATCAGCTTAAGCTTTTGGGTTGAACTGGTCGGTGCATGCAACTTAATATGCAAGACCCCCCCCCCCCCCCCCCCCCCAAAAAAAAAATGGAGATAATCAACCAAGGCCCTTTCCAAATCTCATGAACAGAAAAGGTAGAGGAGAAAAAAGTAGCAGTTTATAACTAACTTGCTTGAAGTGCCCGTGGACAAGAGCTACTGTCCAGAGAGTATTGTGACACCTTGAACGTATTGGCTCTGTCAGGAAAGTGTTCCAGACAAACAAATTTTCATAAGGCATTTCCTTCAACCCTGCAGAAGTAACATTCTGCTGCAGGCTTTGCATGATGGGATATGTGTAGCTATAGAAGAAATCCTTGGTGAGATCAACACTAGCCAAAAGCTTCTTGTACCTATTGTTACAGAGGTATAAGTTTCTTAATTCAGCAAATGTACAGAAATATGTGCAAACTCAAAAGTGTGAAACAGCGCAGAAAAAAGGCTCCTTCTTATACCTCAGCTCATTCTTAGAGGTCGCGACATCTGTTTGCACTGACGAGTGTGGGATGGTGATCATCTGGCTCTCATCTATACAATATATAGCATGCCCGCAAATGCAACCGATTTGGCGGCGCTTGGTGACTAAAATCAGGTAATATGACTCCAGGAACTTGATGCAACCTACATAGCAAGCCGAAAACAAAAACAAGAATCTTGAGAAACAACCGCAAAAAGATAGGAGCCGGCAGTTGAAGAGAGTAGTCGATAGTGACCAACTTGGGAAAGAAACATAAGGTACATAAACGCCATCTCTCTCTCTCTCTCTATCTATCTCCTTCCCTCCCTACACTATCCTGTTCATAATGAATCCTAGCATCTGAACGCAAAACCCATATCAGTAAAGCACTAAGCAACAATCAAGTGTTGGCAAGAGATGCAAGGGGCATTACTAACACAGGGTACCTGAGCTATCTTCGTTCTAAAGCAGTTGTGCAGTCAAAACGAACCCTGCCATTCTCTAGTAATTTATTCCCTGATGAAATGAACCATTTTCCTGAATTCCCAACAGGACAGCTCTAATGAACATCTGTATATGTTATCCAAAGAGTAGTATTAGTATATATCAAAGCAGGAGAGTTCGGCCGCCTCTCAGGGTGGCCACGTCACCCCGCCCCGAATTCTCCTGACCGTCCGATCATCCGTCGGGTGGCCCAGATTTCTTGTAGCCGCTTCTCTTCGAATCAGCTTCTGTCGGCTCCTCGTCGCTCTAGGTTGAATTTGCTAGCTTCTGCGGCTTCTCGTGCGAATCCGGTGGAGCAAATATATACTCGAGCTCCTGATTCTCCTTCAGGAAACTTCTCATCCCCTCCTCTCTCTCCTTTACGCTCCCCAGTCGCGACGCGACCGAGCCGACGGCGCGGGCAGACCTCGGCGGTGGCCGACCCTCCGTGTGGCGGCGGCCACCCTCCTCCTCCTCCTCATGGCCCTCCACCACGCCGCTTCCTCCTTGCGACGCAAGGCAGCGGGTCGCGCGTCCTACGGTTTGGCCCCTCCGTCGCCGGTCGTCCCCACGGCCGCGCGGGCAGCCGGCGGAGGCCCTGACGCGGCCGAGGGCTCTGGCGGCGGAGTGACCTCCGTGGTGGGCGTGGATGACGACGGGGAGGTCACGTCGGCAACCTCGGCAGTGGATCTGAAGCGGCCGCTGGAGGGGGCCCTCCCGGCGGCGGATCTGAGGCTGGAGCACGGCGTGGAGCTCGCGCCGGCAACGGAGGCGGTGGATTTGCGGCGAGCAGGCGGATCCAGCGCGAGGCCTCCCCATCTCCACTAGATCCAGCTGCATGGGCTCCACCGATGGCCGGTGCGCCGGCTCGACGGTGGCACACGTCCGCGACCTGGCCCCCGCTGCCCCCCGCAGGTGGACGCCGCCGTGGCTGCCACCCTGACGCGGCTTCGTCCCGCAGGTTCGCGTCTCCTCGTGCGCCGCGCTAGCGGGGCGACGGCGCACCCGGCCTACTGCGCAGCACCGCGCGTGGGCCCCCACGGTGGGCACCCCGACGGCGGTGGACGTCCTCGGCCACGGAGCGGCACGACAGGCCCATGCCGGTAGCCGCCGCCGCTGCTTCCCCCACGCTGCCCCTTCCCGCCGCTCCGCGTGTGCTCCACCAAACCCTAGCTACCTGCGCCGCCGCTGCTTCCCCCGCTTTGCCCCTTCCCGCCGCTCCGCGTGTGCTCGACCAAACCCTAGCTGCCTGTGCTTGGCCGCCATGCCACTGGCCGGCGGTGAGTGCGAGCGCGCCGCTGCGAGCAGGCCCGCTGGCCGCCGCCGCCGCCGCTGCACACTGTGGGCGCGGGCCGCGGGAGAGGTGGCCGCGGAAAGATTGCTGCCCGGCCGCTGTACACGTAAAGGTGCGCTCTCTCTCTTGCTTCCCTCCCCTTCCCTTGCCGGCTCCGGTGACGGATGGCCGGATCCATCGGCTGCATGGTTGGATTTCTCCGCTCCCCATTCAATCTATGCAGTGAATCGGGTGCCAAAAAAAAATCCCCTTTATCTCCTTTCCTACCTTGCCGGCTCGCGCGAGGGCGCGCGTGATGAACTAGTCTAGTGTAATCTACAAGAGAAGCTGCGATCTAACTAGTGTTAAGAATCCAATTCTCCGATACAGAGCAACAGAGGTAGGTGAATGAAGAATGGATGCAACTAACTGATCGCTGAGAAAAGGGAAGAAGGACTAGGGACCGACCTGCGATGCCGTAGGCCTTGGTGACGAAGGTGAGTCCACCGGTGCACCGGTTGCCCTCGTCGATCCGCTGGAGAAGGCTCTTGACCTCCTGCAGCGAGTACCAGACGGGGTCCTCGCTGACGTTGAGCTCGGAGGGCTCGGAGCGGTCGATCTTGAGCACCCGGAACCAGCGCTTCTCCCGCGAGCTCCCGATCACGTAGAACCTCTGCGTCCCAGCGAGCAACCCCGCGCGGATGAGCGATTCCAATCGGATGGGGAACGAGGAGGCAGGTGGTTTAGGTGCTCACCGCGCGCGTCTCGTAGAGGCGGAACTTCTCCAGGGTCGCCGCCAGCGACGGGTCGTCCACCTCCGCCGCCGCCCCCGCCGCCATCTCGCGAGATGCCTCCCCGCCCCGCCTCCCTCTCTCGCTGGCTGTGGCTGGGGGCCTCCCGTCCCGCGCGCGCGCCACGGGAGATGGATCGAGCCGAGCCCCCAAGGAAGGAGACGAGAGGAAAGGCGGAGAAGGCGCACGTGCCCGATGTTGTACGTGACCGTGCGCAGGAGAACTGGCCAGAATGGATCCCACTTGAGTGGGCCGAACTGGGCCGCTTTTTCACTCCATTTTGTGATAGTCTGCCCTCGCAATGGAAATCAATCAATTGTTCTGCTCCGCTTTTTTTCAAAAAAAAAAATCAATTGCTCTGCTAAAAAAAA
The DNA here is from genome assembly GCF_019320115.1 of Miscanthus floridulus. Classification (NCBI taxonomy): domain Eukaryota; kingdom Viridiplantae; phylum Streptophyta; class Magnoliopsida; order Poales; family Poaceae; genus Miscanthus; species Miscanthus floridulus. The sequence continues at coordinate 66,804,620 of NC_089587.1, read as the reverse complement.
ATCAGTCAATTGCAGTTAAAAAATCAATCACTGGTTAAATTTGCACAGTTTTTTCTACAATATGAAAAGGGAGGAACTAGTGAACCGCTTCCAAGCACCAAGCTAAGGCTAGGTGAAAAGTTTCGTGGCGCTGTTCTCAGGATTGACATGTCATATAGAATGAAATGAAACATGGATTAAACATCCACTATCAATGGAAAGTTTCATTCTATAGTTCATACATATTTAATTTCATGACTCATAGAGAGTTGGTAACCGTGCTAAGAAAGTTTCATCCCCGTAAAACTCACTTCTTCACTCTCATCTAAAAAATGTTGACACATCATGAAAAACGCTTATGTGACTAAACGCAAATGAAGTAATATATCTTCTCTTTTGTTTGTTGTCTTCACGAATGTGGCAGTAATATCTTTCTTTTCTTTTGTTGTCTTCTTGAATGTGCCTTTCCTTTTGCTTATTGCCTTCTTGAATGTGGCTTTTCTTTTGTCTTCTTGAATGTGGCGCCCCGGTGGCTGTTTATGGCCTGTTTGGATTGATTAATTTTTCACGGGAATTTTGAAGGAGCACATTCATAAGAAAGGAATTGAGTAGGAGCGTTTGGATTGATCTGGAAATAAATAAAAAGCTGACAACGCAGCTTGTTTCCTGTAATCCAAACGCCTCAAACTGTGTCCATTCCTATATTTTGAAATCCTATAGTTTTTCATCAACCTTCCCATTCCTATGTTTTGAAATTCTATAGTTTTCAGTTTTCATCCATCCTAATTCCTGTGTTTCTTCCTACTCTGCTGTTTTGCATCCTCATTCCTATGTTTCTTCCTATTCATTTGTTTTGGATTCCTATGTTTCTTCCTATTCATTTGTTTTGTAAACCTCCGTTCCAAACAGGACCTCAGTTAACCAATCTCTGCTATCTTTAAACTCTCTACCCTCTTAGAAAGACAGCTCTTGCCATATTTTCCAAAAAAAAACAAATTTACACAGTTTTGATAAAAAACGTTAGTTTTTCAAAATTTTCGATCTACAGACAGCTCAAGGTGGGTTTCTCGCATGCGTTGCACAGTAACTTTTCCCAAAGACAATGACCGACCACTTTGATGCCCTATGGCCGGCAGCATCAATCTGACTGAATCTACTAAAGCTGAATAGCAACAGCATGCCCGCCTCCGGCAGACCTCCAAGTGCTACACCACACACACGAGCAGAAAGCCAAAAGGGGAAAGTCACAGAAATGCTTCAGACCCAAGCATACCCCCACGCAGTAGATCACAATCATCTATAGATCTGAAAGAAAAGAACCCACAACGCCACACCAACACAACGGTCTCCCAATAATGTCATCTGCCAAAGCAAAAAGATGGAAAGGAAGAAGAACAAAATGCTACCAAACCAAGTGTACACAGGTCAGCATGAAGAAGAAAGAGATGCCGAGTGCCGAGCCAAACTCCGGCACAACACCAATGTATCGCCTGCCTGGCCAAGTGGGAGACCAACAACCCCAAGAAGGGAACCCTATATGTACTGCCACTGCTGCTGATGCCCCCTCAGTCGCCGTAATCAGTGCTGCCACTACATGAGCTGCTGCCATCCCGGCTGTGCTGTGACAGGCCCCTCAGGTGGCCCGGCAGGCTGGCCACGCCGTCGATGCTCTTCTCCTGGAAGAACCTCTCCCTCTCGGCATGCTTTGCGGGTGGTGGCGGGATCAGCGGAGTGGGATCAGGCCTTGCCTCCTCACAGTCTGGCGAACGGATGTTCAGCGCACCCAGTCTCTTGTCGGGGTGAGGCGACTGGATGGTCAGCGGCCGCCGCAGCTTGTCCTCGGGCATGGATCGGAATGACGGCACCGAGTCATCTGTGTAGTCCTGCGACAGAGCTTTCCCCTTCCGCAGTCTGTTTTAGTAGGGAGAGAATTCTGTAAGAGGCTGCCTTCCACCATTCAGAAGGAAAATGGTGCATGATCCTACCTCCGATAGAGACTTTCAGCATCCTCTTCCTCCTTTATATTAGAAGCTACTGTTGTTGTCGGGTGAACGGAAAGCAACGCATCATGCCGGACAAGGACCTTATGTAGCTCTTCATTTAGCTCTATAGCTTGTGATACCACCATTTCATCCCTAGCAAATAATAGCGGCAACACAAAACATCAGTGCAGCTGTAGCAGACAGCGACAAGTAACAAACAGGTGATAGATGTGCACAGATATTCCAGCACCATGCCAAAGCAACAGTAATAAAACCGGATCCTTACCTTGATGTCATAACAAGGTGGATTATTCGTTGCTTCTGAAACGTACATTGCTCGACAAGATCCAACACAAATTCATCCGTTGCTCCCTACAAGAACACAGCGCTAGGGCATAAGTTATACAGAGTAAAAGCACTTTAGCTACACAGCAAGAGGATAAAGAGGTGCAAAAATCCAACAAGCAATCAAACTAGAGAAGGATGCAGATATATTGATGATGTGGATATTAATTTAACACATACCTCAGGGTGCCTAGGATCCATAGAATTAAGCACATCCCTCAATACTTCCATGACACTAGAGGCTTTCTGGACTATACTGAAAAACATCACAATGCGCTGTTAGAACATAGGAATAACAATCCATAAAGATGAGGCAAATTTTGTCGCATCCAGATCCAGTTATACTGTCCTAAGTACTATATCAATAATGAAAGGTATCACAGATGCTAAGCACGGCATCCTGAGGACACCTGTGCTGCACAGAACTTATCGTGCCATAAATCCCCCCCAGAAGAGATGTATATAACTACCATGGAATAGAAAAAAGAAAACAACACATGACATTAACAAGTAACACACCAATTCCAAAAGAATATCAAAATCTACAACAAACTGCGTACCAATGGTTATTCAACCACATGCTGCAACTCCACACTATATGATGTACATCGTCATAGTGACTCATACCATACAGCTCGAGATTAACATATCAGTGCCAAGAAAGTACCTTGCATCAGGAGCAGGCTGAGTGTGCACTTCCTGTTGGGCTTCATTCAATCGGGTCGACAAACTTTCATTATTTCGTTCTGTTCTCGTCTCGGGGACTGGCACTTCTGCTCGTGTGACAACAACATTTGGGCGATTTGAAAATTGCACACCAGCAGACTATGGAGGCAAGATAAATGATAGCTTCAGCTATATATCATAATAAACACTGCAACAACCAAAAAACAACTACTTTCTATTGTAAGCTAACAACAAAAGAATATGTTGAAGAGAAGAAATGTTCTGCACATATTGGAGTCATAGAAGTAGTTAAGGAATAAATATTGCAACCACCAAGCAAACAACAGCACCACAGAAGTATGTATGACACTTTTATGACTCTTCACATATTTATCAATAAATCAACAAACAATTTGCACATGCGTTTCACTTGAGCAAGAAAAAAAACTTCTAGTTAAAAGGAATAAACACACCAACAGTTAAACATAGTGCTACCAAAATTCTCAACACAAATACATGGGGAGAAACAAAGGAAACCAAGCAAAAGAAGTAAACTGTAAATATGATACCTACCACCAACTCATAGTATGCCTCATAGTACTGAGGAAACTTTGCTTTAGCTCCACCAAGGGATGTTTGTGTAGCATCTAACAGAAGAAATATTTTTTCTCGAACTGGTAAATCCGTCTGCAACCAAGATAGCGTATTATGTCAACATCAATTGGTAAAGTTTCAAATGAGAACAAGTTTCACAGTTGTCATCCTAAATTCAGTGAAAAAGAAGTTACCTTTTTCTTCACTATCTTCACAAGTATTGGAAGAAGCCCATTATCGATGACCTGCCTATGGATAGGCTCTCCGCAATTATTCAAAAGCATCTCCAATAGCTGAAACAAATAGCAGTGAATCTGAATCAAGACTAAAGGTTAATCATAGAAACACATCTGCACATTTTGTAATGATCTAATTAAAATTTTAAAATGAAAAATGATAGGCCATTTAGGTACAGTGACATCAGGACCAAAACCTAGATTCACAGTTCAGAAAATTCAAGACGTAAATATGAAGCGCAGAGGCAGAATTAACTCAGCAGACAAGAAAACATCTGAAGTACTACCATGCCTGCTTTCACATCAAATGAACAGTAACCATTAGCAAGAGTAGCTCTTTTTGCTTTCATGGAGTTTTCCATTGTGGATGACTGGGTGAGCAAAAGTACAAGTCGTCCTCCCTTCTTACATGTCTATGATTCATGATCAAATATAAAAGGAATGTGTCCCTGTGCCTAGCATAGTCATCTAGATACTTACAGCACACCAGTTGATCGGGGAATCGGGATCCAAGAGGGCTTCTGCTGTGAAAATAACTCACCATAACAGCAAAGAGTTGAGTGCTCTTGCTCCTGCTCCCTATAGACTTTTTTATGGACTTGATCACATCCTTCGCTTTCCTGGTGACAGTAACAGGGAACAGAAAATTAACACACCATTCAAGTAAACAAAAAAACACCCTTTCCAAATGGCAACCCATGAACCACCACTTATATGCAAAAAAAAATCATAGCCCACTGGCAACGAAAAACTGGTAGCGCTTCCAGATCAATTCACCGTACACTCAAAAGAAATGACAATAATAAGAGAGTGCAATATCTAATTCATCGTCACAGCCTTCAACCAGCAAAGTTGCAATGCTACTCGGTAACCAATGGTTCCGAAAGGGGAAGGGGGGGGGGGGGGGGGGGGGGGGGGGGGGGGGGATGGCAAGCATACCCAGGATCCTGCGCCACGAGCTCGCAGATTTCGATGTTCTTTGCCCAATCCATCTCCTTGAGCTTGTCGCTCGTCGCCGCCTTCACCATTTCCTCAGCCATCTTCTCCCCGTGCGCCTCCTTCACTCTATTACCCCTCCTCCTCTCACTCACGAGCAAATCCAGGCCCGTATTCCACAGCGCCGGGCGAGGAAAAGGGCGAGAAGAAATCCCTGCCTGCTGCAACGAAGCCATTCCGAGCGTAAAGATCGCGCTTTTGAGCATAAACCGCAGCCTGCGAGCAAGGAAAGAAGCATTTTGCCCGAGCCGAAAGAACGAGGAGAGGGAGATGCAATCTGGAGCTACAAGATCACATCGGCGGGAGCAGAAAGCGAGGGAAGCGGTAGCGCGCACGAACCTAGATCGGCCGCAGGTGCACCCGCGACGCGACGTGCTGCTAGTGGATTTTGGCTGGCGACGGCGGTGGCGCGGCCATGGCGCCGGCGGCACGCGCAGTGATCTCAGTCGGAGGAGGACGCGGCCGAGGCGGGTGGGAGAAGTCTGGAAGCTAGGGATTAAGGAAAAGACATGTCTTGTCCTTTTACAGTTACACCCTGAAATTTTCTGGTGTGGGCTTGTGGTTACCAATTGACTTCTGTGTCTCTGCCGCCACGTCATCCGGTTAACCACCTGACTGAATTTTTCCACGCAATTCTTGCTCCGTCCAACTTCCTCAGTAGAGCATGTTTTTCACCTTTTTTTGTCTATATAAAAGCATCATTTTTTTTGGTTCTTACGTGTTGTGTCATCCTCACAATGCTTTAGTTAAGAAAAAGTTGAAGAAACAACGTTTTACTAGAACCCAAAAATGCAATATTGTTAACCCCTATAAGTTCTACAAGATTACACGATGTCTTGTGAGAAGAAAAGTCATATTTAGATGCAAAAGTATTTTTGAGCTTTATTAAAAAAAAATACCATGGTTTTAAAAAATACATTGTTTTAAGAGCACTATGAAATTGTTTGACGCAACAAACTTTATACATATAGTTTTAAAATGATAGTTTTACTCAAACCGTAGGATTTTGAAATTTGAAAAAGTCAACTTTATATCTCTTTTTTTCTAAACAATGGTTTGACATACCTACTAATTCTAAAACTATAGTTTTTTTTTTGATATCCTAGTTTCTTAAAAGTAATCGAGGTTGTTGTTGACAGAATATCGTCGGCAGTTCACCGAGGGGTATTCCGCGATGGTAGATTTGTCGGTGGGGGTGCACATAATCAGGAACCGGATGGGGACACAAGGCGCAAAAGTCGAACAAATCAGATATGGGGTAAGCCGAATGGGGCCACTACAGCATGTTCGCTTGCTCGTATATGATCGTGGATTATAAGTCAAAATAGTATTTTTCTCTCATACCAAACCAGCCAGTAGTAAATAAACGAACATGTTGTAGTACTTCGCAAATGCACTGCAAAGATGTCAAATCTCTGGTTAAGGACGATATCAAACTATAAAGATTAATAACACGTAAGATCCTCTCTTTTCCATTGCGTGGTGAAACCACTTTTAGTTTCATCCATCGTCCATTCAAATCAAATAAAAAAGAAAATAAAGTCACTGTCAAAGAATCGAATCTGGATTTCTGAGCTTGGTCCATTAACCGTGTGTTCACCGGCGCCTGCGTGTCTGGCTGTCTGCATGCAAAGGGTTGGAAAAGTTGACTGGCGACCATCTGGAACCGGTCCACTAACGAAGTAGAAACAAATACCACAAAACCACAGGGTCCTGCGCGCAAAACCGCGGGGCAACAAAAAGCGAGAGCGGGGGCAGGGAGGCCGCGTGCGACAGCTTGGGACGGCGTGTGCGTTCCGCTCACCGGGTGGGCCCCGCCAGGTCCACGCCGCCCCACGCGCCGTGTTCCCGCCACGTGGGGCCGCCGGACGCGCCGTGGACGCGGCGCCGGTGTGGGAGGGCCCTCGGGGCCCAGCGGCGAGTGGCCCGCGCGGGGGCGGCACGTGGGTGGGCCCCGGCCCGGCCGGCGCCGCGCCTCGCTGCTTGCAGCGCTAGTGCTAGCCTGGACGCGGGCGAGCAGGCGGGGGCGCGTGCGCGGACACGCGGGTGGGTGGGTTGGGACGCTGGATGGCGGGGCCCGGGCGCCTTGGGCCCACGTGGCAGTGTGTGGGTCTCGCGTGTGTCATTTGCGCGTGGACAGCAAGGATAGAGCTGGTGATGTGGCTGGGCCTCGAATGAATGAAATGAAGGAAATTGCTTGGTGTCACAACAGTCCGGCAGCAGCAAATTAGAGCAACCAATCACACTCAGGAGGTTCTTCATCATCAGATCAAGGATGAATGGAACAGTGTCGAAGGGGGAAACAAGAGCTCATTAGACCTTCTTTTTAAGTAAACTTTTTTTCTTTATACTGTCACAAGTAATGCTTAAGTAGCAAAAGTTGTCGTCGTCTCTGAATTAATGCGGACGACAACCGTTTGGAAATTGGAAGCTCGATAGTAGGAGTAATTAACTAGGTTGGTTGGTGGTAAATCGGTTTTGATAGATTAGTTGACAAGGTATGTCCATACTTATGGTGTGTCTAATGTCTATATGCATGACTGCTTTTATGATAACCAAGGACAAAAGTGCATGACATGGACACACATTTGATGAAGAAGAAGCGCCTGTGGGAGTTAAGCGTCATTGTCATGTGGGTGTAGCTAAATAGCACAAGCACAAGGTGGCGGACAGAGTTGAGGTTTCAACGCCACTAGGGGAGCAAAGACCAACTCATCCCATGGATGGAGCTGCTAGAAGATAGACAAGCAATCTACTCCCTCCGTCCCTTATTATTTGTCGTTTTAGGTTTCCGTGTCACAACTTTGACTAGATTTATAGAAAATACGTGCAACATTTGTATCTCCAAATAAATTTATTAAAAAACTAGATTCAAAGATCTATCTAATGATATCAATTATGCATCATAAATATTAATATTTTTTATATAAAATTAATCAAAGTTATTTCTTGGGAAGCGAGAAAGACAGATATTTAGAGACGAAGGGAGTATCGATCTATCTATAATCTAATTCGTCCGTGGTTTCCGGCATTGTTATATATAAAAACAACAATAATGAAGTCTATGTATGATGATAGATCCTCCTTGGTTGGTGGTAGTTAGATTTAATTATATACGTTGTAAGTTTAGGGGCTGTCTGGAAGTCCTAGCTAGGACTTTGCTCCTCCTCCTTGTGCACTGTTTTGTGATACTATTCATCAAAGTTGTTTTTCTCTCTTCTTCAAATTAACTAACTAGGAACAGGAAAGAACCACTATTTTTGGCTTCTCTGGCTCCGGCGCCTCCGCCATTGAGCCAGAACCGAGAGGAGCCCGGGCAAACAAGTCCTTACTACTACTTTTATTACTACTACTTTTATATATTTTACTAAATTGCTATGATATATATCACTCTCTCCATCCATAAAAAATACAATTATGAGATCTGTGCTGGTCAAACTAGTTTAAATTTGACCAAGTTTATAGTAAATAATATTAGTTTTATGTCTATAAATAAATTTATTGTGAAAATATATTATATAACAAATCTAATGGTGTTTATTTTATATCACAAATGTTAGTGTTTTTTATATAAAATTTAGTCGAAGTTTAAATTTAACTCAGCGAAAAGTGAAAATTGTTTTTTTTCGGGAGGGAGTACTAAATTGGTAGCACAGTAGCAGTGACATATTGGCAATTTGGCACTTTGTGTTTATGGGCACCAACCAGGCAACCACCAATGCAACGACGTAACCGTACCAGTACGTTGATGTCGGTGTGTGTGCACCGGAAGAGCATGTTGATTTTAGTCGGGACGTAGTTAACAGTGTTTTTTTTAATAATAAATTAGTATCAGTCGGATTTATTAGCATATAAATTAGTATCAGTCGGATTTATCAGCATATAAATTAATACAGCCTGTTCGGGAGGCCGTATCGTATTGTGGATTATTTACTGCTGGCTGGTTTGGTGTGAGAGAACTGTTCCTGGCTGGAAATTTATGATCGTTTACGAGCAAGCGAATAGGCTCGCATGCCTAGTCGAGTCGAGTCATTCCGCCATTAGTCAACTCATGCTAATTGGTACTAGTTTGACACTTGTCAAATTAAAGTAGTTTAGCCCTTGTTTAGTTCCACCTTAACTTTTAAAAAGTTGCTACAGTACCTGTCACATCGAATGTTTGCGGCCCGTGCATAGAGCATTAAATGTAGACAAAAAAAAACTAATTGCACAGTTTGGTGGGAAATTGCGAGACGAACGTTTTGAGCCTAATTAGTCCATGTTTGAATACTATTTGCCAAATAAAAACGAACGTGCTACAGTAGCTCCAAAATCCAAATTCCTACACCTAAACAAGGGCTTATGTTGCGTGATGCTGCAACATCTATGTAAAATGCATGGATCCTACCGAAAAGAAAGACAGGGGTCAGTCAGATTGTCACTTCATCTCAACGGCCGTCGTGGACACTGCTCATCTCCACACTGCTTTTCAGCTTTGTTCGTTTCGGTTGGATTGATTTATAAACTATGAATTAAAAGTACTGCTGGCTAATTTAGTACGAGAGAAAAACACTGTTGGCTGGCTGATAAGTCAAGCCAGATAAATGTAGTTACAGAGTGGCTGTGTTTTCCTTCTCCATCGATCCATTCTGTTCATGTCGTTTGAGCCTCTGATTCCAATATATATACTCCATACCACTGCAATGTTCGTCCATGTTCATCTTTCTTAACCAACCCTCCACTGTCAAGGTAAATAGGTATACTACACCTACAGCGTGTTTCTGTTCTAGTTGTGCGTTAGCCGGCCTGACCATGGAGAATCAATTAACCTAGTCGATCCTGGGCAATGACGAAGGTCCCACCTATGTTTGCTAATTTAGCTAGTGTTACTTCATCATCCAGTCACAAATATTAAGTTATCTCACTACTCCAAGTCCGTCCGTGGATCGGGGTCTAAATCCAGCATCACTGTTATAACCGGACTTGACAGAGGGTAACCTAATATGCAGGGATGATAGACTTGGCAGCTCTTGGGTAAATTTGATGGTGTAGTTTCATAAATCAATTATGCTTTCGCTGCATTTTGTAACCAAAAGTTTTAGCCCAAGCTGTGTTTGGAAGCCGTGTTAATATCACAATTGCCACTTAATACATAGCCACATCTGGATTTGTCAGGTGTTAGCTACTCCGTTGAGTATAAGTAGCCCAGACAGTCAGCGGTCTGAGCTACTAGCAGCAGTAGTAGGCCAGTAGCAGAGCACTACTGATCCATCCAGATCCAGCTACCAGCCCATGGTAAGACAACCGGTCTATTCGCTGGTTGGTTTTTGGGCTAGTTTAGACTGGCTGGTGCTAGTTTATTATGAGAGAAAAATACTGTTGGCTGGTTGGTTTGGACTGGCTGAAACCAACAAGTGAACAGACCGATTGTCTTACCATGGGCTGGTAGCTGGATCTGGATGGATCAATAGTGCTCTGCTACTGGCCTACTACTGCTGCTAGTAGCTCAGACTGCTGACTGTCTGGGCTACTTATACTCAACGGAGTAGCTAACACCTGACAAATCCAGATGTGGCTATGTATTAAGTGGCAATTGTGATATTAACATCTATCGTCTATCGTCCGTATAAATCAGTTTCATTATTACTGCTTCTCTGTGATTTGGTGCCTAGTACTATCTGCTGTCAGTAAAATCACCTGCCGCAACAACTACGGAGTACCTGCATTGCCAACAACGTACGTACACACAATGACTGGGGACTGGCCATGCATTGCAACCAACCAATTGCTGGTAGTTAATGTGACAGTGATGCTGATTCATTAAAAGTGCGTACCTAGGTAGAGAGCTCCCGCTCTGTACGGAGTTTGAAAAGAGTGTCAATGGCAAGCTTTATCCTCGCCTATGCAATACGAGGAGACCGCGACGAACCCGGGACCTTCCGGTCACGGACGGTAAGACTGTACCGCTTGCACCAGGCCCGCCCTTCGGTGATGCTGATTGATTAAGGAGGTCAAAATGTTGCAGCAACATTTCTCTGTCCCAGCTGTTAGAATGTTACTGTATCATCATCTAGTAAACCGGTGATGCGGTGGTCAAAAAAGAATTCATTGCGGTTTATATATCTCTATATCTATCTGCTGCTAAAAAGTTGTTTAAATGTAAAGGACGAGCTCAGAACCATAATGTTGATTGCCCCATTCATTTTCTGGGCCTCCAACAATGCGGCTTTGGGCCCAACACCAACGCTGGCAAGACCGCAAGAGGCCACAGTTACCATGGGCCCCAGAAAGTGCCAGGCTGCTTGGGCTGCCTCAAGGCCATGTGGCTCACAGCCGCAGGCCGCTAAGTCATTTCTGCCTCTCTAAAGTCTAAACTGTGGTGCTCCTAAAAAAAAGGTCAAACTGTGGTATAGTTTAAGTTTTCTCCTCGAATTGAAAAATGAGACAATCTGCTTTTTTTTTAAAAAAAAACTACATAAAATCATTTAAGTTACCTCTTCCCTCGGGTTAAAAATGGTTTTAAAAGTGGTTTTTGTCATTTTTAATTTAAAAATTATAGTGAACACTTAATAAGGTTTGTATATACTAGTTCCTAAATAATCTGGCCATCATTTTTTTTAAATACATGTAGTTTTCACACCATGTGAATTACTTCCTCCATTCCAAATTATAAGACATCTTGACTTTTTTTCTAGATATATAAGCTTTTCTATGCGCTATGCATCTAGAAAAGTTAAGAAGTCGTATAATTTGGAGAAGAGGGAATATATATTATGAAAATATTTATCATAGCGAATCTAAAAACATATGTTGTTAACCTATACATTTTTTGTTAAAATTGATGGTCAAATATAAAAATATTTGCCTTAGTACAAAGCTAACATAGCATGTAAAAAAAATGGAGGGAGTATACATAGATGATGGTTCATGCATATCCATCCACACTTCCTTTTTTTTTCCTTCTATACTTCTTTCTTTTCTTTTCTTTTCTTTTCTTGCGAAACCACACTTGTTGTTCTTTACAACTCTACAGGCTCCAACTTCTGTACTAGTTCAGCTAGCTTATCCACTTCTTACCACTGCATTACAACTTTCCATTTGTCTTTATATATTTTCCTAATTTCCTTTGCTTTTCTTCTTTGTTTCCTAGTACAATGACACAAGAAAGGGCGAATCTAATCAACAACGTCACTGCTGCTGGAGAACAAGAACACAAATAAGATCAGCGGAGAATCTAGCAAAGGCTGGGAAGAGGGTTTCTCAACAAACGATCCAGTTCAATCATTGCATGAACACCGTCATCATCATCATATCTAATCCTACCCTCCCTCCATTCGTCACCAGACTCTCTCTGCTCGCTGCTTCTTGTTCTTCATTCAGATTCAGATTGTTTGTTCATTCAGACTCCTCAAAAGAATAATGTGGATTCATCAATCATCATACAGCTAGCCCCTCCACCTCCACTGTTTAAAAATGCAGCCAGGACACCGGTCCTAATACTATTGCCCCACACGTCATTTTGTAAGATTACCGAACATGGAACATCACTGATTGCTCGATGTTTACTGACAACATTGAAAATTTAGTGTATATTCCGCATGTTCGCTGGTTGGTTTTTGGGCTGGTTTGGGCTGGCTGGTGCTGGTTTATTGTGAGAGAAAAACACCGTTGGCTGGCTGGTTTGGGCTGGCTGAAACCAACAAGCGAACAGGCCGAATTATCTCTAAGTTTCCTTCGATCTTATTATCACAACAATGCTATAGCCCCTTTGGCACGGCTCATTCAAAACGGCTTCACCGGTGAAACTAGAAAAACTGGCTTTTCCCGACTTCTAGTTTATTTTAACACCGTCTTATAAAACGGCTTCACGCTACAGTACCTCAATTTACATAAAATAGATAAAACCAAAGCCGACATAAATCGTGCCAAAAAGACCCTATCTCTTCTCTACAACTAAAAAAAAATTTACAGCTTAATCATCCAACGGCAGAACGAAACTCACCTGCGACAATTACCGTCGGGCGCTCCCACGATTCCCTCCGTATCGGGCCCACCGGCGCCCCATCCCGACCCGGCTGCGCCGCCGCGGGAAGGCCCCACGGCCATGCGTAAAGTTTCCCCTTCTCCCACAACTCCATCCACATGGCCTCCTCCCGTGGCAGAGGCAACGCATCCTGCTACCAGCGAGGAAGTGCGCTGCCTCCACAGGAAACGGCCAGATCCGATGATGGCGCGGGCGTCCTCGCTCCTCGAGGCACGGGTGACCCCCCTCCGAGATCCATGACGACGCGGGTGAGTCTCTTTCTGAGGGGGTGGTTGGAGGAGCATCGGTGGTGCTAGAGCTGCTGCTCGCGGCCGTGGTGCTATGTGGGGGCATGCCGGCGGGAGCACGAGGCCGCCGGAGCCGGGTGGCAGGCGGGGAAGGAGGAGGATGCCACGGCGGCGCTAGGGAGATGGAGATGAGCTGCCCCACGGATGCCCGCCACGTCGCCAGGTCACCTTCGACTGCTTTCATGGATTCCTCGACCTCCTGTCATGTTCAAGGATGAGATGCCTGCTGCGCCCCCAACACTAGCGTCAGCGTTTCAGTGTCTCGACCTCAATCAGTGCAATGCAGCCTGTTCATTTGTTTCTTTACTTTTAAATTTTGTTTGACAATTGTAGTTATCCAACTACACGTTTCAGTTTGGTGATAAACTGAAATTAACCGAATTACAAGCCAATACCAACATCTTTCCTTTTTTTTTTTTTAATCTTGTGACGCTCACTGCTTGTAACAAACGTGCAGGACAAAATAGGCTGAGCTACTGAGTTCAGTTCTAGACTGTTGCAATACATTCCCGTTTTTTTTTTATTTGGTTCAAACTAATGTTTGAAAACTGAAACTTGTGGCTCACCTGTATAGGATAACACATACAAATTCAGCAGTGTGACATATAGATCTTCCAGTATAGGTGTGTTCCTCCTGTCTATTGTTCTACATAGCTATACCTTCTTGAGTAGTGGTATTGCCATGGCATAGATGTGTAGCAGCTACTTATAGTTAATTGTCTGTTTGCTTTGGTTGAGAATGTCAGCACAGCAAGTGTTCCATCACAAATCGAGTTTGTGCTGTAGTAGAGTGCAGACAAGTTACTCAGTCAGACTCTAGAGTACCACAAGTTTCTCCATTGCCTTCAGATAGTTGATCAGATATAGAGATGATAATTCATGACCAAATGATTGATCGATTTGAATATTATTTTGTTTTTTTGTTTTTATATGGCAGCAGTTCTACTTGTCGCTTAAGAAGCAAGAGGTTGTTACTGATTGCACTTGTAGATTCAATACTTTGAGTTTGTTTAGATAATCAAGCAATGCAATGCATGTGGGTTGGCTTTCTGCATGTACCATTTTCTTTTGTTTCCTGGTGCAGGATAGGTTTGTTAACGCACTGCCATGATCTGTCGCTCTCATGTTTAACTGACAGATTACCAGTGAGTAAAAAGATAGAGAATTCGTTTTTTTTCTTTCTTTCCGAGAACATGCTGGAGGGCAGCGTACCTTTATACTCATGATATGAATGGTGTTCAAGATTGGGAACAACAAGGAACTTCTGCCAATATCAGATCACTTTTTGGAGCACTGCAAGGACTTCATTAGGAAGTGATCCATCTCATGGTCCAACCCCAGTTGAGCTTTTGCAACACCTGTTCATAAAGGGCGTACCCAATGCAGAGAGCTCCCGTTCTGTGCGGGGTCTGGGGAAGGGTGTCAGTGGCAAGCCTTACCCTCGCCTGTGCAATGCGAGTAGACCACGACTCGAACCCGGGACCTTCCGGTCACAGGCGGTAAGACTCTACCGCTTGCACCAGGCCCACCCTTCTTGCAACACCTGTTCATACAAAATGGAATTTCCTTTGAGAAATCTGTAGCTCCTAATCCTTTGGAACATATGGCTGACATCCTGAAGACCAAAGCCCAAGGTGCCACCTGAATACTACTATTCTCAATTGATTCTTCAGCTCAAAACTGATATTCTGAGCCAATGCAATTCAAGTCAACAAAGGTATGCCCTAATCCTAAATTTACTCTACATCTATTTTACAATGTATATTCATTTACACACCTATGTAGGATCAAACTATTATAAAGCACATGCAGACTCAGTGTCATACCTTTCTAGCTGCTAGGAACGTGTAGTGTTAATGCAACATTGTTCTGAATATTTTCTCCTTCGCTTTGTGTCCTTTGATCATTCTATTGTTTTTTACCATGCGAATTAAAAATAATCTGATTTCTGCTCTGATATTTGTGTTAGATGTCGTCTTATATGCGTGGTTCGTGCAGCGATGCACCTGTTTGTCATAGTTCATATTTATCTAGCATGTACAGAGATTTGCTTGCATCTGCTTTGTATTTCAACTTTAGCTTATTGAACATGACAGTTATCGAAGATACTGAAGATTTTTTTTTTTAAAAAATCTCATGTTCTGTGATTGCAGATTCTGCCTATTCCTACATGGCGGAGCAAGTCTCCTTTATCATACTAAATTGGCATGCTAACAAGTGTCAAATGATGGGACTGTATATATTGGATTCCCATACTGAATCACTTAGGACCAAAATCAGTAACTCCCCATTTGTATACCCCTCACCCTGATATGTAACATATTCTTGGCGTCCTGATGCCAGTGTACAGAAGGAATCTCAATTCTCAACTAGGAGCCTAGATTTAGCCATTCAACAATCAGTGCCAGTTTATCGGTTCCTCCACAGTTAAATATCTCACCCATGGTTGAGGTGGTGTTGCAAGTCCATTCAGCATTGATGAAATAATTTTGTATCGACAAACTGAGCCAATTCAGTGCCAGCTTCTCAGAATTTGTTCTCTGTAAAATTAGATTGATTCCTATGAAATTCTTACACAATTCATGTGATTACTTTGTAACTTTCTATACAGTAATGCCACACGGGGCCCACCTATAACATTTGCTAATCTTAACAAGTTCACAGAACTACTTGTTCCGTTGTTCCGACAACTTTATGCGTATATTGCTCAGTTCTAAATTAGGGTTGATTAAATCAACTAAATCATTGCGGCTATTTTTATTTGGTAATTCTATTCTACAAAACAAAACTAATTGATTTGATCAGTGTTATAAAAATAAAACAAAGCTGAGTACAACATACTTTTTAGAAAAAAAGGTACTCCATTCCAAATTATAAAGCTACAAATTGTATATGGGACACTTTCTAATTTCATATTTGACTTTGAATGAGGATGGCTAAAGGATACGAAATGACTTTGTGATCTAGCTATTGGCTTACGATGGTAATTTTAGGGGATTTTTAATTCCTAAAGGAGTGCAAGACTATCTTAAGCTTTATGTTGAAAATTCTAGGAGAATTTTAATTCCTAAAGCAGTGATCTTAAGCATATCATAAACCGGAAGTGGTAGAATAGATAGTTGTAAGGAACTAAATTGTTTCAATTTCACATTAAAACTTTATTTATATTTTAATTGTCCATCTTCTTGAAAACTCATATAATATTGATGTTTTGAACATCACACTCGAAATATTGTTTTTGTAACAGTATAACACACGTTCATAGTTATATTATCGTAGTATTTTTTCCCGTTGCAATGCACGGGCATTTACCTAGTGCTAGTATTATATATACATGGGTGCTCGCCCCCAGCCCCCGTCAAATAGAGTAGTATGTAATTCTAAGTTTGAAACAAGTCATCTTTTTTCTTAAAAAATGGCCAAGTATATAGAAAATAATATCAACATATTTGTCTCCAAATATATTTAGTATAAAAATATATTCTATAATTAGTCTAATGACACTTGATCGATATTATAAATGTTAGTATTTTCTTATAAATTTGGTCAAATTTGAAGTGAGAATTGCATTATATCTTTTGAGACAGATCAGGCAGTACATCCAAGTCAATCGCTCTCGTGAGGAAGCAAAGCAAGTAAGCAACCATGCTCTCATCTCATAGGCCACATGTAAACTTGATGAAGTCATGTGATGTGATGCACACATACTATTCTAGGTCTGTGAGGTCGATTGCCATTGGTTCAAAATCACAAAGAAGGTGCCGTGCAGGAGGCACCCAGCTAGCCTATACTACTGTATGTTGCATGCCTACATTCTTTCATTGCTGATATTATATATACTCTCCAATCTCCATGACAGATGGCGATCGTAGTTTTCTCCAATTTAATTACAGTCCTAGTATTGCTTGACTTTGCTTTGGCCAATGTGTGGTCAGGTCAAATTGCCCTGGGAGCAGATTTTCTGTGGGTTCACCTGCTTTACCTGCGGATTGTTTTTTTGGCACACTCCCCTGAATTAACATTTGGTAGGGCGCTAAGGTTTTAATCTTTCACAAGTCATGCTGCCATGGTCACATACTCTCATGCCGATGTTATTGAGCTATTTGACTGAGAGATTCACAAGGATGGATGTAATTAAATTAACTACTGTATCCTGTTAGCTAGCTTAGCTTAGCTGCAGTAGCCTAGCCCACTGAATACTGTATCCTGTTAGCTAGCCTAGCTTAGCTGTCAGGAATAATCCGTTTCTGTGATGAACGCATGGATCTGGCCGTGGGTTAGCTGGGCAGGAAAGGATGTTAGAAAAGACAAGGGCCAACATCTCAAGGCTCTGGAAGAACTGACCAAAGCTCAGCTTCAGTTATTTATTGGTTCCCAGTTGCCTATTGACAAAACAAAATGTTTGTGCCTGTGCATCACTGCATCAGCAAACAAGAATACGGCATTATCCGATGGAGCTGTATTAAATTGCAGGAAAGAAGAGTTCAAGAGGGACTAAGTATGGTTCATTCTGTCTCAGAAACTCTGCCACTGCATTTTCTTTTCTTTTCTTGTGGTCACATTCACACCAATGGGACTTATCATGAGATGTGTTTAAAGCCCACTGTCATTGCAATAAACAAAACCTACTTAACTGACATGTAGAGAAGTCCAAGAATAAATGTACTACTTTACCTTCAAGAATCTATATTTTTCTTGGTTCAAAAAAAGAATCTATATTTCCACTGGCTGGAGTTTGGGCGTAGGTTGCCAAAAGTTTTCACCAACAATCATGCATATAAAAAGAGATTATATTAGTATAACAAGTACACGGCAATGCGTGAATGTTAATAAACAAGTCCATCCCGGCCAACTGCATCGAGCAATTAAAATCATCTCCCAGCCGAGTAGGGACAGGATCCACCACCCATTTTTTACTCTCAATTATTCCCCATTGGCTGTTCTGACTTGACATAGAGAGGGATGCGATGAACAACACCAAGACACCACTTGTTTTTTCCTAAAAAAAGAAAGAAAGAAGAAAAGGACAGAAACTAGAAGTTGACCCCATCATTTGTCCCAAGAAATGTCAGCAAATGAGCTTGCATCTGTGTGTATAAGTAGTGGATTAACCGAGGCACAGGGTGGTTCAGGTGATAAGGAAGGTAGTGGTAGGAGGATAGATGGAGAGGAAACGGAAGGAGATGGAGAAGGGCAAGTCTGAGCTGAGACTGGCCATGGAGGAGCTCCGTATGTGCAGTCCAGGAGATGGGGAGGAGGAGCAGGTGCAGGTGCAGCAGGTGAAAGTGCAGGAGCAGCCCAAGTCATCCACCATGGACCTCCTCTCTGTCTCCAAGCAGCTCATCCATGTCCTTGGTTCGTAACTGACTATGCTCTGTCATATGCAAGTTCTGTACTGAAAGATTTCCATTTCAGTTGGGATTATTTCGATCGGTTGTCAGGCAGTTTCAGCAGGTCTAATGTGTCTTTATTTTCTTCATATACAGTATGTTATGTATTACTTTGTTCAGATAGGTTCCTGTGTTCAGGACAACGATGTGAAGTTATTGTTCTGAGTCTTACTTTGCATTGAACAAAAGAAAGGAAAATTGGTTGTTTCTGTATGCAGGTTCTGTGTGCATGTGTTGTGGGTCAGGTTTAGCATTCCTCATTGTGTTGTCATATATGGGATGTGAGAATTTGCATACACCCTTTATGCCCTGTTGGATTCTTGGAGGGAATGGATAACTAAATAAGTGGCCCAGAGGCATTTGACTTTTTTCTGTCATGATGCCACCAAATTGGACATGGAATTACCCATGCAAAATGTGCTGTGTGTGTGTGGGGGGGGGGGGGGGGGGGGGGGGGGGGATGGGATTTTAAAATCTCCTTCTCTGACAGATTTTTTTTTTAGGTTGGCACAGTATGATGTAGTGCCATATGCCTTCCCAAATGCTTTCTTTTTCAGACATCAAAGTGCTAGTTATTAACTTGTTTTGGGGATGCCAAAGTAACATATGCCATTCAGCTGTTTTTTTTTCATGTGCTACTCTCTCCACCATCTCTCACTCTGAAAAATCAGATTAAACTGACAAACTCTACCTTCTGTTCGATGAAGACGAGATTGGGCCGACTTTGCTAGTCCTGAGGCAGGACATTCAGGAAAATGTTCAGGTAACCCTTCTGCACTGAGCATGCCACTTCATGTACAGACTTATTCCCAGGGTGCTCTGCAGTTGTCATCGATTCATTTGCATCTGTCCGAATCACTAACCTAAAATTGGCTCTCGATCTCCCTCCCGTAGAGATTACAAGATCTGCATGAAAGAGACTCTTCCAAATATGCGAGCTTGACGGCGATAGTTACCGAGGAAATGGAGCAAGGGACAGCAAAGAAGACCAAAAGCTGCACCAGAGCTATCATCTGGCTGTCTAGGTCAATAAATTTCTCAAAATATTTACTGGAGAGGCTGCTGAAAACTCCTGAGTCGAGCCTGGAAGAGATTGTCGAAGAAGCCTATGGAAATACTCTGAAGCCATGGCATGGCTGGATCTCATCAGCTGCTTACAAGGTATCACCTGAACATTTATTTCTGATTTTTTTTGTTTGCAGACACACTTGTTTGTTGTTTACATTCGTGATCATGCTTGCTGAGCTGATTGTGCGATGGATTAATAGGTTTGATTTTGTTCGCTGACCTGTTGAGCATAGTTGTCAGGTAGCACTGAAGCTCATCCCAGAAAGAGAATTCTTCATAGCACTGCTGATGGGTAACTGTCAAGACTTTGAGGATCTTGCAGAAGATGCCAAGATGCTGTCCTATGCTGTCCAGCCCCTGTTAGAGGAGATCGATGCAATTTCGGTTAGGGCTTTCGAACTTCACGTCTGTTTGCTGAGATTAATTAAAGTTGCAATGAAAGATAAGAATTTCTTGCTCATGCAGTCTATGATTTGCAGGCTAAGCACAACTTGGACAAGATGAAATCCTCTTAGGACACAAGGATTTTGCCGATCACCTGATGACTGTACATAGCTGCATCACCTGACCTTGCCTCGTGCTTGTAAAAGCGAAAGGTTTAATTTTGCTTGTAGATTTCTAGTGAAAAATTGAATGTGGAAAAAAAAAGTGTTGAGTGTGTCCCTGTCCCTGTAGTTTTAGACTTTTACAGTTTTAGTGCATGTATACCCCTCATGACCCAGGCTCAGAGTCCTCTTAAGCTCATGGTGCATGTTTTCTTCAAAATCACCTACTTCTTCCTAGCTAGATACTCAGATGTGGATCTTCTTGAAATACAGAGGAATGGTATGTTTGATACTTCTTCCCCGCCCTTCTGTTTTCGCTGATTCCAGAGAACAAACACATCTGAAATCCAGAGGAAGTTTTTCCTTTTCAGAATAAATCACGAGTATGACAAAACATATACGAGGCCTAGCTACTAATTAGAACTACTAAAACATACAGGGATCTCATGTAAACAACAAAACTGCACACCAGACTCAAGCCCTGTTTAGTTAAGTTAAAGCTTGTATACTGTGGCTTTTAAAGCCTAGCTGATCCAAACAAATCAACTTTTACAATTTTTCCTTGTTAATTGTGATAGCTCAAATTTAAGAACGTTATGAATCTAGATTCTGACTTTCAGATTCTGATCTTATTAGTCTATAATTTTTCCCCAAATTAAGTTGAAACTTCTCTCGTACTTATTACATTTTATTAAAAACTCTCCTTTTCTATTATATATAAAATAATGATTTTTTAGATTGTAAACAACACTCTTAATTACTAGTTTACTATGATAATATAAACGGCCGTTTAAGCTTGCACTGCAATGCTCAAGAACAGAGGTAGAGCTTGAGTTGAGATCTATGAGGGGTCAATAGTGCTAACCTTTAAACGATTATAATATTTATGCTTAATAATCACTATTTATTCCAAAACGTAGACACTTTTGGTCTGCAGCTTACCGCCCTCGTTGCTTAAGTTGTTGGATTTTCTTACCAAAGAATTATATATAGCATTGTTTTTGTATACAAAAATTAGAGTGCTTAAAAGTAGGACGAAGTTAAGCCTTGACCCGTCGCGCGCTCCGAGAGCGTGCGACCCCGGCTGCGCGTCTTCGTCTACCTCGAGTCACTCCCTTCCTCCCCCACCCGCCTCCTCCCCCGCCGCCCAACGACCCCGCCCTCCGCTGGCCTCACGGAAGCTCATCCTCATCCTCGTATCTCTGTCTCCCCCCCCCTAACCCCAGGGCAACGCGCCGGTGAGCTCGCGCCGTTACGTTCCCACCCCGACCTGCTGGCCTAGCCACCTCCACCACCATATCAGGGCCCTAACTGCCATTCCACCACCTAGCCAGTCTACCTCCCCAAACCTTATTCTTCTAAGGCCACCGGAGATTAACTCGCTATACCCACGAGACAACACCACCTACGTCCACCGGAGCTCTGTTATGTTCCTCACTATTAATTTAACCTACCAAGAAATACATCGTCATGACTAGAAACTCTGCAAGAAATAAAAATATGGTTGTTTTTATTATACTGTAACCCCTTAATAAAATAACAAATAATAGAAACGTCTGAAACGAGTCATCTCGATTCATGCTTGCAGCCGGTACCAACAACCGCCAATAATTTTTATGGTGCTCTTTTTGTTCCTTTGCTCTTTCTGGATGAAAGATACAAACTGAAGAAAACACGAGTTGCACCTAATCTGTGGATCACGACGATGAGATCATTCACCCACTTGCACTTTTACCAAACAATAGCCATAATATAATAACCAATAGAAAACAAAAACAGTTCTCCTCAAAAAATAGAAAACAAAAACAATTACTACCTTCGTTTGTTTCTTAGCGTTGTTAATGTGTCTTGCTCGCTGGTCAGCACAAAGCTGCAAGACGTATGTTTTTCCTCATTATAATATATAAATAACTGGAGTGCAAAATATATTTTATATATTTGCACGTACTACTCTTATCTAGATATATATATCTTGCAACTTCGTTGTTTGATGTACGACATGCAAAGCACGCAGAGACGGTAAAATGTAACGCAACTTGTGTTGAGACGTCACCCTATACGTCCTGCATTATTTCTTCAATTCAAATTTTGAACATTAATTTGGTAAAATTCTGTTTGAGTTACAAATTGCAATAATGAATTTGACTGTGTCTGCGACCGTTCTGCAGGGTCAACTTCATAGGTTGGTTTACATCAACCGTCTTGGGCTCCACCGTAGTAGTGGGCCTTATGGGCTGGCACAGAGATGAAATTGAGACCGGGCCGGGGCTGAGTTTCTCTTTTTGTTTCTTTCTTTTTTGTTTGATCCTCTTTCCATTTCCTTAACATTTTTTTTAAAGAGAGCAGAGGAACCTATATGTTAGATCCTACTATTCCTAAACACTTGTACCTTTTCACTGGCAACAGATACACAGGTTGAATTCCTAATGCAGAATTGCAGACTATCATCTAGATGTGTTTTGCATGGGTGCATGGAAATGGTGTGAAAAAAGAAGTGAAGATGCACATATCTCTACTTCAATCTTGTTTTGCATGGGTCCAATCCACATAATAATACAGTGACAATGAGACAGGTGAAGATGCAGTGACATGCATGTTGCTGCTATTTGTTCTGCTTGCACACTGTGCTGATTGCTGAAGACGACTGCTGAGAAAGAGGTCTCTGATTGGCTTTGCATCTGAGTGAGAGTGAGTGGCCGGTCTACCCTACCCTGTATGACGACTGTGACAACAGACATAGCGACCCCAAGTTCCTAGCTAGCTCATCGACACAGACCCAAGTCCATGCATTGCCCTGCATGCAGAAAGAAGGCATGATGGTAATCATATGCCTATGTGTGCACAGTGTAGGACTAGCTATGAAGCTACTACTCCTACCTAGCTAGGTAGGCCTGCAGATTCAAAGTTTGTTGGATCCTATCTTGGGCCCAAAGCAGCAGGTACTGTAGTTTTTAGCTAGGCAGAGGCAGGGACTCTCTCTCTCTCTCTCATCCATCAGTTGCTCGTTAGTTAGCAGGAAGCCAAGTTGATGAGCAGGTAGCCGGCCGGCCTTCTGGTTTCCACATATATATCACTGGGAAGACAAAATATCCGTCCATGGACCAGCATCTAGCAAGGCAAGGCTGGTTTGTATATATTCTACTCCCTTCGTAGCAAATTGTAAATCTATTTGACTTGTCTAGGTACATCACTTTTGTTGTGAACCTAGATAGATATACACTATGTCTAAATAACCAAGTACAATTTGGAATGGAGGGAATACAGTTCTGGGTTCAGTTTGTATTCAAGTATTATTACTCATTCTCCTGCAGTCCTGGCTGGCTAGTACTGGTAGTGCTAGTACTGTACTTGGCCTGGGCGCATCATCGAGCAGCCGTCCTCTCTTTTTGACATGCATGGACGACATGATGGCCTCCTCTGCAAGCACCTGCGCTGCACTGAAGTGAAGAATACATGCTGCATATATGAGCAGGGCCTTTCATCTTCCTTTTGATATCTACCGGTTTCATGGACAAATATGCCATGCCACCCAGAAAAAGCTAGCTCAGGATCCAGAGATCAACTTGCATACATTATTTGCAGTGGTGCGGCCGGCATGATCACTAGCTGTCTATCCACATCTTTCTCCATCGATCTGCAGGTTAACTACTAAACATTATTTGCAGTATAATATGATTCCTGTTCCCATCCTGGGCAAACTAATTAAACAAAGACTGATGATCGTGCAGTTAGGGCCTGTTTGGTTGCCGGTCACATTTTGCCACGCCTAAGGTTAAGTATTTGCCACACTGTGGCTCGCCACATTCTGTGGCAAAATGGAAGCGTTTGGTTCGTTACTAAACTGTGGCTCGCCATCGTCGGTCACCAGAGCTCACACAGCTCAGGCAGGAGTCCAGTTCTACCCCACCACTTGGGATGTGGTCGGCGTTGGAAGGGACACGGACGAGCAGCGGCCGCGCCAGGACCAGGCAGCAGCTGTGCCCCGCAGTCATCTTCAACTCCGATCCGCCAAGTGTGGCTGGGCGCGGTGCCGTGGTGTGCTGGGCCCCGTGCAGCCGGTGGCCGCCGCGGACGGGCTCGTGGTGAAGGGGCGAGCGGTGATGGCAGGGTGGCCACATAGCAAGAGAAGGGATGACGCTGTGGCGGAGGAAAAGCACGCCGCACAATCGACGTAGAAAACGGTGGCGAGTATTGTGGCTGGAGTGCGGCGAGTCTTGCTTCCGTTACGAACAAACACCCGCCTAAGCTACCGTGGCGTGCCTAACTTTAGCCGTGGCAATCGGTGGCGGGTAACCAAACAAGCCCTT
This sequence comes from Miscanthus floridulus, assembly GCF_019320115.1. Classification (NCBI taxonomy): domain Eukaryota; kingdom Viridiplantae; phylum Streptophyta; class Magnoliopsida; order Poales; family Poaceae; genus Miscanthus; species Miscanthus floridulus. The sequence continues at coordinate 66,780,202 of NC_089587.1, read as the reverse complement.
AATAATTAACTCCTGTTCAGATTCAGAGATTCTTCCTCTTCCTTGTTTTGATGCATACTATGAATGAGGAGCAGCATGGTCCAGCTGATGATGCATCATCGATCACTGATATTACCGATACAATGCAACCTTGTACTTACGCGAGCAGGGGACAGCAGGAGTGTTAACTATGTTTTCTTTATGAGATGAGATGGATCTGCTGCTGCTTAGCATGCATGTGCCTGAAAAGCGTAATGACAGAGGTATGTATCCAGCCATGGGACACTCCGTGCGTATGCACGAGGGAGAGGAGGGAGAGATGCAGTTGCAGTGGCAATGGCACTGTTTGTTTGAGCTCGTTTAGTTTATAAGTCATATTTTTTAGTCAATGAATAATATTTTACTTTCACATCAAATCAATCGATAGTACCTTTAGTCATGGCCTATCAGTCAAATAAGCTTAAACGAACGGTGCGAAAGCTCACGCTCTCAAGAAGCTGGGACCGAAAGAAAGCCCTCTGCAAGAATGCATGCATGCGCTTTGCTCGCACTCCGATGCAAAAATCTGAAGCGAGAAGCTAGGGCGCCGGTCAGGCATTCGATTCAGTGCCGGCTGGACTGCTGGACCCCTTTCTTCCTGCAGAGTCCAGCCTTCAATTCAATTCCACCACCGGCTTGCCTGCAGATGCAATCCTGCCTTGATTCCTGCTGCAGTCCTGCCCTGCTTCATCCCCGCACATCGCTATCCTACTCTCGGCTTGTAAGGCCTTCCGCAGTGTTGAGCTAAAGTGACGCCTGAAACAGAAAAAGAACATTTGGGCATCACTTTCAACATTGCAGCCAGTGGTGCCATCTACCAGTGATGCTACAAAAATCGGGAGCGAAGCATGTACAGGCACCGCTGCCCAAATAATAAACTAGCATTGTTTCACTGTAGCACAGGGTGGAAGACTGGATAGGATCAGTACTTTTCTATTCCCTTGGGCCCCCAACATGCAAGATAGCAGCGATGGTTGCATTTTCACACACTGCAGCTTCGTACTAGTGATGCTAGCTTTTCTTGCTATGGGACCCATTTTATTTGGGCATCACTTGCACACTACAGAAGGCCTAAGAGCCAGTTTAGTTCACTTCATTTTGCTAAAATTTTCAAAGATTTCCCGTCACATCGAATTTTTGGACACGCATGCACGAAGCATTAAATATAAATAAAAAATCAAACTAATTACACAGTTTAGACAAAATCCACGAGACGAATCTTTTAAGCCTAATTAAACTATGATTGAACACTAATTATCAAATAACAACGAAAATGCTACAGTAGCATTTCGCCAAAAATTTTGCCAACCAAACATGCCCTTAAATGCCACACCTTTTTCCAACTGCTTGCATTGCACTGCATTATACTGTATTCTCTCTCTCCTTTAATCAGATCCATCATCAGTCTTTACACATCTAGGCCTTGTTTAGATACCCTCAAAATTCCAAGTTTTTTTACTCTCTCTCCATCACATCAATTTTTAGCCGTTTGCATGGAGCATTAAATGTAGGTAAAAAAAAATAACTAATTGCACAGTTTAGTTGGAAATCACGAGATGAATCTTTTGAGCTTAGTTGGTCTACGATTGGACAATATTTACCGAATAAGACGAAAGTGCTACTATTCATTGGATTGAAATTTTTTTCAATCTAAACAAGGCCCTACTAGTATCTCTCTCTGCATTCTCACACACTCATCACTCATAGTGCAGGCAGGACTGCGTACTGGTGCAGTGCTGCATATATGCATGCATGCAATGCATGCTTCTGGGACTGAGAAGGCGCCTAAAGACCAACTTGTTAGCAACAGCAAGTACACTTACCTTGGGACTCGCTACAGCTGCATCAGCAGAAGCAGCAGAGCAAAGCCCCTCCTCCCCGCCTGCTAAAAGCACACTCTGCACTGCACTGCATGTGCATGCATGCTGGATCGATCGAGCTCAGGGCTCAGCCCCAGCCTCATCAGCTCACTTGGACCACCAATGCTCAGCTCCGCCTGCAGCAGCGCTAGCATAGCAACAACAAGAAGAACCTGCTTTCGCAGTTACCATATTCATTTATTTCAACCCATCTCGATCCATGATCCATGGCCACCATCTGAGCACCAACGATCCCCATGAATACCCTACCGGCACCGGATCATCGCTCCATCGATTCCTTTATAAATAACTCAGTAGTACTATATATATCATCGTCCACGTACAACAGTTGAATGAGTTGCTAATAACACATGAATGAGATGGTGGTGTTTAAATCCAGGGCCTAAAGTTTAGGGATGTCACCTCGAATGTCACATGAGGGTGTCACAGGGGAGTGTTCAGATAGTAATAATAAAACAAATTACAGAAGTCCTCAGGAATCCGCGAGACGAATTTATTAAGCCTAATTAATCAATCATTAGCACATGTTACTGTAGCACCACATTGTCAAATTATGGACTAATTAGGCTTAAAAATTTTCTCTCGCAAAGTAGTCGCAATCTGTGCAATTAGTTATTTTTTAGTGTATATTTAATACTCCATGCATGCGTCCAAACATACGATATGATAGAGACTAAACTTTAGGGGGAGGAACTAAACAAGGCCTATATGTATGTGATCAATGCCATGATGCATGAGTTGCTAATAAGTTAGTACATGCTGTCGTTGGACAGCAGTTATCACACACCACAATAGTTTCTGAGTCATTTAATTATCTGCACAGATGTTAATTAGAGTCTTGAGCTAGCTAGACAATTTGGATACATGAGATAGTTTGTGTTAATTAGTGCAGTCCCAACCCAGACACTACCAAGCGGAAGTAGTTTCCACAGTTGCATGTCACAAAGACACTACTAACATTAGAACCGACGCCGGCCATTCGATAGTAATACCCTGGTACAATTACACTCACCACCGATTTTGGAACCACTAGGCACTAGTGAAAGATTTTTTCCTAAGCACAAAAAGGTAAAAGAAGCTTGCCATAGATCTTGACACTACATATACTCTAAAACAGCTTGAGCAAAGTTAATCTTTCAGCAATAAAGCTACTTTAAAGATTATGCTTATCACTCACTACTAGGAACAAGCAAAGGGGAGCAATCGAGTACACGATTCCTTTTCCTTTTTTTACTTGATTTGAAAACCCGAGAGGCGCCTTTCGGGTATGTAGGCAGGAGCCTAGGCATGGACCAAATGTGTACGCGCTCCTAGAGAACATGCTATCTTCTTGGCAAGTCTCTGTCTCTCTCCATGCGTGATATGGCCTTACCTGATCACATCTTTCTGCAGACCGACTAGTTATTCATTATATTCAACACATACACAATGATCCTTGCATACTTTGCTTTCTAGCTAGGCCCCCATTGCATATCATCATGTGTGTTGTGCACATTATTTGTATCTCCTGATGCAGCGATATATATGTATGATCAATTGATCTGTCCCTCCCGTGATGATATATAAATATGGGTTTACAAGGCGAGTTTTGGATGGATCATATCGATCTGCAATGTAACAAGCACGATTGGATGGATGCATGCAGACAGAGAAGCTAGGCCGAAAGCAAGATTGCATATGAATCCAAGATGCGATTTTTATCCTTGTTGTTTGGTGCCTGTCCTAGCTGCCAAGGCGAACGTATAGCATGTAGAACTGTCAGGCAGATGCAGGCCGGCATATGATGCTTTTATTTGCAGGCAGGCATGCACACCACCGGCCGGCGCCCAGTGGAGTTGCCTATGTGATGAGAAATTTTGGAGCTTTCCTTGCAGCTTCGGTATGGTCCAGCTTTATCATGCAACAACTAACATTCCCTGTCTTGCTGCTAGCTCTTGCTGAGATAGGTAGGTGGTAACTTCTTCCAGTAAGGCCCCGTTTAGTTCCACCCAAAAGCCAAAAATTTTTGCATAGTATCCGTCACATCGAATCTTGCGGCACATGCATGGAGTACTAAATGTAGACGAAAAAAACTAATTACACAGTTGGGTGAGAAATCGTGAGACGAAACTTTCGAACCTAATTAGTCCATAATTAGACACTAATTACCAAATACAAACGAAATTGCTACAGTACCCAAAACCCAAAAAATTTTGGATCTCAACGGGGCCTAACTTGCATTGCTAATGCAGTGCCTGCCTGTGTAAAATAAACTGCATGCATGTGCATCAGAGGTTTTAATTTCCCTTACTTTGTCCATGTCAACAAACAATTCGAAATACCTTGGTTTTTTTTCTTCAGAACAGGTTCGAGTCAAATAGCAATCATTCAAAGCACTTCTTTTTTCCATTACACTATTTTTCTTTTGGCCACTCCTAAAATTGATTTCTAGCCATGTCGACTTAGTCAATCACCTCTAAAAATATTTTGTAGAATCGTTAAAATCATAATTGTAAGAAAAAAATTCCATGTGTTTGAGGGCTACTGCATTGTCATAGCTATCCTAAGCCTTGATTTTTAAATATTCCAAACGAGTGCATCAGCGGGGGATTCCAACGACCTCTTGCCTTGTGTGCACCCTCTCCTACCACAACAACCTTGATAATGTATATCCTTTTTTTATTAACATGTATGAGTCTTGTATTGAATAGTTTGGCTTCTAAATTCTTTTAAATGGAAAAAATTAACCACAAAGTTTTAGATCTTATTGAGCACAACAACTTTGATATAGGATGTCTCCATGTGAGGCTATTTGAGACATTTGAAAATTTTGAATTTCAAAATCTAAGAACTTAATATATATACCTAGGCTCTTAGCCTATCTCAAATGAAAAGGTCTTCAACTATAAAGTTTTAGATCTCGTTGCTCTCTACAATTTTCATATAATTTTTATCTTCATCCAACTCCATTTGAAAAAAATACAAGTTTATTTGTTTTGTAGCTATTTTAAGGGCGGTTGACTAAAAAATCGATTTGTAGAGGTGGTTGACTAAGTTAACACACCTCTAGAAATCATATTCTCATTATTTTCTTTAAGTCAACCACCTTTGAAAATGAATATATTTTTAAGGGTGGTTTACTTAACAAGAACCGTCCTGAAAATGTATTTTTAGCAGTGTTTTCCTAAACGCTAAATGGTAAACAGTCGGTCACCTACCGTTTAGCCATTATTCGGGCAAAACGTCCCATTAAACGGGCTAAACGGCCAATTAAACGGGGTAAACGGGTGATTAAACGGAAACGGCGCACCACCGTGTAGCGTTTACACGGTGTTTAAACGGGCTAAACGGCCGTTTAGGCGAACAGTGATTTTTAGAGATGGTTTGTAAGCTACCGTGCTTTTGGGACTAGTTAGAAATGGCTTGCTAAGTGAACGCCCTTGAAAAAAGTAGCAGACATCTATAAAAAAGTTATTTTCTGTAGTATTGTGTGTATAACGGGCCTCCGGCCTATTTTCAAAGGCGGGCCTCATAAATATGCGTCTTTGAAAATAGTATTTATAGAGATGTTTGCTTATGAGGCCCACCTCTGAAATGGAACGATTTTCAGAGGCAAGCCTCTTTAGCCATCCATGCCTAAAAAAAGGTTTAAAGAGGCAGGTGTTGGGCGTGACAAATTTAGGACATCCTCTAAAAATAGAGTATGGTGTCTCAGTGTGACCTGTAGAAGGTTGGTGCCTTATATATGCTTATATGCTAAACAATAACAAGTTTACAAACGTGATGCTATGTAACCGACAAGCTATATATTTTGCTACAACATCTTAATCTTTCTTATTTCTCCATTCAGATTAAACTGTCTATTCTTTTCTTACAAAAAAAAAAATATATCATTTGTAGTACAGAACGAATATAGTGTGAGAACGTTTTTGAGATATGAAAATAAGAAGCTACAAGAGGTAAAATTTATACACTAAACTTAATTTGACTTTTCCAAAATAAAATACATATCGTGTTCCTTCGTGATGGAGGTAGCTGCTGATATGATTATGAGACCACTATTCTATATATGTTGATAACATGCGCTATTCCTTCCATGCACATGTACCTAACCCTCACTTCCATTTCAGGAAAGCAGTATATAGTAAACAAAGATTTGAGAGGTAATTCATTGAATAAGTTAGCTTCTGGCTTCTGCTGTTGACCTTTGGAAGGTTTGTATAGTACTACTTTTGCCTTGTGCTTGTACTAAACAAGGAGAAGGCAGCAAGTGGCATCTCTGTAGGATGAGTTGGCAGCCAAGGATACCTCCATTTCTGCTGGGGGAGAGATAGATGTTAGTGGGGTTCCAACTTGATGATATCTGTTCTTGAAACTTTGGCCTCCCAGAGAAGTATAAATCAATATCTTCTGCCCTAGTAAACTGTCTTTCTGCTTCCTGTCCTAATAGTTTATATGTATTCATGTGCAGAGATATCCACACAAATCTGAGCTCACTAGATGCTGCCCCATAGACATGCTTACAGTCTATCTAGCAGGCACAATCTAGCTGGATACATATAGTAATGCTGCATGCTGGGTGCCCTGTGATGATGCCCAAGCTAACTTGGGATTGTGTTTCCTAGATTCCAACTCGCAATATGCAATGCAGGGGCACTGGTTGTTGCTGTAACATCAACAACAAATGGGAAAGGAAAATGAATGAGAGAGAGAGAGAGAGAGAGAGAGAGAGAGAGAGAGAGAGAGCATATCTAGTTCTGTCAAGCTATTAGAAACACAATGGATACAGATTTTATTATGTACATACCTCTTAAATTGCATTGTATGTGTGTCTAGCTAGCTAGGTATGGACATGTAGCAACGTTTATTTTTCCCATTATAAATTTACATATATACTCCAAGGAGACATATAAATTGCTAGAGTTTCAATGCCCATAATAAATGGTGCTTTATCATACAGCAGCTAGCAGATCTCCAGCTTCTTTATATATTCATACATATCAGACTGAAATACATAGTAAAGTGTGGAAATAAAGGGGGTTAAAAACAAACAAAGAAGAGAGCACACTGTAGCTAGGGCAACTAGGGTTCCATGCACTTAGCCGCTTTGTTCAAAAGGAACTTGCCTTAAAAGAGGCAAATGAGAATATATACTAGTACCATTTCAGGGCCGGCCTTTTTCTTTTAGAGAAAGCACACGTACGTGCGTTTGCAATGTCTATCAAATAATGTGTAGATTGTAGAACAACAGTAACTAATCTAGGGATTGCATACTCGATCGTGCATGTGTGTGGCCCGGTTCGTTTGTTTTAAAAATAGTTTGTTCGGCTTTTTTTTTTCAGCCGGAATAGTGTTTTCTCTCTCACAACAATTCAGCCGAAACAGTATTTTTCAGCCAGTTTCAGCTAAGTTTCAGACCAGCGAACGGGATGGTGTACGTGTCAGTTATATATGTTGAAGCAGTGACGGTACTGCTTGTGCTGTTGACTTGACTACACCTTCCCACAGCTGACAACTTCAGCTCTATAGCTGCTAGCTGCACAATAAACTAGCATAAGCCTGTAATCGATGCAGCAGAGGCACGGTGATTAAGCCCATGTTTATTTGCTTCGTCAAAATTTTACACCCTATCGCATCGAATGTTTAAACATATACATAGATTATTAAATATAGACTAAAAATAACTAATTACATATACTGCGACTACTTTGCGAGAATCTTTTAAGCCTAATTAGTCCATGGTTTGACAACAAAGTGTTACAGCACACATGTGCTAATGACGGATTAATTAGGCTTAATAAATTTGTCTCGCGGTTTATTGACGGATTCTATAATTTATTTTTTTATTAGTATCCGAACACCCCCATATAATACCTCATGTAACATCCGATGTGACATCAAAAACTTTACACCATCCATCTAAACACCACCTAATATATTTACATATATCAGGTTGCATGTCATCACAACCATGGAGAACCTAGCTAGTAGTACTATATAATTGGGGTGTGATGGACACGTTTGTTTTGATTCCAAATTGCTCCAGCACTTTGAAATTAGGGCCTTGTTTGGTGGACCTCAGATCCGGCTATGGTTTATCCGTGCACCGTAGCAAAAAAAATTCGATCTTATTTGGGAGGACTCCTAGAGGAGCTGGATTGTGACTTCTCTAAAATGGCTTGAGCTCTTCCTAGTTTTCCCACTAAAAAACGGCTCCAAACGACTCCTACAAAACTGTTTGCTAGGACTCCGTTGGAGGAGCCGGAGCTGAAGCTGGAGAGAGAAGCCCTACAAAGGAGGATTTATTTTTATCTGTCTTCTTAACTGAATAGGAGATGATGAAACCACTATTTATAGCTTCACTGGTTTTAGCTTTTTTGTGCACTGTAGCAAGAAGCTAGAGCTGTTTGGATAGTACTTGTTCCATATTGGGCTATATATCATCTCATATCCCTATGAAACTTCTGCCTGCATCCTTGCAAGATAACATTGTTATTTTGCTGGTCAAATCGTTATTCATTGATATATGGAAAAAGTCTATTTTTGGCCCTCTAACTATGGCTACAGTTCGTTTCTAGCCCTCTAACTCGAAAACCAGACACGCGCAGTCCCATAACTCTCAAAACCGTTTAAAATTGGCCCTCGCGACCATTCAACCGTGGTTTCGACCCAGTCAACCCGCCACGACCGTAGCTTCGGCCCAGTCCTCGTCCCTTCGCGACCGTCGCGCGGTCAACGAGCAAGAGCAGAGAGGGAAGGAGAGAGAGAGAGAGAGAGAGAGAGAGAGAGAGAGAGAGAGAGAGAGAGAGAGAGAGAGAGAGCAGGGCGGAGCGGAGGGGGCAGAGGGCACTGGGGCACCAGCGGCGGTCTGGGGCCTCGGCGGAGCAGGCTCCGGCATGAGCTGGGCGGCAACGGAGGTCGCATCCACCCCTCCCTCTCTAGAAGCCTCTAGAAACTTCTCCCACCGCTCACATGTGACCCGTCCTCGCCATGGAGCCCGACGCCGCATCGCCGAGCTGCTTGACATGGTCGCAACCTCCCATGAGCACGTGCGCGAGGCGGTCCGCCATGGCCGGCTCGGAGGCCGCGACGGTAGCCTCCTCCGCGCAGACGAGCGCCGCCATCCTCTTGGTGAAGCCGATGTGGGGCTCTTGCGAACCGCCACCGGCGTCAGCGGAGAAGACCTCGAAACGCCTGCTCCTCCCGGTGCGTCGAAACGCCTGCTCCTCCCGGCACGGAGGCACGCGACAGGGATGGTGCGTAGAGATGCCTGCTCCTCCCGGTGACAGCGGCAGCGGCCAGGCCAGCCCAAACCCTTCACCAGGGCACCCCAGTTGCCGGCGCGGCGGACATGGCAGGCTGCTATCCAATCTGCTGCTGTCGTGCTTAGCCTCCTACACTCATGGTGGACATGCCGGGGAGGTGCTAGCCTGCTACACTCATTGCAGGCTGCTATCCAATCTGCTGCTGCCGTGCTCCTCCTGCTCATCGCCTTCAAGCTCCGACTCCGAGCCACCACTCCCTCTGTTCCTTCGCAACAGAGCACGAGTAGCATAGCCGCCGCTACTGTCGACAATGGCGGAGCCCAAGTCGTCCAAGAGCAGCCACGACGGGGCCGGCGGGGCGGTGTCCAAGAAGTCCAAGTCTAGCAGCGTCGCTGCGGCCACGCTGGGGACGCTGGACGCGCACTTTGGGCCGTGCGCGGACGTCAAGGGCCTCCGCTTCGACGCGTAGCTCGTCACGCGGGCCGCTGGAGCTCCCGTACCTCCTCCATGCCACGCCCTCCCCCACCCCCTCCCCCACTGGTGCAGGCAACGCCACCACGGATGCACTGTCGTTAGCGCCTCGACGCCCGCCCTCCCCGCATGGCTGCTCGACACCATGGAGCTCCGGCTGCGGCCGCTGGACGCCGTGGTGGTCCGGTCACGGCCTCAACGCCCGTCCTCCCCGCGCAGCTGCTCGACACCATGGAGCTCTGGCTACGGCCGCTGGACGCCGTGGAGGTCCGGTCGCGACCTCGACGCTCACTCTCCCCGCGCAGCTGCTTGACGCCATGGAGCTCCGGCTGCGGCCGCTAGACGCCGTGGAGGTCCGGTCACGGCCTCGACGCCCGCACTCCCCGTGCAGCTGCTCGACGCCATGGAGCTCCGGCTGCGGCCGCTCGATGCCTGCCTCCCCGTGCACGGCCGCTCGATGCCGTGGAGGTCCGGCCGCGGGCGCTCCACGCCCGGCTCACGTGTCTCCCCGCGTCGACCCGCCTCGACGTCATGGAGGTTCAGCCGTGGCCCTCCTCCCCGTGTCGGTGGAGGGCGCACACCACCTGCGCGGCTATGGCAGCAGAGACACCGCTCGCGGCTGAGGCGGCAGTAGAGGCGGCCGGTTCCGTGACGCCGAGGCGGAGCGCAACGGAGCACACGGCGCTCTTGGTGTGCCCTTGCCTGCCGCGCCGCCAAGACTAAAGCCGCCATCGCGCTGAGACGGACGCCGCCGCCTCCATGCCGAGCGCCGTTGCCTGCTCCGCCGAGGCCCCAGGACCGCCGCGGGCACCCCAGTGCCCTCTGCCCCCTCCGCTCAGCCCTGTGCTCTCTCTCTCTCTCTCTCTCTCTCTCTCTCTCTCTCTCTCTCCTTTTTTCTCTGCTCTTGCTCGTTGACCGCGCAGCAGTCGCGAAGGGATGAGGATCGGGCCGAAACCGCGGTCATGGCGGGTTGACTAGGCCGAAACCACGGTTGAATGGGCGCGAGGGCCATTTTTAAACGGTTTTGAGAATTAAGGGACCGCGTGTGTCTGGTTTTAGAGTTAGAGGGCTAGAAACAAACTACCGTCATAGTTAGAGGGCCAAAAATGGACTTTTTCCTTGATATATTCTCCCAAAGCCGATGAAGATGATTATTCTCCTTTTCCATCATACTGCATAAATCATGAAATAATCAATATATGCATGGTCAATTATTCAATGGAAAATCTAGCATATGTTCCCATTATAGTATTTGTTTAGGTTGACATATACAGGAAGGCCATTGAAACATACTTATTGTATACTCTGTTTCCATTTAAGGAACATCTAGCTAGCAGAATGTACCTAGCTCCTTAATTAGATAAGAAATTAAAGCAATCTGGAGAGATCACTGCTGCATATGCATGCATAATTAATTAGCTACAGTCTGGAGTTACAAATGAACTTATTCTCACTGTCGTTGCTAGCTATAGCTACTACTATATATCAAATTAAACTTTGGGGTGCATGCCTGGGATGGGGAGGAATCTGCAGCTCACAGGACAACTGGTATTGTCCATGCATGGAACAGAATCTTTGCATTGTCCATTACCAAGCTAGGACTACTCTCTCCTCAATCACTTATATATCTATAAGTAGTGACATTTTGGGCGTCGATATGGTCTTCAAAACACAACTGTATTTGCTGACTAGTATACTTTAGTAATAAAATATTTATGATGCATAATAACAATGTTATACTTTCTTAACTATTGTTACATGCAAATATACAAATTCAACGCGTAAAAAATGATATGCGATGATAAAAGTTTTGAATGGTTGACTTAAAAGGCGCGGCATGCATACCTCAAAGTTTGAGTTATGTGTGACAGTACAACATTAGAGCAAGGCTAATAATTTAGCCTGCTGCTGGCTAAATGCAAGTGCCACATCACATATAGTAAGCGATATAGACCATTCATATAATAGGTTGGCTGAGAGGTCAGCTGTATCAATACACAAGCAATTAATATTTTACAGTTGGTTCCCAATACATAAGAACTAAACGGTGACTCCCAGCTAGCTCTCAGCCAGCATCCGGCTACAAGGTACATTTTTCATCTCGTATTCTGCGTTTCAGCCGGCGAGAAGGTAAACCATCTCTCTCCTAACGTGGCAACTTTTCTGATGACCTGAAGCTCATCTCGCCGGCTCCAACACGTTATTATTCCTGCTCTTATGGAGCAAGCTAGCTAGGACACTTGAAGATAAATGAAAGGGTGGTTATATTAGCAGATATATAGATTAATAGATGGTGACTAAGCTATGATCTATACCCGAGGAGGGAAGGCGCACATTGGCTGAAGCAGGAAACCTTGGAATTCAATGCTCTCCTGCTTGCTTTCGTCACACACACACACATTGACATTCATGACTCATGACAGAGAAAGACAGGACCAGAGAGAGAGAGAGAGAGAGAGAGAGAGAGAGAGAGAGAGAGAGAACATAGCTAGGTTCAAGTGCAGCACCATTGTCCACAAGAAATACGCAAGCTCATGCTCCATCCATCCCATTCAATGTTGACCAAGCTGAATTCTACTACATATTAAACCATGATATGTCACTATCGATTTGATGGATGGGTTCAGTTGATGAGTACTCCTAGTTAAGGAGAGTGGCCGGATTTAATTCTATATATATGAGAGTGCAGGGGGTAAATCGGATTAATCTTTATATATTGGACGAGCGAGGCCGGTAATTTGTGCATGCAAGCTTGGTGAAAGATCTAATGTGTTTCATCTTCTTCATGGGACCGGCAGGCCGGCCGGCAAAATTCCCAACGACGTCATAAATGGGAGAGATCTATTTTGTACCATGAGCGAGTGAGGACAAGGAAGAGAGATGAATGAATGAAGGATACCTGAGGAGGGAGAGGAGAGGACATAGGAGAGGACGGAGGAGAGAAAAGAATACAGGTAAGGTGGCAGCAGCAGCAGCAGGCCTGGACTAGACCTAGGGATGCGTGAGATAAAGCCTGCAGGAGCTTCACGAGGGTGCAGGCAGGCAGGCAGGCAGGAGAGAGGAGAGACTTTTGTGTAGAGAGAGAAAGGCACGCAGGCAGCCATGGAGGAGAGCTCAGGCCTTTTCCTTCCTCTCCTTAAAGTTTAGCCCTTTTTTCATCCATGTTTAAAGACATACGTAGTATTAAATATAGACTAAAAAATAATTAATTACATAAATTATGACTAATTTGCGAGACAAAATTTTAAGTCTAATTAGTCCATGATTTGACAATGTAGTGCTACGGTAAATATACAGTAAACATGTGCTGATGGCGAATTAATTAGACTTAATAAATTCATCTCGCGGAGTATCTAGGACTTCTTTAATTTGTTTTATTATTACTATCCGAACACTATCCTAATGTGACATCTGATATGACATCCTAGACTTTTAGGCCCGACTGGTGTTTAGATCCGGTGACTAAAATTTAGGAGATGCGTCGTGTCGGTGTTTCGGGCCGGCGGGTCCTCAACCAACTAGTAAATTTGTACTACGTGTTCCTAATCCCGGATGGTGATACAAAGAGACACAAGGTTTATACTGGTTCGGGTAATGAGCACCCTACGTCCAGTTTGAGAGATCGATCTTGTATTCCTTGCACCGAAGTGCTCGTAGTAGGGGGTTACAAGCAGGGCGAGAGAGAAAGCTAGTCCCAGGTCTCTACATGGAGCGGCGTGGATTGCTTGAGATGTTGATCTCAGGCAGCGGGGAAGCTCGAGCATTCGTCTGTGTGTTCATGCGTGAGTTCGTTGCGTGGCCATATGCCTAATCGTCCGTGTCCCTCTCTAGAAACGGCCCAAGTCCCTCCCTTTTATAGTTGAAGGGGGACCAGGGTGATACATTCGCTAGCTACATGGCGTCGTGCGGACGGAGGCGGCATGTCCAAGCCCTGTAGCCTGTTATGTGGCGACGTGGGCGACGGAGTGGTCTCGTCCTTGAAGTACTGGGGCGACACGCCGGTCGCATCTGATCCTGTGCGTCGTGGGTGCTCCAGTGTTATCTCGGAGCGGGCGTGGCGATCGGCGTGCTGGTCACTGTGTGTTGACTGCACGAGAAGCCGAGGCTCAGTAGGTGCCGAGGCCGAGCCATCGTGGGGGTCTCGGCAGACGTGAATCCCGAGGTCGCCGAGACCCTGATGTAAATTGCCGAGGCTTGGAGGGAACAGTTGGTCTCGTACGCTGATTCCGAGGCTATGGTGACCCGGACTAGACTCCCCATGCCGCGTTGTCTCCGGGATGGGGGTTACGTGGCACAGTGTAGTGCAGGCGCTGATCGTGGGCACAGCACCAGAACACAATGGCCGGTAATTCTAGCCGCGCCCTGTCCTGGTCGGTATGGCGTTGATGCGACTTCTTGTCCCGTCGGCCACTCTGCGGTGTCGAGCCGTTGTCCGGCTGAGATTGCGGGAGTGGTTGACGCATTAATGGGACGTGACGCTCTGTCGGGGAGCCCGGTCGAGGCAGAAGCGATGGGTTATTGCCGAGCAAGCCTCGAACGATACAGAGAATCGCTGTCTCGTTCGAGGCTTTACGCGCGGGGCCTTGGGCGAGACGGAGAATTGGTTCCTCGTCGAGGCCTCCCGTGCGAGGCCTCTCGCGAGGCAGAGACTTGGCAGGCCGTCGAGGCCTCCCGTGCGAGGCCTTGCGTGAGACGGAGAGCCAGTGGGCTCGGACAATGCCAGAGGTCAACCGATGGTTCATCTTTTGGCTTCGTCTTTGATAGGACTTAAGTGATTCATTCGGTAAACGTTCGGGGTACCCCGTTTTATGGTACCTGACACGTCAGAAGGATGTTGCATGGAGTGTTCGGATACTAATAAAAAAACAAATTACATAATCCGTCAGTACTCCACGAGACGAATTTTTTAAGCCTAATTAATCTGTCATTAGCATATGTTATTGTAGCATCACATTGTCAAATCATGGATTAATTAGGCTTAAAAGATTCGTCTCGTAAATTAGTCGTAAACTATACAATTAGTTTCATAATTAGTCTATATTTAATACTTTATGCATGTATTAAACATTCGATGGAACAGCCACCGGGGGCAACCAAACATCACCGATGCCTCACTCTCAGCTCAGCATCAGCTGCGTCTCCTTCATTCTCTCTCTCCTGCTGAAGCTCTGATAGCATGGCCATGGCCTGCTGAAACAGCTAGTACTCGCACCCACATCAGCCTTGCATATGCATGCGTCGCCTGTCTTCTTCTTCCGGCCCTCTCCTCTGGCGTGGCCTGCTCCTGCTGCGTTGCTGTTGCTGTTGCTGCACCTGCACCCCCGATCGATCGATCGCCATTATTCTATTGCTCTCTCATGCATGCTGCATCACCATGGCCATATTTAGTAACCACCATATCCATCATGGGCAGACCCCACCTCGTGCCCTAGTTACCACGACAGGCCATGGATCTTTCGTCCTACCTGATCCCCCATCCGTCGACTCCCTTCCGCAATAAATACCCGGATATGATGATATCAGAGGAGGGAAATGGAAGAAAAATGTGGCAAATGAGAAATACAAGAACATGCAACTTATTCATATGGAGTATTGTGGTTATTGATTCCTTGGTTCTGAATCATAGTTCACTTTGGTTTTGTCTTTAGTCATACGGAGTATTTTTTCTAACTTGTTTAAAGATACAGAAGTCTGACTTTGCATAAAACCAAAATGAACTATAATTTGAAATAGATGGAGTGTTAACGCCGTGGAATAGAAAGCAATGTACTCTTTCCATCTCAAAATATATATTCTTCGGCATTTAAATTTTGTCCAGGATCTTTGAGAATCCATTCTGCATATTAACCAACCATCTATATCATTGATTAGCCCAAGATGGCACACAGGTAAGACAATCGGGAGCTGACCTACCTTTTAATCCGGGGCATGATGGACTTCACACTTAAATTACTACTTAATTTGTCCCACCTTTATATTTTGGGACGACATACGCGAAGTAATATATATGAGTAGCGTAAAAGGAACGAAAATTAAGTTTGAATGGAAGAGGATGATCAATCTATTCATATTGTGAAAATAAAATAAGGTCTCAAAGGAAAAAAAGAAACAATATATTCTCTCTCCCACAAGGAAAACATAGGTACAAGAAATTACATGTGAGCTCAACCAATTTGATTAGGGAAACAATATAGCTCAAATTAATCAAGTCAATGGAATGAGATAGCCCATGGAAAATGGTCATTACAAGAGAACATGGATGCTAGAAAATTTAGGCTTTGTAGCATGAGTTTGCGGTATGAAGCAAGTGATGGAAAGGCACAGAAAGTCACCTGCAAATGATGCAAATGTAACCTCCAAGGGTGCTAATATTCAAGTCATTAATGAAGGAATGGTTCCATTGGATAACAGAGTTGGCTTGGGCTACACATACTCAAGATTAAAATCACAGTAGATTAGGGAGTGGCTACGTTAGATTGAATTCAACAAGAAATTTAAGAATCAGAAAAATATTTGTCATTCAAAGCATGAGGTAGTTCTGATGTTAGGTATAGGCGGCTTAGCGAGGAAATACCTACAAATTGAAGATACTACATATTCAACCTCAAGTAATAACATGAGCGGGGCAGAGCCAGGACTAGACGAAGGGGGTCCGATCCTTGGTGCTTTTGTTTTGTCTAGATAGGTGCTTAACTACTCAAATTTGATTTCCTAGATATTCTAAGAAGGAATGCATATACATCAAGATTTATTGAGTATACATGGGCTAGAGAGTGTTGTGGTATCGGCAACACCACTACTATAGGTCCATGGCCGCTGGGTACAAAATCGGTATTACTATCCAAATCGAACCTGACAGAGAGGGTAATCGGCAATGATGAGCTTGCATATCACTTCCAGTTCCCAAACTCCATAGTGATAGGAAGACATCATCACTACCGGGTCAAGGCTAAACCCACCAATGATAGGATAAGGATCACTGTTGGGTCAAGCCTCTAACCAGCAATGAGAGTATGATCCTCATTGTTGAGTTAGTGGCTTCAACACGGCAGTGCCCTTTATTTCTTAATTTTTATTGATATAATTTTTATTACATTTAAACAAAGGTTATTGTCTAACATTTTACTCATCACTGACTCCACCTCAGTGATAGGTGACATTGAAGAAGTTGTACAATATTTGGTCAAAACATCGGAACAAAACTTTAGTCATGTATATACAGGGTGAGAAATTGTTGATCACTTATATTCAAATAAATTAACAGAGTGTCGGTGTTTTGGGTCTGGCGGGTCCTCAACCGACTAGTGAAAGTGTACTGCGTGCCCGTAATCCCGGATGGTGATGCAAAGAGACACAAGGTTTATACTGGTTCAGGCAATAGGTGCCCTACGTCCAGTCTGAGAGAGCGATCTTGTATTCCTTGCACCGAGGTGCTTGTAGTAGGGGCTTACAAGCTGAGCGAGAGAGGGAGCTAGTCCCAGGTCTCTGCGTAGAGTGGCGTGGGTTGCTTGAGATGTTGATCTCTTGCAGTGAGGAAGCGTGTGTGTTACAGAGCGTTGTGCATTGCTTGCATGTGTGAGTCTCCTTTTTTTTCCCAGAAGCGGCCCTGATCACTCCCTTTTATAGTCGAAGGGAGGCACAGGGGCAGTACATGTATTTGCTACGTGGTGTTTTGTGAGCAGAGGCGGTATGTCTGAGCCCTGCAGCTCGTCACTGTGGCGGCATGGTCGGTGGAGCGGCCTTGTCCTCGGTGCACTGGAGCGACGTGCCGGTCACGCCTGATCCTGTGTGACGTGGGAGCTCCTGTGGTGGCATGCACGCCTTCTTCTGTTGGAGGCATGCCGGTCACTGTATGTTTGACCGGCGCGGAGAGCCGAGGCTGGGTAGATGCGACGGCGCGGGTGTACTGACTCCGAGGATGCAGGAGCTTGGCCCTATGCACGACATGGGAGCTCCTGCGGCTTGACGCAGGGCATGGCGCGTACTGCGGACGACATACCGGTCCTAGAGTGCTGACAACGTAGAGAGCCGAGGCCCAGTCGGTGCAAAGGCTGAACCATTATGGGGGGCTCGGCGGGCGTGAGTCCTGAGGCTACAGGAGCCTGGAAGCGGATAGCCGAGGCTCAGAGGGAGTAGTTGGTTTTGTACGTCGATTCCGAGGCTACAGGGACCCGGACTTGACTTTCCATGCCACGCTGTCCTTGGAGCAGGGTTTAGGCAGCACAGTGCAGCGTGGGTGTCAGCCGTGGGCACATTGCCGAGCACAGCGGCCGGTAACCCCTGCCCCGTCCTGTCTCGGACGGCATGGCGTCGATGTGACTCCCGTCTCATCGGCCACTCCGCTGTATCGTGCCGTCGTTCGGCTGACGTCGCGAGAGTGGTTGGACGCGTTAGTTGGATGTGACGTCCTGTCAGAGAAGTCGATCAAGGCGGCGGCGACGGGGTTGATGCCGAGCCGGCCTCGAGCGAGTCGGTAACTGGGTGCTTGTTCGAGGCCTCGTGGCGCGGAGCCTTGGGCGAGTCAGAGAATCCTTGGGTCGAGCCAGCTTCGGGTGAGCCCAGATACTGTTCGAGGTGGGCCGCATGGTCCAGTCGGGCCTCGGATAAGGTGGGGGTTTGCCGGTGGTTATCTCTTGGCTTCGATATTTACAAGGCCTAAGCGATTTTTTTGGTTCTTGCTTAGGGAACCCCTTTTTATGGTACCCGACACAGGAAAACTTAGAAATCAAGCTCTGGAGTTATTGTTGAGCATCATAATGTCTTGGTGTCATAGAGGCGGTGGTGGAGAGGTGCGACCCACATGCCAAAAAAAACTATGACCTTTGGTGAGAGTGAGACAAAGAGAATGACAAAGTCATGGATCAACATATGCATACACTATTGGAAACTCGAATTGCCTTGTGGGTGATGAATTTTTCTGTGCGTTTTTTCAGTACGCACAGAAAAATTACGATTATTCTGTCGGTTCCAAAATATCCCGACAGAAAAATACAAAAACCCATAGAATAAATGTATTATTTTTCTGTGCGTGACAATACACACACGAAAAAATCAGCACTGACAGAAAAATGCAATTTATTCTGTCGGTTCTTTAAAAATGCACAGAAAAAACAATATATGCACGCATAGGATAAAAAAACAAAGAAGTCCTAACCCTAACCCGCCGCCCCCAAACACCCTCGCACGCATGCTCTCTCGGACACGCCTGCTCAACTCTCCTCACGCATGCACGCACACGCTAGGCCACCACAGCTACGCACGCCCGCCCGCCCCGCCACCTTCTTCTTCCCCGGCGGGTGGCCGCCCCTCCCCTCCCCCTTCACCCGGCCCCAGCGCCCCGCCCCTCCCCCTTCTTCTTCCCCGGTGGGCGGCCGCCCCTCCCCTTCCCCTTCTTTACTCGGCCGGATCCAGTCCTCCCTCTCCTAAATCCGACCGGTGGCTGCAGTGGTGGTGGTGGTGGTGGCCGGCGGTGGGGCATGATGGTGGAGGCGACCCTCCCCTCCCCCTTCTTCTCCCCCGCCGGCGCCCCTCCCCTCCCCCTTCTTCTTCCCCGACGGGTGCCCCTCCCCTCCCCCTTCTTCACCCGGTCGGATCTGGCCCTCCCTCTCCCGGATCCGACTGGTGGTGGTGGTGGTCAGTGACGGGGCGTGGTGGTGGCCCTCCCCTCCCCCTTCTTATCCTCGCCGGCACCCCTCCCCTCCCCCTTCTTCTTCCCCGGCGGGCGCCCCTCCCCTCCCCCTTCTTCACCCGACCGGATCCGGCCCTCCCTCTCCCGGATCCGGCCGGTGGCTGCGGTGGTGGTGGTGGTGGGCGGCGACAGGGCGTGGTGGTGGCGGTGGCCCTCCCCCCCCTTCTTCTTCCCTGGCGGGTGCCCCTCCCCTCCTCCTTCTTCTTCTCCAGCGGGTGCCCCTCTCCTCCCCCTTCTTCACCCGGCTGGATCCCGCCCTCCCTATCCCGGATCCGACCGGTGGCTGCGGTGGTGGTGGTGGTGGCCAGCGGTGGGGCGTGGCAGCGGCGGCGGCCCTCCCCTCCTCTCCCCCTTCTTCTCCCCCATCGGTGCCCCTCCCCTCCCCCTTCTTCACCCGGCCGGATCCGGCCCCCCCTCTCCTAGATCCGGCCGATGGCTATGGTGGTGGTGGTGGTGGTGGCCGATGGCAGGGCGTGGTGGTGGCGGCGGCCCTCCCCTCCCACTTCTGCTCTGATATTTTGATCATGTCTATGGTTGAGGTTTATTAGAGTTGTATAAGATGAATTTTAATGGGAGAAGTGATGATATCATAACATAGGAGATATCTGCATTCACTATGATGATCACATCATGCACTACCATCTGATCTCTCTTTAACATTTCATTTTTACTATAAACTTTTGCCAGTTTTATAGTATCTTGTAAGTCAGCAGTAGTTCTCTAAAGTCTAAATAGTTATTTGTTGGTTGTTGTATTTTTTATATGCAATCTGTGATGCAAATTCTCATTTCCTGAATCACTGTGATTATTGCAACAAAAATCACCATCTTTCGACTGAGATTGCACCGCAAATTTAGTTTTTATTGCATTCAGAGTATGTTTTCTAGTGTAATTTGTTGTAGTCAATGCCATTTGGTATCTGACTTGCGGTCATTCTTTGTGATTGTGTGTCTCGAAACATGGCAGAATACAAGGGGGAATGGATCTTGCGACACTGGTTGCTTATTTATGAGTTTCTAGTTACTATATGCCAGTTTACATGTTCTGATTGTTCTAATGATCATGACTGAAAAAAC
Organism: Miscanthus floridulus; assembly: GCF_019320115.1. Classification (NCBI taxonomy): domain Eukaryota; kingdom Viridiplantae; phylum Streptophyta; class Magnoliopsida; order Poales; family Poaceae; genus Miscanthus; species Miscanthus floridulus. Next base: position 66,759,825 of record NC_089587.1, on the reverse strand, counting down.
TGATGATTGTTTTTTCTTAGCTAGTTAGCCAGCTAGGTGTAATTTATTTTCTGAATATAATCTTTTGTTTTTTCTTAGCTAGCTAGCCAGCTAGTGTAATTTGTTTTCTAAATACAGTCTTACTGTTATTATTAGAGTTCACTTGATTGGCCTTTCTACTAGTGGCATCTTGACTGAAAACTGATGTGAATGGATTAGTAGCATACTTAATAGCCGATCCATCTAGAAACTGAGTTCTGAACGTGGTCATGTATCTCGCAGCTCCCAAGGGAGAAGATCTCTGACAGGATGAAGAACTTATAGGAGCTCGTTCCAAACTCCAACAGGGTACTCGATTGCATCCTCTTCGACTATTTCTTGTCAAAGAACAGTCGACTGTAGTACATCAGTTTCTGAAACCTGTGTTTATCCTGTGCAGACTGATAAGGCATCCATGCTTGAAGAGATCATCGAATACGTCAAATTTATCCAACTGCAAGTGAAGGTTCGCTCACCACCACCACCATTCCTCTGTTCCATGCTGTCTGGCTTACCATCCTCTCGTCTGCTGATCTGTATTGCCTGTCTTTGATTGAAGGTTCTTAGCATGAGCAGGCTGGGCGCGACGGAAGCCGTCGTCCCTCTCCTGATGGAGTCCTAGACTGAGGTAAATCACATCACGCGAGCCTGAATGAACTCAGAATACATTGCGCGTGCTTCTTGTGACTAGGCTGCTGCTAGCAATGTAGAGCTCTGGTGGCCTTCTCCTGTCCCCGAGGTCAGGCTCAGGCTCAGGCAGGCAGTGGGCAGGTAGGTAGCCTGTCATCATCTGAGGCCCGGGACGGCGCGACGTTCAAGCATGAGGTGGCGCAACTGATAGGAGCAGCAATGAAAGAGCTAAGAGCTGCTCATTTTCAATGGTAGCAACATCGATCTGGTTGTCAGCATAGTAGTGCAATAGTTATCAGTAGTGAAATTCATGAACTGCTGAGATGAGATGGTAATGCTTTTGAATGTATTGATGCCGGAACATTTGGACATCATTTACATGTAGCCTGGATGCTATGAATGAATGTGCTGAATATTTGGACTCTCTTTATATGCTGTGATGAAATTACTTAATGGACAGTCCATATTTTAATATGTTGTTGCTACTGTTTCCAAATAATTATTGTTTCTAATTTGTTGCATGGGTAAGTGTATATTATTCTATTGGTGGTCTGTTAACACCAGAAAAATACAATTTTTCTGTATGTTCACCTAACCCGATAGAAAAATACAATTTTTTTTCCTGTGAGTGCACCTCTGCAACTTTGACGGGACAACACTAACAGAAAATGATTTTCTGTCGGGTTTTTTCTTTTTTCTGTGAGGAATAATGCACATAAATTTTATTTTTAATATGGTCGAACACAATTTTTCTGTACGTGTAACACCCATAGAAAAATTGTTTCTGACGGCGAACACACAGAACAATTGAATTTTTCTATCATTATATTTTCATGTGTATTTTTTCTGAGGGTATACCGTTAGAAAAATATTTTTTTGTGTGTTTTCGCACACACCGAAGAATGCGAGTTTCCAGTAGTGATATGTTGTTGACATGATTTTTAGTTACATCAAAGCTATATTATGCCTAACCTATATAATTTGCAAGGATTACCTCATCACTAGTTGTTTCTTATGAGATACCTACGTACAATAGAAGTCCAAACACTAGTGGCTTCTAACCATTAGATTGCATTATTTGTTATTTATTGTTATATATTCTGAGCTTACTGTTGAAATCGGTAGTGATCATCGAGTTCTTGATTTTGGAGCTGGCTTGCAGCCGGCCTAGCTCGTTACCACGAGCCTGCGCTCCCACTGGTCCCAGGTCCGATGGAGCTACAACATATAAGATTTTGGGCCTTCCTCAACCCAAAAGACTAGCCTGAGAGGTGTGAATTATCCCATCTTATATGTTGTGGGCCTTCCTCAATCCAAAAGACTAGCCTGAGAGGTGGAGGTTATGCCATCTTATATGTTGTGCTCTCCCACCGTCGCTACACGATGTGGGACTAAACCCCAACAATCTCTCCCTTAGTCATACATCGGGGTCCCCCGCCATATGTGACGCTTGAGATTTTTATTAGGTTTAGCTTTTTCGACCATGGGCTCTGATACCAATTGTTGAAACGGTGGTGACCACCGCTCCCCCACCGTCGCTACATGATGTGGGACTAAACCCCAACAATCTCTCCCTTAGTCATACATCGGGGTCCCCCGCCATATGTGACGCTTGAGATTTTTTATTAGGTTTAGCTTTTTTGACCATGGGCTCTGATACCAATTGTTGAAACGGTGGTGACCACCGAGTTCTCGATCTAGGAGCTGGCTTGCAGCCGGTCCGGCTCGTTACCACGAGCTTGCGCTCCCACAGGTCACCACCGAGTTCTCGATCTTGGAGATGGCTTGCAGCCGGCCCCGATCTTGGAGCTGCCTTGCAGCCGGTCTGGTTCATTACCACGAGCCTGCGCTCCCACAGGTCCCAGATCCACCAGAGCTACAACATATAAGGCCTTGGGCCTTACTTAACCTAAAAGACTAGCCTAAGAGGTGGGGGTTATCCCATCTTATATGTTGTGTTCTTCCACCATCGCTACACGATGTGGGACTAAACCCCAACACCTACTAGCTACCTATACAGTGCTTTAGGTGCTAGCTGACGGTGGTCAAAGATAGTGGCAGGAAAAAGAAGAAAAAGGAAAGAAAAGAGAGAGAGGAGAACCAAACAAAGATCTGCCCTCGAGAATCCTGATTCCGAGTATAGTATATAGAGTTTACAGAAACTTATAACTGTCCATGATAGTGCTAAAAGAGATTACACCGAAAACTATATGCCGGACAAGCACAAGCTATATATGCAGAGATAGAAAGGGACAACAGACCGGAGCTACTCTATATTATATATGGGGATTGTCGTCAATTAGCGCTAGCTAGTGACTAACTGTCAAGGCATGCGTGCATAGAGATATATTGGATCATGTATAGGTACCTAGATGTTAAGGCAAACTTTGCCCCACCTTCTAAGCATGCAATGCATATTGCCCCTGATCTGCAGCAGCACCGTGACAAGCTTGCAAGTTCTATCTCTCCAGCTCTTTGCCTGTGCCGCCCTTAACCTTTGTTCTTGTAGCCTCACACACGACACCTGCTGGCTGCTGCTGCTGCTGCACTACCATGCATATCTAGGAAGGACTACTAGTACTGGTAGTACACAACTCTTTCTTGCAAATAAAATTTAGCTTATACTAATACTTATACTAAAACATTGCGAGAGAAAAATACCGTTTCATTATTGAAAAGTAGCTCAAGCGAGCAGGTGATTATTTATCACCTCATCAGTCATCAAGCTGCCTTAGCTTCTTCCTTCCTTAGCTTCTTCTTCCCCCTCCTGTCTTGCTATTGCTAGCTCCTCCCCATTCCCCTATAAAGCCCTCACTTATGTGACCACTCATGGGCTCCCTCTCCTCTCCCCCTCTCTCTGAGAGACAGCATCAGCAGCAGCTTCTCTTCTTGCTAGCTAGCTAGCTAGGTTTACATACACGCTGCACTTGGGAGCTAGCTCGTCTACTACAGTGTGTGGTCGCTGTACCAAGGCAAGCTGCAAGAAGGGGTCGCCGGGGGCGGTGCTGTCCGTGTCCGTGGGCGGCCGGCCGGCATGGACAACATCACGCACAACTCGAGCAGCAGCAGCGCATGGGATTTGGACATGAGCCTCGGCAGCCACCACCACCCGCTCCTCTTCGACAGCCATCCCAACCCGGGGCCGCCGCCGCCGCCGCCGCCGCCATTACCCTTCCACCTCTCCTCATCCCATCCTGCACACCACCATCCTCCACCGCATCCTGCACACCACCACCACCATCCCGGCTTGGATCCTTCGCCATCTTCCTCCCTGTTCCCACCGCATCACCACCACCACCGGCTCCACCTCCTCGGCCTCGACCTCGATCCCGCCTCCCATTCTCACGGCCACCACCGGCACCACGAGTACGGCGGCGGCGGCCACGGCGAGCAGCAGGAGCCCGGCGGCGGCGGGCACGAGCATCAGGAGGAGATGAGGCAGCAGCAGTACGAGGCGGGCGGCGGCGGAGGAGGGCAGGAGGACCGCGGCGGCGGTGGCGCCGAGGACGTGGAGGAGGAGCTCGGCGCCATGAAGGAGATGATGTACCGGATCGCCGCCATGCAGCCGGTGGACATCGACCCGGCCACCATCAAGAAGCCCCGGCGCCGCAACGTGCGCATCAGCGAGGACCCGCAGAGCGTGGCGGCGCGGCACCGGCGCGAGCGGATCAGCGAGCGCATCCGCATCCTGCAGCGCCTCGTCCCCGGCGGCACCAAGATGGACACCGCCTCCATGCTCGACGAGGCCATCCGCTACATCAAGTTCCTCAAGCGCCAGGTGCAGGAGCTCCAGCACCAGCCGCCGCCGACGCAGCAGCAGTACCCGGTGGCCGCCGGAGCCGGGCCCAGCACCTCAGTCGTGGGCGCGGCGGCGCCAGGGCGACCCGTTGGCGGGCCGCCGTTCCTGCCACTGGGTCCAGGGCCGCTTATTGACTGGGCCGGGCTCGTCAGGCCCGTCGACATCCACGGGCCGACGTCGTCGTCGTCCTCGTCGTCGATGGGCGGCGCCCATGCCGCCCTAGGCTTCGGCTTCAGCAGCGCCGGCGGCCAGAGCAGCCATGGAATGCACTGAGCGAGCTGTCGAGCGAGCGAGGAGGGCAAATTAATTAAAGGAGCTTCCTTTTCTTAATTTGTAGCAGATCAGATTAACTAGGAATCATCAGTCTATCCATGATAGACGATGATGGTGGATCGATTGGTGGATGGAGATGATGAGATGACGAACTAGAGATATATCAGAGGTAATTTTGATTTGATCATAATATAATCATTCTAGCTAGCTAGTCAGCTCTTGTGATAAATCCAGGGTAGTAATCCATGTGTTCTCATCAGTTCTCTCCCAGTCTCCGGTGTTAATTCATGTTTTAATTTATCATCAAAGTAAACTAATCAATAAGTTTATTAGCTAGGGTTTGTGCCAATTTTTACCGGCCCTTCTTCTTCGTCTTGATCAGTTCATCAGGGCAGGTGTATTTCTTGCTGTACTGCTGTTCTTTTCTCCCCAACTCCCTGATTAATTATATAACATATATACATACATATCCCTGAATGTTCATCATATATAATATCTTTGGGAAATTTCAACCATCAATATCTAAGGAAGGAATAATGAACTGACCCAGAATTTAAATTGAATCTTAGGGACGGCGACAGTATGTACTAGATGCTATGCTACACACATATAAAATTGTCCATGCATGCATGATGTGTTGTTGTGTCGTTGTACTAGCATTGCTGGCTTGCGTGTGGTGTCACCGTGTCATGGTGGCAAGCATTCCATCATCCATCATCCAAGCCTGCAGGCTGCAGTCACAGGGCTGGTTGACTAGCTACATATATACTCCGTACACTACTACCTGCTGTATGCTTCAGCTTCAGCATAGATACTCCTATGTAATAGATGGATGGATCAGAGAGTCGATCCATGAATGCAGATCGCTTTTGCTGGGCCTGGTTTAGTTGACGATTTTTTTTTGGAAATGATATTGTAGCATTTTCATTGTTATTTGACAATTAGTGTCCAATCATAGTCTAATTAGGTTTAAAAGATTCGTCTCGTGAATTTCGTCTAAACTGTGTAATTAGTTTTATTTTTTTATTTATATTTAATGCTTCATGCATGCGTCTAAAGATTCGATGTGACGGGAAATCTTGAAAAATTTTGCAAAATTTTAGGAACTAAACAGGCACTGTTATTGTTAGCGGTTTGTCATACTACTAACTACTTTGCATTTTTGTTTTGATTCATTCATTTCATTAATTAATTCAAGAGATACTCTTATATACTACCTCCACCCCAAGAAAACCAATTCAAGGCCGACCAAAGATGAAACTATCTTAATATAAGTTTGACTAAATTTGTAGAAAATATCATAAACATGTATAACTTTGAATGGGTATATATACGCTATAAAAATATATTTCATAAAAAATCTACTGATACTAATTTAGTATGAGAAATATTGGTTATTTTTATATAAATTTAGCTATAAGCTTGAAATCATTTGACTTAATAACACTACTTTAAAATTGCATCTTTGTTTTTTTTTGGTGGTGGTGGTGGAAGGAGTATATACACATATATTTTTCTCTTGAAATTTTTATATATACTAGCTAGTGTATATATAATGGACCTCCTGCAGGAAGGAATAGGGAGATGAGGAGGTAGAGCTACTGGTAGTCGTAGTAGATAGGATGGGAGGGGTGGTGGAGGATGAATTATTGGTGCAAGGTATTCAGTGCCATGATCAGTCATAAGTGGTGAGGTGCTGAATTCTATGCATCAAGAGACAGAGAGAAAGAGAGAAAAATATTGGAGATTTTGGTTGGAGAGAGTTCCCAGAGGATCGGACCAAACCAACCATCGAAAAGCTGTGCGTGACGACCTCTCTCTAGCTACACCGATCGTCGTCTACCACCTATGGCATGCATGATGTCTAGTGGATCACGCTTACCTCACCACCACCCTACCCTCTCTAGTACGGAGTAGCCTGCATGCACCGTGCTGCTCTTAGCTAGCATCGAAAAAAATGACAATGTTTTGTGCTCTTTTTCTTCGTCCCACCCTTGCCAAAAATTCCATTACACATATATGCATGCATGTACAGGATATATATGCTTCTAGCAATGCAATTCATATTATTATTTTCTGGAGAGCACGTTTACTAATTATTGTACTAATTATTTTCTGGAGAACACATTTTCTGGAGAGTACATATATGCATGTTTAATCCAGATCAAACACAGGTTAAACACATGCCATGCACATGTTCATATTTTGATGTAATCTGAAAAAATGTTCATATTTTGATGTCAAGCTTGCATTATGTATAGTTGTATAATTTCAGCCTTCTAATGTGCATATGTATAATGATAATGGCACTTGAATTATCTGAAGCATAAAACAATTTTTTTCTTCTAATATTTGACATGTTCTGAGATGTTAATTATTCTCTTTGTCTTCACAAAGCCCAGCTGTATTATGTCAATTACTACTCCCCCTTGTTTCTCCTATATTTTTTTATAATCACCATGTTCGCTGGTTGGTTTCAACCAGCCTAAACCAGTCAACCAACAGTGTTTTTCTCTCACAACAAATCAGCACCAGCCAGCCCAAACCAGCCCAGAAACTAACCAGCGAACAGGCCGAATGTCAGATCTAATGAAAATAACGACATATTCTACATCACACTTCACATATAACTAATGCTCTAATGCATATAAGGATGCTTTTGACGTCTTCAGATTGCAAGACAACTGATTGTTGTTCAAGACCACACAATGAACTTTGTACGAGTTGGTTTTATATTTTCCCCCAATTATAAGGCATGTAAAGAGTGCACCATGGTAACCTAATATAGCAGGTCTTGTGCATGCAAATGCATTCACAACGAGCTGAAATGAAGTAATAAGATACCATGCTTGTAAGATGCACGTAAATCATGCGTGTATTTTGATTTTTTTTTAATTTACACACTCATTTTCAACAACTTCTAAATCAAAACACAAACATTTGATGCCATAAAAGAATTTAATTTGTGTACCTTCAAGTAGTGATGCTGAATTTATTTCTATGTATATAGATATCTAGCGCAATTGCACGCTTCACCATTAAAAGGACAAGTATGTTTTTCACCATTAAGAATGATGAAATAACACTTATCTGGCCCAATTGGTAGCTTCATTTGAGCCCAATTGTTGACCTAATCTAAACATTATGTTTGTTAATAAAGAGCGATGAATCAATCGTATGTAATTCCACTTTGTGTCGATACACTCATCAATCATTGTGTACATGCATGTATACAATGCAGATTGCATATGTTACATTGTTGCTGTATTGGTGCACGCCGATATGTGTGTTCCATTCACAAGAGGATTCTATATATCTCAAATGGCAAAGCCTAGGTATATATGCCAGGAGAAAGTGCAACCTTGACACCCATATGAGTTATATGTTTTTTTTTTTAAAATGTAAGCTAAGGTTATAATACTTTAATTTCCCCTTCCGATTTTGATATAAAACCAAACCTATGCTCTCTCTTGCTGATCATCAGTTCAAACTCATTTGGAGTGCATTTGTCATCTACAACACTACAATGCTATGTTGATACATCTTTTGCAGTTTGATTCCATGTCAAAGTTTTGTTAAAAATACTAGGGAAACTTGAACAAAGGGTCCACATTTATACATGATGCAGTCTCGGTACAAAATGAACATGTAGAAGGGAACATACACCAAATGAAATTTTCCTTGAACTAGCTTAAGGAAAGAATTGGCATAAACGACACTTATGCAGTTTATGATATTCTAATATTTTTTAGAAAACTTGATATACCTTATTTTGATAACACTGTTGCTATAGAATTGTTGGGATTGGGCCAAATCATTGGAACAAATGTTAACAAAAAAATAGTAAAATGAAAATAAAATAGAAGTCTCAGCATGTTGCCTCCCCCCTCCCCCCCCCCCCCCCCCCCCCCCCCCCCCCCCCCCCCAACTCGTATGTTAAGCTAAGCCTGATTTTTTCCGAGACATTTGAGCTCACCCTCGTGTGTGCGGTTAATTATATGTTAATATAATATGGTAATAATGTATATATGATATAGTGTCACTCTTAAGTGTTACTTTAATATGGTTATGTGCATCTATATATATATCATACCAAGAAATATAGAAACAACGTAAATAAAAGTGATGGGTTATTATTATTATTACCACTAAATCAAAAGAATTACATAGGTAGGGAAACCAATTAATTTTCACACATGTATTGTGCTGATATTAATAAAAAAGAAGATGATCCATGCTTTATCTATATGTAGCAACTATCCAAGAAAAAGAGCATTGAAACCCTGACATTGGCTTAATGGATGTCCTGGTTTAGTTAAATTTATTTTTCTATTCCCTGGTTATTCCAACAGTACGCACTATTTCAGTCTCCACATCCACAGGAACATACATGGCAATTAAAAAAACTGCTTCCATTGTAAGGTAGTACCCTAAGTTGTTCCAGTGCGTTACATGTGTCATGTATCTTCAGAAACAGTAACAATATAGAAAATGAGCTCCCACTCATAGATACACACATACGGTCCTCATCGAAATATACACGTATATGCACATGCGCAGTGTGCATTACATGATCAAAAGAGATTTTGTAGGCCCTTGTATCAGGCTATCAGCAAGTTGTTTAAGCCACGTCTTATTTATGAAAGAAATGAAATGTGCATGCCATACACACATGTCACTACGTCAGAATTGCACTTCACTGCTGGTTCAAAATACCCCATCATTGTCGGATTTTGAACCGGCACAATCATACCGGCAGTGATGAGGGTAAGCTATCACTGTCGGTTTCTACAAACCGGCAGTGTTCTTCAACTTCACTGCCGATTCTTTACACAACCGACAGAGTTCAATTTCACCAACACTGCCGGTTCATAAGACCACCCGGTAGAGTTTATTTTCACCAACACTGTCGGTTTGTGTTTGAACCGGCAGTGATGGCTAAGCCAACGCTGCCGGTTTGTGGCTCCAGCCGGCAGTGCCATCACTGTCGGTTTGTTGCTAACCGACAGTGATGTTTACGACAACACTGCCGGTTTTCTGCTAACTGGTAGTGATGTCACGTTCGTATTTTATTGTTTTATAATTTATTTTAATTTATATTTTTTCGTGAAATCGGGTTTCGCTTTATATACGCTACTTAGACGACAGGTTCATCAATATTAAACATTACAAATGTTACAGTTACAGTTCAAATGTTCTTATCAAGATCTCGATCCCTCAAAATAAAAAAGAAATGTTCTCGGACTTCACAGATTGTGCAATGCTTCTCGGACTTCTTACAATAATTTGGCGAGCTGCTCTGAGCCATACTGGTCCTTGAACTTCATGGATTGTGCAATGGAAAATACTCCATCTTTTTTCAATACCTCGGCTAAGATGAATTTTGCCAACTCCGATTGCAGCGCGACGATCTCTATGTCTAACAGCCTTTCGTGGTTATATTTCTTGCGCCGTCGTTCAAAAAAGATGATATCATTTTGTTGAATGATTAGCAGACATAAATGAAATGTGGATTATACACACCAACTTATCGGCTTCTTCCGATTTTCCGCCGATGTAGCAAAGCATTGCCCGCATTACATAAAACCCGCATTCATTGTTTCCCGTTGGCTGTTTTAGGTACTTTCCCTCCATTTTGACAACCTTGAATGGGACCTGCGTCTCACCGATATGTCTTCTTCGGACACTGAGCAACATTAAAAGGAGAAACATTAGAAAGCGGTATGTGTGATTAGAAAATAATATGTTATTATGATCGTTTACTAATTCAGCACTGCCACCAGTGCATCCAGATGATGAAATGACTTTTTCTTTGAGTCCCACACCTCGATTAGATTTTTTGGCAAGATTAACACAAATGAAGACAAAATGGTGACTGCAATCACAGAATCCTAATTATCGAATAATCTTAACAAAAAAGAAGCATAAAATTAAAAGTTGAGAACACATACTCGCAGTTGTAGGCTAGAAGTATGTGGGTTTTATTTTTCATCTTGAATTCATCGAAAACAGCAATCAATCTTTGTTTCAGGTCTTTCACGTCACATCCATGGAGGCCTAGACATGTCTTCTCATTAACTTGCAAGGGATCCAAGAAGCCTATGTTATCCCATTTGCTTTTTAGAATGCAAAATTTTGCTATACATCTACATAAAATCATGGGAAGTGCTCAAAAGTTATCAATTTGTGTCCTGAGAGAGTAGTTAATTGTAATATTGTGCGTGTAGGGTACTTACATAGTCCACTGCGTCAATATTTATGTATCGAGAGAGCATTTCTGGTATAGCTAGAACAAGCACTCCCACTCGATATCGAATTTCTCTTCTTTAGGATAATTAAAAACATGTGGCGAACGGATAATAACCTCAAAACCAAAGTCCTCCGTCTCTGTTGTTGGAGCCATGTAATATTCATGCAACTGACGCATATATGTTGTCAAATTTTTATACTCATGATCGGGAACCAGAAGATTGCCCCTTTCATACTTCATTGCCGGTGTTGCCATCCCTTGTACATCATAATAGATGGTCGTGGCCTCTTCCATGGTTAATTTGGGGTTGTCTTTGACGAACTTCTATATCTTCCTTAAATCTTCATTGTGTATTTCATCGGCTCTTGTTGTAGCGTACTGATTCTGTGTTTGCCTTTCGAATTCGGACTTTAAACAAAAACGGAGGCAGTGAGGCACAGAGATTGAAGAAACTAATACAATCTTCCTTCGAGATGTGTGCTGTAAATTTTCCTTCCATCAAGTTTGTAACGCTGCCACTGAACGGCCTTTTTCTTTTTTGTTGGTCCACTTTGGGAGCATTAGCGATCGAATCCAAGGACCTTTTCTGTGATTGCGATAATGCCTTTGATCTTGTTTTGGGCTGAGGTGGAGGAGGAGGAGGATGACGATGGGAATTATGTTTTCCCGGGGCAGATGAAGATGGAGGAGGAGGAGTCTTCTGTTTTCTTGGGGCTGATGAAGATGGAGTCGGACGAGGAGGAATAGAAGGAGACCTCTATCTTCTAGGGGGTGATAGCAAGGGATGAGGAGGGGAGTGATCTCTATTGGGAGATGGTGAGTGATCATCACGGGTGGGCGAAGACTCACAGTCGTCCTCATCATCAGAGGACAATTGGTGGTCAAGCTTAATGAAGCACTTGCGCCAGGCCACTTGAGAGCCCTTGTTATGACTAAGTTTCAGCCTATCTTCCGCTGCGGGGTACTCAATGTGTATCTTGTTATACTTCTTATCAAGTATTCTGCCAATGGTGACGCAAGCGTACTCCTATGGAATTGGGTGGCCATTAATGGTCCCATCTCCCATAGGCCAGGCCTGGCCAAGTGCCACCTTGTCCTTTGTCCATTCCTGACAGATGTACAACTTGACATTGATGGGTTCCGTGATGCCGTCCACCGGATGAGGCACATTCGCATCTTCTTCGTTGAGCGGGGTTAATCCGTAGCTGCTGTGACCCCTAAACTGTGGGCTAAAGGCAGTAGGGGTAGGATTTTGTGGTACTCCTGACCCTTTAGATAGCAAAATTTGTTGGACTCATGCTTCAACAGTCGTCTCAATCCGTGCATCCATTTTTTCTTCCATCTCTTTTAGTCGCCTCAAATACTCTACCTCCTGATCCGCTCTACCCCTCGAGCGGCTCTAGTAAGTGTTAGATTCTTGGGGGAATGCTAGTTTCCAAGGAAAAACACTGGTTTCTCTAGTGCAACCAGGGTGCTCCTTGGTTCCGAGTGCTTGGGGTGAGCACGTCTGAAAGCTCTAGTTTGATTTTGGTTAATTGATGAAACTCTCAGTGCTAACCTAGTTTATCAAAGTAATTATGAGATAGGTAGCACTACTCCAAGTGATGAAGCAATGGCGAAGATTATGACGATGGTGATGGCATGGTGATGATCAAATGCTTGAACTTGGAAAAGAAGAAAGAGAAAAACAAAAGGCTCAAGGCAAAGGTATAAATAGTTGGAGCCATTTTGTTTTGGTGATCAAGACACTTAGCGAGTGTGATCATATTTAGGTTAGATAGCCGTACTATTAAGAGGGGTAAAACTCGTATTGAAATGCGGTTATCAAAGTGCCACTAGATGCTCTAACTAATTGCATATGCATTTAGGATCTAGTGGAGTGCTAACACCCTTAAAAGTATTTGTGAAAATATGCTAACATATGTGCATAAGGTAATACACTTGGTGGTTGACACATTTGAGCAAGGGTTAGGAACTTTATCGGTGGAGTGTCCACCCATAGAGTGCGGACAGTCCGACGGTGCCACCGGCACCCTAGACAGAAAAGATAGGGGTTCACAGAGTGACCGGACGCTTTTGGTGTAGTGACCGGACGCTGGGTTCAAAGTCCGGTCAGTAGCAGCAGTGAGCACGCGTCTCGGTCTTGTGACCGGACGCTGGCGCAAAGAGTGACCGGACGCTGGCCAGGTGCGTTCGGTCAGTGCTGACGTACGCTGACGTGAGGCGCACAGAGGAAACGTTGAGTGACCAGACACCGGGTGAGTCCGGTCATGAAATTTCGCATTTGAAACCTTACTAGAAACGATCGAACGCTGGGGTCCTGTGTCCGGTCACTTTCTAACTGACGCGTCCAGTCATCACTTGACCGTTGAGATCGGGCGATCGACGTTTGAAGCCGATGACACATGGCAAGCATCGGGCGACCGGATGCTGGGGTCCTGCGTCCGGTTGATCTGACTGGAGCGTCCTGTCACCCTATGTTGTGCCCAGTGAAGGAGTACAACTGCTGTATTTCGTGGGGGCTTCTATTTAAACCCCATGGCCGGCTCAAGCTCACTCTCTTGGCTATTTGCATTGACATAGCAACCTTGTGAGCTTAGCCAAAGCCCTCTCGCTCATCTCCATCATTGTTTCATCATCATTGTGAGATTGGGAGAGAATCCAAGTGCGTTGCTTGAGTGATTGCATCTAGTGGCACTTGGCATTCGTGTTTTGCTGTGGGATTCACTTATTACTCTTGGTGGTTGCCGCCACCTAGATGGCTTGGAGCAACGAGGATCGTTGAGCGAAGGTTGGTGATTGTCTCCGGCTTCGATGGTGATTGTGAGGGGTCTTGTGCCTTCCCCGGCGGAGAGCCGAAAGGTAACTCTAGTGGATTGCTCATGTCATTGAGTTACCTCACTAGTGGGTAGGTTCTTACGGTGTCCAATTGTGTGGACGAGGTTCGTGCAACACCTCTTAGCCACCGAACCACCAAGTGTTGGTCGACACAACGGGGACTAGCGTGCTGGCAAGCACATGAACCTCGAGAGAAAAATTGGTTGTCTCTTGTCCTTTGGTATTCTCCCAGTGTTTGATTTAGTATTCATCTTGTGATTGGTTCACTCCTCTACACGGCGGTATAATCACCCTACTCACTCATTTATATTCTTGCAAACTAGTTGTGGCAAGCTCTTTAGTGTAATTAGAATTAAGAGCTTGCTTTGTTATTTTAAGTTTATCTAGTGGAGCTCTTTAGAGTAGCAAGATTGAGAGCTCTTAGTGAGTAGTAACATTACAAGTTGTGTGCCTAGTAATCATTGCAACTAGAATTGTTGGATAGGTGGCTTGCAACCTTTGTAGAGCTAGAGCAAGTTTGCATTTCGCTATTTGTCATACTAATTAAATTGCTCTAGTTGATTTATAGATTTTTAAATAGGCTATTCACCCCTCCTCTAGCCATTTTAGGACCTTTCAACATCTTTCTCCCTATTAGAAGTGCGAGTCCCTTGCCTCACCTCCTCAGTTACCTAGGAGATCCTCTAGATGAGTTCGCTCATGGGTTGATTTGTGGAGCTAAAGCTCCCGTCCTCGGCGTGCTGTACATTCCTCCCCATACAGTATATTACCGATCTAGGCTCCTAATCGTTGGTCTCAACCTGAATGCCTTCCTCAGCAAGGCGATCCATCTTTTAAAGTTCTGCTTCAAATTCTGGTATCTTTTTGGCGTAGCCACGAGAGCCGAGATGATGAGGATTCATCGCTTTCTGTGAGTTCTCCTTATTCTTTCTGCTCAGTTCTAAGTACTCCTCGGATAACCTGTATTCCTTGAAATCCTACCAGAAGTCCTTCTGCTTGCTAAACTATCCATCATCGAAATCTGGCTCTTTATTTTAGAGAACAAAATTCTTGTACAATGTCTCCTTGAAATTCTTGAAGCATGTCCCCATTATTTTTTTTGCTTTTTTCTTGACTAACTCCCTATCATACTCGGTTGGAAAAGTGAAATACTCTAGGATCTTGACATCCCATATGTAATCCTTCTTACTTTCGGGAACCCTCCACGAGTCATAATCTTTCCCAATCCACTTCATGTACCTAATCGGGATGAAGTCCCTAACAAGTAACCCGAGGATAGTCTTGTATTTGGTCAAAGCTATAGGCGGTGAGAGTGGATCCCCGAATTCATCAAACTCAGTAATGTGCTAGTGTGCATTCCTACCAATAGGAATCTTTGACATGCCTTGCTTGGATCTGACCTTCCTGCTAGCCGAACCCTGTGGCTCCTTAGCCGGTGGAGGCTCCTACTAGAGACACCAAGTAAGCTATGATCCTCTCAATTGATTAGCGTGTGTAGCTACATAGTCACATGATACCAAAGTTACCTGGCCATCTTGGTCATTTTGACCCAGATCGAGCAGGCCAGATGGGGTCCATGGCTGCTCATTCTCACCATCTTGATTGACACCATCACCATTTATCGGATCATACGGCTCTTCCGTCCTAGCGATACTAGCCGCTTCTTGTTGCCGATCTGTTCTTCGGCGATGGGGTAACAGGCGACAATGAGTCATGGCTATGACATGATCGTGGTTAGTTTTGGCTGTGGACAACTACTAATAGCATATGTTCATATTATATATATATATAATATGTTTAATGCAAAGTCTAATAATAAGTCCACATTCAACAAAGTCAAATAATAGCATATGTTCACCTAGAACAAATTCATTGTTTGATTGACCACATACAACAAAGTCCACCTACTATTCTACGAAACTAAGCCTCCATCAACTTCCAAATAAGAAAAGCAATGACCATAGCCATAAATAAAAGCATGATATCTTTCCAAGACCAAGGAGCAATTCCCCAAATCTTCACATCTCCGTCAGGTGGCTTCTCTTCAATCTCCAGTGCTAGCGGATGGCCATGGTTTGCATTCATTGGACCACAGTAGGCTTGTTGCCCATGGTTTGCAAGGTAGGCCGGATGACTATAGTAGGCCCTCAAAGCTTCAGCTTATGTGTTATACTTTTTGTGCAAATTACCAAGGTAGCGATTGACTTGAGCATATCAATCTTCCTAGGTTCGAGAAATCCCAGGCATGTGACCAACATGCACTACATACCATACCATGGTTGCCTATACATTTAAGTAAATTAGGCATGTGGTAAGTGGTAATAGTAACTCACTAAACTAGGGAAGCTTAAGAGTAAGAACATTGTTTGACAATACATTATCAGTATTGCTGATGTGCAAGGTGAATAACCAAATTCTTCATTGTTCCCAATAGTCATATTATACCGATTGGTTTATGAATTATGGAGGAAGCTGTAATTGACTTATATAGTCATATCTTAATAAAATCCACTTATTCAGGTGTCACCTATCTATGTCATATTTTACATTGCCATTAGTATCTAAAAAACCTCTCATTGATGCATTGGTAATCCACACACTGTTATATCAAAATCTACATGAAACATGAGGCTTGGATACCACTGCTCTAATGAACAATATTTGTAGGTATGTCAATGGGGCTTTTGTTGTAAAAGGGTTGATGAACAAATAATAGAAAACCACATCTTCCAAGAAATTAAAAAATCAACTAGATGCATTTTTGGGATGCTGGTGCATGTTTGTGCCATTGAAATGTATCATTTCTTCTCTTGACTGACAGAGAGGCGAGAGCACACAAATTTGTACTTGAACATCAAATACGTAGCTACAGTGATTGTATCAAGATCACACAATACATCATCATCAGTAATCATCTAAAATCTAGTAGAAAAGACTATCTTGGTAAGGATGCTAAAAAGCTCATAAAAACCAGCAAATGCTCTTCGAAGTCACAAGGCAATTCTTTATTTTCGTTCCCTGAACTAACGGTGCAAACATTGAGGGGTCCATAAGTAGCTAGCAATCAGATTCATGACCTAAGCCTGACATCTGACATCTACTAATGCTAGAGCACTGAATCCTCTTGTAGAGTAGAACTCTGTACATGTGATGTTATTTGTTACCAGCATGTCACAATCACAGAATAAGCATAGATCAGGAATAAACAGTCAAAAGCTAAACCTGTCCCCATTATGCAATCATTGGAACTATGTCAAGAAACTCTTTAAGAAATGAGACTGAGAGTTCTAGAAACATATTAAAGACTAGGAACTAATTCAAGTAAGCAGTAACACCTCTACTGATTCACAGCAACACCTCTACTGATTCAAGTAAGCAGCAACACCGTGGGACATTTCATCAAACACACAGCGGGCAGTGAGCCACACACTCACCATGGGGGAGAGAAAGCAGTTGTCCGCATGCTCCTGAAGGCCTCGACGATGGGAGTGCGGGTATGAAGGAGGAGGGGCACGACTGGCATTGTGGACGACGAACGAGGGCACGGACGACGCAGTGCTCTGGCTTGGGGCAGTGCATGGCGTGGGACGGTGCTCCGGTGTGGGGTGGTGCTTCAGCAGCATGGGGGGAGGGGTTGGCATGGGATTGAAATAAATTTGGATAATTTCAACCCATGCCTCTTTTATACCAGTAGCTCATCACTGTCGGTTCTGATTGTAAACCGACAGTGATGGGGTACATCACTGCCGGGTCAATCTCCAAACCGGTAGTGATATGGTGTAGCAGTTAGGTGTTAAGTAGGATAACTTTTTGTTTTCTTTTAAACTCCTCCTACTGGTGCAATGGTTAAGACCCCTCAACTTAGCCCCCAAGACCTGTGTTCGAGTCCCAGGCGACCCAAATTTTTTTGTTCTATTTTATAAATTATTAATTTACTTCAGGAAATAGCTCATCATTGCTGGTTCTAATTGTAAACCGACAGTGATGGGGTACATCACTGCCGGGTCATTCCCCAAACCGGCAGTAATGTGTTGTAGCAGTTAGGTGTTAAGTAGGATAACCTTTTGTTTTCTTTCAAACTTCTCCTACTGGCACAACGGTTAAGACCCCTCAACTTAGCCCTAGAGACCCGTGTTCGAGTCCTAGGCGGCCCAATTTTTTTTTGTTCTATTTTATAAATTATTAATTTACTTCGAGAAATAGCTCATCACTACCAGTTTTGATTGTAAACCGATAGTGATGGTGGTATATCAATGCCGGGTGATTCTCCAAACTAGCAGTGAAGTGGTGTAGCAGGTAGGTGTTAAGTAGGATAACTTTTAGTTTTCTTTCAAACTCCTACTGGCGCAACGGTTAAGACCCCTCAACTTAGCCCCCGAGACCTGTGTTTGAGTCCCAGGCGGCCCAAATTTTTTTGTTCTATTTTATAAATTATTAATTTACTTCAGGAAATAGCTCATCATTGTCGGTTCTGATTGTAAACCGACAGTGATGGGGTACATCATTGCCGGGTCATTCCCCAAACCGGCAGTGATGTGGTGTAGCAGTTAGGTATTAAGTTAGGTGTTAAATAGGATAACTTTTCGTTTTCTTTCAAACTCCTCCTACTGGCGCAACGGTTAAGACCCCTCAACTTAGCCCCAGAGACCCATGTTCGAGTCCTAGGCGGCCTATATTTTTTTGTTCTATTTTATAAATTATTAATTTACTTCGAGAAATAGCTCACCACTACCGGTTTTGATTGTAAACCGACAGTGATGGTGGTATATCACTGCCGGGTGATTCTCCAAATCGGTAGTGAAGTGGTGTAGCACGTAGGTGTTAAGTAGGATAACTTTTAGTTTTCTTTCGAACTCCTACTGGCACAATGGTTAAGACCCCTCAACTTAGCCCCCGAGACCCGTGTTCGAGTCCTAGGCGGCCCAAATTTTTTTGTTCTATTTTATAATTTATTAAGCGGCCTAAAGGTCAAAAGGATAAAATAAATCACACTTGGCACACATCCTATACTAGCGCAGCGGTTAAGTCTCTGAACTCTACAGCCCGAGACTCGAGCTCGAACCCAAGGGCTGGCACAATTTTTTTTAATTTTTTATATATCACCGTCGGTTTTCAAAATAAACCGACAGTGATAACCAGCATCACTATCGGTTTATTCTCATCAATGCCAGTTTTTTAAAACCGACAGTGATGTTTATATATATTAAAAAAATTCATTTATATACTGAATAAATAGAAGCATATGTATTCCTATGTCTTGAAATTTTTTTAGCAAGCTTGTACACCCAAATTAAGACCCCAAATAGGATCTTAGGTTTTTCTGATTAGTTTTTTTATTTATTATATTTTTCTGTGTGCTGAATGAGACAAAAGAGGGTGAATTTCATCTTAGACCCAATAGATTTTTTCATCCACCTCCACAAAATTCTTATCCCTAGGGCACATTAGAGCCTATATAAAAGTTTGGCACCATTCTAGATCTTTTCCTGGGTAGACTCAGTTCAACCTGGAATTAAATGGTGTCGTCGCGTGGAAATTCAATTAAACCCCAGAAAGTAGCAAACCATCTCTAAAAAATCCCAAACTTGGTGTTTCCTTCACATGTGGCATGTGCAAGCCTAAGAAAAAGTTTGAGATAAATACAACACCAAAATGTCTATGAACCACAGAAACCTTGATAACCTATGTGTATAGTCATGGTTCGATGAAAAGGCATATGTACCTCTGTGAAGCATGTATACTCCGCCTATGTTGAAATGGCTTGAAATTTGTTTGGCAAGCATGTACACCCAAATTAAGATCCCACACAGGATCTGAGGTCTTTCTTATCATTTTTTTATTTATTATATTTTTCTCCATGCCGAATGAGATAAAAGAGTGAATTTTATCTTGGACCCAATAGATTTTGTCATCCCCCTCTACAAAATTTATATCCCTAGGACACATTAGAGCCTGTGTAAAAGTTTGGCACCATTCCGGATCTTTTCGTGGATAGACTCAGATCAACCTATAATTAAATGGTGTCGTCGCGCAAAAATTTAATTAAACCTCAGAAAGTAGCAAACCATCTTCGGAAAATCCCAAACTTGGTGTTTCCTTCACACGTGGCATGTGCAAGCCTAAGAAAAAGTTTGAGATGATTACGACACCAGAATTCCTATGAACCACAGAAACCTTGATAACCTATGTGTATAGTCATGGTTCGATGAAAAGACACATGTACCTCTATGAAGCATGTATACTCCGCCTATGTCGAAGGGGCATGAAATTTTTTTGGCAAGCATGTACACCAAAATTAAAGACCCCACACAGAATCTGAGGTTTTTCTTATCATTTTTTTATTTATTATATTTTTCTCTGTGCCAAATGAGACAAAAGAGGGTGAATTTCATCTTGGACCCAATAGATTTGGTCATCCACCTCCAATAAATTCTTATCCTTATGGCACATTAGAGCCTGTGTAAAAGTTTGGCACCATTGAAAGCTCTAGTTTGATTTTGGTGAATTGATGAAACCCTAAGTGCTAACCTAGTTTATCAAGTGATTATGAGGTAGGTAGCATACTCCAAGTGGTGAAGCAAATGAAGATCATAACATAATAATGATGATGCCATGATGATGATCAAGTGCTTGGACTTGGAAAGAAGAAAGAGAAAAACAAAAAGCTCAAGGCAAAGGTATAAACCATAGGAGCTATTTGTTTTGGTGATCAAGACACTTAGAGAGTGTTATCACATTTAGATTTGATAGCCGTAATATTAAGAGGGGTGAAACTTGTATCGAAATACGATTATCAAAGTGCCACTAGATGCTCTAACTCATTGCATATGCATTTAGGATCTAGTGGAATGCTAACACCCTTGAAAATGTCTGTGAAAATATGCTAACACATATGCACAAGGTGATACACTTGGTGGTTGGCACATTTGAGTAAGGGTGAAGAAGTTAGAGGTGAAAAGGAGTTAGTCTTGCTGGTCACTGAGTGACTAGACGCTGGTCTTAGAGGGACCAACGCGTCTGGTCAAGTGTGGCAGCGTAGACACCAGCGTCAGTCATCGACCGGACGCTAGGTCTTGGACTGATCGGACGCTGAGGTCCAGCGTCCGGTCCTGTTGTCGGGCAACATAGAGAAAAGTCACTGAGTGACCGGACGCTTGCAGGGTCCAGTCAAGCATGACCGGACACGTCCAGTCGAAGAAAATTGTTTCTAGAACCTTACTAGAAACGATCGGACGCTGGAGGCTCATCGTCCGGTCAGTTTGTGCGATGCGTTCGGTCAATAGATGACCGTTGAAATCTAATGAATAGTATTCAAAGCAAGGGACACATGGAGTCTATCACATGACCGGACGCTGAGGGCCAGCGTCCGGTCAATCCGACCAGAACGTCCGGTCACCCCGCGTTGTGCCCAGAGAAGGGGTACAACGGCTCTATTTCGTGGAGGCTTCTATTTAAGACCCATGGCCAGTTGAAGCTCACACCTTTGGCCATTTGCATTGACATAACAACCTTGTGAGCCTAGCCAAAGCCCTCCCACTCATCTCCATCATTGATTCATCATCTTTGTGAGATTAGGAGAGAATCCAAGTGCATTACTTGAGTGATTGCATCTAGAAGCACTTGGTGTTTGTGTTTCGTTGTGGATTTTGCTTATTACTCTTGGTGGTTGCCGCCACCTAGACAGCTTGGAGCAGCGAGGATCATTGAGCGGAGGTTGGTGATTGTCTTCGGCTCTGATCATGGTGATTGTGAGGGGTTCTTGACCTTTCCCCGGTGGAGAGCCAAAAGGTACTCTAGTGGATTGCTCATGGCTTGTGTGATCCTCATCTTGTGTTGGTTGTGCGGCACCCTATTGAGGGTTTAGCGTGTGAAGCCAATTAGCACGTGAACCTCCAAGTGAGTGAATCACCACAACGAGGACTAGCTTGCTAGCAAGCAAGTGAACCTCGGTAAAAAATCATTGTGTTCATTATTGATTTCAAGGTGATTGGTCTTCATTGTTATTCATCCTTGTGATTGATTGGTTCATTCATCTACATGGCGGTATAACCTTTTTGACCACTCTCTTTACTTTACCACAAACTAGTTGTCAAGCTCTTTAGTGTAGCTATTTATGAGAGCTTGCTTGCTTGGTTGGTGTGGCTCTTTAGTTAGCATTTGAGAGCACACTAACATAGAGTAGTGTCATAGCTATTGTGTGGATAGATACTATCTAACTAGAATTGTGGTAGGTGGCTTGCATTTTGAGTAGGCTAGCGCAACACTTGCTTCGCCTCATAATTGTCTAACCATTTTGTTAAGTGTTGTTGTAGAAATTTTATTAGGCTATTCACCCCCCTCTAGCCATTAGGACCTTTCAAGTGGTATCAGAGCCAAGGTCACCATGATTTGAGGCTTAACAACCTTCGGTGTAAAAATGACTCAAATCAACAATACCAAGAAGCCACCCCAATTTGATAGATCAAATTATCCATATTGGAAGTTAAAGATGACCACACATATCAAGTCAATCAATAGAAGAGTGTGGAAGGTGGTGGAAACCAAAATTGAGATTGAAGATCCGGAGAATCCCACCACGGCCAAAGAAGTGCTTCTCCAAAACAATGGCATTGCTCTAAGTGCTATTCATGATGCAATTGATGAAAGAACATTTGAGCAAATCAAGAATATTGAGATGGCTCATGAGGCTTGGAAGAAGTTGGAAGAATCATTTGAGGGCACTCAAGCCATGAAGGGTGCAAAGACATACATCCTCAAAGAGAAGTTTGTAAGCTTTAAAATGAAGGAGGATGAGAGTATGTCAGAGATGTTCCATAGGCTTCAAGTACTTGCCAATGATCTTAAAGCACTTGGTGAAGAGGTAAAGGACAAGGACTTCTCACATAAGTTCTTGAGATGTTTGCCTTCAAGATTTGGTATATTGGTCACCATTCTAGTGAGAAGCGATTTGGCACCATGACACCAAACCAAGTATTGGGAGATATAATGATCAATGATACATATAGAGATGATAATGAGAAGGAAGAAAAGAATGAGAAGAATGATGAGAAGAAGGATGACAAGAAGAAGAGCATGTCATTCAAAGCCACATCATCCAAGAGCAAAGCTAAGCAAGAAACATCAAGTGAAGATGATGATTCATGGGATGATGATGATGATGATGAGAAGATGACTCTCTTTGTCAAGAGATTTGGCAAGTTCATGGTGAAGAAGGGCTATCGTGCTAGGAGAAAGAAGTCTTCATCCAAGAACAAAGAAGAGTCAAGAAGATGCTTCAAGTGTGGAAGCAAAGATCATCTTGTTGCTCAATGTTAATACAATAGCGACAATGATGATGATGACAAGGAGAACAAGAAGAAGGAAAAGAAAGAGAAGAAGGACAAGATGGCCATCAAGAAGAAGAAGGGTGGTTCATATGTAGTCACTTGGGATAGCAATGCTTCATCAAGTGATGATGATGATGATAGTGATGATGTCAAGACCACCAAGAAGAAGGTTCTTGCAAGCATTGCTATCAATGAGAAGCCTTCTCTCTTTGAATCTTCATCATGCTTCATGGCTAAGGCCACTAAGCTACAATCTTGTGATGATGAAAGTGATGAAGAACATGATGATGAAAATAAACATGAAAATGATAGTGATAGTGATGATGATGAGCCTACCAAAGATGAATTGTTTGACATGCTAGAAGATGCTAAAGAACATTTTGACATTAAGAGAAGAGAATGCAATAGCTTGAATAAGGAGGTAAAAGCCCTTAAGCAAGCCCTTGATGAGCTCAAAGCAACTCATGAGAGGCTAGAGGAAGCCCATGAGAAACTAGGCAAGGCTCACAAGAAGCTTGAAAAAGCTCAATCTTCTTTGCTTAATGAGCAAAATAAAAAGAAGCATGTTGAAACTTGCAATATAGGCTTAACTTGTGATATATTTGATGAATCATTATCTATGCCTATCATTGTTGCTCCCACTAACCCTTCTTGTAGTACTTGCACCTCATCTAGTAGTGACGGTCTCACTTGTGATGCCTCACTAGTGGTTGAGAATGAGAACCTCAAGAAGGAGGTCAACAAGCTCACTCACACCTTAGCTAAGGCTTATGGTGGTGAGGACCGCTTGCTTATGTACTTGGGTAGCCAAAGAGCTTCTCTCTACAAAGAGGGATTAGACTACACCCCCAAGAAAGGCAAGGCGGCCTTTGCTCTTTACAAGACTAGTTTTGTGAAGAACAATGGTCGGCTTTGCACTAGTTGCAAGCAAGTTAGTCATATAGAGTAAAAATGCATGAACAAGAAATCACAGGCTAATGTATCCTTCATAAAGCTTGATTCATGTTATATGCTTACTAAGGGTACAAATGGTGTGAAGGCTAAGTTCATTGGTAAACCATGGATGGGCTCAAAGAAGAAAGCCATTTGGATACCAAAGAGCTTAATGACTAACCTTCAAGGACCCAAGTAAGTTTGGGTACCTAAAAAGAATTGATCTTCTTTTGTAGGTTAATTACAAAGCTGGAGGAAGACATTGGGTTCTTGATAGTGGGTGCACTCAACACATGACCGGTGATGCAAGAATATTCAACTCAATCAACACCAATGGCAATGATGGTTATGATAGTATCACATTTAGTGATAATGGCAAAGGCAAGGTCAAAGGGCTTGGTAAGATTGCAATATCCAATGACATGAGCATATCCAATGTGTTGCTAGTAGAGAGCTTAAACTTCAATTTCCTATCCATGGCTCAATTGTGAGATCTTGGATTCAAATACATATTTGGGGTAGATGATGTAGAGATCATAAGTGTAGATGGCTCTAATTTGATATTCAAAGGATTTAGATATGAGAATCTATACTTGGTTGATTTCAATGCTAGTGAAGCTAAATTATCTACATGCTTGTTCACTAAGTCTAGCATGGGTTGGTTATGGCATAGAAGGCTTGGTCATGTTAGAATGAAACAATTGAATAGATTGGTTAAGCATGACTTGGTTAGAGGCTTGAAAGATGTTGTGTTTGAAAAGGATAAGCTTTGTAGCTCTTGTCAAGCCGGCAAACAAGTTGGAAACACCCATCCCAAGAAAAGCATAATGAGCACTAGTAAAGCATTTGAGTTATTGCACATGGATTTGTTTGGGCCAACACAATACACTAGCATTGGTGGAAACAAATATGAATTTGTGATAGTGGATGACTACACTAGATACACATGGGTATTCTTTCTAGTGTACAAAAGTGATGCATTTGCAACATTCAAATCATTTGTCAAAGGCATTCATAATGAGTTTGAAACAACCATCAAGAGAGTTAGAAGTGACAATGGTAGTGAGTTCAAGAACACTAGAATTGATGAGTTATGTGATGAATTTGGAATTAGACATCAATTCTCAGCCAAGTACACACCTCAATCAAATGACCTTGTTGAGAGGAAAAATAGAATACTCATTGATATGGCAAGGTCTATGCTTAGTGAGTACATGTGAGTCAATCTTTTTGGGCCGAAGCTATCAACATGGCTTGCTATTGTAGTAATCACCTCTATTGTCACCCATTGAAAGAGAAGACACCATATGAGCTCTTGAATGGTAGAAAGCCCAATATTGCATATTTTTAGGTCTTTGGTTGTAAATGCTATATCTTGAAGAAAGGCACTAGATTAGGCAAGTTTGACAAGAAATATGATAAATGATTCCTACTTGGTTACTCCACTACAAGCAAAGCATATAGAGTTTGGAATTTGGATAATGGTACTCTTGAGGAAGTTCATGATGTTGAATTTGATGAAACCAAGGGTTCACAAGTAGAGAATGAGAACTTGGAAGATGTTAGAGGCATTCAACTTTCAAATGCCATAAAGATATATGGATATTGGTGAATTGAGGCTGAGGCAAGTAAATGATGATGAAGATGATCAAGTACAAGTGCTCTCTAACTCAAATGAGCAAGATGATACAAATCAAGCTAGTTCAAGTGGATTTCATGACAATGAACAAGATTAAGTGGCTAGTACATCATCTCAATCCAATGATCAAGCAAGTGCAAGCAATCAAGTTTCAATGCTCCAACTAACTAATATTGTAAGGGATCATCTATTGGACACTATCATTGGTGATATTTCTAGAGGTGTACAAACAAGATCAAGATTGGCATAATTTTATGAGCATTTCTCATTTGTGTCATCTATTGAACCAAAGAAGATAGATGAAGCATTGAAGGATGTTGATTGGGTGAATGCTATGCATGAAGAATTGAATAACTTCACAAGAAATCAAGTATATGAATTAGTAGAGAGACCAAAAGGACACAATGTGATTGGAACCAAATGGGTCTTTAGAAACAAGCAAGATCAAGATGGGACAGTAGTAAGGAACAAAGCAAGATTAGTAGAACAAGGCTATACACAAGTTGAAGGTCTTGACTTTGGAGAAACATATGCCCCAGTTGCTAGATTGGAAGCAATTAGAATCTTGCTAGCCTATGCTTGTGCCCACAACATAAAGCTCTATCAAATGGATGTTAAGAGTGCATTCCTCAATGGTTACATCAATGAAGAAGTATATATTGAGCAACCTCCTGGTTTTAAAGATGACAAGAAGCTCAACCTTGTGTACAAGTTGAAGAAGGCTTTGTATGGCTTGAAGCAAGCACCTAGAGTATGGTATGAGAGATTGAGGGACTTTCTACTCTTTAAAGGGTTCACAATGGGCAAGGTTGACACCACTCTTTTCATCAAGAAGATTGGAAAAGATCTATTTGTATTGCAAATCTATGTTGATGATATCATATTTGGATCAACCAATCAAGATTTTTATGATGAGTTTGGAAAGATGATGGCTAATGAGTTTGAGATATCCATGATTAGAGAGTTGAGTTACTTCCTTGATCTTCAAATCAAGTAATTGAAGAATGGTACCTTTGTAAGTCAAGGCAAGTACATCAAGGACATGATCAAGAAGTTTGGAATGATTGATAGTAAAGCCATTAGCACACCAATGGGAACCAATAGCAACTTGGATAGTGATGCAAGTGGAAACATGATGGATCAAAAGTTGTATCGGTCTATGATTGGAAGCCTACTCTATGTGACCGCATCAAGACTCGGTCTATGATTGAAATGTTTAGTGTATGTATGTGTGCAAGATTTCAAGCCTCACCAAGAGAAAGTTATTTGAAGGCTACAAAGAGAATATTGAGGTACTTGAAGCATACACCAAATATTGGTTTGTGGTATCCCAAAGGAGCAAAGTTTGAGCTAGTTGGTTACTCCAACTCGGATTATGCAGGATGCAAGGTTGAAAGGAAGAGCACCTTTGGCACATGTCAATTGTTAGGAAGATCACTTGTTTCATGGTCATCAAAGAAGCAAAATAGTGTTGCATTATCAACCGCCGAAGCCGAATACATATCCGTCGGTAGTTGTTGTGCACAAATACTTTGGATGAAGGCCACTTTGAGTGATTTTGGAATCAAGTTCAAGAAAGTGCCATTGCTATGTGACAATGAGAGTGCAATCAAGTTGACCAACAATCCGGTTCAACATGCAAGAACAAAGCACATTGATGTCCGTCACCATTTTATAAGAGATCATCAACAAAAAGGGGACATTTGCATTGAGAGTGTAGGCACCGAAGATCAACTTGCTGATATATTCACCAAGTCATTGGATGAGAAAAGGTTTTCCAAGCTAAGGAATGAGTTGAACATATTGGATTTCTCAAATATGTGTTGATACACCCCCCACTATGACATGCCTCTCCTTCGAGCTATCTAAGGTAAAAGTTGATTGGCATGACATACATCCTTGCTAAGAACATGTTTAGTGCATCTAGTCATTTCTCACATTTTATTAGGCTTATTCATGAAAATCAAATGAATTTGATGATTGTATGGTACCACTATTGCTTCTATGCTTGACTGGATCTAGTGGTAGCATATGATATGTTTGTGGGCTTGCAAACCTAGTGTTTAATCTAGAAAATGAGCTCTAAGTGTTTAACTCAACATGGTACAAGATAACCCTTAATTAGAGGTGTGAAGAAGCTTATCCTTGGATCAAACTGAGTTAAATATCTTTGGCAAATATTCTAGTTTGAACCAAATTTTAAGAATATAATCCTCACCCTATTGATTGACATTGATAATCTCAACCCTACAAGTGGTACTATCTACATTTTAAACCTTTGTGGTCATTAATGACAAAGGGGGAGAGAATATTGTACAAAGATAGTGAAAGGGGAGAAAAGATAAGTGAAAGGGGGAATATTTCACATAGGGGGAGAAAAACTAAGATATAAAGATATGACAAAGGGAAGGGATCAATTAAAATCTTAAGCACACAAGTAGGGGGAGCAAGCTCATGAACTTGTATGGTGCATTTCAAATGGTTTGCTTGCATGGCACAAGTTTTAAATTTTAATATCCATGCTTATGTGGTGTATGCTAGTTATAGGTTTAAATGATAAAATGAAAACTAGCATGCATAGGATATCTAATGATTTCATTTTCAAGTATTTCCAAGTGGTATCAAGCTAACCATGGTGCTAAGGATGGTATAATGGTGCACTCCGATTGGTATCACGCTTCAAAGGTCCATCTTTTATACCTTAGCATCATTTGGTAGACATTGTCTCCTATATTTCCTATCTAAGAATATGTGCAAGCTACAATCCAAACTCTTAGCACATATGTAGGGGGAGCAATTGCTACCATATGGGGTTCATGAAACTTGTCCATATTCTTTTACACATGGTAAATATGCTTGGGCAAGCAACATGGATTCAATTGAATTTTAATTCATATCTTTGTATAAGGGTTGTCATCAATTACCAAAAAGGGGGAGATTGAAAGCTCTAGTTTGGTTTTGGTGAATTGATGAAACCCTAAGTGCTAACCTAGTTTATCAAGTGATATTGAGATAGGTAGCATACTCCAAGTGGTGAAGCAAATGAAGATCCTAGCATGATAATGATGATGCCATGATGATGATCAAGTGCTTGGACTTGGAAAGAAGAAAGAGAAAAACAAAAAGCTCAAGGCAAAGGTATAAACCATAGGAGCTATTTGTTTTGGTGATCAAGACACTTAGATAGTGTGATCACATTTAGGTTTGATAGCCATACTATTAAGAGGGGTGAAACTCGTATCGAAATATGGTTATCAAAGTGCCACTAGATGCTCTAACTCATTGCATATGCATTTAGGATCTAGTGGAATGCTAACACCCTTGAAAATGTCTGTGAAAATATGCTAACACATGTGCATAAGGTGATACACTTGGTGGTTGGCACATTTGAGCAAGGGTGAAGAAGTTAGAGATGAAAAGGAGTTAGTCTTGCTGGTCACTGAGTGACCGGATGCTGGTCTCAGAGGGACCAGCGCGTCTAGTCAAGTGTGGCAGCGTAGATGCCAGCGTCGGTCATCGACCGGACGCTGGGTCTTGGACTGACCGGACGTTGAGGTCCAGCGTCCGGTCCTATTGTTGGGCAGTGCAGAGAAAAGTCACTGAGTGATCGAACGCTTGCAGGGTCAGGTCAAGCATGACCGGACACGTCCGATCGAAGAAAATCATTTCTGGAACCTTACTGGAAATGACCAGACGCTGGAGGCTCAGCGTTCGGTCAGTTTGTGCGCTGCGTCCGGTCAACAGATGACCGTTCAAATCTAATGAATAGTATTTGAAGCAGGAGACACATGGCGTGTATCACGTGACCGGACGCTGAGGGCCAGCATTCGGTCAATCCGACCGGAGCGTCCGATCACCCCGCGTTGTTCCCAGAGAAAGGGTACAATAGCTCTATTTCGTGGGGGCTTCTATTTAAGCTCCATGGCCGGTTGAAGCTCACACCTTTGGCCATTTGCATTGACATAACAACCTTGTGAGCCTAGCCAAAGCCCTCCCACTCATCTCCATCATTGATTCATCATCTTTGTGAGATTGGGAGAGAATCCAAGTGCATTGCTTGAGTGATTGCATCTAGAGGCACTTGGTGTTCGTGTTTCATTGTGGATTTTGCTTGTTACTCTTGGTGGTTGCTGCCGCCTAGACGGCTTGGAGCAGCGAGGATCATTGAGCGGAGGTTGGTGATTGTCTTTGGCTCCGATCGTGGTGATTGTGAGGGGTTCTTGACCTTTCCCCGGTGGAGAGCCAAAAGGTACTCTAGTGGATTGCTCATGGCTTGTGTGATCCTCATCTTGTGTTGGTTGTGCGGCACCCTATTGAGGGTTTGGCGTGTGAAGCCAATTAGCATGTGAACCTCCAAGTGAGTGAATCACCACAACGAGGACTAGCTTGCCGGCAAGCAAGTGAGCCTCGGTAAAAAATCATTATGTTCATCATTGATTCTGAGGTGATTGGTCTTCATTGTTATTCATCCTTGTGATTGATTGGTTCCTTCATCTATACGGCAGTATAACCTACTTGATCACTCTCTTTACTTTACCGTAAACTAGTTTTCAAGCTTTTTAGTGTAGCTAGTTGTGAGAGCTTGCTTGCTTGATTGGTGTGGCTCTTTAGTTAGCCTTTGAGAGCACACTAACATAGGGTAGTGTCATAGCTTTTGTGTGAATAGATACTATCTAAACTAGAATTATGGTAGGTGGCTTGCATTTTGAGTAGGCTAGCGCAACACTTGCTTCGCCTCATAATTGTCTAACCATTTTGTTAAGTGTTGTTGTAGAAATTTTATTAGGCTATTCACCCCCCCTCTAGCCATTAGGACCTTTCAACCATTCCAAATCTTTTTGTGGATAGACTCTATTCAACCTATAATTAAATAGTGTCATCGCGCAGAAATTCAATTAAACCTCAGAAAGTAGCAAACCATCTCCAGAAAATCCCAAACTGGTGTTTCCTTGACACGTGGCACGTGCAAGCCTAAGAAAAAGTTTGAGACAAATATGACACCAGAATGTATATTTCTAGTTGCCCAACAAAATTTACACGAATTACAAGCATGATAATAATTAAACACACAAAGCCGTACAAATTAAAATTAGAACCCAATTAAACTATGACCTTGAAAACAACCTAATAAATATTAATTACTATCAGAATCACTGTCGGGTTCAATCGGGCCACGCACACTAACATGCCTCTGTAGCCATATATTGTAATTGATATCACGGATTATGTATCCGCTTGTATCAATGAAGTCCAATAGCCGTATGAGTGCACTCTCTCGTGCCTCACAATACCGAAAGAATGGTCGGCCATAGATGTAACCTACTAAACGACCATTGCCCCTGTTAGTAATCCTTATGTAGTACTAGTGTCCTTCTATAGTGAGCTGGACAAGGTTACCGTTGCAGAAATCCCAATTGTACCCGAGTTGCTCCGTTGCTTGGTCTAGAATGGCCCACAAGCCATATGAAGCATTGGTAAGGTCCTAGAGCGCAATCTGCATACGGAGAAATAGAAAAAAAAATTAGAGAATGTTATTACAATAATAAACAACAAATAACCACGACTTAGGTATAAGTGACCATTTTACCACATCTGTACGGTTGTAGCTTGCAAAGCATTCGCTTGCTTGCGGGACGGGGATATCACCAGCATTCAAAGCAAAGTGCCTTGAAGTGCAAGAAATCAGGCACATCATAACAAACACATCGAAGTGCCTCTAAACAGATGCGCACGACACTGAATTGGGCACTTATAATGTTCGGGCTCTGTCTTCTTGTCTTGTAGATATGGTTCCAATGATTTGCACCCCTCAAAGGGATAGAAAAACTGAGTTCACACGTCCATAGCCAACCACTTGCATTAGATGCCGTGTTCTCGACGATGTCCGAGATAAAGAACCAGCCAAGTGCTGTTCGCAGCCAATCTATTGGGGATATAGTCTGTGACATATATGTATGCAACAATGATATTAAACTAATTTCACTTATTTGTTAGCATAAAAAAACAAAAGATGTTGGAAAATATTTCATATAATAGCTAGAACAGGGAACCGTGGAATGGCCACATTAGGAGTGAATGGCTCATCGCCAGGGTGGAAACCTGGTTCTTGTGGTGGGGGAGGTCTGTTGTTCATAACACCTGATCGATAAAATGCCAAAAAATATGAACATAAAATATATGCACAAAAAATTCTTCTAAGTAAAATATGGCAACATAATTAAATATAGATTGAATGCAAAGAATAAGAATATATATAAATGTAGAATACAAAGAAACATGAATATAAATATAGATCAAATGAATATAGATAGAATATTGGAGAAGACAACATATCAATACAATTGAAAATTACAGGAGCCATGACCAAATCACGTAGAGAGAGAGAGGATTTCCTGAGAAGTGAGAGTGAAACGTGAGAAATGAGACTGTGAGAGTTCGTTGGTGGGTGGGATTGATGTATGTGGTCGGCGGTTTGTTTTATATAGGGGAGCATGGACATTACTGCCGGTTTTTAAGTAGAACCGACAGTGAAAGTTAATATCACTGCCGGAGTGCCGGTTTGTAAGTAGAACCAACAGTGAAGGTGCATATATGTAAAGGATATATTTATTTAGATAGTACAGTGGGAAAGTTTTAACAACAATGATATATTTATTTAGATAGTAATGAAATACATCAAAAAATAACAAAAATATTAGAAATAAATTACATATACGATAACAAAGACCTTACACTAAAATTCCATGTACAATAACAAAGACCTATGTGCGTACAGGTCAATGTTACAATCAATGTGTATCAACACATTATAATGTAACCACCTCAGTAGCATTCTTCTAGCACCACAACTAGGGTTAAATAGCAGCACCAAGGTGGTCTACGAGCTATACTGGTTGGAGATGACAAGGTGGCATCGATGAATCCGCCTTGTTTGTACATGGCCTTTTTCCAGATGCGCACCACAACGGATGGCTCTATGAACCTCGTGGCATCTCCAATCTTTGGCGTTGCTCTATCTTCAGTAGCATTCTTCTAGTACCTCTTGTGTGCACCATTTTGGTGGACTATGACGCATAACGATATATATGGTTTGTTGTGAGAGAAAAATATTGTATCATGGCTAATAAGGCATGGCTGAAACCAACATGCATGGAGAGGCTAGCTCCTGGCCGAGGGCCATTTTATAGGGGCTAGCAGTCGTAGTACATTTTTATTTCTGAACTAAAGTTGTCGGGGTAGGTGGGAGCAGTGTTCCAACAATTGTGGTTAGTGGGAGCACTGTTGGCATGTGAGGAGCATCTACACATCACTGTCAGTTTTAGTTTAAAACCGATAGTGAATGGAGTCTTCTGTGTCAGTTCGAGCAACTGACTGTGATAGAAGCTATCACTCCCAGTTTTAAAACCAAAACCAGCAGTGATGTGGTGTAGCAGTTTTTTTTGAAAAATGTAGCAGTTAGGTGTTAAGTAGGATAACTTTTCATTTTCTTTCAAACCCCTCCAACTGGCTCAACGGTTAAGACCCCTCAACCTATCCCCCGAGATCCTTGTTCGAGTCCTAGGCTGCTCAAATTTTTTTGTTCAATTTTATAAATTATTTAGTTACTTCGGGAAATAGCTCATCACTGTCGGTTCTCATTATAAACCGACAGTGATGGGGGCACATCACTGTCGGTTCATTCCCCAAATCGGCAGTGGTGTGGTGTTGCAGTTTTTTTGAAAATGTAGTAGTTAGGTGTTAAGTAGGATAACTTTTCATTTTCTTTCGAACTCCTCCGACTGGCTCAACAGTTAAGACACCTCAACTTAGCCCCCGAGACCTGTGTTCGAGTCTCAGGCGGCCCAAAATGTTTGTTTCAATTTTATAAATTATTAAATGAATTTTCTCTATGCACCTTCTTTCTCCGTGGCCTTCTTAGCGTTCCTCTTCATCTCGACCTGATCTAGAGACTGGAACAATACATGCATCAAGTAAATGGATCACTCAACAGTCAACACACAAGCCACAAGCATTCCCATTCACATCTCTAGGAGCACATACATCAATGATCAATGAAGGTTGGAGCTACTACTCCTTTGCTCAATGCCTACTGTGGGCTGGGCTCCTTCGAGTATTGCGAGCAGGGACTACAAACTAGTTGGGGACCAATGGCGCCGAGGAGTTGTCGATCCCTCACTACTAGTAGTAGCTCAGAAGAGAACGGACGCCCCAATATCCTTCTATCGGAAGTCTAGACATATATATTTATACTTATATTTGGCTGGTGTTTAAATTCAGAGAGTAAAGTTTAGAAATGTTACGTCCGATGTCTAATCGAGTGTTTGAATAGTAATAAGGTCAGTCTCAATGGTAGTTTTAAATAACTTTCATTCTCATTAATTGCTATGATACGTCGACATATTTGCTGAGTT
The DNA here is from genome assembly GCF_019320115.1 of Miscanthus floridulus. NCBI lineage: Eukaryota > Viridiplantae > Streptophyta > Magnoliopsida > Poales > Poaceae > Miscanthus > Miscanthus floridulus. Next base: position 66,725,708 of record NC_089587.1, on the reverse strand, counting down.
GGCAGAGTATTAACGAGGAGGAGAGAGGAGATGAGAGTTTCATCAGGATCAAACATCATTCACGGTTATGTGCATAATGATTACATAGTTAACAATAATCTAACTATCTTTACGTGCATCAACAATGAGGGCCTCATTGTGATCAAGCCATACGTAAGCAGGTTCATCACCCTCTTGAAGGATAGGTAGGGGTACGTTCACCCTGAATGGAGGCATTTCCTGATAGCCCCTGTAGTCTTCTTCGTTCGTCACTCCATCGACACCGACAATCTTCATTTTCCCTTCTAGGACTACTTTTAACCTTCCTTTTGTCTTGTTGTCCCTTGCATAGAAGACTTGCATAACATCTCTTGCAAGGACAAAGGGGTCGTCTTTGTATGTGGTCTTAGTGAGATCAACGGTAGTGAACCCTTCGTTGTCAGTGTTGATTTTCTCGAGCTAGACCCACTATAGCGAAAAAGAGCTGCCTTCAATGGACCATAGGCTAGCTCTCATATCTCCTCTATGAAACCATAGTATGTTGCCTGCATGTTGTCGTTTTCATCATGAGCATCAAAACGAACACCACAATTTTGGTATGTGCTCTTTCCATCTTGCTTTTTTGTGTAAAATGTGAATCCATTGATCTCATACCCTTGGTACTTAAGATATGTACTCGAAGGTCCCTTGGCTAAGGCATCTAGTTGATTACCCAACTTTATTCCAAGCAAGCGACGTCGCAACCAGTTGATAAATTCCTCCTTATGTTTTTTTATCCAGCCAAGCCTGTGATCTGCTCAGATATAGAGTTTGCAGCGATTGCCTGTGCTCGTCAATGTATAGCATCACACCCTCGGCTTGCTGGAGAACAACGAACTATGCCTGTCTAAAACAAACAGGGTCGTCTAATGTAACAAATTTCTCCCCAATCATTCCTTTATCACTTAGTCTTCCCTCGTGATGAGATTCTAGAACTCCGACCCTTTTGATGTCCAGATAATATGTGCAGAACTCAATGGCCTCCTCCGTTGACCATCCTTCAACCATGCCCCCTTTTGGCCTAAATCTATTCCTAACATACCTCCTGAAAACTTTCATCAACCTTTCAAAAGGGAACATCTGATGTAGGTACATTGGGCTAAGGGCTCTAATTTGGTCAACAAGATGAATGAGCAGATGCAATGAGATATCAAAGTAAGTCGGTGGAAAATGCATCTCAAGCCCAATGAGAGTTTTAGCTATGTCCCGCTGTAGCTGCTCTAGTGTTGACACACCAATGACATTTTTTGAGATTGCATTGAAGAACGAGCAAAGCTTTATGATTGGGGCGTGGACCTTTGGGGGGAGGATACCATGTAGGGCAACAGGGAGCAGCTGAGTCATAATGACATGACAGTCATGGGCCTTCATAGGGCCATAGTTGAACTTGAGTTCTCTAATGTTCACTAGCCTCTTCGGGTTTGCACAATAGCCCGTTAGAGACTTTGAGTTCATTGAAGAAAGGAATAAGCGCACGCTTTTCTTCCTTCTTTAATGTCCATGACGCAACTGAAAGTTCGAACTGGCCATTCTCTAGCTCCATGGGATGCAGCTCCTTCCTGATTCCCAAGTGTTGCATGTCTAGGCGTGTGGCTAGTGAATCCTTCAATGTCCCACCGGTGTCCATCAATGTGTTAAGAGTGTTAGCGCACACGTTTTTAGTGGCGTGCATGGGATGAAGACAGTGGCGTACACTCAGAAATGGCCAGTAAGGTAGTTTCTAGAAAACCGATTTTTTCTTCCAAATGCTCCCATCACGTGCTGCTACTGCATTGTCCCCTTTCCCAAGGACAACCTCTAGTTTGTTGAGTTCTCGAAGTATCACAGGCCCATCTCGATATTTTGGAGCTAAGCGTTTCTCAATAGTACCGTTAAAATCTTTTCTATTCCTGCAGTAAGGGTGATCCTTAGATAGGAACCTACGGTGTCCCATATAAACTATCTTTGAGTTATTTGGTAGATTTACCGCATCGGTGTCGTCCAAGCACTCAACACATCTAATATAGCCTTTTGTCTTCTCTCCGGACAACGAACCTCGACCTAGCAGGTCGGTGATTGTAGTGATAAGTACTCCCTTGATTGTGACATGTTCCTTTTTGTACTCATCCCAAACATCCAACACACCCTTTTCAAACATCTCCACTAGTTCATCGATCACTGATTTCAGAAACACATCGATGTCATTCCCAGGTTGTCTTGGCCCTTGGATCAGTAGTGGCATCTAGATGTACGACCGCTTTATATAGACCCAAGGTGGAAGGTTGTATATACAGAGCATCACTGGCCATGTGCTATGATTGTTTCTAACCTGGTCGAAAGGATTCATCCCATCTATGCTCAAAGCAAACCAAAGGTGCCTTACCTCTCCACCAATGACCTTATAGAACATAGTATTGACAGTCCTCTAGTCATGCCCATCGATGGGGTGCCTCATCATTGTATCTTTCTTACGCTCTTCGTCATGCCAGCGCAACAGCTTGGCTGACTTTACACATGCAAACAACCTATGCACCCGGGGAGCTATAGGGAAATACCAAACGACCTATATGGGACCTCCTCTGGTCTTGGTACCCTCATCTGATGGCCCTTTCTTGTACCGTGGAGCTTCACACTTGGGGCACATGTCCAAGTCTTTGTATCTTTCTCCATGGTACAACATGCAATCATTGGAACACGCGTGGATTTTTTCAACCTCGAGGCCGATGGGGCAAATCATTTGCTTGGCCAAGTATGTCTTTTCTGGCAACTCATTTTTTTCTAGGAGAATTTTCCTTATTATACCTAACAACCGATCGAAGCCTTTATCGCTCAATCCGTTTGTCGATTTGAACTCTAACAGCATGATGTCGGCTTCCAGTTTGCTCATTGGACAATCCCTATACAATGGTGTTTTGCCATCTTGTCTTATTTTCTCTAGCTTTCTCATCTATCTTTCACTAAGACATCCGGTCTCTACATTATGTAGTAGTTGAGAAATACCATCATTATCCTCGGTGTCGTCAGCTAGCGTGTTCCTAAACACATTATTAAATATGGCTATAGGTTCCGTGTTGACACCGGGTTCCTCATCAGCATCATGGATGGCTACGTCAGGCATGTCCACATCATCATCATTTTCCTGCAGAACATTCACACCAACCTCACCATGCATAGTCCATATCGTATAGTTTAGCATGAACCCCCTGGTAATCAAGTGCGATCGTATAGACTCAATTTGATGAAAGTTTCTTTGATTCTTGCAATCTTTACATGGGCAGAAGACAGGGTTCCCATTTCCAGCATGGGCTTTGGCATCGGTGATAAAAAAAATACATGGGTTTTGGACATGTACCGTTTGTCCGTTCGGGACAAATGCATCCACTCTCGATCCATCTCTACACAAAAAAATACTGAGACAGTAATTACAAAGAATTAATAAGAAATCGAGCTTCACGAACAACAATTGTAGCTCGAAAGGACTATTTTTTGGAAAACATTATTGTACATTAATTATTGGAAAATTGAAATTGGTAGCCCCGACCCTATAAATTGAAAATCGTAGTAAAAACAATTATTGCACAATATTGAAGAACAACTATTCTACTCTACTTCTAAGAACTAATTATAGCATCACATACTAACAAAGATGATCTTGACCACCATAGAATAATTAGCTAGGAATGTAAATGTGTTCATAGACACCAACCGTTTGGATGATGGATTCACCATAATTTGAGCCTTGCACAAATATCCAATTGGAAAATTGCTCTCTAGAATGGAGAAAGAACTAGAATGAGAAGCAAGCAATGTAGCCATCAAAACAAAGCTAATTAAGCAACAGAATCAAATGAGTGGATGTTTGTTACTAACCTTAAAGCAAAAAGATCAAGCCATTCTTCAAAATCCAAGCGCTAGCTTCATGGTGAAGAGCAGCTGCAACAATGGAGGGAAGGGCCCAAACGCGCGCCTCTGTTCTCGGGATGGAAGAGAGGAGGAAGAAGAGGACGACTGCAGGCTTTTTGTGCTGTAGGCTTATCACCGTCGGTTCTTGGCTAGAACTGACAGTGATAGTGCCAAATCACTGCCGGTTTGTGGCTTGAACCGACAGTGATAAGTGGCCGCAAAAACACTACCGGTTCAAGCCATAAACCGGCAGTGATGTGGTGCTTCACTGCTGGTTTTAGCCTAGCCCCAATTATTTTCTCATTTTCAAGCTCATAACCGACAGTGAAGGTACATCACTGCCGGTTCTCATAAATCTGACAGTGATGATGCCGGCAGTGATGTCCAAATCTGGTGTAGTATGTACACATAGTACACTCATGTGTTTGATTATTGGAAAATACATATATAGGAGCTACATAATACAATTGGATGTCGAGTCATGTTATGGGTCGGGGCACTATGCATGAGATGGATGTTCAGTGAACTCCTTCACAACCCCAGGCTGTTGTGTTTCATGACCCGATACCCGTGACTACCACCTCTCTTCATCAACCTATTAGGCATGCCTTCAACTAGTGGTACTTTGTCTTTAGGCGTATTGGCCCCACATGGTTGCCATTGACACCCCTTCCACCAACGATTGTGGCTAATGGAAAATTTCCCTTCAAGGCTTAAACCCTTACGCATGTTGAGATTCTTGCGCTGTAAGAGAATGACATTAAATCATTTCTCTCTTTCTGTAGTGTAGAAATCTAGATGCACATCTAATGGCGATGTGCAGAAGAGTATATTCCCATGAGGGTAAAAACCCTCGCCACTATGGCCTATCTATTGCACTAACTTGTCAGGACAATCGCTGTGTGCCACCCACCATTTCTCATCACCCACTCATTTGTTGCATTCCCACCCATACGTGGGCGCGGCATGTCATCGCATCTCTTCCTCCCTCCAAGTTCAGAGTTGATGGATACAAACCTTAACATTACTTCAGCTCTTTCCTTTGTTTTCTATCACTCATTAGCTTTTTCTTAAACAATCAAAACTGTAACCAACCTATGTATCATGAGATGCACACAACCTACATAAGATTGTTACATTACTATACAGAGCTCTCAATATATGATGAAACATCAAAAAACAAAATAAAATAACAAGCCTCACAATGTTTGAAACATCAACAGACCAACTGATGCATAGCCCTATTATTGAACCGCCCCAATTCTTGGTGAAGAACAAATCCATGGTAACTACATACCTCCGACGACGATTGGCTATACATGATGTCTCCTCCATTTTTTCCACATTTTGCAACAAAGTCAAGTGCACAGCTAGAAAGCTCCTTCATTTGAAGCTTCCCTGCATATAAGAAGATCATATATGATGTGTGATAGACGAACATGTACATGCTCTTGTTCTTTCTTATGTAATGATAGATAGCTTCCTTCCGGTTTGGGAAAAAGAATAACGTGCGACAAAAACCAAGTTTGTACTGTGAGGCTCTTGCTTTCTTCTTTTAAATTTTATTGGCTGGCCTAAAGAGAAGAAAGCTAGCTAGGATCTGGTGAAGGGGACGAAATAAAGGGATGAAGGTATCTGAATAGAAAAGGTTATCTGAGGTATAGGCATGCATGCACTGATTACAGCAGAGAGCTGACAGACAGGAGCCAATCATGCAACAGAGAAGAGATGGATGGGTCGCTTGTAGGAGTACATGTACTACACATGAATGCGTACGCATGGCCTTCGCTGAGCGATGCCTGCCGTCCATATTCAGTACTCAGATCACTCCCCTCCTGCAGCATGCTATATACTACTCCATGGTCGATCTCCTTTATTTCTCCCCTCTTTTCCTTGGATCTCGTGAAATTATGTAAGAAAACAAATCGATGAATTACTACTATATACATGAACCAATAATAATATATATGAACAAGCTAGTACAAATGTACGAAGAGTCTTTTGGCCGCTAGCAGCAGCAGCTACATATATATTGTACGAAGGTTTAGTTTGCTCTCTTGGCCTCTTGTTATTATATCATATATATATATATATATATATATATATATATATATATATATATATATATATATATATATATATATATATATATATATATATATATATATATATATATATATCCTCAGTCAAATCAAGATTGTACCATTCTTACCGTGAGCATGGATCGATCGTCCTTCATCCCTCGCTCTCACCCTTCTCGCCTTGATCGTCCCTCACTCTCTCTTCACGTTTCGAGTTTGGAGATGCAAACCTTCGTTGGTGCCACACCACACACACGACGCGCGTGTGGGCCGGGCATATGGTTCGCTCCACCTTTCTTAAACTCACAACAGGCTGGTGCCCACAATAGCTAACCATTTAAGCTGAGTCAATTTTCCATATCGTATCAATTCTTTTATTGCAATAGTATTTATTATGGGTCTTTGAATTTTATTTGATTTAAGGTTGGGCAAGACCAATTAAATCCGACAAAAATAGCTAGTTCATTTATCAATGACATGAGCATCTATATCGTGCAACAAATTAGATGTTCCATTGCAACACATGGGACATATATTCGTCACTTCATATACTATATTACATGCATGGAACATGCATGCTTACATGTATGCATATATACACATTAAAATATAGCAGCACTAAATTGGATCTGTATGCATGCATGCACGGCCAACAAAAACACTGACGGCGATCTGAGCACACTGCTAAAGAACAGACTTTAAAACGATATCCTAATTTAGCATTAGCCTCGACATTTTTTTTTGTCCTCGGGACTAAAAGTCCCTGCCCAACGGTCATCCGCGGGGTAGGGATCTTTAGTCCCGGCTGGTATTACCAATCGGGACTAAAGGTTTATCTTTAGTCCCGGCTGGTTTAGTCCCGGTTTGGGTGATGCCCCGGGAATAAAGATTAATCTTTAGTCCCGGTTTGGCCCCCTAACCGGGACTAATTATCCCAGCCTATAATCCAGCTCATTTCTTCCTCCCCGAGCCCGAGCCATTCCATTCAAACTCACTGCCTCTGTTCTTCAGCTTGCTGTTGTTCTTGCTCTCTCCCCCTCCATTGGTGTTGCTCTTCGATTTTGGAGGTAACAAACTTAATCCTCTTATGTTTTATCAGTAGCTTGTCTCATTTTGCGATGTAGATGCATGTGTAACTTTATATGTTGGACTTTATTATGATTTTATATGTCATTTTTAGCTCAAAATCACATGATGATTTGCATATATGTTTGGATAAACAAAAGTTAAATTAGTTCATCAAAATCACGCCTCGCTCGTCCTCGCTGGAGCACGCGCCATCCTCGTCCCCGACGGCTTACGTGATCTTAGAATTAATTTTTCCATGAAATGAAAAACTTAAAAAATAGTTAGAAAATTGTAGAAAATCCGTACTAGTTGAACTTGCGGACCGTGTTCAGCTCGGCCAGCATGTTCTCTGCCGAGCGGTAACGGACGTCAAGGAGGAGCTTTGATTCTACGAGGAAGAGCGGCAACGGTCGTGGAAGACCATGTTCCCTTTCTCGTAGAATCGGAGCTCTTCCTTGGCCAAGTACGGTGCCGTCCGGTGGAGAAATGCTCGCCGAGATGATCACGTAAGCAAGGTCAACTAGTACGGATGGTTATTTATTGAAACATATTTTTGAGCTATAATTTGATGGATATTTGATAACTTCAGACCTACAAATGTCATCTACAAATGTTACTATCCTCGGCAACCTAAACGCCCGCGAGCTCGCCGATATCGAACAGGTCACTTAGAATTATTTTTTCCATGAAATGAAATACTTAGAAATCATGCCTTTTATTTTTTAGAATTAATTTTTCCATGAAATGAAAAACTTAGAAAATAGTTAGAAAATTCTAGAAAATCCGTACTAGTTGAACTTGCGGACCGTGTTCAGCTCGGCGAGCATGTTCTCTGCCGAGCGGTAACGGACGTCAAGGAGGAGCTTTGATTCTACGAGGGAGAGCGGCAACGGTCGTGGAAGACCGTGTTGCCTTTCTTGTAGAATCAGAGCTCTTCCTTGACCAAGTATGGTGTCGTCCGGTGGAGAAATGCTCGCCGAGATGATCACGTAAGCAAGGTCAACTAGTACGGATGGTTATTTATTGAAACATGTGAAATCCATACTAGTTTTGTTTAAATATATCATTTTAGAAAATATGAAATTTACACTAGTTTGCAAAAATAAGTATAGAAAGTAGATGACAACTGGTACCGGATTCTCAGCCTCTCGTTCGGTTGCGAAATGACTGAGGCCAGAACTCCCTCTCATTATCTGCGGCAAGTGTACGCAGAAGATTATGATAGAGTACCGAGTCAAGAGACAGGGACCCAACAAGGGTCGTGTTTTCTACAAGTGCCCGGATCACGATGTGAGTTTCTTACGCATTTGATTATTATAGCTAATTGACCTGCTTTTCTTGAATATTTTTGACTAAATATTTTTTGGCTTTAATTTCAGTGGGAGGGCAATGGATGCGATGGTTGGTACTGGAAGGAAGATTATGCTACATACGTGCAGAATTTGGGTGCGCTTGAGGTAGCGGCTGCTAATGATGAGGCAGTGAGCCAACAGGAGAAGCTTATTGATATTCAACAGAAGAATGATTTGTCTGTTTTAGTTGCGTACGATCACGAAATAATTATGTTATCAAAGTGCATTGTAGTTTTAGTTTGTCTAGTGATAGTTAGGATTGCTTACGTTGTAGCCAGGATTCGTTAATTAATCAACCGTGTGTGTGTCATCTATGTTGTGTAATAAAATACTTAATTATGTTAAGGTTTTCATAATTTGTCGTGTAATGCAGATTATGTCATGCCATTGGATGTACAATGCCGATCGCCGCTCCCAAGACTTTATTGAGGGCGTGCACTATTTCTTAGGTGTGGCCGAGGCAAATAAGCGGGATGGTTTCATGTGCTGTACATGTGCCATATGTAAGAATTTAAAGGAATATTCAAGCTCAATGAGTCTTCATTCACATTTGCTTAAGTCAGGTTTCATGTCAAACTATATATGTTGGACTAAGCATGGAGAAAGCGGGGTCATGATGGAAGAAGGTGAAGGAGAAGATTTAGACATTGATGACATTATTGCTCAGTATGGTGCCTTTGATGATACTATAATGGGGAGAGATGAAGAAGAGGTAGCGGCAGAAGATGATCTCGGTGATGCTCTTGGCGATGCCATTCGTGATGCACAACAAGAATGCGAAAGTGAAAAAGAGAAAGTTAAGTTCGAGCGCATGCTTGAGGATCATAGGAAGTTGCTATACCCGACGGCCGAAGAGAGGGCAAAAAAAGCTGGGTACAACACTGGAATTGCTACAGTGGAAGGCAAAGAATGATGTATCCGACAAGGCATTTAGGAATTTATTGAACCTCATAAAGAAGATGCTTCCGAAGCCAAATGAATTGCCCACCACTACGTACGAAGCAAAAAAGGTTGTCTGCCCTTTGGGATTAAAAATCCAGAAGATACATGCATGTCCTAATGACTGCATCCTTCTATCATGGCAATGAATACGAGAATTTGGATGAATGCCTGGTATGTAAAGCAGCGTGGTATAAGATCAGGCGCGATGATCCTGGTGACGTCGAGGGTGAACAACGTCCTAGAAAGAAAATCCCTGCCAAGGTTATGTGGTATGCTCCTATAATACCACGCTTAAAACGTTTGTTCAGAAATAAAGACCATGCAAAGTTGTTGCGGTGGCATAAAGAAGACCGTAAGGTAGACAATATGCTGAGACACCCAGCTGATGGGTCCCAGTGGAGAGCGATAGACAGGGAATTTCTAGAGTTTGCAAATGAGGCTAGAAACTTAAGGTTTCGCCTTAAGTACAGATGGTATGAATCCTTTTGGGGAGCAGAGCACTAGTCATAGCACTTGGCCAGTTACTCTATGTATCTACAACCTTCCTCCATGGTTATGCATGAAGCGGAAGTTCATTATGATGCCGATCCTCATCCAAGGTCTGAGGCAACCTGGCAACTGACATTGATGTCTATCTGAAGCCATTAGTTGAAGAACTTCTAGTTTTATGAACAAACCAGGTGTACGTGTCTAGGATGAGTACAAACTAAGAACACTTTGACCTACGAGCAATGTTGTTCGTAACAATCAATGATTGGCCTGCTTTAAGTAATCTTTCAGGTCAGACAAACAAAGGATATAATGCATGCACACATTGTTTTGATGACCTTGACAGTATATATTTGAAAAGATGTCGAAAGGTCGTGTACCTTGGCCATCGTCGATTCCTTCCTTTGAATCACCAAGTAAGAAAGAAAGGTAAGCATTTTAAAGGTAAGCCAGACCACCGAAAGAAGCCTCATAACCGAACCGGAGAAGATGTACTCGCAATGGTCAAGGATGTGAAAGTAGTATTTGGAAAGGGACAAGGCAGCGAATCTGTTCCCAAAGATGCTAAGGGACACGCACCCATGTGGAAGAAGAAGTCCATCTTTTGGGAGCTACCCTATTGGCAAGTCCTAGAGGTCCGCAACGCAATCGATGTGATGCACCTGACAAAGAATCTTTGTGTGAACCTGTTAGGATTCATGGGTGTGTACGGGAAGCCAAAGGATTCACTTGAAGCACGCCAGGACTTGCAGGGCATGAAAGAACGAGACAACCTTCATCCAGAGAAGACAGATGATGGACGTCATTACTTAAGTCCTGCTAGCTACACGCTTAGCAAAGAAGAGAGGGACAGCATGTTCGAATGTCTAAGCAGCATCAAGGTCCCATCAGGATTCTCCTCCAATATAAAGGGTATAATAAATGTGCCAGAGAAGAAATTCCTAAACTTAAAGTCCCACGACTGCCACGTGCTTATGACGCAATTGCTTCCTAGTTGCTTTAAGAGGAATTCTACCTCCACATGTACGTCTAGCCACCGTGAAGCTATGTGCATTCCTCAATGCAATTTCTCAGAAGGCAATCAATCCAGTGGAACTAGCTACTCTACAGAATGATGTGGTTCAATGTCTTGTCAGCTTTGAGTTGGTGTTCCCTCCATCCTTCTTTAATATCATGACACACCTCGTAGTTCATTTGGTGAAGGAGATTAGTATTCTTGGACCTGTGTTCTTACATAACATGTTCCCCTTCGAGAGGTTTATGGGAGTCTTGAAGAAATATGTGAAAGTCCGTTCTAAGCCTAAAGGAAGCATCGCCCAGGGCTATGGAACAGAGGAGGTCATTGAGTTCTGTGTTGACTTTATTCCTGACCTTGCCCCGATTGGCGTTCTCGAATCGTGACACGAGGGGAGACTCAGTAGGTAAAGGAACTTTAGGGAAGAAAACATATATTGGCATGGAAGACGATTATTTCAATAAAGCACACTACATAGTTCTTCAGAACTCATCATTGGTGCATCCGTACATCGAGATACATAAGGAGTTCTTACGATCCAAGTTTCCAGGGAAGACTGAAGCTTGGATTAGGCGTCAGCACATGGAAAGTTTCAGTGGTTGGTTGCGAAAAGAATGTCAAGGCGATGACAATATTGATGAGCAACTATATTTGTTAGGCTAGGCAACCATCATGGCATATCCTCACGTACCAAGGGTATGAGATAAATGGGAATACTATTTTACACAGTTGCCCAAGATAAAAGGAGCACCAATCAAAATAGTGGTGTTCACATAGATGGCACAGATCCAAATGGGAATATACAAACATATTATGGCCACATAGAAGATATATGGGAACTAGACTACGCACCTAATTTTAAAGTCCCTTTGTTCCGGTGCCAATGGGTGAAGCTGACCGGAGGAGGGGTAACAGTCGACAAAGAGTATGGAATAACAACAGTGGACCTCAACAATATTAGGGTACAAAGACGAACCATTCGTCCTTGCTGCCGATGTGAGTCAGATGTTCTATGTGAAAGACATGTCTACAAAATCAAAGAGAGGAAAAAACTGAAGACATCAACTCAATGATCAATGAGCCAAAGCGCCACATAGTTCTTTCTGGGAAAATAAATATAGTGGGAATTGAAGACAAGTCAGACATGTCAGAAGATTATGAAAGAAATGTCCGAATTCCACCCTTCATAGTGAAGAAAGATCCAAGCATCATAGTTAAATGATGAAGACACTCCATGGTTACGACAAGATCATAACCAAGGGTCATACGTCAAGAAAAAATTCACTGTTGTGCCCGCATGATACAACGATGCAAATCCTAGATTGTCTCCAATTGAAAAGTTTTGAATACCAAGTTTAGTTCAGCTCATCAAGATATACAATCCTTATATAGGCCATTTTTTCATTTGAGAAAGTTTGAACAAAATGTAGTTCAAATTTCACAAGTGTGTGACATAGTTTTAGAAAGTCTATATGAGAATCAAGAATTTATGACTAGTGTTTGATAAAACTTTCTCAAATGGAAAAATGAGCTATGTAACAATTGTAGATCTTGCTGAGATGATCAAACTTGGTATTCAGAGATTTTTCATCTGAGGTCATTTAGTGTCTCATTTGAGCAAGTTTGACCAAGTCAAATTTGGTCAAATGAAAAAACAACACTTTGACTCTAGTATTCTGAACTCTAAATGACTTCAAATTGAAAAGTTTTGAAGTACCAAGTTTGTTAAAATCATCAAGATCTACAATTGTTGTTTTGGTCAACTTTCCATTTGAGATAGTTTGGATGGTTCAAATTTGTGATTTTTAAATTTCGACGCCTACAAACTAGTTTTCGGAACCCTAGATTGTCTCCAATTGAAAAGTTTTGAATACCAAGTTTGTTCAGCTCATCAAGATATACAATCCTTATATAGGCCATTTTTTCATTTGAGAAAGTTTGAACAAAATGTAGTTCAAATTTCACAAGTGTGTGACATAGTTTTAGAAAGTCTATATGAGAATCAAGAATTTATGACTAGTGTTTGATAAAACTTTCTCAAATGGGAAAATGAGCTATGTAACAATTGTAGATCTTGCTGAGATGATCAAACTTGGTATTCAGAGATTTTTCATCTGAGGTCATTTAGTGTCTCATTTGAGCAAGTTTGACCAAGTCAAATTTGGTCAAATGAAAAAACAACACTTTGACTCTAGTATTCTGAACTCTAAATGACTTCAAATTGAAAAGTTTTGAATACCAAGTTTGTTAAAATCATCAAGATCTACAATTGTTGTTTTGGTCAACTTTCCATTTGAGATAGTTTGGATGGTTCAAATTTGTGATTTTTAAATTTCGACGCTTACAAACTAGTTTTTGGAACCCTAGATTGTCTCCAATTGAAAAGTTTTGAATATCAAGTTTGTTCAGCTCATCAAGATATACAATCCTTGTATAGGCCATTTTTTCATTTGAGAAAGTTTGAATAAACTATAGTTCAAATTTCACAAGTGTGTGACATAGTTTTAGAAAGTCTATATGAGAATCAAGAATTTATGACTAGTGTTTGATAAAACTTTTCTCAAATGGGAAAATGAGCTATGTAACAACTGTAGATCTTGCTAAGATGATCAAACTTGGTATTCAGAGATTTTTCATCTGAGGTCATTTAGTGTCTCATTTGAGCAAGTTTGACCAAGTCAAATTTGGTCAAATGAAAAAACAACACTTTGACTCTAGTATTCTGAACTCTAAATGACTTCAAATTGAAAAGTTTTGAATACCAAGTTTGTTAAAATCATCAAGATCTACAATTGTTGTTTTGGTCAACTTTCCATTTGAGATAGTTTGGATGGTTCAAATTTGTGATTTTTAAATTTCGATGCCTACAAACTAGTTTTCGGAACCATAGATTGTCTCCAATTGAAAAGTTTTGAATACCAAGTTTGTTCAGCTCATCAAGATATACAATCCTTATATAGGCCATTTTTCATTTGAGAAAGTTTGAACAAAATATAGTTCAAATTTCACAAGTGTGTGACATAGTTTTAGAAAGTCTATGAGATTCAAGAATTTATGACTAGTGTTTGATAAAACTTTCTCAAATGGGAAAATGAGCTATGTAACAATTGTAGATCTTGCTGAGATGATCAAACTTGGTATTCAGAGATTTTTCATCTGATGTCATTTATTGTCTCATTTGAGCAGCTCATCAAGATCTACAATCCTTAATAAAAAAACAACACTTTGGCGGGCTGCAAAAATTTTAGGCCTTCAGTCCCAGCCCAGACCAGGAACTGGGACTAAAGGGTGGGCAGAATTGCCCGCCCAAAAATACCTTTAGTCTCGGCTGGTAACACCAACCGGGACTAAAGATCCTTTAGTCCCGGCTGGTAAGCCGAGCCGGGACTAAAGGGTTGGACCTTTAGTCTCGGTTCGGCTTACCAGCCGGGACTAAAGGATCTTTAGTCCCAGTTGGTGTTACAAGCCAGAACTAAAGGGTCCCAGCCTATATATATCGAACGGTTCATCTTCTACTTTTTGATCTACAACGTCGATCTCGTCGTCTCTGCTGCGCCCACGCCGCCGTCGTCGTCTACCCCCGCCCGGCCTCGATCTCGTCGTCTCTGCCGCGCCCACGCCGCCGTTGTCGTCGAGCCCCGCCCGGCGGCCGTCGAGTCTCCGCCGTATGTCGTCCTCGCGTGGCTCTGCTCGGCCCTGTGGCCGGCCAGCACGCCCAGCCACCATGCATGGCCATCCATAGCCTGTTTTAGATAGTTTTTAGATACTTTTTAGATAGTTTTTTAGACAGTTTTTTAGGTAGTGTTTGATATATATGTTAGATTAAAATGTATTAAAATTTAATTAGTAGTTTATTCTTAGTTTTTAGATAGTTTTTGATATATGTTAATTAGATTTAAATATATTAAAATTTAATTAGTACTTTATTTAGATAGTTTTTTAGATAGTTTTTATTATAGTTTTTTATATATTTTGTAATTATTATTCTATCTCTCTCTATATGTGTTAGATTTAATTTTGATTTAGTAATTCTATCTATGTATATATGTTAGGTTTAATTAGATTTGGTAATTAATTCTATCTAGAGATTCTATATGTATACATATATATGTACTTAATTATTTCTATGTGTATATATACATGTACTTAATTATTTCCATGTGTTGAGAGAGAGAGAAAATTATATCTAGAGAGACATTCTATGTGTTATCACATGCATATCTAGAGATATATACATATGCACTTATTCTATGTGTTGAGAGAGAGAGAGAAAATTGTATCATTCTATATGTATATATACATGTACTTATTTCCATGTTTTTTGGATCAAAAGTGTTTTTTATTCGATTCCAAAGCCTATACCTTATTATTGTTTATCCTTATGAAATATTATGTGTTATTATATTTAATTGGATTTAGTAATTCTATATGTGTTATCGCATGTACTTATGTTATGTGCCATAGTAATTCTATCTATGTGTTATCTTGAAGATACAAATGGCTGCTCGGGATGATAACTTGAATGATGGCATAATGGCGAATATTATTAACACCGGCACCAATGTGGATGTAGATGACACGAGTCAGTACTTTGCTGATTATGAGGATATCCTGAATATGCCGGTGGTTGAAGATCAACAAATTGTCGCGCAAGAAAATACTGGCGAGGTATATTCGATTATCTATCATCTCTTATAGATGCATGCGTACATATATTTGTTGTTAATCGTTGTGTTTCTACTCATGTAGCCGGTCTCTGGATCTACATCAACCACCGGCAAGAGTAGGAAAGTCCGAGGGCCAAAAAAGCCATTAGAGGGCCATTTTCATAATATCAGAATTCGACACCGACACTGGCAAACCATTGGGACCACATGCTCAGACATATGTCAATCAATGTGGGTTCATTGTAAGGGATAGGATCCCAGTTAGTGCTCATGAATGGAAGCAGAAGATATCCGCTCCTAATGTTAGTTTCGTATCTGATCGTGACAAGAACCTAGCTTGGAGAGATATCACTCAGCATTTCACATTACAAGCAGATGATGCTTTGAAGGAGCTAGTGAGGGATTGGACAATGAAGAAGATGGCAACATTGTTCCAGAGTTGGAAGAAGACATTGTATAAAAAGTTTATCTTGAAGAATGAAACGCCGAATTTCAATGCTAAGGCGTTTGTCAAGTTGTAGTCCCATTGGGATGACTTCGTACAATACAAGACATCTCAAGAGAGTGAGGAACGTGTGATGAGGAATCAGTAGAATGCCCGACAGAAGCAATACCATCATCGCATGGGATCAGGTGGTTATAGGAGTGCTATTCCCAAGTGGCAGAACCTAGAAGCAGAGATTACTGCTAAGGGAATCATACCTGAAACAATAGAGAAGAACTGGCCTCAACACGCGAAGAATTGGTTCTACGCTCATGGGAGAAGCCTAGACCCAGACACTAGCAAGCTAATTTTCGGCCAAAAAATTGAGAGAGCAACACAGAGACTAGCTCGTGCTAGGGAAGAAGCTGATAGTGGTGTTTTCAAGCTCAATAGAGAAAAGGATGAATTGACATATGCCCTAGAGAATCCCGAACACGGATGGTCGAACAAGAGGCTATGGGGCGGTTCCGTGGCTACAAGCATTCCCAGCAGACAGGGATACCTACAGAAGCCGCTAGAGAAAGAAGGATGAGGAGGCAGACCGAATCCATGTATTGGAGCAATTTGTTAATGAGTCATGATAAGCATTGCTTGAATCACATGAACGAGAAAAATCTCTTGAGGCAAGAATATAGGAGGAGATCAAGAGGCAAGTGCAGCTAGCAATGAGTCAAATGCAATCGCAATCAACGCCGAGAGTCACCATTAGCCCCGTTGGTCAGATGAAAAGCAGTTGTGCTTCCATGGAGCTGCCAGTTATTCAAGGTGATGCTGGGTTACGCTTCCCTGTTGATGACATTACTGAGCCTCTAACATGTGAGCTGCACATTCTAGATGGTAATAATGCATCAATCATGGTGGCTGTCGGGGTTGTATCTCCAATAGACCGAACGAAGACACCAAGAATCCATGGGTCAGTTATTCAACCTGGATATGCTAGCGTCTCGGTCGATAGAGTGCTCAAAGGTTACAGCAATGTTCCTCTTGACATTGAAGGCGGTGATGGAGAGAAGACACTAGGAGAAGCAGAGAAGACATTTATTCGATGGTGCAAACGCTTCATCATCATTCCTGGGGCACCACCGCTTTCCCTACCTCACCCTAGGTACGAATGATAGTGAATGAAATATTATTTTTCCATTAATTTTATATTGGCTTCAAAAATAATTGACCCACAACTTATTTTTGTAGCAGGGTCTCCCCCTAGCCTAGCCCAATCATTCATTCCCCATCTCATCACAGCGTCGCGGGGGGCGAGACGACTTCATCCCCACGGCGATCTCCAACTCCTACACTGGCCCCATCGCCTCCACAACGATCTCCAACTCCTACACCGGCCCCACCGCCTCCACAACGATCTCCAATGCCTCCACGCCGGACTCCAACACCGGCCTTATCGCCTCCACACCGGTCTCCAACACCGCCCCCACCACCTCCACAGCGATGCACTACAAAGACGTCTAAGGTCCCGACGGCAAAGAAGACAAAAAAAGAGTTATTTCTCAAGAAATACTTCCTAAAAGACATGATGAGCAAATAGCAGCTGAAGAAGGCAAAAAAGTGAAAGATTTTTTTATAGATATCCAAAAGCAGAGACAAGCGAAGCTTAAGGAGAAGTCATACTTTTACATACCACGAGATCAGCTGAGGCAGAAGGTCGAAGCTCACAAGAAAAAGATGCTTGAAGTTCGTAAGCCACCGCCACTATCAGACTATGACCGCTCCCTCGTGAAGTCACATGATGCACATAAGAAAAGGAAAAGAGCATCAGGGAAGGATGTCCCCACAGCTCGGACAACAGAAGCAACCAATGCAAAATCTTGTTGTTGCTAATCAATATGGTTCCAACATAGAAGTCTATCGACCAGACAACTCTAGAGAAGTGTCAGTTCAAGACCTTAATGATTTTTTTGAATAAACTGGTTTAACCTTGGATCAAGTGATGGGCAAAGCTCTAATCCAGAACCTGAAAGTTGATACCTGGAAGACTTATAAATTTGGCAAAAGTCTGTACAACCCTGCGGCTCTGAATGAATTGGGTACGCAAATGTACTTGCTCAACAAGTGGTACATGCAGGCGTGTGGCAGGGGTGAGCAGTGGATCTTTGTCAGATTTAGAGGCCATCATTACTTCCGTGGCGATGACATCTTACATATTAGTTTTGAAGAATTACATCAACTATACCACTTGGACGCTCTGGACAAATCAATCATTAGCTCATTTTGTTTGTAAGTGATTCTTACTTTTATTTAATAAACTCACTTCCATGCGTACGTGTATATAATTATCCTCACATGTAACTTATATTTATATACAGATTCTAGATGTTAGAGCTCCAAAGAATACAAGACACCAATGTTGGCTTTATTGATCCTTATATCGTATTCAAAACTGATATTATTGTCAAGGAGCACTGGGTATCTGAAGCACAGACGAATATCATGAAGTTCTTCGTGAAGCAGCACGACAAGACAACAATACTTTTCCCGTACAACTTTGAGTAAGCGTTAATAATAATATAGTCTACACATTTTATGTAATATCAATACAACTTATATGCATGTACGTGTGTGTATAAACCAATGCAGGTTTCACTGGATACTCATTGTCAGTTGAGTTAAACTCAAGTCAGTTAGTAATCTTGGACTCATTGAGAAAAGAGCGAGCAGTATACCAAGATATGATAGACATTATCCAGGGGTAATTTCGATCTCTCGCGCACAACTATTATTGAATAGACTTTGCCATAATTTATTAACGATCGTACATTATTGGTCGCACAGGGTTTGGAAAGAGTTTATTCGGCAACACCGCAAGGATTGTAAGGCACCACTTAATGTAGTTGAAATACCAGTAAGTTGTAATATATATACTTCCCCACGTGTTTAATTACTATATCATACTTCAATTTACGTGTGAGATGATGAGAATAATCTTCTTCTCATACAGTGGTGTTTGCGTCAGGAACCAGGTAATAACTTGTGTGGATACTACGTTTGTGAATTTATCACTGCATACATAAGAAGAACTCCTGAAGATGTCCTCAGAGTACGTATATATTAATTTTTATTTATTTTTAAATGAATATATATATATATATGTATTAATACTTTTCCTTTTATTTCAAATGCAAGACTGAATGGTTGAAACGAAGGGTCAT
This sequence comes from Miscanthus floridulus, assembly GCF_019320115.1. Lineage (NCBI taxonomy): Eukaryota > Viridiplantae > Streptophyta > Magnoliopsida > Poales > Poaceae > Miscanthus > Miscanthus floridulus. The sequence goes on along the minus strand of NC_089587.1, from coordinate 66,706,549 downwards.
GCAAAAAGACCTTCTGAAAGCAGTTCAAGAGTCAATAGCAGGATATCTTCTAGAAAAAGTGCTAAATCCCAACGGCGAGTTCTACTTTGATCCTAAGGAACTAATGATGTAAATAAATGTTTATTGATATCGTTATTTTCGAGAACAAGATTATGAAATTGTTGTATATATACATATATATCTATAATATATATAGTTTCATACTTTATTCGAATATAATAATGCTCGAGATGAGAATTAGATGTAATTATATGCGTGCGTGTATTTATATTAGCAGCGTAGAATACGTACATAAAAATATATTATATATTAAACAAATATGTGTAACTGAACTGAAAACAAATTAAACAAAAAGAAAAAGAAAAAGAAAAGGAACCTTTAGTCCCGGTTGGGGTTACCAACCGGGACTAAAGGGTGCGGCCACGTTTGCTCGGCTGGAGCGCCTTTAGTCCCGGTTGGTAACACCAACCGGGACTAAAGGTCCCTTTTTAGTCCCGGCTCGATGACCCAGGACTGAAGGTTCCACCTTTAGTCCCGGGATCGTTGTCCCAGCACGGTAATTAGGACTAAAGGCCATTACCGTCCGGGACAACCAGTCCATTCTGTAATAGTGGCATAGTGTAAAATTGTACGGCGGCGTCGGCCTGCCTCCCGATTGCAAATATACTCGGGGGCATATATATGCAACAACTCTACGCCGGCCGGTCCCGGCCAGCCGCCGGCGAGGGATAGAGGAGGATCGCCATTATTGGGGCCCGGTCCGGCCAGGCGTCAGCATGTGTCGTTGAGCAGTCACTGTCACTAGCAGTGCAGTGACAATGCCGGTGTGTGCACAACATACAGAAGATAAGCTAGCTAGGTGGTTGTCGTAGCTGCCACTGCCACTAGGAAGCAAGGACGCTCTACTAGCTATATAGCTGCTTCATTCTACCCATGCATCACAACACACACTTGCACCGATCCACTGTTTCTGTAGCTAGCATTATTAGGGTATATATGCTGAAAATTATTAGTTCAACCATATAGGTGTCACATGAACCATATATTACATGACATCACGCACAAAAAGAACATTGAAGGTTGATCCCACTTTTCTTTCAAAATTATATATATTTATATATGGCGGCTCCATCATACATATATATGGATGACAGTACTAGTACAGTGATCTGACTTTTCCATTTGCTCTACAAAAATATATATACTCCCTCAGTCTAAAAAAAAGCGTTATAGAATACGTATTGGTCAAACTTTTTAAGTTTGAGTAGACTTATAGTACATACTAGCAACGTTCATATCTCTAAATAAGTTTATTACAAAAATATATTCATCGATTTATCTTATGATACTAATCATGTATTATAAATATCAATATTTTCTTATATATATTTAATCAAACTAAAAAAATGCTAACTATTCGGAAAGTGAGAACGTCTTTCTTTTTGGACGGAGGAGGCGTAGTAGTAGATAAGGGCAGTGGAGTAAGTAACAAAATGTATATAGCATATATACACAGCATGTGTGTGCCATGCATGAATGGGCACGTGTGGGCCCCATCATCCGGCAAAAGTGCCACCGCACACCACAATCGAAGGAGGCCCCACTGCAGTGGGACCCAATGGAACGAGGATCTTTGTATCTTTGTAGCAGTCGACTGTTTCATCATTGACATGTCACTGTGCGCAAGCATATACTGATGCATGCTATGCTATCAATAAAATAGAAGTCGCTGTAGGATACGTGTATGTCAAACTTTCTCAACTTTGATTATTTTGTAGGAAATACGTGCAACATTTATATCTTCGAATAAGTTTATTACGAAAGTATATTCAACGGTTTATCAATGATACTAATTGTGTATTATAAATAATAAAATATTATATATATATATATATTTAGTCAAAGTAAAAAGTGTTTGACTTCTCGAAAGTGAGAATGACTTTTTATTTTGAGACGGAGGGAATATATATGAATATATATGCATGATTGATTGAGTAATAAGTAGTATAGCAAGCAGTGTGAGGCCCCATTTGTTTCGCTAAAATTTAACTTATGCTGATGCTTATGTTGATTTATTGTGAGAGAAAAAAATACTATTTATTTACTGATGAAGTAGTGTGGTAGAACAGAGACCGTGTTTCACGGAGCGAGCTAGGTTTACCGGCAAGCATATAGACATGCAACAGGCTGCTCCAACACGTACTACAGGCATGCATACATGCAGGCAGCTAGGATCGGGCAAACACTACCGGACACGGCCAATTTGCCGAGTGCAAAAAGCTTTGCCGAGCGCTTTCTGTCGGGCACTCGGCAAAGGCAATCTTTGCTGAGAGCCGGACCCAGCGGCACTCGGCAAAGATAGGCCGTCGGGAAATATGCCTTTGCCGAGAGCGGTCGTCGGCAAAAAAATCTTTGCCGAATGCCAGGCACTCGCAAAATTTGGCCGTCGGCAAAGGTGGCCGGCGTGACGACGGCCACCTGCCGTCAGCCTTTGCCGAGTGCCCCGACGTTAGGCTCTCGACAAAGGGTTTTTTATTTTCTTTTTAAAAAAATTCTTTGCCGAGTGCCCTGTGACCTGGCACTCGGCAAAGGCTTCTTTGCCGAGTGCAAGGTTGGCACTCGGCAAATTATTTTTTTTTTTTTGCTTTTTTCGCCCCATTTTTTTTCTGGGGCCTTGCTACAGTAATTAAAACTCCATTTCAAAAGTTGGTTCAATTTTGAGTTTTTTACTATATTTCCTTAATTATTTTTGTTTCGTTGAATTTTTCCGACTATTTCAAATTTGAACTGCATGTACATGAAATAATATAATTTGGTCATTCAAAAAATGGTATTCATGATGTTTGGCGTATGTTGAGGCCGTATCCAGGAATTCGCATGAAATTACGAGCATCTTGTTGTCGTAACATGACGATGTAGTTGCGGGAAAAGTGTATTTAAATTATATAAAATCCAAACAAAGTCCGAAAATCACAAAACTTGTCGAGGTGTCTTGTTATCGCATGTGGATGCCGTGGTAAAAAATTGAGAAAGTTTGAAGCAAGTTATGACGTCGGATGCCTAAAAGCCAGACATCTCCACATGTGATCAGCTTCGTGATTTTCGGACTTCGTTTGGATTTTATATAATTTAAATACACTTTTCCCGCAAGTACATCTTCATTTTATGACAACAAGATGCTCGTAATTTCATGCGAGTTCCTGGATACGGCCTCAACATATGCCAAACATCATGAATACCATTTTTTGAATGACCAAATTCCATTATTTCATGTACATGCAGTTCAAATTTGAAATAGTCAAAAAAATTCAACGAAACAAAAATAATTAAGAAAATATAGTAAAAAAACTCAAAATTGTCCCAAATTTTGAAATGGAGTTTTAATTACTGTAGCAAGGCCCCAGAAAAAAAATGGGGCGAAAAAAAAATTTAATTTGCCGAGTGCCAGGTCATAGGGCACTTGGCAAAGATTTTTTTTAAAAATAAAATAAAAAACCCTTTGTCGAGTGCCGCTGGGCCCGACACTCGGCAAATCTTTTAACCTAAAGGCCCAGAACGGGCTGGCCCAACCCCACCCCCTCCTCACTCCTCTCCCACCCGCCCCTGCGTCCCTACCGACCCCGGCCGCCCACGCCGCCCCCGCCGTTGTCCCCCTCTGGCGAGGTCCTGCCGGGCCCACCCCAGAGCCCCCGTCCTACCGCCCCCGTCCCGGCGGCGCTCACCTCGACGCCCGGCCGGCGCTCTCGGCCGGCCCTGAGCCGCCCAGAGCTCCCCTGGCCCCGAGCTCCCCCGCCGGCCCCGAGCTCCACCGGCCCCGCCATGCCCTACGGCCGGCCAGCAGAGGGAGAAGGAGAGGAGCAAGAGGAAGAAAGAGAAGGGGAGGAGGAAGAGGAAGAAAGAGAAGGGGGAGGAGGAAGAAGAGGAAGAAAGAGAAGGGGGAGGAGGAAGAAGAGGAAGGTGCCGACCCGACCGCCTGTCGATCCTCGTGCTGTTCCGACCGCTCGTTGATCCTCGCGCTGCTGCGGTCATCCCCGCTGTCGTCGCCGGCCCTCGCTCTTGCCGTTCTTGCTGCCAAGGTAAGCCCTACCCTTGTAGGGTTAGTAGTAATAGTAGTAGTTAGTAGTGTTAGTAGTAGTTAGTTGTAGTGTTAGTAGTAGTAGTTAGTAGTGTTAGTTGTAGTGTTAGTTGTAGTAGTTAGTAGTGTTAGTTGTAGGGTTAGTAGTAGTAGTAGTTAGTAAATAGTAGTAGTTAGTAAGTAGTAGTGGTTAGTAGTATTAGTTAGTAGTGTTAGTTGTAGGGTTAGTAGTAGTAGTTAGTAAGTAGTAGTAGTTAGTAAGTAGTAGTGGTTAGTAGTAGTAGTTGTTAATAGTTAAGTAGTTCTTAGTATTAGTACTGTTAGTAGTTAAGTAGTTGTTAGTAGTAGTGTTAGTAGTAGTTGTAGGGTTAGTAGTAATTGTTGTTGTACTACTTCAATACTTTCATCTGCATGGAATGAGAACTAAAGTATATGGCTTCTCTTGATATATTGGTGGTTGTTGGCCTTCATGCCCATGTTTGGTATATATGTGGTTGTTGGCCTTTGTGCCATGTTTTTTGTAGGTTTTGGGAACCTCCCCGTGCAGGGGAGGTGCTGCCGAAATTTTGAGTCGACACTAACCATTTTTGCCCTTTTTTGCAGGAGGACCTGTGGGATGGACTCGGCGACCCCGATCATCTTTGTCGGCGCTGCGGGTCTTCCTGCACCGCGTCGACTCGCCACTGCATCGACTCTCCGCAGCCCCGCTACCCTGACCTCACCGGCACCCTAGGTATAACCCCTCTATCCGTATGTGGTCTTTGGTCACGTAACCTAGTTAGGTGTCTCCTGTCCAAAAGAGATACGGTTGGAGGTATGCAGATCTTTGTATATCTGCGACCGTATCTGTTTTGGATTGTCCACATTTTTTGGATAGCCCACGGATGCGTAGATGGGATAGTTTCCATGGTCTGCTCCGGTCCAAGATGGTGTTTCAGCATTACCCCCTATTGTTCTCTAAATACACACTCTCCCTTGCAGGACGTGTATTGGGAGAACAGCAGGGAGGTGCTGCCGAAATTCTATCTTGGATAGGAGAAGAGCATGGAAACTAACATCATCTACGCATCCGTGGGTAGGATTAGGACCTATCCTCACCTATTAGAGAGTAGGGACACCGCGTAGATGCAATTGATGGTCACCTGTGGAGATGTTATATATGCTAGAGGATGGAGGACCGTCAGTGGATGTACACAGGCCAGACAAGTCAGGGTGATGTCAGCATTGAATGGATGAACAAGACTGATCGTTTCTTGAAGCGTGCATTTGGCAAGGCCGCTAGATACCCGAAAATGGCTTTGTGTCCCTACAGCAAGTGTGGTAACAGGAGAATGCAAAACCAGGAAGTCATGGGTATACATCTGCACAAGAATGGGTTTACGTTGAACTACACCCGGTGGGTCCACCATGGTGAAGCCAATCGTATGAGAGAGGAGGTGGTGAGACCATGCGTCGAGGCTTTCGATGCTGATGCCGGGGTAGCAGACATGGTAGATGACGTTCACCAAGCACAGTTTGTTGAAGGACGTGAGGAGGCGGAGATGCAGGCAGCCGTAGATGCGTTCAAGTACATGATGGACTCAGCGGCGATACCCCTTCACGCTCATTCTGAGGTCTCTCAGCTGGATGCCATTAGTCGCTTGATGGGGTTGAAGTCTGATTTGAACATGAGTGGAGAAGGCTTCGATAAGGTGTTGGCCGTGGTTGGCACCCTGCTTCCAAAGGACCACATGTTGCCAAAGACCATGTACGAGGCACAGAAGTTCCTTAAAGCACTGAAGATGCCGTATGAGCAGATACATGCTTGTCCGAATGGGTGTGTCCTATTTCGTGAAGAACACAAGGAGGCAAATAACTGTCTGAAGTGTAAAGCTTCTAGGTTCCTGGAGGTAGAGTCTGGTGATGGTGGTGGCCAGAAGAGGCAGCTTAAGATACCTGCCTGAGTCTTACGGCACCTTCCCTTCGTGCCGAGGCTTCAAAGGCTATTCATGACCGAGGAAACCATGAAACAGATGACGTGGCACAAGAATGGCAAATGGTACAATCCTGACAAGATGGTACATCTATCTGATGGTGAAGCATGGGCCAGCTTTAATGACAAACATCGTCTGAAATCCGATGAGGCTCGTAATGTACGTGTCGCGCTGGCAACAGATGGGTTCAATCCTTATGGCATGATGGCCGCCCCTTACACATGTTGGCCCATGTTTGTTATCCCCCTCAATCTCCCTCCTGGTGTCGCCTTTCAATGACATAACATGATCTTGACGTTGATAATTCCTGGACACCCAGGGAAGAATATGGGTGTGTTCATGGAGCCTATGATTGATGAATTGATCAAAGCTTGGAATGAAGGGGTATGGACATACGACCGAGCTACAAAACAAAGCTTCAAAATGTACGTCTGGTACTAATACTCCATGCATGACTTCCTGGCATATGGGTTATTCAACGCCTGGTGTGTTCAGGGGAAGTTCCCGTGCCCAATATGCCAGTAAGCTGTGAGGTTCATTTGGTTGAAGAAGGGTGGCAAGTATTCGTCGTTCGATCAACATCGTCAATTCCTAGATTCCAACCATCCATTCCGACAAGGCTATGTTCCTGAGCATGTCTGGCTAGTGCTTGCAGAGTTGAGCTATTTCTTCTGCTAGCTTTGTGCTAAGGAGCTATCTCGGACCGTGGTTGCAAACTTAGAGAAAGTGGCACCTAAGTTGCTTTGTAAGTTGAAGATCTTTTCACCCGACTTCTTATCGATGCAGCATTTGATTGTGCACCTCCCGTATGAGGCACGTATGGGGGGGCGTGCAGGCCTGTTAGTGCTATCCAATCGAGAGATGTCTGAAGGTCATTCGCAAAAAATGTAGAAATAAAGCCAAAATTGAGGCTTCCATTGCAGAGGCTTCCATTCTAGAGGAGGTGACAAACTTCATATAGATATACTACACAACGAACCTTCCTAGCATGCATAATCCACTCCCTCGCTACAATACTGACGAGAATGAATCCAACCTCAGCCTTTTCCAAGGGCAACTCGGAAGCGCAAGTGGATCGACCAATAAGAGGTTGGATAATGAAGAGTGGCGCAGTATCATGCTATATGTGTTGCAGAACCTAACCGAGGTGAAGCCGTTCATTAAGTTCTCAACGAACTTGTTTCAATACGCCGTCACTATTCTGCATCCAACTGATTCTTTCTCGTTTGCACACGGAATTTATTCGTGTATCCTGGCATCAACCAAGGGGTCCTACCCCACGGCAAACTGATACCCTTCTTTCACAGGGTCCGGGAGCAGGGAGGCCTAATTTCATTTCTTGGTTCAAAACAAAGGTATTGTCCAATTTACCTCATACCTAGTTCGAGATTTTGAGTTTCGCATACTTAGTCCGGCAATCTTTCATTCTTATGCTTGCAGGCCTAAACCTATGCAACTATGAGTAAGGAGTTGAGACAGGTTGCAAATGGCTTCGACAATAAGGTGAAAGCTTATTCAGGTTATGATGTGAATGGATATCGCTTTCACACAACAAGCTACGAGCGAGCTCGGCCCCATCAAAAAACCACAAATAGCGGAGTTTGTACTCCCGGCACTGATGGCCTCGAGTATCATGGTATAATCGAAGAAATCTATGAACTTTCATTTTATGGTTCGAAACCTCTTCGTCTCGTCATGTTCAAATGCCACTGGTTCAATCCTCGACTAACGAAACAGAGCCCTAATATTGGTCAAGTCGAGATTCGACAAGATTCCGTCTATCAGGGAAAAGATGTCTTTATTGTGGCTCACCAGGCCGTGCAGGTTTATTATTTGCCATACGCGTGCCAAGGCAACAAGGCTCTTAAGGGTTGGGCTATTGTGCACCAGGTATCGCCACATGGTAGACTAGCTGTCCCAAACGATGAAGATTACAACTTCAACCCAAACACATATGAAGGAGAGTTCTATCAAGAAGATGGGCTACTAGGGAGGTTGGTGATAGACTTAACCGAGGCGATCGGAATGGAAGTAGACAATGAAAGGGTCGATGACGAGGAAGAAGGAGATGAGGTGCAAAATGCCAAGGACATAGAAATGCTTGAGCGATTACATTTAGACGATGACGATGAAGGCAACATTGAACCTTCGGACAGTGTTGTTTATTTGGACAATTTTGATAGTGATGACGAGACATATGATCCAGATAATCCCAATAATGATGATTATTCTAATACATGTAATACTATGTTATTTTGTAATCGTGTTTTGTTTATTTATTTAGCATCTATTTTTAACACATGTACTAATATGTCTTGTTTGTTTCTTTTTAATTGCAGGTCATTGAACAAAGATGGCGGGCAGTCGTGTGCCAAGGAACGTGAACTCGAGGTTCATGAGGGCACGCGATGCAGATCCGAATGTAGAAGAGGGGTCGTCGGATGGGAGGAGGTAGAGGGCCAGGAGCAGCGGTAGCGGCAGTGGCAGCAGGAGGGGCCAGCCTCCTCTAGTCAGGCCACGTGACGTGCCGAAGGAGGAGCGCCGTACCCCGGACTCCTCGGATGAGGAGCTGGTTCGACAAACGGACGACGAGGGAGACGAGGCACAGTAGGGCGGCGAGGCTGGAGGCACAGCTGGTTCGGACTCCTCTGCTGTGGCCAGGATCTACTTGCAAGGTCCCTCGAAACTCCCTGGGCCTCCGCTTCTTCCCCTACGCCCAGTGATCCGCCCCCAGGGGGACAGGTAAGTAACTTTAGATTTTATCACAGCTACTTCATATAACCTATTGAAAATTGTTAGAGAAACTAATAATGTTTGTTAATGACTTGTGCAGGCACTGGCTGGTTGTGTCGCCTAGTGACTCACGCAACCCCAACCACATCCTGGGTCTTGTGTGCAAGCACTTTTACCTCGGCATTGTCACGCACAAGGGGAACACTGAGCTGGCCAAATCATAGGACCACTACAAAGATGCCCCCGACGCATGTGGAGATAAGTAGGAGCAGGTGAGGAGAGAGTTCTGGGTGGGTCTCGCTCGCACAACTTTGATCAATACATCGCATTCATTTGACTTTTTTGACATAATGAATTGATACATTGTGTCTGTCTGCAGACTTTTTTCAGATGTGAAGAGGGACAGGAGGACAGGGCGGAGAAGGTGATGGTGAAAAGTGCCAGGAAACGAATCAACGACATGCACTATGAGGAGCGCCTCACTTGCATCGTCAAGTACTATGCCACGCACCTTGGTGAGAAGATCACCAAGACACAAGCAAGACAGAGGACGCTGACTCGGGAACAGTACCTTGAGATAAATGAAGAAGAATAATACTGATTCGTTTTGAGATTAAGTAGCTTTAATTTGGTCTTCTTACATCTCAAATTCTTTATGACATGTAGACAATTCCATGGTGGTGCGACTCGTATCGGGACTGCTGGGAGATGATCGTGGACAGGTGGTTCACGGAGGGTTATATCCAGGACCATGAGGTGGGGCGGGAGCAGCGTATGGCAGCGACAGGCCCCACACACCATCAAGACAGCCCCAGCCTCGGCACGTACAAGCAAGCATGGGTACGTGAATTTTTAGTATTCTTACGCTCCATTCTTCATGTTTCTTCTAATCATCTTGTTGTCTTTCTCGCAGTCGGCTTCACATGGTGGGCAGTCCATCGCCAATTTCATGGCATATGGTCTGGCCCGCAAGGGTAAGGCGACGTCCGTTGTCACCTTCACCCCGGATGACCCGCCCGAGTCCTACAGCGACCCGAACGTCCACACCCGCATCAGTTCGTACGCGTCGGAGGCAAGGTCGGTCCATGGGCTAGACTGGGATCCGAGCACCGATGACATCGATGGGACGATGGTCATGAGGCTCGGACAAGGCAAGAAGCATGGGCGGTACTGGATAGGCGATGGCACCCTCGAGCCTAGTGAGATTCCCTCCCTCTCCTAGATCCGAGCATAGACCCCGAGCGGAGGCCCGGACATATGCCAACGGTCGTCCCCTTCACAACAGCGGGTCGACGCACTCCAGGTTAGTCTCGTTTAACTCTTCGTACATTGATCTTTAAATAACTTAGTTACCTTTGCATTACTGAAACATTCGATTGAAATGTTGCAGGCCGATAACGAGAGGATGGCTCAGGAGCTGTGGGACCTGGCGGCGAGGACCGAGCAGGCCGAGCGGGAAAGACAGGACGAGCAGGCCGAGCGGGAAAGGCAGGCCAAGCAGCTGGCGGAGATTACGACGTTCCTGAAGAACTTTGGGCAAATGCACGGTGTGGCTGTGCCGCAGTTCGCTCCACCATCGCCGCCAGTTATAGCTAGTCCTGTGAGTATGAAACCAAATTGCTTCGACTAGTGCTTTCATTAGATGACCACTCTAACAGATGCAATCTCTTGTCCTTTATGCAGCCTCCGTCGGCGGGTTCGAATAACCCATCTCAGGCACAAGCAGGCGACGACACTTTTCCTTCACCAAGCACTCAGTTTCCTCCCCACCGGTAGTTTGTATCTCTTTTTCACCGCTTGATGGACATGTGATGCACTGTGATCAACTATCGACTTGTTTCGATGGATATTGGACCTATTATGCTTGTGATGTCGTGTATGTGAGATATTGTGTGATCGACATGTGATATATATGTGGTATTGCCTTTGTGATGAGATGGATGTGATATATATGTGCTATATTGTGTTTGTGATGTCACAGATGTTATATATATCTCTTATATGCTGTGTTTGTGAATATAGAATCAAAAAAAAATAGCCTCTTTGCCGAGTGCCAGGGCCAGGGCACTCAGCAAAGAAATTACGAAAAAAATAAAAAATATTTGTCGAGCGCCAACCTGGCAGGGCACTCGGCAAAGAAATTATTAAAAAAAATCTTTGCCGATTGCCAGGGCCAGGGCACTCGGCAAAGAAATTACGAATAAAAAATAAAAAATATTTGCTGAGCGCCGACTTGGCAGGGCACTCGGCAAAGAAATTATTAAAAAAAATCTTTGCCGAGTGCCTCCCCAGTAAGGCACTCGGCAAAGACATTTTGAAAAAAAATTAAAAATCTTTGCTGAGCGCCTCTGACATGACACTCGACAAAGCATGTGTTAACGCCACCGGTGCCGTGACGGTCACTTTTCTTTGCCGAGTGCCGAGATTGCACTCGGCAAAGACTTTGCCGAGTGCCCGATAAAAGGCCCTCGGCAAAGAATTCTTTGCCGATGGATTTTTTACCGGAGGCTCTTTGCCGAGTGCTGCCCTCGGCAAAGGCTTTGCCGAGGGCAAAGTAGCCTTTGTCGAGTGCATTAGGCACTCGACAAATCGCCTGAATCCAGTAGTGAAAGGTCACACGCACCTTTGGCTGCACGATGTACGGTACGGTACAGCTTCCTATGGTGTTAGTAGGACATGCCGTGCTGCATCCTTAGTTTGTAGCTTTGTTTCCGGACGGCGGACACAAGCATATATAATCACCTTTAAAAAACATATAATTAATCACTAATAACTAACAAAAGTATTACAAGGTTTCCACAAGAACTATAACCACGAGTTTTCAAAATTGTTGTTGACTTGTTGCTGAGTAGTTTGGAATTCTTCTTTTTAATATAATTGGTAGCAGGTCTCTTGCCTAATTTGTTTCAAAAAGAAAAAAAATGTTGACTCAAGGGTTTCATCGGGAACCGTCGAATTAGACCTCAAAATTTGTTGAAATAAATTTCACAAATATTTCATGGTTTTAGTATATGTAAGAAACGTTGATGGTTTCCATCTAGTGGTAATATAATTATGAAATGAGCACACGTTACCGTGAGTAAACCAAACCCGGCCCTATGCATGTATAGAAGTACTTAACCTAGCTCAATGTGTTGATATATAATTGGATCAAAGCATAAGAGGATCAATCATTTATGTATAATTATGTACCCATTGTATTTTATTTTTGGTGGAAATAATCAAATATATTAGAGGAAGGGGGCATCTAATATATAGTATAAGGGCAGTGCTTCAATGAGGGGAACACTAACGAGCCCTTATGTGTGGCAACTATGTTAGGGTTTATTAATAAGGATTCTTAGCCGGCAACATTACACCAACATAGTGTGGGAATAGTATGCGAGTGTGGCCGGTGTGACAAAGATGTTTTTAGTTCGTCTTGCTAGCTCCATAAGGTAGCCCTAGCAGGTGGCAGAAAATAAAAATGGTTGTGATTGCACTTGAGGGTCAAATAATTCAAGAGACCTATCCTTTTTAATTTAATGTAGGATACAACTTGTATTAGAAATAATTGGTAGTAATTAATGATCGATACACCTTAATTAGATAAAAGGCATGGATCCATTTCAATAACTTGTACATATTGCCCATCATAGTAAAGGGAGATGGCCATGTATGCTCGACTACTTAGATTCTAGCAGGACACCATGGTGCAGCTTCTCTAGGAAGCACACTTCCTTGAGAAGCTGTACAAATAGAAGACAAGCATGGTTAGGATAAACTAGTCTTACCCACTCTCTGCATGCATTTTAGTACAAATAGGAGTAGTTGCGAGGAGAAGCGTGGCAAGAAATAATAATTATAGAAAAACGTGTCGTTTAGTTTTTAGTTTCAGCTTACTTTGGCCACAAATAGATTATAGGTTGTACCAAACATGAGCCATATTTGAATGAGAGGAGTAAAAAGGCTAGAGAAGAATGAAAAGAAAGTGGTGGATAAAGATGTTGGGCTGCCCCCTCAATCTGAGGAAGGTGAGGGCATGCAGTGACATCCACCGTGACGCCTTTTTAGGATAACCCTCAAGAAAGGCACTTATTACATGCATGCGTGGGGCAAGAAAACCTAAGAAACTTCTTCTCCTTACAAACTTGTTAGATTGTTGGTTGCAACTTGCAGTAGAAATTAATCTCTAATAACCGTTGATGGCTATATGTACCATGGTAACACGGTTGCTACAATACAATTCGTCGTGGAGATGTACAGACAAATGCATGCCCATAACTTATACACATTGCCCATGACACTGTATAGAAGAAGCCATCCACCTTGTTCAATTTAAGGTTTCAGCAGGGCAGCATCACAACCATGTATAAAAGATAGGTAAGAAGGCGATCATGAGACGAAGGCGGCGGAAGGTCATAGCTCAGTTGGGCCAGGTATCATACGGTGAAATTTGCCCATCTGGGTCAGGTTTAAGTTCTCGACTCGACACAGGCGTAGATTTAATGATGTTGTTCTTTCAGTGGCCGCTCGACAACGATACACAAGGCAGGCAGTGTGCCGTCCCGTTGACATGATGCACATGTGATTTAGTTAATCTCGAAATCTACTAGCTCAGTCTTTCGGAGGCCCAACGAGGCGAGGCTGCCATGCAAAAGGGGGACCGAGCGGCGGACAAGAAAGAAGGCACCAAGCTACCCACCATACTACTTTTATTTTCTCCCAATAAATGAATAATATATTTCTCTTAACATTATGGGCATATGCATGAGTTTGTGTGGGCCTAGGGGGGAGAGAGAGAGAGATTGGAAGGGGAAAAAACTTCGTGCAAGTGTGTGTGTGTGTGTGTGTGTGTGTGTGTATATATATATATATATATATATATATATATATATATATATATATATATATATATATATACCTAAACAAGCCTGGTCTGCTCCTCCAAAGGAACCACCGTCCACGTCGCCCGAAACTCCTCCCACTGTCGGATCTCACAACGGACGCTCCGGATCGCTCGAATCAGCTTCCATCAGGAGCGGCTTCTCGTGCTTCTCATCCTTCTTTCTAGCTTCTCCACTGCATCTTCGGCTTCACATCCGAATCCAGCCACATCAATATATATAGACATGGCTTCTGCTTCTCCTCCCAAATTCTCTTTCTCTCCCATCCTCTCTTTCTCTCCCGTCGATCTCTTCCTCTCCCTCGATGCGGACACGGGCCATGGTAGCGCGTGGCTGGGTGGCCACGGGAGCATGCGGCCAGGCGGTCATGGCCACACGGCAACAGCCCTCCTCCTCCTTTACCTCTCTTCCCTAGCGAGCCGGCGGCGGGCGAGACAATGACGGCCACGGCGGCGGGCGTAGGGCGAGGGTGGGGCCCAGCACCCCCTCCCTCTTCCCCATCCTCTGTGCGGCCTCCTCGATGCCTCCTATTGCCTTGGCAGATGTGCTTCTATGGTCGACGAACCCTAGGTAAGGATGGGCCAAACCCTAAATTCTCTGTCCTTCTTCCTCACCTTCTCCTTCCCTGACTTTGTTCAGTGATATGGCTGTAGATGTCGTCTTTTGTGTTTTTTAACCAGCAATTTCGATTTGGGAAGTGCCCCATGAGCCATACATGGTCACGTCGATTTGGGATATTCAGCTAAATTTTCGTTACCAAATTAGGTCTTCAAAGATGATGCTCTTGATATAATATATAAGAAGTGAATAATTCATGCTCTCATTGTTCCTTAGTTTGGTTTCATATTTTTACATATATATATCTTTGTGATTTGTTGTACGAAGTCTCATTGCTAAGAGAAGAGATAAGGGAGTTATTTGACTGATACATTATTAGTTGACGTTGATACATTATTATTTAATGTTTATAGTTTGCTACACGATTTGTCTTGGGTAAGAGAAGAGCTAAGGAAATTCTTTAACGTTCATAGTTTAGTTGACGCTAATAATTAACCTTTATAGTTTCAATTGATACCAAGGGAAACAAAACAATATGTCTCTATAAGGTTGATTTCTAAACAAAAAAGCTAGGACTTATTCTTTGTTGTATTGTATGTAACTATTTAGGTTTGAAAATAGGTGATCCACACTCTTCGAAAATGAGATGGTTTACTCTACAAACAAAGCACTCCACTGGCCTTCATGTTTGCTAGCTTTCCCCATTTTTTCCGTGTACACAATGTGGCTTCTAATTCTATCTGTCAAAATGTTCGCTGAAGTGAAGTAACCTATCCTTCCGGACTAGGCGTGCGAATATTTACACAGTGCTATGTGGCTGAAGTTAACTCTACGAATATTTTGACACTTGCTACATGGGAGGCCTGCGACGCGAGCTAGGTGAAGATACATTGTCTCTTTTTACCGTACAGATCCTCGCAGAAACACACATCCACATCACCCTAAATGTTGTTTTCGGCTATGGGATCTTCGATTGGATGGGTGCGGTGTGCTGTGTTGTTCGGTGAATCCCTAGCAGCCATTTTTTGGTACCTGATTTGTTTAGGTTGATTACCTGTTTTATGTAGGTTGGATTTGATTCGATTACTATTTCAACCTATTTTATTTAGGTTGGATTCGTGATTCCTCCACTATTTGAGAGGTCTGTTTGTTTATTTAACAATTTAACTTATTGTGCCTATTTATTATTGTGAATGCAGCTCACATGTAGATAAATTGTGATGTGCCGTGTAGGCACAATATGAATCCTTTATGTGTAGGTATCTTTCTTACATCCCTCCTCCTTCTGTTGCTATTTGTTTCCTTTTCCTTATTCACGGTGTTATTTCTAGTTATGTGTTACACAATTTTATTATTTCTATATATTTCTTTCAGATTTTAGCTAGGCTCATATTTCTTTTAGATTTCAGTCAGGCTCCTTGAAGAGATGTATTTTCCTTCCTTTGTTTTAAGTGTACGCTTCATCTAGCTCAGACTATAAGCTCTCCTTTACATTTTAGCTACTCTGCTCAAACAAGGTATATGTATATGTAGTGGTTCTTTGAATATATGGTACCATCTACAATTCTAAAATATCTTAGTCTAAGTACATTTCACACTATGAGAATGAGAAGCAATTTGAAGCCTAGGCAATTTCAATAATTATTGGTCCTATACACAAAACAAGATTCAACTCCAATCAATCAGCTATTTAGTCCACTGCATTTGCTTAAAAAACTTGGGACTCTTATCTATGATTGTCTCCATAACATAGCTTTTTATTATTGGACCAAAAACATTATTTCTATAGTTCTTTTCGTACACAGCAGTTCGTTATGTTAATGAAGGTCAATGTCGTCGTGTTCATATTTTCAGGTTCATCAAGTGCCTGGGCAGCACAAGTAAAAAATGTTCAGCACATATTTTCAGGTTCATTCCTATCGTATTGTCTCAAATTGGTTAGTTCATGGTTTCATCTGTGATTTGTATTTATTGTGGTGGGTTCAGGTTTGATTTCATACCTGTTCAATATTGAGAATAGAGCTTTGTCGTTTGTACAGTTTTGCAGTGCACAGAGTTTTCCTCAGAGAGTCAAGATTCATAGTATTGGAGTGAGTTCGTAACAAATCTTTTTGTAGGATTGGGACTGCGGACAAAGTCGAAGGAACTACCTGTTGCCTTGCCACACTTTGGTCTGGTATATTTTTCCCTACCTGCAAATACTATTAGAATTCATATATAATTAGCATATCTTTTTAGCTAGCAATAATGCATATCGTTTAGTGCCAAATGTTTAAAACTCACAACTACCGATGGATTGGTTGTAGTTCATTTGAAGATTGGTTGTTCCTTTACAACGGCAAGGCCAATATAGATTAAGCTATTGTCATTACTGCATGTCATGGTACAAACCCTGCTTGGAGATTTTTTCTACATGCTTAGATTATTAGCTCGTTTTGTTGTTCCTCCGAATTAACTAAATCTGCAATAAAAACACTTGCTTACATGATGCTGCTGTGAATGAAAAATTGGATCATCAAGCAATCAGCTTCCATCTTCTTGAGAAGCAGTCTATTCCAATTGGACCGTTTCAATGCTTCACTATGGTCCCAACAATGACTATGCACAGACGTGTTGGTTTAACCTATGAATCTAGATAAAAAGTTCCTCTCCATCTATTGTACAGTTCATAGACATGACCTAATGCTAAATGTTGTACGTGTTTAACATAAAAAACATTCATATTTGTGATTCCTTCAAACTAACAGGTTCTCTTCTTATTTCTATTTTACAGCTTACCATGCTACCCACAGTTAGGCGACAGCACTTTATGTATGCCTAAACTTTTATCGAATCCAAATTACTGCACATTAATATGATTGTTACCCCACATCTGATAATTTTTTTGTTCCTATCCTGTACGGCTACATGTGAATCTTGAAAAAGGTTTTCGTTGGCCTACATCAGTGGTGTTCGCCTGCTGTTTGAAGTTGTCAATTTCCTTTTGTTGTACAAGGTACAGACTTAAAAGAAGCTAGGTTCCTATGTACAAATTGACCTGCAGTCAAAATTTTAGGACTAAAGGTAATCCATTCATAGTTTGCAATGAATTGAGGTTACCAGTTCTTACCTTACTTTTCTACAGGTTGTGCTTTTGGGTTGACCAAGGTGAACAAGCTATTGATGTTAGTTAACTAAAATTTGTTATGCAGATAAGGCAACATGGTTCCTTTTGTTTCTGCACTAATGCAGGTACGTGTTTCCTCATGTCTATGTTTGTTTGCGGGAAAGGGATACACTTTACATGCTTCTCACAATATTGAAGTCCTTTTATGCTCTCAGCCATGTAACTGCATCTTATCTGCTGTAAGTCAGGGTCATTTCTTGTGTACGTGATTAAAAAGTCTTTTCTCCTTACTTTAGCGAATATTATCTGAAACATCAAGGTCCATTCACAATGCATCCATAAGTTAATATTATTAGTAAGCATGCAGAGACAGACTATTTGGGTACATAATAATTGTCGGGTCTTCGGTTTGGCAATCCGCTATTCATTCATTTGGCCAATTTCGATTTGGCAAAGCACTCAGTGTTCCCATAGATTGCTGTGTTGCCAGATCAAAATTGGCAAGATCAGTTTGCCTTGGTTCACATAGTTTATTCAATTTGTTAGTGAATTGCCAATAGATCTGTCCTACACTTTGGTAGTCTACCCTTACCTTATTAGTTGGTTTTTTGGTATGGGTGCTAGCATGGCAGTCTGCATTCCTGATTTTGAGCAAAAATTCCTGTTCTTTCTATAGTGTAGTTTCTTTGTGTACTAAGACAGATATTTGTACACACACATGAGTGGGAACCAACACAAAAAAACAGGTGATGAGGGGAACCAGCACAACAAAAAAATAGGTCACGAGGATAACGACAACTTAGAGTTTATTCCTACTTAGAGTTGTACATTGATTCTTTTTTGTAAGATTGACTCTATAGAGAAACATTTGATATCCCTTTCATGCTACAGTTACTGTTCCTATTAGTTCAGGCAAGGTAAATGCTGCTATTAGTTTCAGTTAATAAGTTTTGAGTTCATTCTTATTTTTTATGTTGGGGTGTAGCGGTTTCATGGGCATGTTAGCTGGTTCCCGTCTTTTAGGTAAGAAGAACAACAATATTAGTCAAATCCTTTGATTTGGTTGCAACTGGTTTCTTTTCCCTTTGCCGTGGCTAACTGCAGCTAAGAGGTTTGGACCTCTGCCTAGCAGTTTTTTTTGTTTTGTACTTACAGTTTAGTTCAGCTTTCAAAAACTATGTTCAGTAACTAAATAGAGGTAAAATATTCAGAGTACTGTGATGCAGTTGGGATGGTGCATCAGGATGCTTAAAATTGTGGAGGTCACGTTCATGCAATAGTGAATACTCTATTATGTTTTTTAAGTGTCAGTGTTTCAATATTTTTGTGTCAGTAGAAATTATGCTTTATCACTATTAAATTGCCTATACTCAGTTTCACTATTCTCTGTCTGTCAGCAGTGCATCAAGCCGGTTTTCTTCATTAGCAGCTAGAACAAGTATTCAAGTGAGTAGGTTCAGAAAAAATGAAAGGAGCTATCTCGGCATGTTAGTTTTTCAGTACTTTTGATCTCTAATTCTTTGTGTACATAGGTAAATAGTTTTAGTAATTGACATCTCAATTTGGTCAGTATGGTAGCTTTTGCAAGTTGTAACTGTATGATTTTTTAGGTATCAAATTTAGATGCAGCTCATCACGTGAACTTGAACATCAGCATGACCATAACAATGTATTTTCCATTAATGTTGATTATTCTATCTTTCGTTTCATTTGTATCTCTTTTATTCAAATGAGTACTTACTTATTTTTTGCAAGATTTTCTCTCTGTTGCACGTGTAAAGCTGATGGTGGAATTGTTGCTACACGTGAGGAGGTCCCATATTTGATTAGAGCATCTCTAAGAGTTTGCTATCTCAACTTAGCATCCATATAATTTTGACAAAACAAGAAAAAATAGCCTCCAACAGTTTGGCAAAATAACTTGGCATCAATAGCAACTTGACAAATCTTCCCTCCGCGCGCACAAATATGCGCGCGCGTATACGGCTTGGCATCCGGGGCTCTTCGTTTCTTAGCGGGGCTCTTCGTTTCTTAGCGGGCCTCTTCGTTTTGTTAACGAGTTTTTTTATTTTACCAAGTCAAAAATGCCAAACTCTTGGAGATGGATTGTTTTTTTACTTAGCATATAATTTTGGGAGTTGGCAAATCACAAGATTTGCCAAGTAAAATTTGACAAACTCTTGGAGATGCTCTTAGATCTGGTTATCGATTGTTGTAATTTCATTCACTCTTTATTGTTTTATTTTTCTATAAAATCTGGGTGTAATTGCCTTCCTTTATCTACCAGATTTTGCTCTGCTTTCAGGAAACTAGGCATCATGTAATGATTGGATATAAATCTGATTGATGGACTGAAATAAAATCATCCGGAAGATATGTAGTCGCTCCCTGATACTGCTGCACGGGCGCTCGAAGCCTCGCGCCTTGATACTAGTATATATACACGGCGCGTGGTCCTGGCAAGCCTGGAGGTGCATGTGTACGTCTGAACACACAGTATAGTTGTGATGTATTTCGGCGATCCAGCCGCCGCGTGTAGTGTGTACGCTTTCGACGATCGTGTTCTGTGTGTATGCAACACAACAATGCAAGCAGCCGGCCTGGGCAGCAGTTGTGGTGTGCCGATGGATCACGCATGGCATGGCATGGCATGGCAATATGGCATGGTGGACCTGAGATCGACCAGAGGTCGGGACCACGTCACTGATCGCGTGAGTCCATAGGCTTTATACGGCCGGCTCACTGCATGCCTTGGACACTTCCTCATCAATGCACTGCATGCATTCTACTTCTGCTGTACTACTTGTTTAGCATGCCATCACCAGCCTGCTCCATCTCCATCGATCCTGTAATACAATACGTTCCAGCGTTCAAAATTTATCCTCAAATATAATATATTATAAAGGACAAAAATCAATTTAGCATTAAATACTTTTCATTTATCAACCAATCGTCATTAATCAAGTTGATGATAGCGTCTGATTAGGAAATAAAATGAGAGTACATTGTGTCTTTTATTTTTTCTCTTAATTTATCTTAAATTTTCTATAATGCACTATATTATAGGATAGAGGGAGTATAAATTAAAAATGCATGCTGGTATTATTTGCTTATTTTCAAAGCCTGCCGCCATAGTGTACCGTTTTTTTATTTTTTTTTCCAAACCACATTACCAAGTAGACTCATCTCTCTTTGCACCTACATGCATCTCCTTACAACAACTCCAGAGGGACTCTCAAATAAACCCCTAAACCAAAATTTAAGGACAGGCTAAAAAGTATAGGTCCAACGGAGTCTCTACTTAAACCCTCGAAAATAAGAAGCCACAGATTCACCCCTCAAGCCCTTATTCCTGGACCCCGGAGGAGGCCCCTACTTTTCGATTTCGACCGTTTACCACCCGCCTCGTTTGGAATCATGCTCGCCTGAGCCTAGCACGCCTCTGCTAGCTAGGCCACATCCAGATGCGCGACCTCTTGGGCAGACTCCTCCAGACGGCCGGAGGACACCCGACCCACGGCCACGGTGTCTCTTTCTCTGTGCGTGGCCTACTCGGCTGGTGGCATGCATAACTCATTAGATAAGAGTGAGAAGAGAGAAGAACAGAGAATGATTATTGGGTTCCATATGGCAGTGTCTATTAGAATGAACTAGAAGAAGGCCCCGCACGTTGCTGCGGGTGGTGAAATTATACTACTTACATTTACTAATATGATGATTGAATAAATATCATAATATACGTTGCCTCAAATAATATATTATAAAAAAACAGTGGTCAAAATGTCATTTCGAAGACTGTGCCTGAGTCAATGGAACCACACCTTATAATTTTAGATTGCTAGCATGCTAAAACTATTTGGAGAAGTGTCCACATAACTATTGGGTTACCTCCTCCTATGTCTATACTCATATTCTTGGGAACTAGTTAGGGAAGGGGGAAAGAATTAAGATTCATCTTTGCAGGGGTTGCAGCTCTTATATATTTGGGTTATATATATGTTGCACCCATAATGATCCTGTCTTTGAGAAAAAAAAATAACTGTTCTTTTATACATACTACTTTCATCGGTCTGTTCTGCTGCACTACTTCAACAGTACTTTTCAACGAACGAACAGTGTTTTTCTCTCACAACGTTTCAGCATAAGCATCAGCATAAGCCAAATTTCAGCGAAATGAACAACATAGTTTTGTGTTTTGCTACAACTTGAGGGCACAAGCGAGATTCTCCACTTGGTGAGCAAAGTTTTTCTTGTCTGTCACTTCACTTGACATTTCGTTGACAATGAATGGGTAACTAATAATAGACTTTATTTCCTGATGGTTATTCCCTCTTGTTTGTGTTCTCTTTTCATTCCCTTTTTGTGATGATTCATTAAGCTGAAAAATTGTATGAACTTGGCTGTGTACGGTTATAGAAAGCTTGACTTTTCTATTTTCCAAAAAAAAAGAGTACCTCGTATAGAAAAATAAATCAATCCATGCATGCATACAAATATATGGTCATGGACAATTGGATGGATATGGTGGCCATCCATTCCAAAATCCATACAAGAACTTGGTTCCTACCTACAGAAGGAATGAACAGGAAAAAACCGTGATACATGCTTTGCAACCGGGGCCTAATAATATACAAACAGCGGCTCCAATGCAAGGATCATATACAGGGCCGGCTGGGTGGTGTGTGCCATGAATGAATGGGCAGAAAGGGAGGCCAAGGACATGCCTCATTTTCTTTGTGCTGCTCATGTGCAGGTCACTGTAGCATAGCACACCACCAGGAGCAGCAGTGCATTCCATGCCATGCATTTCTGCAGTAGTGCATGCAGCTCCTTCCAATAAGTATAGTTGTGTACTAACGGCCTTTTTCCCCAGCTGGTCGGCTTTAGTTTGCTGCATTCAGCAGCTAGCAGCCCATAATCCCATACACTGCGTGCCATATTGCCATGCTGCATGCAGGCCATGCCAACCGAGGGGGAGAAAGAGATGGTGTGTGTGATGTTGATGGCTCGATGCAGCATATGTGTACCATGATACCATATGCATATATATATATATATATATATATATATATATGGGGGCCTTGTTTAGATCACCTCTAAATTCCAAGTTTTTTCACTCTCTCTATCACATCAATTTTTAGCCACTTGTATGGAGCATTAAATGTAGGTAAAAAAAATAACTAATTGCACAGTTTAGTTGGAAATCACGAGATGAATCTTTTGAGCTTAGTTGGTCCACGATTGGATAATATTTACCAAATAAGACGAAAATACTACTATTCATCAGGTTGAAATTTTTTACAATCTAAACATGGCCTGGATGTGCCTTTTGGTGTCCTGAGATCGACTTTGGGATGTACCAGCAGAGAGAGGAGCCCAGCAGGAGGGCCGGCTCTGAAACTCTGAACAGCACAAGTACTTCCTCCTGTCCACCGAAAGAATACAATTCTAGCATAGTATCATAATTTAGTAAGTTCGATCAATTATAGATAAAAAATATTACTATTTATGATATCAAATAAATATCATTAGATTAATTATGAAATATATTTTAATAATAAATTATTTTGAAGCAGTAAATATGAATAATATTCACTAGAAATTAAGTTAAACATGAACTACTTTTACTGACATACTATCTGTAGTTGCATTCTTTTATGGACAGATAGAGCAGTGGCTAGTCGAATCTCTGGACTGGCAGCGCCGAAGGAAGCTCGGCAGAGATGCTATACACATCTTGTCCTGTTGTGACATAACACAAAGGCATTTTACCTTTCCTATAGTCCTTCAGTGGGGAACTAGAAAGCCACCTTTCTTTCTACATATCAGGGTTTGGACCTTGAATTTGGAAAAAAAAAATAGTAGAGACTGTCTCTATAAATCAACTGTGGGCACTACTAAATTCACAACATGTGTCCATGCACATGCATCTAACTTCTAACGCATGGGACTGTTAATTAAATTTAGAAGGAATAATTGAAAACAATATAACTATCCCATGCATGGGATGCATGAGTATGGACACGTGTCGTGATCCACAAAAGGTGCCCATGGGCCATGGCTGCTTCATGGAGATCATCCCCACTAATTTCTTTCCCCCTGAATTTGGAGACTTGCATTGGCGGTGTTCTTTAAACTCTCATCCATACTTGCATTAACATGGAGACTTGCATTAACAGTGTTTTTCTCTCACAAAAAACCAGCACCAGCCAGCCCAAACCAGCACCAGCACCAACCAGCGAACAAGCTGACTGGCTTTTGCCTAGGGACTACTGGTAACATGGTACTTCCTCTTTTGGAGGCCTCATTAACGGTGGACTTGTCTAGAGCTAGCAAGCTCCATCTCACGGATGCTATCGTACCAGCACTAAAACATCGCCCATGGTGTGCATCGGAAGTGTGTATGTCCATCCCAGACTTTAGTGTTGCTCTTTTTTTTTATAGAGAAAGTGTGTTTCTCTTCAGGTGTTTCTGTCCTTGGGATCTGTTATTAGTCTACTAGATAGATTTCTAGTAGAGCAGACAGTTCTGTAAGGCCGGACAGGGTAGGATATCAGGACACGGGGTGCATTGTCTGTGTGAGGCTTTTGCACCGTGGGCTTCTTTTTTCAATTCTATTGGGCTGGGCAGGGTAGGATATGAGGACGGGCCCATTCCAATTCATCGGCCCAAATTCTAACCGGGCCCCACATTGGTCTCTTGGGCTATAACAATACCCATCATCCATCAGACGTATATTTTTACAATGTCTCCGTTTCGTTTAGAGCGCTCTGTATTTTTCTGTGTATAGTAAAAGAAATTAAATGGACATCTTTTTGCTGGCTGTATATATGATGATGAACCAATGGAATATATATATAGTATATAATTGGTGCGAAATGATCATCGAAGATTTGCAAAGACTTGGCAGCTGCTGCACATATCTTTGCATGATATGATAGCAAGACTAGACGGTGATGGAATGCATCCGTACCTTACAACACACTCAAGCACGGTGCCATTTGCTTACAAGCCATCCCCAGCTAGAATGGCAGCATCTCCCTTGGCACCGCGCGTCTCCATGCGACCGGCCGAAAGCAAGCATGGCCGGCCGTCGCCGTCCTCTTCCTCGAGCCAAGGCCAGGCCACCTGTGTGCTTCACTCAAAAGCATTGCAGAAACTGAAGCACAAGCTGCACAAGAAGCACCATGCATTGCATTTTTTGCATTGCCGAGGCCAAGATTATGCGTGTGTCAGTGTACGTGTGATCCATATGCAACGCCATTCCAAACGAAAAACAGTCTGTTTCATTGAGGATCAAGGAAGGAATTAACTAGCTAGTAGTGCTGTAGACCATGATGTCCAAAAGGAAGATGGAGACTGGCTACTAGGTGTCAGTGTCTCGTTCATATAGACTGGAGGCAGACAGCTACATGGGGGGCTTCTTTGGGTGCTAAGGTACGCATTGTTTAGAAGCGATGCAAACCCAGCCGAAACCGTAGCAGAGGAGCCAAGTCACTTGCAACTCAAACCTTCACGCTCTTCCCTCCAAAAAGCCACTGGACATATAAATACGTGCTACATGATCACCACCACAGCTCACTCGCCTCACCTCACTACAGCAGCACAGTTGCGCCCAGCTCCCAGCTCTCCTCTGATCCAGCTAGCAGCAATGGCGTTCAACCCTAGCCCTCCAGGACTGGGCTTCCCCTACTTCCCTCCAAGCCCTTACTTTCCAAGGCCACCGCCGCAACCACGGCCACAAGCCCCGCCGCCCCCACAACGCTTCCCGCCGCCGATGCGAGCCCCACCACCGCCACAGCGTGCTCCACCGCCGCCTCAGCCTCCACCGCCACGACGTGCTCCACCGCCACCCACCCTACCACCACCACCTCCACGGAGCGTTCCCCCGCCACCGGCTCTGCCACCACCGCCACCACGCCGCGCTCCTCCGCCGCCTACAATGCCGCCGCCTCCACCACGCCGTGCTCCCCCACCTCCCACCCAGCCCCCGCCGCCACCACCGTCACCGCCTATTCGCCCACCGCCGCCACCAACTCCTCGTCCTCAAGCCCCACCGCCGCCTCGCCCGCTCGCGCCGCCCCCGCCACATATCCAGCCTCCGCCAGCGCCAGTGCCACCTCCGCCTAGCCCTCCGCACCACATTGTCATCATCGTGGTGTTCGTCTCACTGGGCGGCCTGCTGCTGCTGGCATGCCTCGCCGCGCTCCTCTGCTGGCACAAGAAGAGGGGGAGGAAGACAGAGACCAAGGCTGAGGTGCTCAACTTCAGCGACCATGTTCATGTCCACAAGGAGACCATGCCGGGCCCCGGGGGTGCCAACGTCGTCAGGCTGTCAGTAGACGAGGACGTCAAGTTCCAAGAGGCGGTCAAGAAGCAGGACGCCATTGGTGAGTCCTCGAGCACCGCAGCAACTGGTAAGACGACGGCGCATCACCACCTCCCTTGGACCTGGCACAAGAAACATGAGGGCGGAGAAGAGAAGACAGAGCTCATCAACGTCACAAAGCACAAGCATGTCGACGAGAAGATCATACTTGGGCCGCATGGGGAAAAGATTGAGGTCCTTTCAGAAGATGAAGATATCAGATTTGAAGAGGCCGGCGAGAACGAAGAAGAGTATGAAAAATCCAAGGCACGCATAAGCAAATCCTAAGATGATGATCATGCCATATATTCAACTGTTCTGCCTACACTGAAGGCCCTTCAACTTGGGGCAATTATCATACCCATACACACATATACATACTACCCTCGCATGCATTTGAGTATTTTGATATGAGTCTATGTTTTTTCATGTGAAAAAAATAAGGGCGTCACAGACCCATCTGATTGGATTCAATGTGTAATTACATGCCAGCATTTGTATATGAGCAGGTTGTGTTTAACAATTTCCTCAGAAATTTCACTGAACCCCACTGTGTGAGATGACGGTTAGTGGCTGCATGTTGCCTCATAACAATGTGTGCTCATACACACAGCCTTTCTGTTCACATTGTCCCCAATTGGGCCAAGAGCAGGAAGACAATCTATGGGACTCGGGCAGAAGGTGAACACGGCAGCACAAACGACTTTCCAGGGTAGCCTAAACATAATATCCAGTACTTGTCATCACTACATAACACATCATAATCCTAACTGCTTCAGCTACTTAGTTGATTGCGATAGGAGTAATTCGCCTCTTAGCAGGCTTACTCGATGCGCTATTCTTTGTCGGTACTGGTGGCGGTGTCACTTCAGACACCACAGGAATGGTTGCCTCCTTGACTTTGTTATCATCGACATCTACTTCCATACTGTCTACTGTTACCGGCTTCTTGTTTTCACAGGCCACATTTCCTTCAGCAAGCTCCCCTGTTCCTGATTTTTCAAGAGTTGATTCTTGTTAGTGCCTTAAAGAAAATGCATAGGATAAAGATTGCAAATAATATGGTCCAACATGGGTATGCATAGCTACTCGATAAGAATGATTTCTTCCGCATGATTGGAGCAAGGGCATCAGAGAGCCATTTGATTGGAAGGACTGTTACTGTACTGTAGATCAAATTTTAAGTGAGCAATTTATGTGAAAAAATTCTGACGAAATTTAAGATTTCTGGCAGTGAGGTTCTTTAGTAGCTGCCATGTTACTTATAACATTTGAATAGACACAACACAAAGACGGTGCTTATTTCATTGATGGTCGTTAACACAGCATATCTGTCCATATTAATGCCCCCATGTGTCAGAAGGAAATAAGCACCTATGTGTCAGAATCCCAATCTTTAGGGTAGATCAGAAGGAGAATATAGGCAGACGGGATTTCTTTAAAGATCACCTATAAAACTAAGATGTGATACTTGCGATAACAATATAAGATCAAACTACTTCAGCTACCTACTTAATTGCAAATGCAGTAATTCATTTCTTATATTAGACTTACTTGTGATGTTCTCGGTTGGCAGCAGTGGTGGTCTAACTCCTACAGCCACAGGGCTGGCTTCCATCTTAAGCTTGCTGGCACTATTATCAACCTTCATGCTATCTAAAGATACAGGCTTCTTGATCTCAGGTGTCAAATTCCCTTTAGCAACTTCCTTTGATCCTAGAGATTTATCCAAAGTTGGGCCATGTTAGAAGAGTGTCTTCCAGAAAATCACATCAGATGGGGGGAAAAAAGGGGCAATACAGTGTAAGGTTAAGGTTTGATATGCTGAACTACCAAACATATGCATCCCATCTAAAAAGATCATCCTACATACCAATAGATCACTTGTGAATCATTTTTATTAGCTTCATTACAGATTGTATAAGGTTTGATACACAGAACTACAAAACATATGCAACGGATCTGAGGGGATGATCTTACATATCAATACATCACTTGCGTATCGTTCTTATTAGCTTCATGGAACCTAGGGATTTATAGACAAAGGAAGCTCTAGTGGTCTCAGACAATTACACAAAGGTGATACATGTAACCTAGCGGTATGTCAGGTAAGTCTGAAAGCAAGAACTGCAGGGTATGACATTCCTCCAAAAAAAAAAAAAAAAACAGGGTATGGGTATGTACCACAAGTCAACGAAAAACTGGAAAAACAAAATACGTCATTTTCCTTTAAGAATAAAACAGGTACAAGTGGTAAGATGGATATGGTTCAGATGGCAAATGATATGGAGCCTTTCGGCAGGAGATGGTTAACAAGGAAAATTCGAAAATCAGTATGTAAAATCTGTTCCAAACAAGTCCAGTAACACGCCCCCCCCCCCCCCCCCCCCCCCCCGTTCCAAATTATAAACTGTTTTTGCTTTTCTAAGTACACAGCTTTTGCTATGCACCTAGATATACGCTATGTCTAGATACATAGCAAAAGCTTGTATCTAGAAAAGCCAAAACGGCTTATAATTTGGAACTGAGGTAGTACCATTCTAGTTGCCCATTGCTAATTTTTATATATTAATTATAGTTGGGCATTGAAGGGCGGGCCTGGTGCAAGCGGTAGAGTCTTACCGCATGTGACCGGAAGGTCCCAGGTTTGAGTCGCGGTCTCCTCGCATTGCACAAGCGAGGGTAAGGCTTGCCACTGACACCCTTCCCCAGACCCCGCACAGAGCAGGAGCTCTCTGCACTGGGTACGCCATTTTTTTAATTACAGTTGGGCATTGTGATTGTCATATGATTCAGTATTGAATCCTAAAACTGCTGAGAAATTCACCATGATGTACACTGACGATGAATGGAATGTTCCAAGCAGGAACACAATTTTCAACATGCAAGTACGCAACAACCCACGAAGAAAATAAATAATGCTACGGAAAGATGAACGGAATGGAGAGATACCAGGGAGGCAACAACCCACGAAGAAAATAAATAATGCTATGGAAAGATGAACGGAATGGAGAGATACCAGGGAGGATGTGAGGCTCTCCCAGTTCCTCATTCTCAAACTCTATTATAGTACAGTAGCCATCCCGTGATGACACTGCCATGTACTTAGCATCAGAAGACCTGACACAAATAGATTGCAAAGATGAATTACTTGCACCAGTAGATATGCAAAGCTCAATTGGAAGACTACAAAGCAAAACTGTATAAGTACCCACCATGCAATATCGGTAATGGCAGCATAGTGTAGACCAGCATGGACTAGAATTGGAGGAACACTTTCTGTATCATAGACATACAGAGAGTTCAAAGTAGCAACAGCAAAAACAACTCTATAAGGAAGCTTGAAGAGACCATCTGCAAAATATAAATGTGATTCAGATTCATTGTAAAAAGAGAAGTAGAACTTTTGAGGACCTCAAAGCAAAGTAAAGTTGCCATAAATTGAGCTACCTGGGTTAGAACCACGTGGTTTGAATAGCACAGGGCAGAAGCGTACTGCTACTATAGCTTTACTGGCCCCAGGGAGTTGTATTGCAGGCCTGCAGTGCCAAATACAGTCAGTAACCTAAAGAGCAATGGAACTACATGTACACTCAGAGTTATATGCTAGAGTATGTGCTTCCGGCCCAAAACATGGAATACATCATGATAACCTTAACTAAAATGCCAAATTTCTGTAGCATCTCATCAGAAATTTAGTACATACACAATAGAAAGTAAGATTCAGCACCCTGTGGCAACTAAGCAATCAAATGCGATTACCTTCTAAAATTTAGGACTTAAAGGTTTCACTTATTACTTACTTTTAGGTGCAGTAAATTAACCTTACATTGAAAAAAGAGATGTAGCAGAAACGATTCTCTGATGGTCCAAGTACCATATTATCTTATTTTAAGTATCAGTTGAAATGTTGAGTTTGACCAGATTGGTCCCCTTGTTTATATGTCAAGAACTGGTAAACACATTGGTTGCTTCAAGTAATAGATGTGCTACCTTGAGAGGTCACGCCTGGACATTATATAAGCAGTATTAACCACTTCGGAATTGTGTTTAGAAAGGCCTGATAAAGATAGAAAAAAGCTATTTAGGGGGGTTATGATGATAGAGAATTTGCTAAAAATAGACTAAATAACATGCAACCAGTGAACACAATTTCAAGCTTAAGAAACGTGAGCTGAGCTATCACTAAACACTAATGCAAAAACAACATATACCTGCTGGCAATACTAGAAAAGATCCATCAGGTGACCATGCCAACCTCCGGAAGAAAGATGGCAGTGTCTCATCATGAAACAAATGAGATTTAATTGGTGGCTGCAAGACAAAGGATTATATTATTGCTCTGTTAAAACTCAGTTTGCAACCAAATGCTGTAGCAATGAGGGAAGAGCAAAACCCACCTTAGATTCATCATGATTCTGATATTCTACCTTCACTAGTGTATGCTGGCAAACAAAGTTCAACCTCTCCGCGTTCTTGGATTTGCCCTGAGGCTTATTTGCATATATTTTACAGGTTCTGTCAGAACTCAGTGAAGCAATATACTGGCCCAAAGGATCCCACGCCACACCCTGAACATAATGCAGATGCCCCTCTAACTTTTGGTGCACCGTGCCTGAGAAAACCATCAGATATCAATCACACAAGATAGTACAGAACTCATGCTGCGGCAAATAACGGATTCCGTACTGTAGCGGGAGTCACCTTTACTAGCTTCCCAAATTATGCAAGTGTTGTCAACTGATGCAGAAACAAGGAATGCACTGTCATGCGACCACTGAAGGTCAAGAACATCCTTGTGATGGAATCTGTGAATGAAACAAATAAGGCTGTTACCATTTAGCAAGCTTCCAAAGAAGCGGGCCGGTTTGCGGAAAAGGAAGTTTCTGTTTCAGTGAGCAGAACTCACAGTAACGTCTTGTGGATTTTCCATGCCTCACCATCATCAGTGGGATGAAATTTCCAGAGGATGATGCCGCCACCTGCATATCACGAAACACGACAATTCATCGCACGTGGACACACGAAACCATCTGATAATTGAGCTATAAATACAGATAGCTTCACATTATGAATTCAGTTGTTCCGGTGCAACGAATAATCAAATATTGGCTAAAATAATTCCATTTTAGGATGGTTGGCAAAAAACTAATTGCATTTTAGGATGGTTGGCAAAACTAATTATGACTTGACATATAATCCTAGATGCCATGACCGTCATAAAAAATAATCCTAGATGCCAAATTGAGCATACCGTCAGCACCGGAGGCGAGATACTCCCCTGCAGGAAACCAAGGTGGGAAAGAGAGTCAGTTACATTACATATGCGCAAAGGCTGGAAGAGACATTACATATCTCTGTTTGTACAGGCTCAAAGGGACAGAACAGAAAATCAGAAATGAGTGTACCTGAAGGGGAGAAGCGGAGGACGTTGACCGCGGAGCTGTGGGCGGTGTTATTGGGGACGAGGGCGTACTTGAAGGTGGCGGTGGGGAGCTTGTCGTCCGAGCCATCCGACGCTACCTCCCAGATCTGCAATCCCGAACCGGTCACGGAACGCCGCCGCCGAAATGGGGAAGGGGGAGAGTCTCGAAGAAGCAAGGCAACGTCGATAGAGGAGAGGAGAGGAGGAGGGGGCAACCAACCTTGATATCGTGGTCGGCGCCGGCGGTGGCAAGGCGGCGGGAGGCGGGGTGGAAGTCGAGGCTGAGCACCGGCTGCTGGTCGTGCCAGTTGATCTGCAGCGTCCCGCCCCGCATCTTGTGGAGTGCTGGATGGGCTCCGCCGATCGGGCGTTCCTCCTCGACGGATTCCTCCTCCGCTAGTCCGCTGCCTTCGCTTCCAATCTCTCACTCTCTCTAGGGTTTGGATTTTGGGGGAAAGGGAAAGCCAGCGGCGGGAAAACGGAGGGGGATTGCGCGCGCACCTCTCACTCCGTCGCCGCGCTCTTCTAGCACTGCCAGCGAGGTCTGGGCCGAATTTTGAGTAGGCTCAATTGCGGCCCAGTTTCTGCATGTGCGTGGGTTGGGCGGGCAGTGGAGTGGATTTCGTCAAGATTGGACGCGATTCGTAGGCTGGCCCAATACTGTTAAACACGGATCGATAAGTTCTGCAAGTACCTAGGCAAAATTAACCAAAGGATAATGCCGGACGGACCGCTCTGCGCGCCCCGCCTGCGACGCTGGGTTCGCGCGCCCACGCGCCTTACTGGCCCGCGCGCCGTTGCTCGCTCCGCCCATGCCCTCGTCCACTTCGCCCTTCACGAAAGGAAAGGCAGAGGAGGTCTGCGCCTGCGCCCCTATCCACATCGTGCCGTCGGTAGAAAGGAAACACCTGTGCCATGGTAGTTTTCCACTAGGTAGACATGTTGCAGGTCTATATTTCAGTTGTTTCAGACGTATATTTTAAGTGTTTGTATATATTACTATGGCTATATAAGCATGTTTCAAGCGTATGTTTCAGACTTACTTATGTTGTAAGTGTTTTATCTGGACGTTGCAAAAGTAGATCTGTATGTTGCAAAAGTAGATCTGTATGTTGCATATGTTGCTATGGTTATACACGCATATTTCAATAGCATGCTTCAAGTGTTTCATCTGTTTTCATACTATTGTTTTATCTGGATGTTGCATATGCTTCAAATGATTATGTTGCAAGTGTATGTTACAAATGTTTCATCTGTTTCAGACGTATGCTGCAGTTGTTTTATCTAAGTGTTGCAAAAGTAGATGTGGATGTAAGTGTGGAGGAAGCCTAACCCTAAGTGGTTCAACTGTTGTGGCGAAAATCGAGGCCGCAGACATGAGAGCGGCAGGGACGGGATGCCGCGGGGGATCGGCTAGGATGTGGAGCGGGATGGGCGCGGGCGTGGTGCATGAGGCGGGATGGGACGTAGGCCTCCGTGTTGCGTGCGTCGAGAGCAGGCGCGGGAAGCTCCATCCGGACGGACGCTGCATCCGGAGTGGGGATGGGGGTGGCGCGGGGCATGCATTGGGCACGGGTCTGGGCATGCGTTGGGCGTGGGCATGGGGGCAGCGTCCGGACGGACGCCGCGGACGTCCGGGCGCTAGTCGCTTCGTTAACCGAATTGAAAAACTGAACCGAAAGAATTGAAGCTGAAGACAAAAAAATAGAATGGAAAATTTTGGTTCCAGATAGCAAGGAACATGAAAAACAGAAGAAAGTCTCTTGAATAACTGAATTAACCAAAAGAAAGTTGCTTGAGAAAAGGGTGTATAGCGAGCTGAAATCGAGTCAACAATTTAGAAGGATTTTCCTCTTTCACTACTTTTTGGTTACTTGGTTTACCACTCATGAAATTGCTAGTCCGGAGCTCAGCTCCCTAATATAACTGGTTATTCCAGAACGACCCGGAATCTCTTTAAGGGCTTGTGTGGATGAGATTGGAGTGGATTCAACCAAACAAAATCTAAGATTAAGTTCATTGTTTGGCATTATATGAACTTTCTTTTCTTTTTCAGTTTTATTAGCAAGCCGGAGCTTGTCATTCAACATCGGCATTCTAGATTTAGATCAACAAGAAAGACACCTAAATTCAAGCTGAGCATATCATAATAAGGTAATTCGGACGCGTGATTACAATTAAATTTCTTGTTCCATCAAGGGAGAAAAATCATTGTGGTTTCTTCTTTTTAATTTGAGGTGATGAAACAGATTAAAGTGGCACTAGATATTGTCTATAAGATCACATTTTTGCTAGATATATATACTAGTGCTGCACTTTCCGGGCCAGTACACAAGTGGACTGCTAGAGGATGGATGGATATATACATCCTGGTAGCTAGACATCGATCATCAAGTAGATAATGGGCTTCACTGGCGTCATTTCATCACTATAATAGTATAATTTATCCTGTTTGAAAAAGACGAAAAAGGAATTGTCGTCAAATAAAACTGATGCATGCACACTAACCACGCTTAACCAGCCAGGTAATGGGTGCACACACGAGTAATAGCTTCACCAAGTAGGAAGTATACCGGCACTATAATCTACTCCTACATCGTCTGAAAAAAATAATATATGAATCATATATTATTATTGTCGACAAACACAAAAAAATATGATGTAGTTGCACACTAATCAGCAGATAATGGGCGCACCATCTACTGCGATAAGATACTAAGATAGATAGATGCTGTAAAAAAGAGCAAAAAAGGGCAAGAAAAGGTGCTGAGCCAACACGCAAATATATGTGCACTCACTCACTACACACATGTATATTCTCCCTAGCTGTCTGCATGCGTATATAGACCACCTGAAAAAGATAGCGCTATGGGTCTAATTAAATTTACATGTGCTATCTTCAGGTGAAAAATAAAGTGCAGGAAGCAAATGGTGTCACGTATCATGTAGATTTATCAAACAAAAAAAAAATAAAGGAGAACAAACCAAGTGAGGCCTTGTTTGGATGTAATTGGATTCACATCAATCCACATGTCCAAGTGAAACCTTTAAATGTAATCGGATTCACGTCAATCCATATATGTTAGGGTGGATGGAGTGGAACTTGAACTAAATTCCACTCTAGTACACCCCAACACATGTGGATTGAGGTGAATCCGACAACATCTAAATAAGGCCTTGACTAAAACAGTTGAGCCGATGCCGTGCTTAGGTCGGTCTCAGGCCGGTTTTTTCGGTTTTACCAAATGCTTGAACAGGTTAGGCATGATATAACTATTTGCTAGCTAATTAATAAAGAAATTATATACATTTTAAATTTAATTAGTTAGTTAGGTTTTATGTGGTGTAATCTATCGACAATTAAAAAGAAAATTGTACAATTGATCCTATGTTCTAGATTATCATCATCATAAAAGATAAGGGTGCGTACATACATGCTTTGTCACAAAGATCGATCGAGTATAGGTGTGCAGAAGCAGCTACGGATTTCGAGAGATTTCATTGACTAATTAGGTAAGGGTGCGTACGTATATACTGTAGCATTTCGTTTGTATTCGGTAATAATTATCCAATCGTTGACTAATTAGGCTCAAAATGTCCGTCTCGCAAAGTACAACCAAACTGTGCAATTAGTTTTTGATTTCGTCAACATTTAATACTCCATGCATGTACCGTAAATTTAATGTGACGGAGAATTTTCTTTTTGCGTAGTGCCAAAGTTTGGATTTTGAGGTAACTAAACACACCCCTAGTGTCAAGCATATGCATGCAATAGTCAAAGTACTACTCCTACATACCTACACACGATATTTATGAAATCAGTGATGAGTCGATGAGCATTGACCGACCAATAGTGAAGCAGGTAGGAAACAAGTAGTGTCAGCGGCTCTCTTGGGTGTGTATGTACATGGTGATGCGTGCTCGGTCAAGCTAACAAAGACCGGAAGAAATCCAGCAGTGACAGTTCGATCTTGTGGGTAGCCGTGGTTACGGTCCAGCAGTGAGAGAGTCATGGTCCTTTTGAATTCATGTAATATACTATATCCATTCCAATTGATAGATCGTTTTTAACATTTCTAGATACACAATTTTTATTATGTATGACATATCGTATATCTAGATGTACTGCAAAAATCATATATACCTACAAAAGTCCAAACGAATTATAATTTAGGACAGAGAGTGGTAGTTTTTTTTTCTAACCGATCAGCTAGAAAACCATACAGGAAGTACATGAGTTTGGATGCTTGCATATGGATACGTCTTGATGAAGAAGATCTCAATCGATCGATTTCCCCCCAAATACCAGGGGGCAACAGCTCGCACGACGCGTAACATCTTCGGCTCTGTTCGGCTGATACATAAGCCGACTCCGCGTTCGGATGGTATGGTTCTTGAGGAATTTGGATGGTTTAGAGGAATTCTGGAGGAAATTGTGAGAGGAAAACACTATTTCAGATAAAAAAAAGAAGTGGATCAAGCCGGGTTTAAGGGCACGCGAACTGTGCCTAAAACTGTTTTGTTATGAGAGAAAAATATTGTAGATTCTAGCTGATAAGTTCAAGCGAACGGGGCTTCGTCTTGGATTTGTGCATCTCTACTGTAGTTGATTGGCTAGGGGACACGCAAATAAATAGGCTATCATGGACTAAGCACTAGTGCTAATTCAGCTTAAGTGGAGAGGTAATTATATTGAACGTGCTACTAAGCGCTAGCTTATACTATACTATCATTGTTGATTAACTTAGGCGGCACATCCACACGAGAAACACGGACGTGTAGTGTATTAGCAATAATGATCTGGAAGAAAGAAAGAAAAAACTATGGAGTAGTAGCACACTGTACGTGCGTGAGAACAAATTAAAGTGCCCTGACATTGTCAAGTAACAGTGGACGGATAGATGATGCCTAATGCTTGTTGAGAGCAACTTGACCTTGCATGCCAAAAGGTACGGTTGTCTTTTCATTTCATTTATTTTCTTAGTGGTGTGCATTGCAATTATATATAATCTCTGCAAGCGTGAAACCTCGACATGGTATATATATATGGAGTACTTATCATATACTAGTAATATACTTCTTTCTATATATCCATCACTGTATATATACCACTTTAATTTTCAATTTGTTGCTTGCCTTCTGAATTGAAATAAGTCCCGGGCCATGCATCTCCATATATATATATATATACTCCCTCCGTATCACAAATAGAGGACATTTAGGACATGAGTACGATTACTAAGGGGTAATTAATTAGGGATTTTTCTGTCTTGCCCTTATTAAATACAGCAGAGGGTGATACCTGTATAGCAATCCATCGTAGCTCGATTGGTCAAGGCTCCGCGGCCTGAGACCGGAGGTCCACGGTTCGACCCCTGGCGGCCACGGTAGTTTTAGTAATTCTTCAATATGCATCTTAAATTCTTCTATATCTTTAGGTGTTGCTTCTATAGGACTTGTCTTAATTATGTAGTCATGATTTATTATGTTAATTTTACATAATATATCATTCTTGTCCCAATGCTTCATTGGTATTTCTCCTATTATCTGAATATCTTCTAATCTTGTTACAATTTTATCTATATCCTTTTTAGATTTTATATCTCTATACCAATTTGGTGCTAATGATTGCAAACTGATACATTCTAAGCATGAGTTTGCTATATGAAACTCTTCTATAAATTCACCTAGCTCTTCATCTGTATAATTATCAGGGACAATTTCATCAAATCCTTGGAGTTCTAAATTGGTCTTTCCTGGATTAGAATTTATAGTCTTTCGCACTTCTGTTATATATGGAACATTGTCTTGATAAGGGATAAATGTTATTCCTTGCTCATGTATGATTGTTGTTTGTAAAGAGAACTGTAGAAATCTTAATCTTAATATCATATCATCATGTATCATAGATAGATCTCTTATTGTAATTTCATCTATTATATATTTTGTGTTATTTATTTGTACTTCAACATCATAAGCTAGTTGATTATGAACCTTTTTTATTCCAGACATATCAGTAGATATTTCTGCTTTATCTTGATCTATTATATGAACTATTTCTGGACACTTTACAAAATATTTATCATGTATAATATTTTTTGTACAACCGGTGTCTACTAGTGCTAATATTTTATAAGAGATATTAGGCGTCAATTTTACTTTTACAGGTATTCTTATTCCTATAATTTTTTAAATGGTAATCTTACTATATATTTGCTACCAAAGTTTATTATGGCTTCTTTTAATTGTATCGCTTTATCATTATTTTTATTTATCATTGCTTGGTCCTTTAACTCAGTAAGACCTCTATGATTATCTTCTATCTTATTAGCTTCATTGAGTTCTATTTTACTCTTTAGCTCTTCTAATTCTGCTTCTAAGCTATTTATTCTATTCTCTAAATTTCTGACTCTACTTACTAATAATTTATCATCTGATTCTAGTTATACTTCTTGTCTCCATTTTTGGTTAGTAATTCTTAGACATGAAGCACATGCTTGCTTTAAACATTTAATACATGTAAGTCTATTTTCTTGACTAGGGTAGAATATACAAAAAGCACATTTTATATTATAATCACCTCTACCTTTTATCCAATCATGTTCACAGTCTTCTTGATTCATTAATTCTATTTTTGTTTCTTTTGAACTATTAATATCTTCAGATATTATATCTAACCCTTCCATTGCATTATCAAGATTGAGTAACTCTTCAGCATCTAAAGAGTCTATAAAATCTTGGTAACTCTGAGCATTATTTTCTTCTTCATAACTTTCTAATAAAAACTTATTATTAATCTCTCATTGCTCTTCTTCACTGGTAATGTATTCAATATTATTTGTCTGCACAACTTCTTTAACTTTATGAGTCTCTTTGTCTTTAGTTTTTAACTCATCCTCCTGTTTCTTTATCACAACAGGTGTGATAAAATATTTATTATTTAGTTCTCTATCTTTCTTGATATTATCAAGTCTACATACTTCTCGTCTGAAGTATAATTCTTTTTCTCTTATGGCAGACCAATGACATATCATAGAGGTTTTATATTCATCATGAATTTTACTTAATTTTTTCTCATAATATTGAATCTGACTGTCTAAATTGTCCATTATAAGTAAAGTATTTGACTAATCTTTATACTG
The DNA here is from genome assembly GCF_019320115.1 of Miscanthus floridulus. Lineage (NCBI taxonomy): Eukaryota > Viridiplantae > Streptophyta > Magnoliopsida > Poales > Poaceae > Miscanthus > Miscanthus floridulus. The sequence continues at coordinate 66,668,283 of NC_089587.1, read as the reverse complement.
GCGGCTTGTTTAAACTTGGCAATATAATTAAATCCCTTTAATTCAAAATTTAATAACCAGGCTCTGATACCAATATATATATATATATATATATATATATATATATATATATATATATATATGAGTTATTAGCTACAGTACTGAACATATGTGTAGTACTTCAGTTCAGCAGAATGTTGAGTGTTCATACTATAGGTAAAGTGTGTTTTGGAAGGAAAATAAACATGAGTTTTGCGCTTTGTCCCTCTACTTACAAGTCACAACTAACTGATGTTTTGAGACATGTTTTATAAACATCCACATGTGGTGTCCCAAACACAACTTTGTCTTCTAGATGCACTTATCTATTAGATAATATGTTTATAACACAGAAAATATACTATTCTATATGAGACTATTTTCTATACAAGTATACTCATATTACTTTCAATTATGCAACAAAACTCAATGTGTGTAACAATGTTTATTTTTAATGACGATGATTGGAATGATTAACTTCATACAATGCCTGAAGGAGGGAGTATCAGTGTAACATGATTATTATTGCATTGTCACAATCTTTGTGTGTATATCCATATGTACAAGAAAAATGTGGAGCGTCATCCAACAAATGACATACTCCAGTATTGAAATATGTGTTGACTTAGCTTGAATGTATAGATGAGTATGGGCAAGAACCGTGCACTTGACTATATGTTGTTATGTTGGGGGCAACTACCTAAGATACTAGAAGCTACCAAGAGGGTTCAAGTACGACATAAATTCCAAACTTACCCACTTAATCTTAAGTTGTGTTGGTGAAAGCATCTGATAAGTAAAGCAACATATCAGGTGCAAACCAACTAGCCAGTGCAAACTTAGAAACTACCAATCAGGACCGCTAGGTGCTGATCCAATGGATGGGGTGAGGGGGTTTAGTGGTCCTGATTGGTAATTTCCAAATTTACACATGTTGGTTGGTTTGCACCTGATACGTTGCCGATAAGTAAACCCGACCAGATGAGACACTATTGCATTCGAAATCTGCATATGGAAATATAGGCTTTTCGGTGGTCCAAAATTGTCTCAGTAAAAGTTTATAGTAAAGCTGGTAGGTAGGTTTGGGAGGAGAAAGAAAAGTAGGAAGGCACAGGTAAATTAAAAGGGAGGCCACATGGAGATGGAATGGAAGAGAAAGGTCTATCTCTCAGCATGTTCTTTCCTAAACACATATGCTTTGGCACAGATTCGTTACAAATCTCAACTTATAATACTATTATATGATACTATTTGGATACAAATATGTTTTGCGAAACATAATTCAAGGCTCACATACATATATGCATGTACTCTTACCACTACGAACGCAACATCTGGCTGTCGATGGCCACATCATCTATGGCAGAGTAAAACTATTTTATATACATAATATGTTAACAAATATATCTATATCTGACAGTCATATACGAACTGCATATCTATCACAAGGTTCAACCTAAATAACCAGTGCACAATACGCTTGCATGTTCCATCAGAAGGTGGCCAAACACTGGCCCAAATTCTATATAAGGCGCGGCAAAGCCGCGCTGTTTTCTAGTACAGGCACTATAATCTACTCCTACATCATCTGAAAAAAATAATATATGAATCATATATTATTATTGTCGACAAACACAAAAAAATATATGATGTAGTTGCACACTAATCAGCAGATAATTGGCGCACCATCTACTGCGATAAGATACTAAGATAGATAGATGCTGTAGAAAAGAGCAAAAAAGGGCAAGAAAAGGTGCTGAGTCCGAGAGGAAAAATATGAGTGGCCAACACGCAAACATATGTGCACTCACTCACTACACACACATGTATATTCTCCCTAGCTGTCTGCATGCGTATATAGACCACCTGAAAAAGATAGCGCTATGGGTCTAATTAAATTTACATGTGCTATCTTCAGGTGAAAAATAAAGTGCAGGAAGCAAATGGTGTCATGTATCATGTAGATTTATCAAACGAAAAAAATAAAGGAGAACAAACCAAGTGAGGCCTTGTTTGGATGTAATTGGATTCACATTAATCCACATGTCCAAGTGAGACCTTCTTTAAATGTAATTGGATTCACGTCAATCCATATATGTTGGGGTGGATGGAGTGGAACTTGAACTAAATTCCACCCCAGTACACCCCAACACATGTGGATTGAGGTGAATCCGACAACATCCAAATAAGGCCTTGACTAAAACAGTTGAGCCGATGCCGTGCTTTGGTTGGTCTCAGGCGGGTTTTTTCGGTTTTACCAAATCCTTGAACAGGTTAGACATGATATAACTATTTGCTAGCTAATTAATAAGGAAATTATATACATTTTAAATTTAATTAGTTAGTTAGGTTTTATGTGGTGTAATCTATCGACGATTAAAAAGAAAATTGTACAATTGATCCTATGTTTCTAGATTATCATCATCATAAAAGATAAGGGTGCGTACATACATGCTTTGTCACAAAGATCGATCGAGTATAGGTGTGCAGAAGCAGCTACGGATTTCGAGAGATTTCGTTTGTTCAGAGTTGCACTGCCACTGTCGGATAGATTTAGATTATGTTTGAGAGGAACCCTACCGGATTTAGAAAACATGCGATTCTAGAACAGTGTCATGTTTTAGTATCTTAAGTTTAACTAATTATAGATAAAAAGTATCAATATTTATACTATTAAATAAATATCATTAGATTAATTAAGAAATGTATTTTCATAATAAATTGATTTGAAGTTATAAATATGAATACTATTCACTTAAAAACTTGGTTAAATAGGAAGTACTTTTTCTGATACGCAACCTATACTTTCGTGTTTTCTTGGACAGAGGGAGGAGGATGCGCATCTATGTCTCGTCGTCGTCATACGCGTTTCATTTGCACTACATACACCATATATATACTATTCGTTTGTCCGCTCCACTGCCACTACAACACTGCGGCATGCATGACCCATCCAAAAGCTAAATAAAGTCCGATGCAAAAGCAACGGAGATCTCTTCCTCCTAGTGTCAAGCATATGCATGCAATAGTCAAAGTACTACTCCTACATACCTACACACGATATTTATGAAATCAGTGATGAGTCGATGAGCATTGACCGACCAATAGTGAAAGCAGGTAGGAAACCAGTAGTGTCAGCGGCTCTCTTGGGCGTATGTACATGGTGATGCGTGCTCGGTCAAGCTAACAAAGACCGGAAGAAATCCAGCAGTGACAGTTCGATCTTGTGGGTAGCCGTGGTTACGGTCCAGCAGTGAGAGAGTCATGGTCCTTTTGAATTCATGTAATATACTATATCCATTCCAATTGATAGATTGTTTTTAACATTTCTAGATACACAATTTTTATTATGTATCTAGACATACCGTATATCTGGATATATTGCAAAAATCATATACCTACAAAAGTCCAAACGATCTATAATTTAGGACAGAGAGTGATAGTTTTTTTTTTTATTTCTAACCGATTAGCTAGAAAACCATACAGGAAGTACATGAGTTTGGTGCTTGCATATGGATACGTCTCGATGAAGATCTCAATCGATCAATTTTCCCCCAAATACCAGGGGGCAACAGCTCGCACGACGCGTAACATCTTCGGCTCTGTTCGGCTGATACATAAGCCGGTTGATAAGCTGGCTAGTGGCCCCGTTCGGATGGTATGGTTCTTGAGGAATTTGGATGGTTTAGAGGAATTTTGGAGGAATTTATGAGAGGAAAACACTGTTCCGGATGAAAAAAGAAGTGGATCAAGCCGGGTTTAAGGGCACACGAACTGAGCCTAAAGTTGTTTTGTTATGAGAGAAAAATATTATACATTCTAACTGATAAGTCGGCTGATAAGTTCAAGCGAACAGGGCTTCGTCTTGGATTTGTGCATCTCTACTGTAGTTGATTGGCTAGGGGACACGCAAATAAATAGGCTATCATGGACTAAGCACTAGTGCTAATTCAGCTTAAGTGGAGAGGTAATTATATTGAACGTGCTACTAAGCGCTAGCTTATACTATACTATCATTGTTGATTAACTTAGGCGGCACATCCACACGAGAAACACGGATTTGTAGTGTATTAGCAATAATGATCCGGAAGAAAGAAAGAAAGAAAGAAAAAAACTATGGAGTAGTAGCATACTTACGTGTGTGAGAACAAATTGAAGTGCCCTGACATTGTCAAGTAACAGTGGATAGATGATGCCTAATGCTTGCTGAGAGCAACTTGACCTTGTTTGCCAAAAGGTACGGCTGTCTTTTCATTTCATTTATTTTCTTAGTGGTGTGCATTGCAATTATATATAATCTCTGCAAGCGTGAAACCTCGACATGGTATATATATATATATATATATATATATATATATATATATATATATATATATATATATGGAGTACTTATCATATACTAGTAATATACTTCTTTCTATATATCCATCACTGTATATATACCACTTTAATTTTCAATTTGTTGCTTGCCTTCTGAATTGAAATAAGTCCCGGGCCATGCATCTCCATATATATATATATATATATATATATATATATATATATATACACACACACACACACACACACACACACACACACACGTATAGTCATAGTATTATTAATAATTCATGAATATATAGTAAGCATTTCCATTTCCATTTCCATTGGCAGAGGTGTAGGCCGGGAAACAGTATATATAATGAGTAGAGAGAACCTATATACTATATCATATCCTAACTAAGATTTTGTCTAATAATATAAAAAGCCAGTATAGTAGCTGGTTGGGCACTAAGGGAGTGAAGAAAGTGTACACGGCATGGTGGTCATGGTGGACTCCTCCACTCCACTTGCATTGCATTGTTGGAGTCAACATTGACAGCCAACGATCCTCACCTCCTATAAAAACCCTCCCTCCCTGCTCTCCAACACAACTCATCATCATCTCTTCATCTCATCCAATCGACACTAGCCATACCAAAGAGAATTGAAAAACACACATACAGAAGCTTCCCATATATATAATACAACCTCATCGATCAGTAGTCATCATCAGAGTCTTCTCACACGCAAACTAGAAAAGATCAAGCTCATCATCATCATCGTCATAACATGGCAGTGGTGGTGCTTATCCTGTTGGCCCTGCTCCCTTTCAGCGCCCTTGGCTCTCGCTCCGGCCCGACGGCCGTGCAGCACCACGGCCACGCCGGCCACGGCACCCCCAAGCACTCGTCACCTCCTCAACCAACCACGGCGGAGCTAGTACGCAGCACCTGCAACTCCACGGCCTACTACGACCTGTGCGTGTCCGCGCTGGGCGCCGACCCGTCCAGCGCCACGGCGGACGTCCGCGGGCTCTCCACCATCGCCGTGTCCGCGGCGGCCGCCAACGCCTCGGGCGGCGCCGCCACGGCCGCGGCGCTCGCCAACGGCACCGCCACGTCGTCGTCCAACGCGCAGGCGGCCCCGGCCACCGCCGCCACGGCGCTGCTCCGCACGTGTGCCGCCAAGTACGGCAAGGCCCGGGACGCGCTGGCCGCCGCCGGCGACTCCATCGCGCAGCAGGACTATGACTTCGCGTCTGTGCACGTGAGCGCCGCCGCCGAGTACCCGCAGGTGTGCAAGGCGCTGTTCCGGCGGCTAAGGTCCGCACAGTACCCGCCGGAGCTGGCGGCGAGGGAGGAGACGCTCAGGCAGCTCTGCTCCGTCGCGCTCGACATCATCGCGCTGGCCTCCAACAGCAGTGGCTAGCTAGCTTGTCTTCAGTGATGGTATATGAGTCTACGTGTAATGACACGGATAGGTAGCACCTTTTGGTTACGTTTAGCAGGCACATGCATCGGCATAAAAGGTGCTTGTACGATAACTTTGAACAAGCATATGAGCAGCTCATCAACTTTGCGTTGCACTGCATGTGTAACACCCGCTGTGTTACATTGTATTATTCCTGCTAATCCTTTCATGAGCATCATAATTATGTGCATATGTGTATAACACGAAGTATAAGTCGATGTTCGGCACTTGAAACATTCATACGAAACATGAGACAAAGGTTACGTTTCATATAATACTGTTTAGTATTCCAATCGAATGGTTGTCGAAATAAAAATGCTATAGAGCGTTGTTGCGAACGGCGATGAAATATATGAGGTCGAGGGCATGGGTAGCTAGTTAGTACATCCCGTAGGTTGGAATTGGATTTCGACGCGGAGTCGTTCGTTTCGACGTCGTTCGCGTAAGTTTCGGAAGTGATCGACGAAGCCACTTTTGGCAAGCTGTGTGGAGCGATTGGTTTAGGAGGCAGCGCGATGTCTCGACTACGGTAGATAGTTGGATGTACCCTCTTGCGCGTCGAGCAATTAGTTTGGCGTTCGGAGCTTTGAGTACGAGTTTTCTGGCCGCTTTAGAAAGCGTGCACGGCATGTGATTTGGTCCGGGGCGCGGTCACCACCGCTGTTGGCTTGCTAGCGCTCCTGTCGCGCCGGCCATGCCCACTGCCGCGCGAGCCTCGCCCCCTGTCGCGCCGGTCGCGTCCCGCTACCGCGCCTGCGCGTGTGCGCACTCGCCCGGTCATGCGCTTCGGGTCATGACCGTCTACCTTCGCTGCCGGCCACGCCCGCCGCTGCTGCTCGACCACTACCACTGCCCGTCCTGCCGTCGCTGCTGACTCGCCCTGCGTGCCGAGGCATAGACCACGTCTTCTTGCCGCCGTAACGGCGACGCGCGCTGACCCTGCGCTACTGCCTTGGCTGCTTGCTGTCTCGCTAGCGCGCGGGTCACCTCGCCGGCTACTGCGCTGCGCCCGGGCCCACCGACCAAGCTCCGCCAAGCCTTGTCCTACCTCGCTTTGGCCGTTGGCGCACCGGGTCCAGCGTTCACGTCACCAGCGGCCACACACGGTACTGATCGCTGACTTCCCTTGGCTGCTCACTCGAAGGATGTCCGCCTGCCCCGCCATCCCCTCCGCGTCACATCACACTACGGCATTTGTCTGGCGCTGCCCGCCATGGTGGCGCCATACCGTGCTCGTTGCCTTACCGCAGTGGCCGTGCAGACAACCGTCTAGGGCACGCACCGCCTGTCCCGCTGTTCCCTTAGTGGTGTGTTGGCTCGTTGCGTTGACGCCGCAGACGGACCAAGCCAAGCCATGACAGGACCCCCCTGCTGAAAGCTCTAGTTTGGTTTTGGTTAATTGATGAAACCCTAAGTGCTAACCTAGTTTATCAAGATGATTATGAGATAGATAGCACTACTCCAAGTGATAAAGCAATGGCGAAGATCATGACAATGGTGATGGCATGGTGATGGTCAAACTCGTATCAGAATGCGGTTATCAAAGTGCCACTAGATGCTCTAACTCATTGCATATGCATTTAGAATCTAGTGGAGTGCTAACACCCTTGAAAATGTTTGTGAAAATATGCTAACACTTGGTTTGCAAGCTCGGCGGGATTCGGCGCTTTCGGGAAAATGGAATGCCTATTTTCTATTGCGCCGGATGCAAATCTTGTGGTTGGCACATTGGAGCAAGGGTGAAGAAGTTAGAAGTGAAAACGAGTTGATCGCGAAGACGCTGGCGTCGGTCAACTGACTTAACGCTGGGTCTGAAAGCACCGGACCCTGGCAGCGTGCGTCCGGTCAAACTGACGGGTCTGCAAAGTATCGAGGGTATTGCACTGGACGCTAGTCTGTGTCCGGTCAAGGTGGACCGAACGCGTCCGGTCGAAGAAATACGCCTCGGGGAGCTTACTGGAAACGACCGGACACTGAGGATTCTGCGTCCGGTCAGTTTAGCCGGAGCATCCGGTCAACTACGTAGCCGTTGAAATCTGACGAGTAGCGTTTGAAGCTAGTGACATGTGGCATGAATCAGTGGACCGGACGCTGAGTCCAGGGTCCGGTCTGTATGACCGGAGCGTCCGGTTAGAGCGCGTTTTGCCTAGTGAAGGGGTATAACGGCTCTATTTGATTGGGGATCTATTTATAGCCCCATGGTCGGCTCAAGGGAGCTCTCTTACACATTTTCATTGAAATAGCAATCTTGTGAGCTTAGCCAAAGTCCTCCCACTCATCTCCATCATTGATTCATCATCTTTGTGAGATTGGGAGAGAATCCAAGTGCATTGCGTGAGTGATTGCATCTAGAGGCACTTGGTATTCGTGTTGCACTGCGGATTTCGCTTGTTACTCTTGGTGGTTGCCACCACCTAGACGGCTCGGTGCAGCGGTGGAGGATCGGCATGAGTTGGTGATTGTTCGTGGCCGTCTCCGGTGATTGTGAGGGGAGTTGTACCTTCCCTGGCGGAGCGCCGAAAGGTAACTCTAGTAAATTGTTCGTGTCATTGAGTTACCTCACTTGTGGGTCGGTTCTTGCGATGTCCTATCGTGTGGACGAGGTTTGTGAAACACCTCTTAGCCGCCGAACCACCAAGTGTTGGTCGACACAATGGGGACGTAGCGTGTTGGCAAGCACGTGAACCTCAGGAGAAAATCAATTGTCTCTTATCTTTGGCATTCTCCCGGTGATTGGCTATATATTCTTCTTGTGATTGGTTCATCCCCTACACGTCGGTATAATCACCCTACTCACTTATTTATATTCTTGCAAACTAGTTGATACAAGCTCTTTAGTGTAATTAGAATTGAGAGCTTGCTTTATTATTTACATTCATCTAGTTGAGCTCTTTAGAGTAGCAAGATTGAGAGCTCTTAGTGAGTAATTACTTTGGAAGTTGTGTGTCTAAGTAATCATTGCAACTAGAATTGTTGGATAGGTGGCTTGCAACCCTTATAGAGCTAGAGCAAGTTTGCATTACGCTATTTGTCATACTAATCAAATTGCTCTAGTTGATGTGTAGATTTTTAAATAGGCTATTCACCCCCCTCTAGCCATATTAGGACATTTCACCTGCCTCCGCTGTCTCCATGGCTGCCGAGGCATTTCTTTCAAATTCGCCACGGCAGCAGTGTTTCGTTGCTAATTGAGCACGTGTTTGACTCCGTTAGGTATCCTGCAGCCCTACCGACCCCACATCGCCGCCTGTAGATCAGTACTGTGCTCCAATTTGGAATCGCCGCTCGCCGAGTCCATAAGACCATGGTGACCTACGCCGTCGGCTAACCCAGCAACCAAGGCATCTCGGTCCAATCCCTCGCGCTAATAGCCTCTCCTCCTGTCGGGTGTCACCGTGCTCGCCACATCCTAAGCCCTCCCGCCATAAGAGCAGCCCCTGGCACAGCATGCCATCGCCGTGCACCGCCGCTCCTCATCGCGCGCACATGGCCAGCGCGGTTCGAGCCATCTCCGGTCGAGTCACCGCGTCGTTCAGTTCCATGGTGAGTCGCTGGTGCTCAATCAATACTTGGTTTGCCTCGGCCTTGCTAACGTTCACCAGAACGGCACCGCCGTGCCTACAGGTTAACCACCGTCGTGGTCCGACCTCCCCGCTACGTCCCGGATTGCGCTTCCTCCGCCAATCGCTTCGCATTCGTTACTAGGTAAGTATCGGCTCGGTTATTGGGGCAGGGATAGCCTGGGGTGGCCGGCGTGGGTCACCGGTGCCAGCCCCGCCGCGCCGGTGCGCGCGGGTGGCCCAGGGGTATCGCCGGGGGGGGGGGGGAAGACAGGTAGTTCGGAGGGCGTATTTGCAAAAGCCTAGACTGGGTAAATAGTGTCGTAGAGTTCGCTGGGGATACCGAGTCAATCAGGGGTGTCCGTGCATATTTGCCGTCGCGCGTGGGCCTTCCCCCGTCGCGGGCCGTTGGTCGGCTGGGCCGCGCCTCCACGTGGGCCGCACGATGGCCTGCTGACGCGCGTGGGCGGGAAGGCGTGCTGGGCCGAACGGGCGCGTGTTGGGCCGCGAAGTCAGATTCGGTTTTCATCATTTCCAGTAAATAAGAAAAGTTTATTTGTTTTAGTGATGAAGTGAACTTCAATAAATCATAGTAAATTGTGTAGTTGTCCAAAAATGGTGAAACCAAGTTTGTTAGATTCACAAAAATACCGTCTATCTGTTAGTGTAGTTAGTTCATAGTTATCTGTTGCCGTCATAGACTCATAAATTCTAATTGGGAAGCTTAGTATTATATAGATTAATATTTATAGGAATTCTTGTGGCAAATTGGTAATAGTTTTAGCTTTGAAAACTTTACAGTAGGTTCCCGAGGATATTAGGTGCTCGTTGTAAATTTTGTAGCATTAAAAGGTGTCGTTGAATAAAGTAGCTATTACCCTTGTTTATTGGTATATAGCGTAAATCGGCGTTAGGAGTGAAAATACCGATAGTTGCTGGAATAACGATGAATGCCTTACTTGATACTTGTTGTCGAAGCAATAGATAAATTAGCACCGTGGTCGATAGCACTAGCTTAGTAGTTTAATCGACGTACTTCTATTTTAAGAGCTGGTTGTTATATTATTAAACATTGCATCATCATTTCATGTAGATCACGAACGGGTAGATTTCGTGCCCGTCGGCGAGCTAGAGTACGGCGAGGTGATCGAGGAGTACGAGGAGGAGATCTTCGCACAGGAGAAAGCCCAGGAGCCTGTTGGTGCTGACCCTGCTGACCCAGCGCCTGCCCAAGGCAAGTCCCGGTGCATAACCCCTATTTTTAAATGGTCACTGAATATATATATGATATGTATTTACGTTACAGGCATTTTATGGAAACTATATACATAAACATATCTACCCATGAGTCATACTAGTACAGGTCGAGTAGTTGCTATGCTCAGGATATCAGTAGCGTGAGTAACCTGCCGTTACTCGCAAATAGGTGATTAAACTATGATATCATGATGAAATAATGGAAAGGTAAATAGTGACCAGGCAGGGATATGGATTTGGTACTGGTGGGTGTGAGGGGTTGTGCCCTGCGGCCAACAGGGCATAGCCCAGTTACACTTTTTCCCTGTCTGTGTCGATTAAGGACCGGTCGTTGCATATGACTCTAGACAAGTCACAGATTATTGTCCCGAGCGCATACTTGGGTATGGGCGCAGGGAAGGCTTGATGCTCTCTTGTCGCGGATCCGGCTCTTTCCGGACCGACTGATGGGAAGAGGAGGTGGTGGAGGTCCTTGCACCACACTGAGTCCGGGACTCAGGGGTGGGGGCTTGGAGTCCAAGTTTGGACGAGGACCTGGACACCCGGGATAGGAGAGAGGTGGTGGAGGTCCCAGCTGGGCACATTGATTCACGAATCGCCAGGCTATCCGGTACGGCTTGTCTATGGTTTAGCACCGTAGTAAGAACTAAAAGTGGAAAAAGGAGAAGAAACCGAACTGATTGCTCAACCCTTGCTTGAAAATAGAACAGGTGCTTATATAGATTGACTAGAGGAAAACTTAATACGACTAATAATAATAATGCATCAATAAGAACTCACTGTTAGTATTGCTTTCTGCTAAAGAAAACCAGTAAACCATAAAGTCTATCATATCCCTTGGAGTCGGGAAAGTATTCCCACTAGTCGGATAAGTCTTGCGAGTACATTGTGTACTCAGGGTTTATTTACCCCTATTGTAGGTGATGCATGAAGAGTGCCTTGTGTGGAGGATCCTTTTAGTGGGCTCAGACGGATTCCTCGCCCCTACCGCTAGATGTTATTTTTAAATTCCACTGTTTATCATTCCGAACTCTGGTATTTTGTATTGTAATAATATACTTTTTAAGAAACTCTAATGTATGAAATGTACTTGTGTTGTAACTCGTTCTCATTATTGGATCCTCGGGAAAAATGTGGATCTTTCGGGTTCTCCCTCGGGGTGTGCCCGACGGACACCACTCGATGTAGCTTGCTTTCGGGGTCTTTAGTGTCTGGTGGAAGGTGAGCGCCTCTGTAAGTATGCTATTTTGGGCGGTTCTGCCACAACATGTGATCTCCATGACACGGTTAGAAAATGAAGGGAGTCGATCCACTCATCAAACCACTAAAAAAAGATTAAAAACTAAAGCTGGTCGATCAAATTGATTAATATAAATTGAAGATTGGAAGAGTTTGAGGACTTCACCCCCTTTAAAACAGAAGCAAATGAAGTGGCACATGTAAAAGTTAATAGCTAGATTTTGTTTTTTTCATATAAAAAAAATAATTATAACTGGGTCAGCGACTCTTAGATTCTAAGGATCGCTGACCCAATTATTTTTTACATGAAAAAACAAAATCTAGCTATAGTAACTTATTTTACTATAGTAAGATAGATGGCGATGCAACTTATTTTGATTATCCATAAAATTGATATGAAGGTTTTTCTTAAAAGATAGCTATCATTACCACATTAAATCTTTCACATATAGGCCGGGTGATGAAAAGCCTTTTTTTTAGACCAGAGGCCTTGGCCAACTTTTGTAGAAAGCTTTAAAATAGGTTTCCTAGGGATACCAGCTTACACATCAAGTTCATGAAGGGGACTAAGACTATTATCCCTTCTAACCTCCACTACCAGAAAATAACTACCCTGCTTTATAGTCTTGAAATAACAATCAATCTGCGTATTACAACTTCCTCTGGAGCCCAAGAAACTACTAGAAAATCTATATTTATAATGAATCATTTTTGTCATAGTAAATGCCAATATTATCATTGAAAATCATCTGTGATGAAGTTATGATGAAATATTTGCCGTCATGTTTGTCGCGTCACATATGAAACTTAATGACAATTTAGCATAATTCATCATAGATAAGTGTTGGAAACATGATGAATTGGCTACATGTATGAACCGCCTTCTTCATGTGCATCTCACCATCTTGTTAGGCCGTTCTTTAGCTCCAGGATCAACTCCTCGACCGCTTTCCTTTCCTCCTTCCTTGCCATCACCTGCCACTGAATTGGAAATGCGAACATCTCATGGAGGCTGAGAGAAGGAGGGCAGCGGAGGTGTAGGTGGATATCAGAACCTATATTGGTATTATGATGGCAAATGTAGGAACTATTGACACAACAAGACTTTATTGATGAGTTTGGTGTACATTTATAGGATGACAAGGCCTATAAACATAGGATGTTAGCCACGACCGATCTAACTACATAAGAAACTAACACTGAGTTAGCTGCACATGCATGGGGAAGCAGTCAAGACTTACATAGAACTGATTGCTAATAGAGAGGAAGAGGGGGGGGGGGGGGGGGGGGAGATGAGGGACCAACTCACTGGATTTGGATGCTATCATGATTGGGCAGGCGCTTCTAGAGTCGCAGGGAGGTTGTCATCGACTTACATGCCAGATCCACTATGCCCTCCTTCCCCATCGATGAGTTTGGATCTGGGGTATGGTCGAGGATTGATGAAATGGACCGAGGTTGGGGATTTCATTGGAGGACCGAGGTTCCAACAGACCCGCCTCTTGCAGGCTGCAGTGGGAACGCACCACCATGGCTGCCATGACATTGGGAGAGAATATAGGATCGGAGTGCTAGCATTGGGAGAGGTCGCGCCATGGTGGAGACGAGCGTTAGTGGATCTAGGCCTATTTTAGAGGTGGGCCTTTAAGAGGTCTGTCTCTAAAAATAGGTTATACTCCCTCTGTCCCTAAAAAAGAGTCACTATAGGAATCATGCTGGTCAAACTTTCTCAACTGACTAGATTTATAGAAAATGTGTGCAACATTTATATCTCTAAATAAATTTATTATGAAAGTATATTCAACGATCTACCTAATGATACTAATTATATACCATAAATATTAATATTTTGTTAAATATATTTGATCAAAGATAAAAGTTGTTGACTTTTTGGGAAGCGAGAATGACTTTTTTTTAGGGACGGAGTGGGTATCTCTTAAGAGATTGGATGTTAATTGCTTTTCAGATGTTTGTCTCCTACAATCTTTTTTGTGATAGTATATTTTATTGGGCTATCTCTATAAATGAGCAGAGCGTGTTTGAAATTCGATATTGATTGATTTTCGGTTGTCTGTCTCCTACAATCTTTTTTGTGGTAGTATATTTTATTGGGCTATCTCTATAAATGGGCTGAGCACGTTTAAAATTGCTTGATATTCCGCGATTGGAACACTTTTAGGTTGCCTTTGTAAATTAAAGAGGTTGTCTCAAAATTATTTTGTAGTAGTGTATAGCTTGCTGGCTAATTAGTAAAGTAGATAGACACAGCCATGCTTCCAGTTCGATCGAGATCATCCAGCAGCAGCCATAAGCAGACATGGTTGACTTGCAGCATGTACGACGCCACTGGATTTCAGATCTTCAGATAGAGAGGAGCCTTGCCTACCCTACCGGATTTCGCCAGACTTTACAACTGGGATGTCTATAGACTATATGCATGCATGACCTGTCAAAGTCTCGTCGTCGTCTTCAATTCATACGCGTTAATTCCCACACCATACATATATATTTTGTCCGCTGGACTGACACCACTGCGCTGCCGTGCGCCGATGGAAAGCAACGTACACATACAGGCGGCAAAGGATGATCCATGATACCTCTGCTGCAATAGTCAAAACACTTGAGAGATTAGTGAGTGAGTGGAGTGGAGTCAAGCTGGTAGGAAACCAGCAGCAGCTTGCTAACCTGCAGCTGGGGCTGGGACGACTATCTAGGAGGCCAGGAGCTGACCGAGAGAGACAGCAGCAGCAGGACGCAGGCAGCAGCATCTTCAGTTCAGCATCAGTACACGACGGAAAATCCAATGTGTAGTCTATCATGGGCGACTCTCTAAGCACAAATAAAAGCTAGCTAGTTTAAAGTCTGTCACCCCTTTAAACTAGAGGTGGAAACTGAAGGTGTGCTACCAACCTAGGAGGCATCCACACGAGAAACATGCTAGTGCTCCATATGGAAAATGTCCATCAGTGCCCTTGCACTGTCCAGTAAAAGTGGCTGCTTGTCGACAGCAACCTGACTTTATTTGTTTGCCAAAAGGCAGAATTTTGGCTTTGATGTTTGGAGGCCATTTTGGCGTATGTTGTACTATTGCGCCAGTTATTACTTATTAGGGCTCCTTTCACAATACACCATACATGTTTTAATTAGCGCATAGCTTCTCACAAAGCACCACATATTTTGTATCTCACTAAAAAAGAGCTAGCTTGGCACACATCAGCACCACATGCGCCAATACATGATCAAGAGGACCTTAAGTTCTATTAAAAAAATCCTATTAGGAAAGATGGGAATTAAAATAACTGAATCGTTGGTGTTGTTTTGTTCAAAATTAAGAAATGTATATAAGGAATAATTAACTACATGAAAAATGTGTCATTGCACTGTTAATTGAGCTCTCCGGTGGCAAAAAAGACCAAGGGCCCGTTCCTCAAGTAACCAAGCAGTCCATTATAGGTTTTAGCCAAATAAATCTAGTGGTCCTCTATTATTTTAGTCGAAATAAATGAACCCATGGATCCATCACTGATGTCCAGTATATAACTTATTACCCATGATGATTTTAGCATTGGCTATGACTCGGTCTATCCATGGGTTGATGGACATGGAGAGCATTAGCCCGCCTAGGCCTAGCTCGAAAACAACTTTGGGTGGGATAATGCTTCATTATCCGGCGAGCACTAAAACAACGGGTGGCCTCTTTCTTCCATTTTTGCATTTGAGAATTAAAGTTTGAAAATTACTTGGCCTTGATCGATAAAAATGGCTCTTAACGAGTGTGTGTTGGATTCAAAATTCAGCATATGGCATCGAGCTTTGAGTGGGCTCGAGCGCTGCATTTCCCACCAACCTTTTTAAAGCCTAGCCCAATGTTTGAACAAGTCTAGAGAGCATAAGCCTTAATGGGTCAAGAATTGAAGGTGTAAAAAATCTGGTTCTTGTGCCATATCTGACGATGCGACCATCGATATTCTTTCATTACTTCATATATGTTTCAGTCTGGTTCCTGATATTGTGGCATCTCCGGTATTTGGGGGTGGTTGGTGAAATTAGCATGGGACTTGCAATCTCTACCTTCAATGTTCGGTGGGCTCTCTTCATTCGAGCCATCACATAATTTATGAAGGTCACCGGGGAAGAAGCTTATGAAGGCCTAGATAGATATTGTATTTTCTTTGTTTCGTGTTTTCCATATGTAATTTAGGAGGTACTATTTATTAACATAATTTCCTTCCATCACTTCGCAAAAATGAAATAAAATAGGGGGTTCCTACGACTTCTCTTAAACACAATACACATGTATTCACTTATATACACCCACATAGGCTCATCCCTGTGAACGCGCATGCACAGCCTATTTTTATGGGCACTTCCAAGCGACTATGCCTATATATATTGAGATTGGCAAAGTCACTATAAGCACCTCATTATCGATGAGCATGTCATGTAGCATTGAAAGAATTAGCCATAAATGTGAGCATTGAGTTGGGGACTCAAATATGGCAGGTAGGTTACACCACAAGCAGCCTAAGTAGCAGAGCTATGCTCCATTGACGATCGGTGCTTACTTGTCTCCATTGAAACTTGAATTTGCTTTCCTAAAAGGTAGTTTTTTTTTTCTTT
Source organism: Miscanthus floridulus (assembly GCF_019320115.1). Classification (NCBI taxonomy): domain Eukaryota; kingdom Viridiplantae; phylum Streptophyta; class Magnoliopsida; order Poales; family Poaceae; genus Miscanthus; species Miscanthus floridulus. The sequence goes on along the minus strand of NC_089587.1, from coordinate 66,651,817 downwards.
TGTTAGTGTGTGTTTCAATCCACTAGCAAAATTGTGGTATATATTGTCTATAGCTACAACTTGATCCTTTACTCATATCTATGGGACACTAGATGTTCTATGGCTATAGCTCACTTGACAAGTGTTTTACTATAGACCACCACTATCTCCTCATATGCAAAGGCCCATTGTCTCTTTTGAGTCAAGAGATATCATGCCCTTTCTCGTAAAAAAGAGAATCATGTTAAGATTGTTTTAGATTAAAGGTTTGGAGCCTCAAACGTCAATTGTCTTTTTGAAGGATACGTGATGCGGTGTGGAAATGGAAAATTTCCCCAAATCTTCTCCTTCCTCCAACAACTTTTGGACAATGATGTTCAACTAAATTCTAGCTATTCCTTTCAACAACATCAACAATCACACTAGCAATAGCTCTAAAAACACTATTCTTGATAAGTGATTATAGGATGAGGGCATATTTGTGTACAAACATGTGGGAATCAACTTTATAACTGTCACTTTTATATGCCTCTAGGTACAACTTTAATATCTAAGCATGTGCATACTTAACCATGGTGAGAACCATTTGTATCAAATGCATAACTTGTTACTAGATCTTTGCCCACGGCTCAGTAAGGTATACATGATCGATCCCATTCTCCATAGCATGGCATGCAAGACGTACAACACGTCTTTATCTTCCACACATACCATCCAACATTAATTTTACGTTTTTTTTAATTTTTTGTCCAAAAGGGGGCTAGTACGTTTTTTAAGTAAACATCGTATAAAAATTAATTTATCTTTTGTCAAAACCATGTCCTTTATTTAAGTCTAACAATAATGTGAAACGAATATATATGTTCTCTACCATACCATCCAATATTAATTTTACGTTTTTTTTTGTCCATCCTATTGTAGCCAACCATGGCAAACATATTGGTTAGCCTACTTAGGACAGCCCCAACCAGAAACTATGAGATAGCTTCTATACTTGTCAAGTCATCTAGACACCACATGCAACCAATTTCTAGACACCACATAGAAACCACTTTTTCAATAGATAGTTTCTTCAAAACAATTTTGGTCTAATCAGGTGCCTTCTCTCTCTTATCATCTACTTATCACATCTCTTCATATCTTGATTCCCGTGTAAACATGATTTCTTATTTAAGAAACCATTTCCTTCTCTTTCTTCCTTAATTCCAATGCCACATCATCATTTTGCTTAGTTTGCGCGCTAATGAATGAAGATATCCTAGTTTCTTGGTTGGGAGTGCTTTTATTAGACACTCTAGACCCAAAGAAGTGATGATAAACCTCCAAGAAACCCTGCAAAATGAAAAAATAAAGTCTTGTCGTGGTAAGGATAAAATAACACTTTTATTTATTACCAATGCAGATCCTTTGTACTAAGTTGTCTTTGATTAAGGTTATTCCAATTCTAGACACTATGGAAAATATCTATGTTTAATGGAAGTTTGAGTTACATAGGACCTGTTAGTATTTACATTATGAAATACGATTTAGAAGAGTTCTATAATTTAGTGGATTAAGGGCAGCCCCAGTGCACGTAGCTCCGGCTTGCGCAGGGTCGGCTGCCCTTAATTTAGTGGATGAAGATTGTAGAAATTGTTGATTTTGATACTGAAATCCAATGCATCCCTATAGTGGTTAAGTTAGCAACTGGCAACACAAGGTACAAGGTTATGCCATTATATACTAACTATTGCGATGATCCCAACCCGTACTACTAAGGAAAAAGAATAGGGCCTGTTTGGTAGAGCTTCAGCTCTGAAAAAACAGCTCCAGATTCAATGATCCAGCTAGCTCCACCATAGACCAGCTCCACTATTGATCTAAGATCTCAAAAAGTGTTTGGTACAGCTCCACTCTCCTCTCATCTCACTAGCAATTTGGGCCCATGCGTTAAAATAAAAAAAAGAAAAAAATGTTTTCTTCCTCATAGCAGGTGCGGCCTCGCGTGCGTGGGCGGGCGCTGCCTCACGCGCGGGCGGGCACGGCATCGCCGGCGGGCGAGCGGCCTCACCGGCAGCCAGGCACGGCCTACGTCGGGGCGCCAGACAGCCACGCGGCCACGGCCGGGCGCTGCGTCGAGGATGGGGCGCGCCACGGTGGCTGGGCACGGGTCACAGCTGGGGGAGGGGTGGGGCTCGCCGGGGAGCGGGCGCGGCCGGCCTGGGGAGGGGCGGCGCTCGAACGGCCAGCCTGGAGGCCCTCGCCGGGGAGAGAATGTTGGAGGTACGACGCGACGGGAAGAAGAAACGACGAGGAAAAGAAAAAGAACGAAGCGATATGTTGTGCAAGGAGTGGCAGTGGTGGGTATTCCTCCAACTCCACCAAATTTGATTTCGTGGAGCACCCCTTGAGGTGCTCCACCAAATCCATGGATCTGGGGGCAGATCCACCTTTTTTGGAGCAGATATGTGGTATAGCTGCTAGATATAAAACCGTTTGGCTGAAAAAAAAACCTGGAGTGGAATTGTTTTTGAGGATCTGGAGCTACGCGGAGCTCTACCAAACACCCCCCTCAGAGGAAGATTATTGAAACAAATATCATTACAGACACAACCTAATTTTCACCTACTAAGCCATGGTCGTTTGATCTCCTAATAAGTAAGCATATTAGTATTTGTTTAAGCAAATTCTGTTGCAGCCCATCACCATTAGTTAAGTTGAAAAGCCATTTGCAAATTAAGTAGGTATGGAAGTCGATCAATATTTCGGATTCTCGAAGCAAACACGTACATACCACTAGCCTTTTGTTGGCGCTGAACAATCCACTTGGACAAATTTAATCATTATCTAGACCTAAAGTTTCCCAAGTTATTTAGAATTCTTCTAAAGGATTAAAAAAACATAAATATTTTAAGATTCGGGGGCACTAGCGCCCGAACGTCCAGCGCCAGTAGCGCGTCGGACGCATCTCCCAGTCCCCAACCAATCGAACCGTGGGCTGGCATCGTGGCCTACCAACAGGACCATCTCAGCATCCCGCATAAAATAGAAAATTAAATGGGTCCGAAGTGCTACCTACCCGCGTAACGGAAGGGGACAACGTGCGCTCGCGTCCACGCCGGAATCCCCGACGCGTCCCGTCCGCCAGCCCCCAGCGCACCCCCTTCGCCGGCCATCGCTGCGCCCCCTCCGCATTCTGATAAGGATGCAAGGCAGCAGAAGGTGAGGAGGAGACACCAAGGCGAGGCAGCAGAAAGTGAGGAGGGAGATGCAACACCCGATCTACTTTCAAAACATCCAGATGCAACGATTGCAACATATTCCGAAGACAGATGAAACATTTAAAACATGCATCTGAAGCAGTTGCAAAAACACCGAAAAAAACACTTGCAAACAATTGCAACACATATGCAACATCCAGATAAAACGCTTGCAACATATGTGTAAAACAAATACAACATCCAAATAAACACACTTGTAACATATGTATGAAAAAATAGATGAAACATTGGGAACAAACGTTTGCAACATACGTGTACAACCATTGCAACATATACAACATCCCGATCTACTTTTGCAACATCCATACGAAACCCTTTTAACATAACTCTGAGACATATGAGACACTTGAAACATACGCTTGCAACATGCGCTTTTAGCGCAAGCGCAATGTCACCTTGCTGCTTGGACGAATGGAGCTCGTCGTTGTGGAGCTCGACACCGGCGCGGAGCTCGATGCCACGGTGTGCGCGGAGCTCGTCGGTGGCACAGACCTTGGTAGTGGCCACAACAGGTAGATATGGAGCGCAGACGCGATGGGAGGCGCGAGTAAGGGTAGGTGTGTGTGGCTCTCGGGTGGGGGCAGCGCCGGCGAGTGGCTCGAGCTGGGGGGCGAGCAGTGCGGTAGAATCCGTCCTGCGACTGTGAGCGGGGGCGCGCAGCACAGAGCGGCGTGAGCGACGCGGGTCGAGTGGATGAGGATGAGCCACGAGATCTGAACGGGAAGTCACACAGGCGAGTGGATGAGGACGAGCCACGTCCAGAGGGAAAGTCATGGGATGGACGCCCGAGCCATATCATTATCGTTTTAGATTTGGGCATCGACGTGTTACAAGATTTGAGAGGAACCATGCATACCGGATTCTACCCGACTTAATTTGACGACGACTGGGTCCATCTATATGTATGTTTATTTCATCGTCGTACGCGCTACGAAACATCTTGATTGATTTGGTCAAGCAGGAAAGAAAACAGAAGACCAAGACACAGCAACATCTTCAGTTCAATACTGTGATTACTTCTCAGTGGACTAAGCACCAAGTATTTACGTACAAGTGGCGGCAATATATATAATTTATAACTAACGTGCTACCAACCTAGTAGGAGGCATCCTCATGCACGAGAGACACTCGGGCTCAAATTCACAATCAGGAAGAACTACAATAGACTAGAATTAGATTATATGAGAAGTGCCCTTGGATTGTCGAGTAAGTGGTCGGTGATGTCTACTTGTGGAGAGCAACTTGACTTGTGCTGCTTCACAAATCACAAGAGTTAGTCTTTTCACTGTCTTTTTTTCTCTCGAATACGCATGAGCCATGCGTATCATTGTATTAAGAACAATTAGTCTTTCCACTGTCGTTAGTGTGCTTTCAATCTACAACTATAAGGACATCTATATGCAGTGCTTAATACTCATTTCATCCTAAAAAGAATGCAATTCAAACATAGTACCGAGTAAACCATTTTGAGTTTTTTCCTTAAAACATTTTGAGTTTAACCAAATCTATACAAAACTTTGTTCATAAAAAATAAATCTATACAAAATTTTGTCTAGATTAGATAAATATCATTAGATTCAAGTGCTCTGGGTCCTCGAAAAGAGCTATAGAGAAAGAGCCCTGCCAAACGGACCCTCAATAGGTCAAGCAAAAGTCAGTCCAAAAAAAAAAAGATATCGAGTATTATTTTCAACCCACCCCAAACCCTATCTGATGCAACACGCTTAAACAAGTCTACACGGAACTATCTTGAGTTCTTGACTAGAAGGAGGTTCATTTCTGTTTTGATGGCTAGTCTACTAAGGAAGAAGCAGCCAGGGAGCTATAGTCTCTCTAGATTGTTCCTGCCGAACAAACTAGTGTAACAGCCTATATATGGGTAGTTAAGCACACTGAGGAAACTGAGGAGAGCATACACGACATGCGGCAGCGGCGTGGTGGTGGCTGACCGTGGACTCCGCCACTTAGCTTGCTGGAGTCAACATTGGCAGCCTACCATGCACGCCCTTCTCCTATAAAACCTCGTCATCCTCCCTTCACTCCAACACAAGCAAGCAGCTCAACTCAACCTCATCATCACGACAACAGCTGAGCAGCAGCTAGCCAAAACCAAGAGCAAAAATAGAAGCTGCTCGTGCAATTGCTACAACAATGGCAGCCACCACCAACACCAGGAATTTAGCACTCGTGCTAACCCTACTGGCGCTCCTCCCACCGAGCATCATCGGTGCCCGCACCAGACCGTCGTCTCCGCACCATAGCCAGGGCCACAAGCGCTCGCCGCCTCCCGCTTCTCCTCCGCCTCCGCCTCCGGCGCCCACCGCACCCGCGGCCGCCGCCGGACTCGTCCGCGCCACGTGCAACTCGACGGCCTACTATGACCTATGCGTGTCCACGCTGGGCGCCGACCCGTCCAGCGCCACGGCCGACGTGCGAGGCCTCTCGTCCATCGCGGTCTCCGCCGCCGCCGTGAACGCCTCGGGCGGCGCGGCCACGGCCGTCGCTCTGGCGACCGGCGGCAACACCACGATCGCCGTCGACGGCACCACGCAGGCGCTGCTCCGCACGTGCGCGACGAAGTACGGCGAGGCCCGGGACGCGCTGTCGGCCGCCAGGGACTCCATCGCGCAGGAGAACTACGACTACGCGTCCGTGCACGTCAGCGCCGCTGCCGAGTACCCGCAGGTGTGCAGGGTGTTGTTCCAGCGGCAGAGGCCTGGGGACTACCCGCCGGAGCTGGCGGCCAGGGAGGAGACTCTCCGACAACTTTGCACCGTGGCGTTGGACATCATCACGCTCCTCTCCAACAACACCAACTGATCATGGTGTGTTGCCGTTGCCGGTGCATGCATCTACCATGCATGCAAGTGATACCAACCTTACCTTATTACTTACTCCCTCTGTACTAAAAAATAAAGTCGTTTTGGACAAGACTTAGATCAAACATAGTAATTATAAATCATGAATAACTTTTAAGTTGTTGAGTTTGAAAATATGAAAGCCATATAAATAGATTTGTCTTAAAAAATACTTTCATAAAAATATACATATATCATTTTTTGATAAATATTTTTATAAAAACAAGGAGCCAAAGTAATACTTTGGAGACCGTGTCCATTACCGGACTTAGTGGCTTTGCCGAATGTCAGGGGCACTCGGCAAAGCCCAATTTACACTCGGCAAAGGCTTTGCCGAGTGCAGCACTCGGCGAAGGCCACTCGGCAAAAAATGGGTCGGCAAATGCGTCTTTGTCGAGTGTCTTTTGTCGGGCACTCGACAAAGCCTTTGCCGACACTCGGCAAAGTTGAAACCGAAAAAAACCCCACCGGCCAGCGCCCGCCCATCTCCGCCATTTTTTCGCGTAAAATTCGCGGCTACGAGGCCGGTGGGATTCGAACCGGATACCTCTCCCTCGCGCGTCCCCTCCTCTAACCACTGCACCACACTGCCACCTATGTCTAGATTCCATTTTGGTTCCCCACATATTATACTAAACTGAGTGTAAATTACTTGTTTGAGGCCCTAAACGAATTCAAATAAAAAAGTTATAAACTACAAAGTTTTATAACTTTTCGAGATCTACACTTTTAGTTTAGGAAGTTTTTCCATCCGAGGTCGTTTACAAAATTTGAATTTCAAAATTTTGAAATTCAAACGTAGTTTTGCATGACAAGATGATTTCAAATCAGAAAGTTGCCAACTACAATGTTTCATAACTTTTCGAGATCTACAGAGTTTATTTTGGTTGTTTTTCCATCCGTGGTCGTTTGAAAAGTTCGAATTTAAAATTTTTAAAATTCAAACATAGTTTTGCATGGCAAGATGATTTCAAATAAAAAAGTTGCCAATTACAAAGTTTCATAACTTTTCGAGATCTATAAAGTTTATTTTGGTTGTTTGATCATCTGTTCATCCGACATGGTCGTTCTAACATTGTTCACAAATCTTATATCTCTCTTGTAGTTTCATAAACCACAAGAGAGATATTAGATTTGTGAACAAATTTACTTTCACTCTGTCATATGAAGAAAAGACCAAAACAAACATTGTACATCTTGATGTGTTATACAACTTTGTAGTTGAAAACTTTTTTATTTGAATTAATTTACTGCTTCAAAATGTGCTTTGAAATTTTCTTTGCCTAGTGTCAAAAAAAAACACTCGGCAAAGAGCTTCTTTGCCGAGTGTCAAAAAAAAAACACTCGGCAAAGAAACATCTTTGCCGAGTGTCAAAAAAAAACACTCGGCAATCCACTTGGCACTCGGCAAAGTGCTGGTCTCCGGTAGTGGTCGCTATCCAAAACGACTTTATTTTTTTAGTATGGAGGGAGTACTTAATTGATTCATTATTTATTCACGTCCAACACCAATATATGTATGTAATATGTATGCGACGTAACGCGTAGCAGTCTCGTGATGAGTCTACATGTAATATGACACTAGACGTGTTTTTATATTTTTTTGCATATACATGACATATATATGTTACTCTACTTGTTAATATGTATGTTATGCATTATGGTTGTTTTCAACAGGATGCCTTGAGAATGTGCCAATTTCTTTGAGTACAGAAGGATCGTATAACTAGTCGCCTATGAGGCCACAAAGCTAAAAAAAAGAGAACACATGCAATGCCACGATATATCATGTATAAGGACTAGTGATGAGTTGTAGCCTATTTCTAAAAAGTTCCCAAACCATGATAGGACTAGCTATCATATGACTTTGCATTGGTATATGGAACTCCTCGCATGAAGACAAGGGTTGTCGATGACTAATGTGTTGTTGAGAGGAAGAATCAAACGATATGGCGAAATTCATGCTTGATAAGTACAAGATTTTGGATGGATTTTGGGTGGAGGCGTTGTTAACACAACGTGTCATGTCAATTGTCATGCATGCAACCAACCGTGTATATCTCCACAAGATCTAGCTTGAAGAATACTTCATATGAGCTCCTAACCAATAACAAGCTTAGATGTTAGACTTTAGCGTGTTTTTTGAGAGCACGTGTTTCATACATATCAACAGACGTAAAAATCTCCAAGTTTGCACCTAAGGTGGATGATGATTTTATTCTTAAAAAGTTGTCAATGCAAAACTGTTTACTCTGGCGATCGTCTCACATCAACACAAGCGTAGATGGATCCGCTCTACTAGAATCATCGAAAGCTATAGTGATGCTTCATCAGGAACTCGCCGAAGAGATTGATCCGGTCTAAACATTTGGCTAAGTCCCTAGGACTCAAGAGGCTCAGCGGACGATACGGGTGATGGAGAGATGAATGGCGGGTCTATTTTTTTAAAATTTAGAGAAAGTCCAATTTGCTCCCTCCTTCCTAAAACATTGTCCGCATAACCCCTAAACTAATTTTGTATTCAATTTGCACCCAAAACAACTTTTAGTCCAATCTATCTCTTAATAAGATTTTTCTTTTACGTTTCTCCATGTACATATGTTGGGTTTTAAATTCAGATTTTATGGGGTGTGATACTGTGATAGGTGACATCAAAGCATATATGTTAGAAAAAAATACATCACATTTTTCCCAATTATATAGGGGGTTAACTTAAAAAGGCATAAATAGACTTGCTCGTGCGTTGACATGTTACAGATAGGATCTGATTTGAGAGGAATCCTACCTGATTTTACTGGATTTTTACGACCGAGAGATCGATATATGTTTCTCGTCATCGCCGTCGTCGTCCTAGTACACATTGGCGTTGTTGTGTTTGCACACTGCCGCTGATGGAAAGCAAGCAAAAGCATGCATGCAACAGTCAAGGAAGCACACTTGTTGAAACGACTTTGAAACTACTATACATGTAGTGAGCGGAGTGAAGCAGGCAGGAAACCAGCTAGGCTGGCCGAGGAGCATACACAGTCGTCAGGCGTCAGCGCGTACGCCCCGATCGATCCGGTCAAGCAGAAAAGGCAGGAGCAAACAAACACCATGTTAGCTGGTTGGTTTCAGCGGCTTATCAGCCAGGCAACAATGTTTTCCCCTCACAACAAATCAGCATCAACCAGGCTTATCAGCTCAGAAACCAACCAGCGAACCGACTGAAAGGTAGCAGCAGCGACTTCAGTTCAATATATACTAGCTATTGCTCAGTAGTGGTCAGTGCACACGCAAATAGCCTATGTTGTGGACTAAGCACCAAGAATTTGATTTATAAGAAGGGGAGGCATCCACACGAGAAACACGGCCCATATTCATGGTCAGGGACTACTGAAAGAATTAAACTAATGAGAAATACCCTTGCATGTTAAACTTGATGCATAAGTTTTATCCTAAGTCAAATCGTCTAAAATTTGACCAAATTTACGCAAATGGATACTAATGTTTATATTAACAAATAATTATCATTTGATTCCTTATGGGATGTATCTTTCATAGTTTATTTATTTGGTGGTATAAATAATGTTGACAATTTTTTTTTCTATAAATTTAATCAGCACAGGTTAGTTTGATTGAGAAAACAACTAAAACATCCAAACGAAGGGAGTGTAAATCAAAAAATAAAAAAGGACCAATGATGTCTACTTGTCGAGAGCAACTTGACCTTGCTGCTTTATTTCCAAAAGTTAGCTAGTCTTTTCAGTGCCGCCGTTGTTAGTGCGCATTCCAATCTCCAAGTAAACAACATGTGGTATTTATTTATGGCTGTAACTTAATTTGATTCTTATTATTTTATCACTTCACCCCCTTTCATCTCTCATCATTCATCATCTTATAAAATTACAAAAAATAAAAGTCCATCGTCTTATAAAACTCCAAATCTGCACAAATCTTGAAGACATGCACTCGATCCGTTCCCAAATAATTGCACATCTCGTTTCTCAAAAGATCAAACACTTCTAAATTTGACTAACTTTATAGTAACTAGTGTCAACATTTGTATATTTAAATAAATTTATATAAAAATTATGCCACGACTAGTCTATTGATATTTACTACACATCATTCTGTTATATATCTTTGTGCAGACTTTAAAAACTTTGGCTCTTTGAAAAATAAGATGTGTATTTGTTTTGGGGCGAATGGACTAGATTAATCCAAAAGCTTAAACTAATGAAGAAATATGCATTTATACTTCACCACCCACACTCACGAGCAGACTCTCAAGTTTCAAACATGGAAATTTAGGGGCTCGCTTGAATTATTTTATTTTGATTGTCTTCCCTGCCTAGATTCGAACTTTGAGACCTCTTGAGTGGCATGCAGTAGCTAGCAGCCAGTTTATTAACTTAAAATAGAAATGTGGGTAATTCACTTCTTTAATAGCTAGGTAACTTAGTTGAAAAATATATACCGTAAGACGCGGGATCATCTTGACTGACTAGAAGAAACTTCCTTGCCATTGCCAAATTCTAGCAACGAGAGAGAACCTATCTAGGTTGATGTTTGCCTAACCACCTAGTGTAAGTGTGTGTAACAACCTATGGTAGCTAGCTAAGCACTGAACAAAGGTAGCTAGCTAAGCACTGAACAAATGTTGTCTGGAAGCAACGAGCATACGCGGCACGGTGGTCATACGCGGTGGACTCCTCAACTAGTAGGCAGTATGCATTGCTCTCCTCCTATAAAACGCCATCACTCGCTTGCATCCTCCCTTCACAAGCTCATCGTCGATCACAGCCGAAGACAAGTGACGACAACAAGCTAAACACAAGCTAAGCTAGCTCGTCTCTCTCTACTCTCTTCGCAATAGCAGCAATGGCAGCAGCAACCACCACCAAGAACTTCCTGGTGCTCCTCCTCCTGGCAGCCCTCCCTCTCGCCACACTCTCCTCCCGCGCCGGCCCGACGCCCGCGCACAAAAGCCACGGCCACGGCCACAGGTCGTCGCCGTCGGCCAAGCACCCGCCGCCGCTTACTCCGTCCTCACCACCTTCTGCTCCCCCGCCTGCGCCGGCGCTGGTGCGCGCGACCTGCAACTCCACGGCGTACTACGACCTGTGCGTGTCCGCGCTGGGCGCCGACCCGTCGAGCGCGACAACCGACGTGCGGGGCCTGTCGGCCATCGCGGTCTCGGTCGCGGCCGCCAACGCCTCGGGCGGCGCGGCCACCGCCGCGGCGCTGGCGGCGAACGGCACCGCCCCGGCGGGCACAGCTACTTCCACGGACGGCACGGTGCAGGCGCTGCTCCACGCCTGCGCCGCCAAGTACGCCAGCGCCCGCGACGCGCTGGCCGCCGCCGGGGACTCCATCGCGCTCGAGGACTACGACTTCGCCTCCGTGCACGTCAGCGCCGCCGCCGAGTACCCGCAGGTATGCCGCACGCTGTTCCGGCGGCAGAGGCCCGGCCAGTACCCTGCTGAGCTCGCGGCCCGGGAGGAGACGCTCAGGCAGCTCTGCTCCGTCGCGCTCGACATCATCGCGCTGCTCTGTAACAGCAGATAGCTTGGTATACCTGTCGTCGACGATGAAGTCCCGGTCACACCAATGTCACCATGCATTCTCACCTCCTTGGCTTGAGAAATTCTTTCATGTCCCTCGAATATATACATATATTAAATGTGTATAACAAAGTGTAACAACTTGTCTAGCTAATAACGTGATCCTACGTGTAATGACACGTATGTCGTCTCTTGAATTGGTTTTGTTTTGGTAGAAAAGACTACTAATCTAGTAGTAATTGATCCACTTGGTTCATGACCTCTACGTACTCCAGTGTTCATCTGAGTGGTTAGAAGATTTCATTGCATTATATATATATATATATATATATGAGTTATTAGCTACAGTACTGAACATATGTGTAGTGCTTCAGTTCAGCAGAATGTTGAGTGTTCATACTACAGGTAAAGTGTATTTTGGAAGGAAAATAAACATGAGTTTTGCGCTTTGTCCCTCTACTCACAGGTCACAGCTAACTGATGTTTTGAGACATGCACTACCGGAAACCGGCACTTTGCCGAGTGCCGGAGGTTTTGCCGAGTGTATTTTATCGGGCACTCGGCAAAGACGGTCTTTGCCGAGTGCCAACACTACTAGAGAACAGACTTTAGAACGATGTCCCAATTTAGCATTAGCCTCGGCATTTTTTGCCCCCGGGACTAAAGGACCATTTAGTCCCGGTTGGTAATACCAACCGGGACTAAAGGTCCCTGTCCAACGGTCGTCCGCGGGGCAGGGATCTTTAGTCCCGGCTGGTATTACCAACCGGGACTAAAGCTTTTAGTCCATGTTTGGGTGATGCCCCGGGAATAAAGATTAACCTTTAGTCCCGATTTGGACCCATAACCGGGACTAATTATCCCGGCCTATAATTCAGCTCATTTCTTCCTCCCCGAGCCCAAACCATTCCATTCAAACTCACTGTCTCTGTTCTTCAGCTTGCAGTTGCTTCCAGTTGCTTTAAGAGGAATTCTACCTCCACATGTACGTCTAGCCACCGTGAAGCTATGTGCATTCCTCAATGCAATTTCTCAGAAGGCAATCAATCCAGTGGAACTAGCTACTCTACAGAATGATGTGGTTCAATGTCTTGTCAGCTTTGAGTTGGTGTTCCCTCCATCCTTCTTTAATATCATGACACACATCCTAGTTCATTTGGTGAAGGAGATTAGTATTCTTGGACCTGTGTTCTTACATAACATGTTCCCCTTCGAGAGGTTTATGGGAGTCTTGAAGAAATATGTGAAAGTTCGTTCTAAGCCTGAAGGAAGCATCGCCCAGGGCTATGGAACAGAGGAGGTCATTGAGTTATGTGTTGACTTTATTCCTGACCTTGCCCCGATTGGCGTTCTCGAATCACGACATGAGGGGAGACTCAGTGGTAAAGGAACTTTAGGGAAGAAAACATATATCGGCATGGAAGACGATTATTTCAATAAAGCACACTACACAGTTCTTCAGAACTCGTCATTGGTGCATCCGTACATCGAGATACATAAGGAGTTCTTACGATCCAAGTTTCCAGGGAAGACTGAAGCTTGGATTAGGCGTCAGCACATGAAAAGTTTCAGTGGTTGGTTGCGAAAAGAATGTCAAGGCGATGACAATATTGATGAGCAACTGTATTTGTTGGCTAGGCAGTCATCGTGGCATATCCTTACGTACCAAGGGTACGAGATAAATGGGAATACATTTTACATAGTTGCCCAAGATAAAAGGAGCACCAATCAAAATAGTGGTGTTCGCATAGATGGCACAGATCCAAATGGGAATATACAAACATATTATGGCCGCATAGAAGAGATATGGGAACTAGACTACGCACCTAATTTTAAAGTCCCTTTGTTCCGGTGTCAATGGGTGAAGCTGACCGGAGGAGGGGTAACAGTCGATAAAGAGTATGGAATGACAACACTGGACCTCAACAATATTGGGTACAAAGAGGAACCATTCGTCCTTGCTGCCGATGTGAGTCAGGTGTTCTATGTGAAAGACATGTCTACAAAATCAAAGAGAGGAAAAAACGAAGACATCAACTCAATGAGGGATGAGCCAAAGCGCCACATAATTTTTTCTGGGAAAATAAATATAATGGGAATTGAAGACAAGTCAGACATGTCAGAAGATTATGAAAGAAATTTCCAAATTCCACCCTTCATAGTGAAGAAAGATCCAAGCATCATGTTAAATGATGAAGACACTCCATGGTTATGACAAGATCATAACCAAGGGTCATACGTCAAGAAGAAATTCACTATTGTGCCCGCATGATACAATGATGCATGTTTAATATATTATGTTTTAGAGATGGATATTATGTAATATGTTATGACTTCACAATTATAGATCTTGCTGAGATGATCAAACTTGGTATTCAGAGTTTTTTCATCTGAGGTCATTTAGTGTCTCATTTGGGCAAGTTTGACCGACTCAAATTTGGTCAAATAAAAAAATAACACTTTGACTCTAGTATTATGAACTCTAAATGACTTCAAATTGAAAAGTTTTGAATACCAAGTTTATTAAACTCATCAATATCTACAATTGTTGTTTTGGTCAACTTTCCATTTGAGAAAGTTTGGACAGTTTAAATTTGTGATTTTTAAATTTCAACGCCTACAAACTAGTTTTCGGGACCCTAGATTGTCTCAAATTGAAAAGTTTTGAATACCAAGTTTGTTAAGCTCATAAATATCTACAATCCTTATATAGATTATTTTTTCATTTGAGAAAGCTTGAACAAAATGTAGTTCAAATTTCACAAGTGTGTGACATCGTTTTAGAAAGTCTATATGAGATTCAAGAAGTTGTGACTAGTGTTTGATAAAAATTTCTCAAATGAGAAAATGAGATATTTAACAATTGTAGATCTTGCTGAGATGATCAAACTTGGTATTCAGAGTTTTTTTATCTGAGGTCATTTAGTGTCTCATTTGAGCAAGTTTTACCAAGTTAAATTTGGTCAAATAAAAAAACAACACTTTGACTCTAGTATTATGAACTCTAAATGACTTCAAATTGAAAAGTTTTGAATACCAAGTTTATTAAACTTAAAAATATCTACAATTGTTGTTTTAGTCAACTTTCCATTTGAGAAAGTTTGGATGGTTCAAATTTGTGATTTTTAAATTTCGACGCCTACAAACTAGTTTTCGGGACCCTAGATTGTCTCAAATTGAAAAGTTTTGAATACCAAGTTTGTTAAGATCATCAATATCTACAATCCTTATATAGTTCATTTCTTCATTTGAGAAAGCTTGAATAAAATATAGTTCAAATTTCACAAGTGTGTGACATAGTTTTAGAAAGTCTATATAAGATTCAAGAAGTTGTGACTAGTGTTTGATAAAAATTTCTCAAATGGGAAAATGAGCTATGTAACAATTGTAGATCTTGCTGAGATGATAAAACTTGGTATTCAGAGTTTTTTCATCTGAGGTCATTTAGTGTCTCATTTGAGCAAGTTTGACCAAGTCAAATTTGGTCAAATAAAAAAACAACACTTTGACTCTAGTATTATGAACTCTAAATGACTTCGAATTGAAAAGTTTTGAATACCAAGTTTATTAAACTCAAAAAGATCTACAATTGTTGTTTTTGTCAACTTTCCATTTGAGAAAGTTTGGATGGTTCAAATTTATGATTTTTAAATTTTGACGCCTACAAACTAGTTTTTAGGACCCTAGATTGTCTCAAATTGAAAAGTTTTGAATATAAAGTTTGTTAAGCTCATCAATATCTACAATCCTTATATAGGCCATTTTTTCATTTGAGAAATCTTAAACAAAATGTAGTTTAAATTTCACAAGTGTGTGACATAGTTTTAGAAAGTCTATATGAGATTCAAGAAGTTGTGACTAGTGTTTGATAAAATTTCTCAAATGGGAAAATGAGCTACGTAACAATTATAGATCTTGCTGAGATGATCAAACTTGGTATTCAGAGTTTTTTCATCTGAGGTCATTTAGTATCTCATTTGAGCAAGTTTGACCAAGTCAAATTTGGTCAAATAAAAAAACAACACTTTGACTCTAGTATTATGAACTCTAAATGACTTCAAATTGAAAAGTTTTGAATACCAAGTTTATTAAACTCAAAAAGATCTACAATTGTTGTTTTGGTCAACTTTCCATTTGAGAAAGTTTGGACGGTTCAAATTTGTGATTTTTAAATTTCGACGCCTACAAACTAGTTTTCGGGACCCTAGATTGTCTCAAATTGGAAAGTTTTGAATACCAAGTTTGTTAAGCTCATCAATATCTACAATCCTTATATAGGCCATTTTTTTTATTTGAGAAAGCTTGAACAAAATGTAGTTCAAATTTCACAAGGGTGGGCGGCAATTTCGGTGCCCGCCCAAAAATACCTTTAGTCCCGACTGGTAACACCAGCTGGGACTAAAGGACATTTAGTCCCGACTGGTAAGACCAACTGGGACTAAAGAGTTGGACCTTTAGTCCCGGTTGGTCTTACCAGCCGGGACTAAATGTCCTTTAGTCCCGACTAGTGTTACCAGCTGGGACTAAAGGGTCCTGGCCTATATATATCGAACGTCTGTTCTGTTCATCTTTGATCTCGCCTCTGTCGCTCAGCCCTGCCCGGCCGCGCCATCCACCGTCGTCGAGCTCGTCTCTGCCACGCCGCCATCATCGTCTACCCCTGCCCGGCCGTGCCATTCTCCCGGCCCGCATCGCGCGCCACATCTCGTCTCCGTCGCCGCACCCGACCCCACCCACCGTCGCCGACGCTTCCGGCGCGCCCACCGTACCCTCCGTCGAACTCTTGATCTGCTGCTCTCGATCGACCATGTTTTTTAGATTTTTTTTACAAAGTCTCGGCTGTATGTTAGATTAAAATGTATTAAATTTTAATTAGTAGTTTATTGTTAGTTTTTTAGTTATTTTTTAGATAGTTTTTGATATATGTTAGATTTAAATGTATTAAATTTTAATTAGTATTTTATTTAGATAGTTTTTTAGATAGTTTTTTATTATAGTTTTTGATATATGTTAGATTAAAATGTATTATCTATTACTAGTTTATCTGATTTCATGTTAGATTTATTTAATTGGATTTAGTAATTATATATTCTATCTCTCTATATATATCTAGAGAGAGATTCTATATGTATACATATGTACTTAATTATTTCTATATGTATATATACATGTACTTATTTTTATGTGTTGAAAGAGAGAAAATTGTATCTAGAGACATTCTATGTGTTATCACATGCATATCTAGAGATATAGACATATGCACTTATTTCTATGTGTTGAGAGAGAGAAAATATATTGTATCATTCTATGTGTATATATATACATGTACTTATTTCCATGTTTTTGGATCGAAAGTGTTTTTGATTCGATTCCAAAGCCTATACCTTATTATTGTTTATCCTTATGAAATATTATGTGTTATTATATTTAATTGGATTTAGTAATTCTATATGTGTTATCACATGTACTTATGTACCATAGTAATTCTATCTATGTGTTATCTTGAAGATACAAATGGCTGCTCCGGATGATAACTTGGGTGATGACATAATGGCGGATATTATCAACGCCGGCACCAATGTGGATGTAGATGACACGAGTCAGTACTTTACTGATTATGAGGATATCCTAAATATGCCGGTGGTTGAAGATCAACAAATTATCGTGCAAGAAAATACTGACGAGGTATATTTGATTATCTATCATCTCTTATAGATGCATGCGTACGTATATTTGTTGTTAATCGTTGTGTTTCTACTCATATAGCCGGTCTCTGGATCTACATCAACCACCGACAAAAGTAGGAAAGTCCGAGGGCCAAAAAAGACATTAGAGGACCGTTTCATAATATCAGAATTCGACATCGACACCGGCAAACCATTGGGACCACATGCTCAGACATATGTCAATCAATGTGGGTTCATTATAAGGGATAGGATCCTAGTTAGTGCTCAAAGGTTACAGTAATGTTCCTCTTGACATTGAAGGCGGTGATGGGGAGAAAACACTAGGAGAAGCAGAGAAGACATTTATTCAATGGCGCAAACGCTTCATCATCATTCCTGGGGCGTCACCGCTTCCCCTACCTCACCCTAGGTACGAATGAAAGTGAATGAAATATTATTTTTCATTAATTTTCTATTGGCTTCAAAAATAATTGACACACAGCTTGTTTTTGTAGCAGGGTCTCCCCCCAGCCTAGCCTAATCATTCATTCCCCATCTCATCACAGCGTCGCGGGGGGCGAGACGACTTCATCCCCACGGCGATCACCAACTCCTACACCGGCCCCATCGCCTCCACAACGATCTCCAACTCCTACACCGGCCCCATCGCCTCCACAATGATCTCCAACGCCTCCATGTCGGTCTCCACCAACATCGGCCTCATCGCCTCCACGCCGGTCTCCAACACCGCCCCCACCCCCTCCACAGCGACGCACTACAAAGACGTCTAAGGTCCCGGCGGCAAAGAAGACCCCAAGAAAAAGAGTTATTTCTCAAGAAATACTTCCTGAAAAGACTGATGAGCAAATAGCAGCTGAAGAAGACAAAAAAGTGAAAGATTTTTTTATAGATATCAAAAACAAGAGTCAAGCGAAGCTTAAGGAGAAGCCGTACTTTTACATACCACGAGATGTGCTGAGGCAGAAGATCGATGCACACAAGAAAAAGATAATTGAACTTCGTAAGCCTTCGCCACTATCAGACTATGACCGCTCTCTCGTGAAATCACATGATGCAGATAAGAAAAGGAAAAGAGCATCAGGGAAGGATGTCCCACAGCTCAGACAACAGAAGCAACCAATGCAAAATCTTGTTGTTACTAATGAATATGGTTCCAACATAGAAGTCTATCGACCAGATAACTCTAGAGAAGTGTCGGTTCAAGCCCTTAATGCTTTTTTCAAGATACTGGTTTAACCTTGGATCAATTGATGGGCAAAGCTACAATCTAGAACCTGGAAGTTGATACCTGAAAGACTTATAAATATGGCAAAAGTCTGTACAACCCTGTGGCTCTGAATGAATTGAGTACGCAAATGTACTTGCTCAACAAGTGGTACATGCAGGCGTGTGGCAGGGGTGAGCAGTGGATCTTTGTCAGATTTAGAGACCATCATTACTTCCGTGGCGATGACATCTTACATATTAGTTTTGAAGAATTGCATCAACTATACCACATGGACGCTCTGAACAAATCAATCATTAGCTCATTTTATTTGTAAGTGATTCTTACTTTTATTTAATAAACTCACTTCCATGCGTACGTGTATATAATTATCCTCACATGTAACTTATATTTATATACAGATTCTAGATGTCAGAGCTCCAAAGAATACAAGACACCAGTGTTGGCTTCATTGATCCTTATATCATATTCAAAACCGGTATTATTGTCAAGGAGCAGTGGGTATCTGAAGCACAGGAGAATATCATGATGTTCTTCGTGAAGCAGCACGACAAGACAACAATACTTTTCCCGTACAACTTTGAGTAAGTGTTAATAATAATGTAGTCTACACATTTTATGTAATATCAATACAACTTATATGCATGTACGTGTGTGTATAAACCAATGCAGGTTTCACTGGATACTCATTGTCATTGAGTTAAACTCAAGTCAGTTAGTAATCTTTGACTCGTTGAGAAAAGAGCGGGCACTATACCAAGATATGATAGACATTATCCAGAGGTAATTTTGATCTCTCGCGCATAACTATTATTGAATAGACTTTGCCATAATTTATTAACGATCATACATTATTGGTCGCACAGGGTTTGGAAAGAGTTTATTCGACAACATCGCAAGGATTGCAAGGCACCACTTAATGTAGTTGAAATACCAGTAAGTTGTACTATATACACTTCCTCACGTGTTCAATTACTATATCGTACTTTAATTTACGTGTGAGATGATGAGAATAATCTTCTTCTCGTACAGTGGTGTTTGCGGCAGGAACCAGGTAATAACTTGTGTGGATACTATATTTGTGAATTTATCACTGCGCACATAAGAAGAACTCCTAAAGATGTCCTCAGAGTACGTATATATTAATTTTTTATTTATTTTTAAATGAATATATATATATATATATGTATTAATATTTTTTCTTTTATTTCAAATACAAGACTGAATGGTTGAAACGAAGGGTCATGCAAAAAGACCATCTGAAAGCAGTTCAAGAGTCAATAGCAGGATATCTTCTAGAAAAAGTGCTAAATCCCAACGGCGAGTTCTACTTTGATCCTAAGAAATAAATGATGTAAATTAAATGTTTAGTGATATCGTTATTTTCAAGAACAAGATTATGAAAGTGTTGTATATATACATATATATATATATAATATATATATAGGTTCATACTTTATTCTAATATAATAATGCTCGAGATGAGAATTAGATGTAATTATATGCGTGCGTGTATTTATATTAGCAGCGTAGAATATGTACATAAAAACATATTATATATTAAACAAATACGTGTAACTGAACTGAAAACAAATTAAACAAAAAAAAAAAGAAAAAGAAAAGGAACCTTTAGTCCCGGTTGGGGTTACCAACCGGGACTAAAGGATGCGGCCACGTTTGCTCGGCTGGAGGGCCTTTAGTCCCGGTTGGTAACACCAACCGGGGCTAAAGGTCCCTCTTTAGTCCTGGTTCGATGACCCGGGACTAAAGGTGGCACCTTTAGTCTCGGGATCGTTGTCCCGGCGCGGTAACCGGGACTAAAGGCCGTTACCGCCCGGGACAACACGTCCATTCTGTAGTAGTGCAAGTAAAATACATTTGCCGAGTGCGCGATAAAAAACACTCGGCAAATAGCTGTTTGCCGACAAAATAATACCGTGTGCTGTTTGCCGAGTGTTACACTCGGCAAAGCCTTTGCCGAGTGTTTTTTGGTCTTTGCCGAGTGCCTGTGGCACACGGCAAAACTACTGTATCCATAGTGATGTTTTATAAACATCCACGTGTGGTGTCCTAAACACAACTTTGTCTTCTAGTTATGCACTTATCTGTTAGATAATATGTTTATAACACAGAAAATATACTATTCTATATGAGACTATTTTCTATACAAGTATACTCATATTACTTTCAATTATGCAACAAAACTCAATGTGTGTAACAATGTTTATTTTTAATGACGATGATTGGAATGATTAACTTCATGCAATGCCCGAAGGAGGGAGTATTAGTGTAACATGATTATTATTGCATTGTCACAATCTTTGTGTGTATATCCATATGTACAAGAAAAATGTGGAGCGTCGTCCAACAAATGACATACTCCAGTATTGAAATATGTGTTGACTTAGCTTGAATGTATAGATGAGTATGGGCAAGAACCGTGCACTTGACTATATGTTGTTATGTTGGGGGCAACTGCCTAAGATACTAGAAGCTACCAAGAGGGTTCAAGTACGACATAAATTCCAAACTTACCCACTTAATCTTAAGTTGTGTTGGTGAAAGCATCTGATAAGTAAAGCAACATATCAGGTGCAAACCAACCAGCCTATGCAAACTTGGAAACTACCAATCAGGACCACTAGGTGCTGATCCAATGGATGGGGTGAGGGGGCTTAGTGGTCCTGATTGGTAGTTTCCAAATTTACACAGGTTGGTTGGTTTGCACCTGATACGTTGCCGATAAGTAAACCCGACCAGATGAGACACTATTGCATTCGAAATCTGCCTATGGAAATATAGGCTTTTTGGTGGTCCAAAATTGTCTCAGTAAAAGTTTATAGTAAAGCTGGTAGGCAGGTTTGGGAGGAGAAAGAAAAGTAGGAAGGCACAGGTAAATTAAAAGGGAGGCCACATGGAGATGGAATGGAAGAGAAAGGTCTATCTCTCAGCATGTTCTTTCCTAAACACATATGCTTTGGCACAGATTCGTTACAAATCTCAACTTATAATACTATTATATGATACTATTTGGATACAAATATGTTTTGCGAAACATAATTCAAGGCTCACATACATATATGCATGTACTCTTACCACTACGAACGCAACATCTGGTTGTCGATGGCCACATCATCTACCACCAAAAGAATAACGTTGTTAAATCTTTAAATAAATTTACGAAAACACAAGCTAGATAAGTTCCACCACAAGAAAGCTATGAGCAATTTGCTATATATTTTCATACAAATGTATTCATATTGTTTTGAAAAATCTAAGCTCAACGCATAAAAAAGTTTTCTCCCAATACAAGATTGAAGAAAATGCCAGTTATTAGTGCCTGTAGTAGGCTGTAGTGAGTGTCAGTGTAGCTGTAGCATAATTATTGTCACATTCTTTTAGTACAAAATAACGTACAAGACAAAAGCGGAGCATCTTCCAGCAAACGACCATATATGTTGTTATGAGATGAGTCTTCTACCGTAGAGTACAGTTAGGTCAGTGTAGGAGGACCTAATTTACTGTAGAGAGAATATGCTTCTGTTGTTCAGTTATTAGGAACTATCAAGGGGGTTCAAGTAAATAAATTCCATAACTTACCTATCTACCTACCTAATCTAAACCCAGATAATACACTCGGAAGGAGGGGTGGAAGATGCCATGCTACCCTCGGTGGGTGCGAGCGATGGCATTTCCGGTGAGCTGTTATCGGGTAAGTCCGAGTGGAGGCCCGTACCCCGTTCGCTGGGGGTCGGCTAGCGGTTCGGAGACGCGCTCCAAGAATACCGGCGGGTTTCTCTAGTGGGTGCCGAGGCCGTTCGCTGGGCCTCGGTGGCTCGGTGCCTCCCTACGGTGGGATCCCATTCAGAGACCTCCCCGCCGGTCTCGGACACGACCTGGGACGCGCCTGTACAGGCTCGCCCGTGGTCGTCCCTGACTCCTTTATATTGGGGCGGCTGTCGAAACCCCTGGGGGCCCAGTCTTCGAACCCCTGGACCGTAACGGGCTTGGGTCGCTTTGTCTTTATCTTGGGTGCAGGAAGAGCCCTCGAGCCTCTGCACGGAGCGAGTTTTTTGTTCGTCCCCCGCATGTCCTTTTCGTTCGGACGGGGGGGCTGTTTGCCGAGCCCACTCGTGTGCGAGCTTGAGCCGCTGGGTCTCAGCAAAGTTGTAGGAGGAACCCCCGAGTCTCTCGCACGGAGCGAGAGAGCGGTCAGAGGTCCCCCTGGCTTTTGGTTCGCCCCTCGCGCGTGAGGGTCTGTCTGCCGAGCCCCCCTCGGGTGCGAGGCTAGGTCGCGGGGTCTCGGTGTCTTTTGCAAAAGGAGCTCCCTAGCCTCTGCACAGGGCGAGAGGACCGTCAGGAGTTCTTCTGGCTTTTTGAACGACCCTCGTGCTTCCTTTTCGCTCGGAAGGAGGGTTTGTTTTGCCGAGCCCCCTCGTGTGCGAGTCTAAGCCGCTGGGCCTCGGCAATGTTTTGCAGGAAGGGTCCCTTAGCCTCTGCGCGGGGCAAGAGGGCCGTCAGGGATTCCCCTGACTTTTCATTCGACCCTCGCGCTTCCTTTTCGCTCGGAAGGAGGGGTGGAAGATGCCGTGCTACCCTCGGTGGGCGCGAGCGACGACATTTCCGGTGAGCTGTTATCGGGTAAGTCCGAGTGGAGGCCCGTACCCCGTTCGCTGGGGGTCGGCTAGCGGTCCGGAGACGCGCTCCAAGAGTACCGGAGGGTTTCTCTAGTGGGTGCCGAGGCCATTCGCTGGGCCTCGGTGGCTCGGTGCCTCCCTACGGTGGGATCCCATTCGGAGACCTCCCTACCGGTCTCGGACACGACACAGGGCGTCCCAAGCGTTTCGCTTGCTTGGGCCTCGGCCTCGCATAGGCTCGCCCATAGTCGCCCCTGACTCTGTTGCCCTGGGGCGGCTGTCGAAACCCCTAAGGGCCCAGCCTTCGAACCCCTGGACCGTAGCGGGCTCGGTGCCCAGTTCCTTTGCCTGAAAGGAATCGGGGGGGTATTTCTCTCCCTACGGCTAACAACGGCAGGCGCGTCTTTTGAGGCGACTTTTTCGGGGAGGCGGAACGGCGCCTGCTGCTGCTGCGGTTGGACGCAACGTGGGGTCAGCCGACGGGACATGTCTGCACGCACGATTTAATGAGGAGGGAGTGGGCGCGTGGGCGGTGAAACCGGATCTGGATAACCGCGCCGGATCTTTTGGGGGAAACTTCCCCGATTTCGTCGCCCGGCGGTTTCGTCTTGTCCCTGCATAAATACGCAAAGAACCTCGCCCTTCCCCTTCTTACCTCTTTCGCATTCGCTTTTGCTGCCTCCATGCTGCTGCTGAGAGCATAGAGCGCCGGGGAGGAGAAGGGCGAGGGTGAGAGACTGAAAGAGAGAGGGAGAGAGATAACCGCCGTAGCAGCGTCCTTCGCCGCGCAAATGGCTGGTGGTCCCGTCCTCCTTGCGGCGGATCCCTGGGAGCGGTCTGACGTCACCGAGGAGAAGCTGCAGTCGCTCGTGGAGGCCGGTCTTCTTCGCCCGATCACCGACCCCGACGAGCCAGAGTGGATTGCTCCGGGGGACGAGTCGGAGCCGAGGCCGCGCGACGGCTACGTGGTGAGCTTCGTGGTCTTCCACGAGCGAGGCTTTGGGTCGCCGGTGGATAACTTTATGCGGGCGCTCCCGCACTATTATGGCGTGGAGCTGCACAATTTCAGCCCCAACTCCATCGCGCAGGCGGCCATCTTCGTCGCCGTCTGTGAGGGGTACCTGGGGATCGCTCCCCACTGGGAGTTGTGGCTCCACTTGTTCCGAGCGACGTTCACCACCAAGCCGGGGGGAACGAGGGGGGCTCGGAAGGTGCAGAGGGCCGGCGGCTACACCCTTCACGTGCGGCAAGACCGGCAGTCCCTCTACATCCCGGCCCAGCTGTCATCGTCCAACCGTCGTTGGTATGACGGCTGGTTCTACCTCCGCAACGATGGCGGAGGACTTCCCCCTTATACCGGGTGGGTCGTGGAGAGTCAACCGGAGAAGTGGGGGTACGGCGTCATCTAGGCCGATCAGCCCAGGCTGGAAACGCTTTTGAGGGCCTTGCGGAAGCTGCGTGACCATGGCCTTTCGGCGGCTGTGGTCGTGGCGGCTTTTCACCGCCGGAGGGTGTTGCCGCTGATGGCTCGGCGGCGGCGGCTGTTCGAGATGACGCCGAGCGATCCGATCGCCAGTATCAAGATGTCCGCCTTCGCCCTTACCGACGAAGAGACCCTGCGTCGGGTGAGGGAAACGGTGGACGTGAAGCCGAAGATTGAGGATTTGATGCCGTTCCCGATGCGCCCGTCGCGGGGGTATGTCTCGCTGGTAAGTTGGAAGTTGCCGAGGCTCTCGCGGCCTTCTTGCTTTTTGCCCTTTCGTCTGTTGTCTTACTTCGTCGTTCCCTCAGGGGATAAGAGATGTGCGAGGCTCTCCGCCGCCCGTACCCGAGGACGCCCGGCGGCGGTCCGCGAACAGGGCGCGTGCCGAGGAGGAGAAGAGGAAGAAAGATGCCAAGGAGGCGAAGCGCACGAAGAAGATCCTTGCACGCAAAAAGCTGGACGCCCGCCGCCGGCGTCAGAAGCTCGACGGTCTCCCGTTGGAGCCGTCTCCTTCGTCGTCGGCGTCGGATTCTTCGAGCGACGGCGGCGGGCGCGAGGTGGGGACGTCCTGTTTGGAACACCTCCCCGACATCAGGGAGATGGTACCCGGGGCGCCGGCAAGGAGCCTGATGCCCCTAGGAGGAGGAGGAGGTGTCCCGGGGCCAGTGGCGGCCCGTCCCGGGGCCGAGGCCAACACACCCGAGGCACGGGTGTCGGAGGAGCGTGCCGTCAGCCCGATGGGTTCGACGGTGGAGATGGAGCGGGTGACGGTGGGGGCGACCCCATTGTCTCCGTGAAGGGTCGAGGAGGTGCCGGGGTTCGACGAAGGCCAGCTGGCACTGGTGGACACCGAGGCCGCGCTGCTGCCATCACCGCCACCGTCGCAGAGGAGGCAGGCGGTGTCGAAGCGGCTGCATCCCCATTCGCGGTAAGCGTCTTCTCCGGTGGAGTCCGTAGTACTTCTTGTTTGCCCCTTGATCGCATGCTGACCTCGGGAGTGTCTTTGTTTCCAGCCAGACGCATCTGGTGGAAGATCCTCCCTTGGCGCCCCGTAAGGCGCTCAAGGTGAACGTTAGCTCCTCCGCCCATCAGGCAACGGAGGCACAGGCTGGCGTGCAGCGTGGCGCGGCATCGGACGAGGCCGTTTCGGAGGAGGTAGCTGCCCAGGGAAAGGGTGCTGAGGCGGCCGTGGAGCGAGTGGAGGAGGGGGAGCCCACGCCTCGCGATGTTGTGGGTCTTGGGGCGACGGAGGCTGGGGCGTCTAGCACTGCCGAGGCCATTGAGAGTGAGGCCGGGGCCCCCAAGACCTCCGAGGTTAGGGCGGTGGACTCCGAGGCCATCGAGGTAGAGATGGTGGAGGCCAGAGCCCCTGGGTCCATCGAGACCAAGGCGATGGAGGTGGAGGCGGAGCAAACTTTGGCGCCGCCCCTGGTTCAGACAATCTCGTCTGATGATTCTTCCCGAGGGAAGGAGGCGGCGGACGTCGAGGCGGCCAGTGCCGTGGAGCAGCAAGTCCCAGATCCTGCCGAGGGGAGTTCAGCCCTTGCCCCGCTACGGCCCGAGCCCCGTGGGTGGAACTTCCCGCGTGTTTTCTGGCGGGACCAGGCTGATCCCGAGGGGGAGCCTATGTTCGCCCTTGAAGACATCGCCGAGGGGGGGGGGCGTTGGGATACTCTCGAGGAGTACCGCCAACTGGCAGTGCGGTCGTTGCAGACAGCGATGACTGTCATGGAAGGGGACTTGCCTGGTGTCACTCGGGTAAGTACTTTCGTGTCTCGTGCCGAGTTGTCCTTGCAGTGTTTGACGTGCGTTTTTTACCTTTTTAGGAGCTCGAGACCCGGTCCCTTGGGAAATCGGTGTTCCTACGGAGGGAGAGGGGTGTCTGGGACCAGCTCCGGCGGCAGAGGGGCCTGCTTGCCGATGCCCAGGGGCTTCTGTCGGCGCGGAGTGCGGAAGTGGAGGACCCCCGCCTTCGTTGTGCTGACCTTCAGGCCGAGCTGGTCACGGCTAAGGGCCAGGCTGCCCCTCTGGTGGCGAAGATTAAGGAACTGGAGGAGGAGAGAGACTCCTTCAGGTCTCGGGCCCAAGAAGCAACGGCCTCTGCAAAGGCCACGGCCGGGCAGCTGGGTGCGGAGCAGAGCGAGCATCAGGCGACGAAAGTCGCCCTGGCAGAGGCTACCAAGGCGGCCGAGGCCTCTCGGGTCGAGGTCTTATCCTGGAAGAACAAGGCCGAAGGTAAGTCCCGCTGGACCGTGTTCCTTGTCCATTTGTTCCGGTTCGCGTTTGACTCCTGCCCCTTCGTTGCGACGTAGATCTGGAGAAAGAGGCTTCCCAGGCGGCTGAGGCCTCCGTCGCAGCGCAAGCAGCGCTGGATGTTGAGGTCCGGGAGCACGAGGCGCTGTGCGGCGCCGTTCGTACCGCCTGTGAGACCCTGGACGTCGAGGAGGTCCAATCAGCCAGCTCCCTTGGGAGCCGCTTGATTGCATTGAGCGGCCGCGTCCACGAGAGGCTCCGGGGGGCGTTGCACACGGGTGTCAAGCGTGCCCTGGCCGTCGTCTCCTCGCACTACGCCATCAACCTCGAGGCTGTCAGCGACGGCTACGTGTTGCCAGAAGATGACGACGAGGCGGATGCGGAGGTCATGAAGCTATTGGAGGCGGCTGAGGCACCTGGCACAGCGCTAGCCCGTCTATTTGAAGAAGAGGTGGTCCCTCCCGCGTCGGCCGCCGGTCCTTGAGCTTTGATCTGGGCCAAAAGGGGTCGTGTAACCGGATTGGATTAGTTGTCATATCGTGACGTCTTTGTGGCCGTCGAGGCCTGTAAAGTATTTGCGTACGTGCGTCTTTTAATCGTTTTCTGTTCTACTTCCGAGCCTGTGCCCTCTGTCTCGATCTTGGGAACCCGCAAAGAAATCCCTCGGGACCTAAGCGTCCTTCGGCGAAGGGTGGTGAGGGAGCTGCCATAGCCCAGAGGCGTAGGCCGTTCTCACGTCTCGACCGGCCCTTTGGCCTCCAGACAAACTTTTGGTCTTTGGGTTTCTTGTGAGGGTCCCGTCGGAGTGCGAGAGAGTTTGGCGTAGAAATTTTTTGAAAGACCATTAACAAACGGTATTCGAGACTTAGGGGGGTTTTTAGGGGGTTCCCCCTTTTTAGCCCCCGAGGGGGGCTCGGCTTTGCAGAGGCAGAGCCGAGTCTCCCTCATAGCGCTATTGTGACGTCGAGCCCCCATTGATAGACAAGCTCTCTGCATAGAATTTCCTCGGAGCCTACGCTGTCCTTTGGGTGAAAAGGTGGTGAGGGAGCTGCCGTAGCCCGGAGGCGTGGGTCGTTCTCATGGCTCGGCCAGTCTTTTCGCCTTTGAGACGATCGTGCGGTCCTTAGGTTCTATACAATCGACTTGTCTATAAGGGGGGTTCCTCGAAAGGTTATAACAACTAAGAACGCTTCTTTATTGTATTTCGAGAAACAATGTAAACAACGTTTGGAAATTTAAGGGTAGAAACGACGTAGCTGTTCTATGTTCCAAGCGTTTGTGAAGATTTCGCCCTTCTCGTTGGCCAACTTGTAGGTCCCGGGCTTCAGCACTTGAGCGATGATGTACGGCCCTTCCCAGGGTGGGGTCAGCTTGTGGCGGCCCTTGTTGCTCTGCCTCCGTCTCAGCACCAGGTCACCCACCTTCAGGTCTCGTCTTTGGACGCGCCGAGCTTGGTAGCGTCGTAGGGCTTGCTGGTACCTGGCTGAGTGTAGCAGCGCGACGTCTCGGGCTTCCTCCAGTTGGTCGAGGGCGTCTTCGCGGGTAGTGCGGTTACTTTGCTCGTTGTACGCCTGTAGCCTCGGGGAACCGTATTCTAAGTCAGTGGGGAGGATGGCCTCGGCTCCATAGACCAGGAAGAACGGTGTGAATCCCGTGGCTCGGCTCGGGGTATTCCTTAGGCTCCAGATGACTGACGGGAGTTCGGCAAGCCATTTCTTGCCAAACTTCTTCAACCGATTGAATATCCTTGGCTTAAGGCCTTGTAGGATCATGTCGTTGGCGCGCTCTACTTGGCCATTCGTCCTTGGGTGCCCTACGGCCGACCAGGCCACCCGAGTGTGGTGGTCATCGCAGAAAGTTAGGAATTTGCGACCGGTGAATTGTGTCCCATTGTCGGTGATGATGGTGTTAGGAACCCCGAACCTGTGGATGATATCCGTAAAGAACAGCACCGCTTGCTCGGATTTGATCTGAGCGATCGGGCGAGTCTCGATCCATTTGGAGAATTTGTCGATAGCTACCAGCAGATGGGTATAGCCCCCGGGTGCCTTCTGCAGAGGCCCAACCATGTCCAGCCCCCATACAGCGAATGGCCATGTGATGGGGATGGTTTGGAGGGCTTGGGCCGGGAGGTGCGTCTGTCGAGCGTAGTACTGGCATCCCTCGCAGGAGCGTACTAGCCTCGTGGCGTCTGCCACCGTCGTCGGCCAATAGAAACCTTGGCGGAAGGCATTACCCATGAGCGCCCGAGGCGCCGCGTGGTGCCCGCACACTCCCGCGTGCAAGTCCCAAAGTAAGGATTGGCCAGCCTCGGCGGTGATGCATCGTTGGAGAATTCCGGATGGGCTACGCCTATACAACTCGCCGTCGCAGAGGACGTAAGTCTTGGCGCGTCGCGCAAGCCGCCGGGCTTCGGTTCTATCAGCAGGAAGCTCTCCTCGAACGAGGCGATCAAGGAAAGGGACTCGCCAGTCCGTTCCTTGATCAGCCTCGGGAGGCTCTGCGTTAATTGCCATGGCCTCGGGCCCAGCGGGCGAGGTCTCGGTGGCAGAGGGGGTCTCGGGTCCTGCGGTGGGCTCGGCTGACGGGCCCTCTTCCGTCGCCGAGGCGTAGTCGATGGATGGCTTGTGGAGGTCTCTGGCGAAGACGTTCGGGGGAACCGGGGTCCGTGCCGACGCCATCTTTGCTAGTTCGTCCGCGGCCTCGTTGAACTTTCGTGCAACGTGGTTGAGTTCGAGACCGTCAAACTTGTTCTCCAGGCGACGTACTATCGCGCAGTACGCCTTCATTTTGGGGTCATGGCAGCTTGACTCTTTCATCACCTGATCGACGACGAGCTGCAAATCCCCCCGTACGTCGAGACGTCGCACTCCAAGTTCGATGGCGATTTGCAGGCCGTTGACGAGGGCCTCGTATTCGGCGACATTGTTGGAGGCGGCGAAGTGAAGCCGGATCATGTAGCGCATGTGTACTCCGAGGGGCGAGATCAGGAGCAGGCCCGCGCCGGCCCCAGTTTTCATCAGGGACCCGTCGAAGTACATGGTCCAGCATTCTGATTGGATCTGAACGGGTGGCAGCTGTGTGTCGGTCCATTCGGCTACAAAGTCAGACATGACCTGTGATTTGATTGCCTTCCGAGGCGCGAAAGACAAGGTTTCCCCCATGAGTTCGACAGCCCACTTGGCTATTCTACCCGAGGCCTCCCGGTTTTGGATTATCTCTCCCAGAGGAAAAGACGACACCACAGTCATCGGGTGGGATTCGAAGTAGTGACGCAGCTTGCGTCTAGCCAAGACTACGGTGTAAACCAGCTTCTGGATGTGGGGGTAACGTGTCTTAGTCTCGGAGAGCACTTCGCTGATGAAGTAAATAGGTCGTTGGACGGGTAGAGCGTGTCCCTTCTCCTGCCTCTCGACTACTATGGCCGCGCTGACCACTTGGGTCGTCGCAGTGACGTAGAGTAAGAGGCGCTCGCCCTCGGTGGGTGGAACTAGGACGGGGGGGGGGGGTGGTGAGCAGTGCTTTGAGCCTGGCGAGGGCTTCCTCGGCCTCGGTGGTCCAAGAAAAGCGCTCGGACTTTCTCAAGAGGCGGTATAGGGGCAGGCCTTTTTCGCCGAGGCGCGAGATGAAGCGGCTTAGGGCCGCAAGGCATCCCATGACCCTCTGCACCCCTTTGAGGTCCCGGATCGGGCCCATGTTGGTCACGGCCGAGACCTTCTCTGGGTTGGCCTCAATCCCTTGTTCCGAGACTATGAATCCCAAGAGCATGCCTCGGGGAACCCCGAAGACACACTTCTCGGGGTTGAGCTTGATGCCCTTCTCTCTGAGACATGTGAAGGCAATCTCCAAATCGCCGACGAGATCCTCAGCCTTCCTGGACTTGACTACGATGTCATCTACGTAGGCCTCGACGGTTCGCCCGATGTGTTCACCAAAGACTTGGATCATGCATCGTTGGTAAGTAGCCCCTGCATTTCTAAGGCCGAACGGCATGGTTATGTAGCAGTACATGCCGAATGGAGTGATGAAAGAAGTCACGAGCTGGTCGGACTCTTTCATCTTGATTTGGTGGTAACCGGAATAAGCATCAAGGAAGGAGAGGATTTCGCATCCTGCAGTGGAGTCGATGATTTGGTCAATTCGTGGTAGTGGGAATGGGACTTTCGGGCACGCTTTATTTAGACCAGTGTAGTCCACGCACATCCTCCACTTGCCACTTTTCTTTCTGACTAACACAGGGTTAGCCAACCACTCTAGATGGAATACTTCCTTGATGAATCCGGCTGCCATGAGCTTCTGCAATTCTTCGCCGATGGCCCTGCGCTTCTCCTCATCAAATCGGCGCAGGCGCTGCCTTGCCGGCCTGGAGCCTGCCCGGATATCTAAGGCGTGCTCGGCGACCTCCCTTGGTATGCCCGGCATGTCCGAGGGACTCCATGCAAACATATCGACGTTCGCACGGAGAAAGTCGACGAGCACGGCCTCCTATTTGCTGTCGAGGGTGGCGCCGATCTTCAGTTCTCGGCCGTCGGGGACGGTGAGATCGACGGGGACGGGCTTGACAGCCTCCGCGGCCTCGAAGGTCCCGGCGCGCCGCTTGGCGTCGGGAACCTCACCACCAAGCTGGACGAGATCGGCGATGAGGGTCTCAGCCTCCACGATGGCCTCGGCGTACTCGATGCACTCGACGTCGCAGTCGTATGCATGCTCGTACGTGGACTCGACGGTGATGATGCCGTAGGGGCCTGGCATCTTGAGCTTGAGGTAGGTGTAGTTGGGGATCGCCATGAACCTGGCGTAGCATGGGCGCCCCAAGATGGCGTGGTAAGCCCCCTTGAATTCAACTACCTCAAAGGTGAGGACCTCCTTGCGGTAGTTGGAGGGAGTGCCGAAGCAGACGGGTAAGTCGATGCGCCCGAGGGGTCGCGTGCGCTTTCCTGGCACGATGCCGTGGAAGGGCGCGGAACCGCCTTGGAGCCGTGACTGGTCGAGCTCCAGGAGCTCCAGAGTATTGACGTAGAGGATGTTGAGGCCGCTGCCTCCGTCCATGAGCACTTTGGTAAGTCGGGTGTTGCCGACGATCGGGTCAACGACAAGCGGGTACCGCCCGAGGTTTGGAACATAATCGGGGTGGTCATCCCGGTCAAAGGTGATTGCCTCCCGAGACCAGTCGAGGTACCGGGGGGTGGCCACCTTGACCGAGAAAACCTCCCGGCGTTCCCTCTTTCGCTGGCGTGCCGTGAGGCATGCCGAGGGTCCGCCGAAGATCATGAAAGCGTTGCGTACCACGGGGAACCCGTCGTCCTTGTCCTCGTTCCGACCGCTGGGGCCCTTCTGCTTGGCGTCGTCGTCGGGGAGCCCGAGCCTGGCGTAGTAGCGCTGGAGCATGGTGCACTCCTCGAGGGCATGCTTCACTGGACCTTGATGGTAAGGGCAGGGCTTTTTCAGCATGTCGTCAAATAGCCCGGGGCCGCGGGGGCCGCGGGGATTCCTGCGATCCGTCGTGGCGACATGGACGGCCTCGAGAACTTCCTGCTTCCCTGGGCGACCCTTCTTCTTTTTCTTAGGGAGGTGGGGGGCTGAGGCCTCGGGGGCCTCTTCCCTCCGCTTCCCCTTGGGGTCGGCGTCGGGGAAGATGGCTCCGACAGCCTCTTCCCCTGAGGCGAAGCTGGTGGCGATGTCGAGGAGCGCGGCAGCAGAGCGTGGGACGTTGCGTCCTAACTCTCGGACCAAGTCCCGACAAGTGGTGCCGGAGAGGAAAGCCTGGACGATCTCCGAGTCGCCGACGCTGGGTAGCTCGGTGCACTGCTTGGAGAAGCGCCGGATGAAATCTCGGAGAGACTCGTCTGGCTTCTGGCGGCAGCTTTTAAGATCCCAGGAATTCCCAGGGCGCACATATGTTCCCTGGAAGTTCCCGACGAAGATCCTAACCAAGTCGCGCCAGTCGTGGATTTGCGAGGGAGGGAGATGCTCGAGCCAGGCTCGTGCCGAGTCCGACAAGAGCAGAGGGAGATTGCGGATGATGAGCAGGTCATCGTCCACGCCACCTAGCTGGCAGGCCAGGCGGTAATCGGCGAGCCAGAGTTCCGGGTTGGTCTCGCCGCTGTATTTCGCGAGGTTGGCCGGCTGTCGGAACCGGGCGGGGAAAGGAGCAACACGGATAGCCCTGCTGAAGACCCGAGGTCCTGGCGGCTCAGGGGAAGGACTGCGGTCCTCACCGCTATCGTAGCGACCGCCTCGGTGTGGGTGGTAGCCCCGTGCGGCTCCGTCGTCGTGGCGCCGTCGCCTGCCAACTACTTCGTGGTCGCCCTGTGCCTCGCGTTGGTCCCTAAGTCGGTCGTGCACCGAGGGGGCCCTGTTGACCGTCGGCGCGCGAGCGTCCTCGGGACGGACCGAGGCATCCTGGCCCCGGCGAGGTTGCGCTGTGGGTTGCTCCGAGGTACCTCCGCGCCGGCGGGAGGCGGAACTTTCGGCCTGCTGCACTGCTGCGGTCTCGAGAAGATCGCGGAGCTCTCCGCGGACCCGTCGCCCCTCGGTGGTGGAGGGCTCGGGCATCGCTCGGACCAGCATCGCAGCTGCTGCGACATTCTGGCTAGTGCGATTAAAGATTGGGGGTGGCTCTCCCCCCTCGTTGTCGTTGATGCGGTGATGGACGTCGCGGGCCCTCCCTCGGGCTCCTCCGCCCTCACCGCGCCCTTGCTGCTCCTGCTCGAGAGTGTTCCGAAGCTGTTGCAGAAGGAGTCGGTCCTGTTCGACCTTGTCTCGAAGCTCGCGGAGCTGCTCTAGGTCTGGGCGTCGATGCCCCCCACGAACGGGATTCTCGTTCCGTGCTGCCGGGGCCTCGAGACGCGGAGGTGTGGCGTCGCCCGCCCCTGCCCGGGGCGGGGAATGGTTGCCTGTCCTTTCGTCCTCTTCACCCGCCCTTGGCATCCCGAGCCCGACGTGGAAGCACTCACGAGATGGATCGTAAGTCCCTTCGTCGTCAGAGTCGGAGTAGCCGAGGCAGTAGTCGCTTGCGGCCAAGAATTGGCGCAAAGCCCCAGGGTTGTGGAGTTCGGAGAAATCCACCCTAGGCCACGCCTCGTCCTCGTCCGAGGGGTCGGAGCGGGTGCTCAGGTCGAGAGCGAAGCGCTGGCGGCGTTCCGAAGGGTGCTCGTGAGTGGCAGCGTATGCGTAGGCGTAAGAGGCGGCGACATTTCTCAACCCAAAGGGGTATGGGGACGGTGCCGTCTCCATATTCTGCCCCGCCCGGGTCGGCTCTTCCGGGAGTGGTGGAGCAGAGCTAGACGACTGGGCGTCGCCGCGAGCCCCCGGCGATTTTCCTTCGTCCATGCTCAGGCCAGACAGGTCCCCAGCCAGGGACCCCGTACCAACAGCTGGTCGTAGGGCATCGGCGGGGAGGGGCGTGCCGCCCTGGGCTCGCGTAGCTTCGGGGTGGCCTTGCCCGCGTCGCGCCTGGCGAGCGTGGCGAGAGCGGCCGCCCTGGCGCCGCCTGCGCCTGGGCTGCCGGGGCGCGACTTCATCGTCGGACGGTGGGGCTCGAGGAGTTAGGAGCACCATGTCGTACTCATGCCCTAGAGACATGAACTCTAGGCTCCCGAACCAAACTATGGTGCCGAGACGCAATGGTCGTACGGGGTCTACCATCCGGAACTTGCTAGGATGACGAAGCTGACACGCAGCGTCCCCTACCTGGCGCGCCAACTGTCGGTGCTTTGGAACCAGGGGTCCCTCAACCAACGAGTGAATCTGTGCTGCGTGCCCCTAATCCCGGATGGTAGTGCAAAGAGACACAAGGTTTATACTGGTTCAGGCAATCGAGGCCCTACGTCCAGTCCGAGAGATCGATCTTGTATTCCTTGCACCGGAGTGCTCGTAGTAGGGGGTTACAAGCTAGGTGAGAGAGGGGACTAGCCCCAGGTCTCGGCGTGGGTGGTGCGGGCTGCTTGAGGCGTTGTTCCCAAGCAGCGTAGGAGTGCGTGGTTCTATCGGTGTGTTCGTCTTTCTCGTCCCCTAGAAATGGCCCCGGTCCCTCCCTTTTATACTCTAAGGGAGGACCGGGAACGTACATAGGTTGCTACATAGCGCTTCTGCAAATGGGGTGTCGTGCCCGAGCCCTGTAGCCGGCCACTGTTGTTGTGGTATGGTCGATGGAGTGGCTCCGTCCTTGTCGTGCAGAAGTGACACGCCGGTCATACTTGATCTTGTGCGTCATGGGGCTCCAGTACAGCTTGATGCAGGACATGGCGGGCGACGTGCTAGTCACCGTGTAATGACGTCGTAGTGGGCAGCGGCTCTGCAGATGCCGAGGCCGAGCCATCGTGGGGGGCTCGGCGGTCATGGACCCTCAGGCTGCCGAGCCCGTGAAGCAAACTGCCGAGGCCTCGGGGGAGTTGTTGGCCCTGGGTACTGATTCCGAGGCCACAGTAGCCCAGGCGCGGCTCCCCATGCTGCGTTGTCCTCGGAGCAGGAGTTGGCAGCACAGTGAGGCATGGGTGTCAACCATGTGCATGGTGGTTAGCACAGTGACGGGTAACCCCTGCCCAGTCCAAGGGACGTGCAGGTCATCGCGTGATGACGTCGTAGGGGGCCGTGGTTCTATAGGTGCCGAGGCCAAGCCATCGCGGGGGGCGTTGGCGGACATGGGTCCCCAGGCTGTCGAGCCCCTGAAGCAAACTGCCGAGGCCTTGGAGGGAATTATTGGTCCTGGGTACTGATTCCGAGGCCACAGTAGCCCAGACGTGGCTTCCCACGCTGCGTTGTCCTCGGAGCAGGAGTTGGCAACACAGTGAGGCATGGGCGTCAACCCATGTGCACGGTGGATAGTACAGTGGCGGGTAACCCCTGCCCAGTCCTGCCTCCTGTCCCATCGGCCATTCTGCTGTACTGTGCCGAGCATGCCGTTGTCGTCAGGGGCAGCAGTTGGCTGAGTTGATGCGACACGACGTTTTGTCAGAGGGACGGGAGAAGGAAGAGGCAGCGGAGTGCTGTCGAGCCTGCCTTGCGCGAGACGGAGGGTCGGTGGCCCGGCCGAGGCCTTTGGCGGGGAATCGCTCGGGGTCAGTAGTGAGGGGGCCTCGGGCGAATCGGAGAATCGGCCGAGGCCCGCGGCGATGGGCCTCGGACGAGTCGGAGAATCGGCCGAGGCCCTTGGAGCCTCGGGCGAGTCGGAGAATCGGCCGAGGCCGGCAGCGTTTAGCTGGTTTCGATCTTTACGAAGTCTAAGCAGTTGTTTTTTGGGTCTTGCTTAGGGTACCCATTCTCGCGGTACCCGACAGACGGGCTTTTGGGTAGGCTATTGGAGAATGCGAGTTTTGTGTGCAGGATTCTTTTATTGTGCGTAACCCAAACCCAAACTATGGAATGCGTCTCTTATTTGGGTCTACGGTGTTGGTGACAGCGACATAGTAAAGTTGCATCTTGCAGACGATTCAAACCGAGGCCGCAGCGGCAGATTCACAGAGGAAGAGCTAACACGTGGTGACAGAGATAGACCCTGTAAATCGATGCTCACACAGTAGAGCTCGAACGTTCTGACGCATTACTGTGTGTGCAGAGTAAAATCGATTTTCACACTACAGGTGCCCTAAGACCGAGTTGAAAGAAACACGAGCAAGCAGGTAAACACAAGATGTCACGTGGAGATGGAATTGAAAGAGATGTCACATGGACTCTCAGCATCTTCTTTCCTAGACACATAGGCTTTTGCACTGTAGATTATTCATGAACTTTTCTCCGTCACAAAATATTTGCACGTCTAGATTGATGGTGAGCATATCAGAGCAGCTGTGAAATAATTGAAGTTACAGTGCATCACAAGTTACCCAGCGATACTAATTGAAGTTACAGTGCACGACTTAAAAAGGACTGAAGCCAAGCAGGGTAGAATGAACGACTGAACGAGTGGTACGGGAGCTTGTGGACTCCCCCTACCCTGGACGAGGGATAAAGCCGTTGCCTTTTCTTTTTGAGAAAGGGAAGTTGATTTTCATCCTTATTTTATTTGTCTCATGTTGATGGACTTGTGGCTGGCAAGAGCTGTATTGCTACATGTTGGATCTCTCACTCCTATATAATAACTCTCTCATGTCCCTGAGTGAGCTTTTATTTTGGAACAAAATTTAAGTTATAGAAGTGTAAATACTTTGTACGCCGTTAAGGTGCGACCGGCTGTGACCCTCTTCTTCCTTGCGCGAGCTTCATCTTCCTCCGTTCGCGTGCCCTGCCTGCCCCACCCCCGCCTCCGCCCCAATCGCCCTGGCCAGCAGCAGCCGGACGCGCCACCCACCTCACGCCCCGCCGCTCCGCCCCGCCCTCTCCCAACCCTAGGGCACCAGCGAGCTCTGCCGTCCTCGTCCTCGCCCTGCCCCCGCCCCTACCACCGGCGGTTGGTGGCAAGCCGCCTCGTCGTGCCACCCTCAACTCGCCCCCGCCCCCACCCCTCGACCCCGACCACCCTCATCCCAGGGCAGGGAGCCGGTGAGCTCCTCGATCCGTGACGCCCCGGCCGCCGGCCCCGCCCAACCGGTTGTCCCCCGCTGCCCTTCAACCCGCCACCACTGCCGTGTCGCGGCCACCTCCCCTCGAACCCCCTTCTAAGGTCGCCAGAGATGGAAACCCTAACCTCGCCGTCACCGGAACCCTAGCCACCGCCGTCTTCTTCTTCCTTTCTAGCATAGGCACGGGCACGGGCGTGGATGCGTGGGCGTGGTCAGGCGCATTGGAGATGGAGAGGGAGACGCGGAGTCACGCTGTCTGCTAGAGCGCGATGGGTCGTGTAGAAGCTTTTGCCAAATATTTTGGGATGAAGAAAGTACATATCTCGGACGTAATGTTCAACCACATGAAAAAGGTTTTTTTTTAACGGAAAACCACATGAAAAGGTGAGATTTGAAATCTGCTTCAAGATGTATAAATTAACTGTGAGATTTGAAATCCACTTCAAGATGTATAATTTAACTTTCAGAACAAAGTTGATTTATTTGTATACACACTAGTAGAGAACAGACCTTTGATCCTCGATCAAAATGGGCTCTAGTCCTGGAATTTTTTGCGCCCGGGACTAGAGATACCTTTAGTCCCGGTTGGTGGCTCCAACCGGGACTAAAGGTCCCTGCCCAACAGTTACTGCGCCAGACAGAGGTGGCAGGGACCTGTAGTCCCGGTTGGAGCCACCAACCGGGACTAAAGGTATACTTTTACTCCCGGTTGGTGGCTCCAACTGGGAGTAAAGGTCTACTCCCGGGCCGTGGCTGCGCCCGGGGTTGGAAAGTTACCTTTAGTCCCGGTTGGATCCATCAACCGGGACTAAATGTTCTCCCTTTATAAATCGGTCGTCTCCTCCTTCCTCCCCGAGCCCGAGCTCAGCACATTTTGAAGCTCACTGCAGTAGTGTTCTTGCTTCCTCCCTCCCTCCATTGTTCCTCCATCCATTCTTCGATTCCTCCGTCGATTTCTTCGATTCCTCCGTCGATTCTTCAGTTGTAAAGGTTACCAATCTCATACTCTCATTTTTTACCATTTTCTTATACCATTTTGTTCACTATATATATTTATGGTTCTTTATTGTGGTTTTTTTTTCATTTGTAAGCAATTTGAGCTCAAAATCACTTCAAGCTTGCATATTTACATGAAAGAAGGTTAAAGTATATATAAATATAAAGTTAGAAAATAGTTAGAAAATTATAGCAAATCCTTACTAGTTGAACTTGCGGACCGTGTTCAGGTCGGCGAGGATGTTCTCTGCCGAGCGGTAACGGACGTCAAGGAGGAGCTTTGATTCTACGAGGGAGAGCGACAATGGTCGTGGAAGACCGTGTTCCCTTCCTCATAGAATCGGAGCTCTTCCTTGACCAAGTACGGTGCCGTCCGGTGGAGAAATGCTCGCCGAGCTCATCACGTAAGTAAGGTCAACTAGTATGGATGGTTATTTATTCACATGTACCGATATCGTCGCAGTAGTCTGTCAATCATCGTACCTAAACGTAGTATATATAAATATAAAGTTAGAAAATAGTTAGAAAATTATAGAAAATCCTTACTAGTTGAACTTGCGGACCGGGTTCAGGTCGGCGAGGATGTTCTCTGCCGAGCGGTAACGGACGTCAAGGAGGAGCTTTGATTCTACGAGGGAGAGCGACAACGGTCGTGGAAGACCGTGTTCCCTTCCTCGTAGAATCGGAGCTCTTCCTTGACCAAGTACGGTGCCGTCCGGTGGAGACATGCTCGCCGAGCTGATCACGTAAGCAAGGTCAACTAGTACGGATGGTTATTTATTCACATGTCCCGATATCGTCGCTGTAGTCTGTCAATCACCGTACCTAAACGTAGTAGTCTGTTATGTGTGTACATTCCCATTCTTCTATTAATTTGCGGAAATATCATATGAATTACTTACCTGCCGCAGTAAAAGACGAGAACACAATGACCATTAAAAATATCATTGTTTAGAGATCTAGATAATTTTATAGTTTGTTAATTTTATTTGTTTATAAAAGGAGAAATTTATAGTGTATTAAAAAATGAGTATAGAGAGTAGATGGCAACTGCTTCCGGGTCCTCGGCCTCTCATGGGTTTCCAAAGCGACTTAGGCCGGGCCTTCCTCTCATTCCATGCGGCAAGTGTCGTGATGAGACGAAGATTGTGATGGAGTACCGAGTGAAGAAGGAGGGTCCCAACAAGGATCGTATCTTCTACAAGTGTCCGGATCGCAATGTGAGTTATTTTATCGTATTTAATGATTATGGTTAGTTTATACCTATTTTCATGATGGTTGTGATTAAAGTTCTAATTTTTTTGTTTTAATTTCAGTGGGATGGCAGTGGACGATGTTCAGGCTTTTACTGGGAGGAAGAGTATGTTGAACTCGTGCAAAAATATCTTGCACAACAGGCAGATAAGGCGGCTAATGAGGCAGTGATCCAGCCGAAGAAGCCCAAAGATGTTGCACAATCGGGGGATCTGTCTGTTTTAGTTGAAATTGGTCGCGAAATCCTTGTGCTCCTGAAATGTATTTTAGCTTTAGTTCTTTTAGTGGTAGTTGGGATTGTCTATATTGTAGCGATGCTTTCATAAATTTGTATCTTTTGTGGTGGCACGCATGTTGTATAAATAATTAATTATGATCTAGGTTTTAATATGATATTTATGTCATGTAATGCAGATGAGCCGTTATTGGATGTATAATGCTGATCGTCGCTCCCAAGAGTTCATTGACGGCGTGCATTCTTTGTTACGTGCGGCCGAGGCAAACAAACGCGACGGTTTCATGTGCTGCCCATGTGCCATATGTAAGAATACGGTGGAATATCCTTGCTCAAGGACTCTTCATTCACACTTGTTCAAGTCGGGTTTCATGTCAAACTATATTTGTTGGACAAAGCACGGAGAAACCGGTGTTGTAATGGAAGAAGGTGAAGAAGAACAATGGGACGACAATGATATTATTCCTGATGGTGCGTGCTTCAATGATACTGCAATGGGAGAAGCTGAAGAAGAGGTAGCCGCAGAAGATGAGCTGGCTGATGATCTTTGTCAGGTCATTCGTGATGCACAAAGAGAATGTGAAAGTGAAAAGGAGAAGATCAAGTTCGAGCGGATGCTAGAAGATCACAAGAAATTGTTGTACCCAACTTGTGATGCAGGGCAGAAAAAGTTGGGAACCACACTAGAATTGCTCCAATGGAAGGCAAAGAATGGTGTATCTGACAAGGGATTTGGAGAGTTACTAAAAATCCAAAAGAAGATGCTTCCGAAGTACAATGAATTGCCCGCCACTACCTACGAAGCAAAACAAGTTGTCTGTCCTATGGGGCTAGAAATAGAGAAGATACATGCATGTCCTAATGACTGCATCCTATACCGTGGCAAAGAGTACGAGAAATTGGATGCATGCCCGGTATGCCATGCATCGCGGTATAAGATTAGGCGAGATGACCTTGGTGATGTTGAGGGCGAACGTCCGCGTAAGAAAATCCCTGCCAAGGTTATGTGGTATGCTCCTATAATACCACGCTTGAAACGTCTGTTCAGAAACAAAGAACATGCAAAATTGTTATGATGGCACAAAGAAGACCGTAAGGTAGACAATATATTGAGACACCCTGCTGATGGGTCCCAGTGGAGAGCAATCGACAGAGAATTCCCGGAGTTTGTAAATGACGCAAGAAACTTAAGGTTTGCTTTAAGTACAGATGGTATCAATCCTTTTGGAGAGCAGAACAGTAGTCATAGCACTTGGCCTGTTACTCTAAGTATCTACAACATTCCTCCT
Organism: Miscanthus floridulus; assembly: GCF_019320115.1. Lineage (NCBI taxonomy): Eukaryota > Viridiplantae > Streptophyta > Magnoliopsida > Poales > Poaceae > Miscanthus > Miscanthus floridulus. The sequence goes on along the minus strand of NC_089587.1, from coordinate 66,610,616 downwards.
TGGTTATGCATGAAGCGGAAGTTCATTATGATGCCTGTGCTCATCCAAGGCCCGAAGCAACCTGGCAATGACATCGATGTGTACCTAAGACCACTTATTGACGAACTTCTCATTTTGTGGAATAAAGAAGGTGTACGTGTGTGGGATGAGTACAAACAGGAACACTTTGATCTACGAGCATTGTTGTTCATAACAATCAATGATTGGCCTGCTCTAAGTAATCTTTCAGGACAGTCAAACAAGGGATATAATGCATGCACACACTGCTTCGGTGATATTAGAGGTGTATTCTTGAAAAAATATCGAAAGGTCGTGTACCTTGGCCATCGTCGATTTCTTCCTGCAAATCACCCTGTAAGAAAGAAAGGCAAGCATTTTAAAGGGAAGGCAGACCACCTGACCAAGCCTCGCAACTGAACCGGTGAGGATGTACTCGATATGGTCAATGATGTGAAAGTCGTCTTTGGAAAAGGACATGGAAGCCAACCTATTCCAAAAGACGCTAACGGTCACGCACCCATGTGAAAGAAAAAATCCATATTTTGGGACCTACCCTATTGGCAAGTCCTGGAGGTCCGTAGCTTGATCGACGTGATGCACCTGACGAAGAATCTTTGTGTGAACCTGCTAGGCTTTATGGGTGTGTATGGAAAGCCTAAGGACACATTTGAAGCACGACAGGACCTGCGTTGTTTGAGAGAAAGAGACAACCTGCATCCAGAGAAGACAGATGATGGACGTCATTACTTATGTCCTGCTAGCTACACTCTAAGCAAAGAGGAGAAGGAAATCATGTTTGAATGCTTAAACAACATCAAGGTACCATCTGGATTCTCCTCGAATATAAAGGGTATTATAAATGTGCCAGAGAAGAAATTCTGTAACTTAAAGTCCTATGACTGTCACGTTCTCATGACGCAATTACTTCCAGTTGCATTAAGAGGAATTCTACCTCCAAATGTACGTCTAGCCACTATGAAGCTATGTGCATTCCTCAATGCAATTTCTCAGAAGGCAATTGATCCAACTGATCTAGCTAAACTACAGAATGATGTGGTTCAATGTCTCATCAGCTTTGAGTTAGTGTTCCCTCCTTCCTTCTTTGATATTATGACACATCTCCTAGTTCACCTAGTCAAGGAGATTTTCACTCTCGGTCCTGTGTTCCTACACAACATGTTCCCCTTAGAGAGATTTATGGGAGTCCTGAAGAAATATGTTCACAACTGTGCTCGCCCAAAAGGAAGCATCGCCAAGGGCTATGGAACAGAAGAGGTCATTGAGTTCTGTGTTGACTTTATTCCCGACCTTGACTCGATTGGTGTTCCTGAATCGAGACATGAGGGGAGACTAAGCGGAAAGGGGCCACTAGGGAGGAAAACATATATTGGTATGGATGATGATTATTTCAATAAAGCGCACTACATAGTTCTACAGAACTCCTCTTTGGTAGATCCGTATATTGAGACACACAAGGATCTCTTACGATCTGAGTTTTCAGGGAAGACTAAAGCTTGGATTACGCATAAGCATATAGAAACTTTCGGCGGTTGGTTGCGAAAAAAATGTCAAGGTGATGAGAGCATCCATGAGCAACTGTATTTATTGGCTATGCAACCATCATGGCATATCGTCACATACAAAGGGTACGAGATAAATGGGAACATATTCTACACAGTAGCCCAAGATAAAAGGAGTACCAACCAAAACAGTGGTGTCCGCATAGATGCCACAGACCCAAATGGGAATAAGCAGACATATTATGGACGCATAGATGAAATATGGGAACTAGAATATGCACCTACTTTGAAGATCCCATTGTTCAAGTGTCAATGGGTCAAGGTGACCGGAGGCGGGTAACAGTAGACAACGAGTATGGAATGACAACAGTAGACCTTAGTAATATTGGGTACAAAGATGAACCATTTGTCCTTGCCAAGGATGTGAATCAGGTGTTCTATGTCAATGATATGTCTACCAAACCAAAAAGAGGGAAAAACGATAATGACTCAACCAAAGAGCCAAAGCGCCACATAGTTCTTTCAGGGAAAAGAGTCATCGTGGGAATTGAGTACAAGTCGGACATGTCAGAAGAATATGAAAAGGATGATCGAATTCCGCCCTTCAAAGTGAACAAAGACCCTAGCATCTTGGTAAATGATGAGGACACTCCATGGTTACAAAGCGATCATAACCAAGGGACATACGTAAAGAAGAAGTTCACTGCTGTGCCCACTTGATGATATAGTGATTTAATATAGTATGTGTTTGAGATATTATGTAATAATTGTGAATTCAGATGTTTATTATGTCATGTTTCAAATTAAATCAATGTTTGATTTGGTGGGATTTCTCTCTCAAAAAGGTAAATTAGGATACTGAGTGATGAAAAATTAAAATATTAACGTTAAAATGATGTAAAAACAAATTTTCTGTCCAAAACCAATAGTTTTAATAATTTTAATTAAACACTACATTTTTGCATTAATGAAATAATAAATATTAGTTACATTATGTTTTATAATTCTAACAAAAAATAAAAAAAAGTTAGGTTATCGATTTTTCCTATGTGCAATAAACAAAAAGAAAATTCATATTTTTAACAAAATAATTTTAGGCTTTTTTTTAATTTACTATGTATTTAACAAAAACTATAGCATTTCTATTGTATTTAACAAGACTATTGCTTAAAACAGGCGGGAAACGAAACTGCAGGCCACCTTTACTCCCGGGTGGGAAGCCCACCCGGGAGTAAAGGTGGGCTACAGTTTCGTGGCCCGCCAAAAAAACCCTTTACTCCCGGTGCGTGTTACGAGTAAAGGTATACCTTTACTCCCGGTTGATAACACGCACCGGGAGTAAAGGTACCTTTACTCCCGGTTGGTAAAACGCACCGGGAGTAAAGGGTTTTTACTCCCGGTTGGTGGCTGGCACCGGGAGTAATTCTCTTTGATATATAACCTCCAGCGCCTAGCACAGATCGATCCGCTCGTCTTCTTCCTCGTCGAACACCACCGCCCTCTTCTTCCTCGCGCCGCGTCCGTTCGCCTTCCGTGACACTGGCGCCGCCGTCTTCTTCCTCGTGCGGCCTCCACCGCGCGCGCCCGTGCCCCTCCTCCGCGCGCGCCCGTCGCCCTCCACCGCACCCTCCTCCGCGCCCGAGGCCCTCCACCGCGCGTTGCCCCACCGCGCCCGAGGCCCTCCACACTGCCGAGCTTGATCGAGGTGATATATTCGTCGATCTCTTTGTACATTCATCCGAGCCCTCCACTGCCGAGTTATAGATCACGTCGAAAACTAAAAACATATTTGGAACTCTAAATCTAGGAACTAAAAATGAATATTTGGAACTCTAAATGATTTTAAATAAAAACATATCTTAAGGCAAGTTTTGAATATTTGGATATTATATGGATAAATTAGCAAGTTTAATTAGAGTGTCAAAAACTGCATTTTATGGTACAAAAATACATTTTAAGATCACTGGGACCTGAACTCATGACAAGTATCAAGTATAATTAAGGACCACCAATGAAATTACTTTAGAAATTAATTAGATTGATGTAAATCTATGGCTTGTATAATAAACACGCTATATATTATTTGGAAACAACGCTACGAACCATCCGCTAATGAACTTTCGTTACAAACTCCTCAGGATGGCAACCATTGTCGTTGTCACTAAAGCTAAAAATGATCCAGCCCATCAACCGCCATATATTCATCACTATATGATATGCCATTATTCCAAGATGCAGTTTCAATAGAAGAATTTTTTCTATCTTCATAGATCAATGTTTGTTAACGAAATTTTATCCAAATATATTCATGTAGGGTCTTTTTTTTGAAGGATTTGTTGTAGGACATATAATGGTCAAATAGGAACTCAATTTTGATACCCAGTTTATAAACTAAGCGTTTTTTAATTTATCAAAAATATCACATGTGATGATGTTAGCAGTTTTGGTTGGACTTGCATGCATGGCTACAGACAAATGAAGGAAAACTTCAATGTTTCTTCATTTGTGAACTTTGAATATACAGATATAATATATTAATGTTGCTAAAGTAATATGAGCATTACATATTTTTTTTCCGGGAAGACTATCTTCAAACTTTATATCATAGCATCAGAGATCGCCTGTAGAAGAAGAAAATAAATTCTTATCATTTCGGAAATAGTAATGGTTATATGAGCAATAAGACACATATACTTACATTTCATAATGACTTATACTTCATTTCATAATGACTTATACTTACATAGAATTTTCTCATATGATGAATGACTACATGGTTCACATGGTACATAGGATCACAACATCACGCACCGACACCGCCCCGGCCCGCCTCACGTCGTCATCGTCGTCAGCACGCCGGCCCGCCTCACGTCATCATCGTCAGCACACCGGCCACCGCGCCGACACGTATATATACGTCATTTGTATTCATATGCATTTCGTCCATGCGTTTCTATGTATACGGCGGAGCACCGCCGCCCTCGTTCACCCATGTGTACAGACATATATACGGCGGAGTGGAGCACCGCCACTCTTGTCACACCACCCTATCTCGTGCCCTAATTCACCCTAGTACCGACATAGTTCGTCCTAGTGTGGCGAATTGCGTCCGTGACCGAGGGGCAAGATTTAATAATGCATATTGTTTGTAGATTTTACGCATGTAATAAGCAAAGATTTGACGTACTATATATTGGTTTTGTTTTTTGAAGCTAGATGGCCGACCCGAGAAATATGGATGAGGAGGAGTTGATGATGAATTTGATCAACACTGGCACTCAAGTTGCCGGCGATGATGGTGCTAAAAATAACGTGCAAGAGGATGCAGATGACGGGAGTCAGTACTTAGCTCTTGAACAAAATGAGCAACAACATATTGGCCAAGTATATATTTTTTATTATTAGCTATATATATTATAATATGTCTTATGTGTGCTCATGACATTAAAAATAATGTTTATGTTTTGTAGCCCTCTGGATCGACATCAACAACTACAACGAAGAGTAAAAATGTTCGAGGTCCCAAAAAGCCATTGGAGGGTCACTTCATCATCTCGGAGTTCAATGTGGATACAGGAGAACCGGAGGGCCGAATAAAATGAAATTTGTGCACCACTGTGGTTACCTTGTACGGGACCGGCTCCCGATTAGTACCCGTGAATGGAAGAAGAAGACCAATGCTCCTCATATCAGTTTTGTCTCTGATCGTGACAAGGCGTTAATTTGGAATGATGTCTTGGTACATTTCACGCTCCAAACAGATGGTTATGATGATATAATAGATGGTGATGAATTGAAGGAGCGAGTTAGGGATTGGGCAATGAAGAAGATGGCCACCCAGTTTCAGACTTGGAAGAAACACCTATACACGACGTATGTCAAGAAGAACATAGCACCAGATTTTACTGTCCTAGGCCCGATCTCAAAGCAGAGGCCCTATTGGGATGAGTTTGTACAGTACAAGACTTTGGAAGAGGGTGTGAGTCGGGTGATAAAGAACCAACGTAATGCCCAACAGAAGACATACCACCATACCTTGGGATCAGGTGGCTACCCGACTGCCATTAAGAAGTGGAATAAAATGGAAGCAGACCTTCTTGCCAAGGGTATCAGACCAGAATCACTCGAGTAGGGAGAACGTGCAAAGAATTGGTTTTTCGCTCATGGGGGAACACTAGACCAGGAGACAGGAAAGTGCGTTTATGGCGCAAGACTGCAAGAAGCAGCAGAAAGATTGTTTTATGCTCAGAGAGCTACTGCTAGTGGTGCGTTCAGGCCCAACAGAGAGAAGGATGAGCTGACATACGCCATCGGGACTATTGAACATGGTGGCCGAACTAGAGGCAAAGAAAGTGTCTCGTGGGAGCATGGATTCCCTCAGGACAGACCTTCCTACAGAAGTCGCCAGAGAAAGAAGGAAGAAGAGGCACAACGGCTCCAGAGGTTGGAGGAAGCGGTGCGTGAAGCACAGGAGCGGGAAAAAAACCTTGAAGCGAGAATGCAGGAGGAAATCAAAAGGCAAGTGCAAATAGCAGTGAGTGCAAGCAAGCAGGCATCAGAGCCAGGAATCAACATTAGCCAATCTGTTCAGTTGAAAAGCAGCTGCGCTTCCACGGAGATACCAAATCAAGGGGATACAGGACTGCGCTTCCCTATGGATGACGTCACTGAACCTTGTACAACGTGTGAGCTACACATTCCGAAGGAGAATTCCACAATCAAGGTGGCTATCGGTCTTGTTAATCCTATCGACCGAACCAAGACACCAAGGATTCATGGGAATATAATCCAAGAAGGATATGCTACCATCTCGGTAGATAAAGCTAAAAAAGGTTTTAGTGATTTGCCTCTTGACATTCCTGGAGGTGATGGCGAAAAGACTCTAGGAGAAGCGGAGAAGACATTCATTCTATGGCGCAAGCGCTACATCATCATTCCAGGGATGTCGGCTCCACCTCCTCCTGAACTACCTCACCATAGGTACGTGCGGATGAAAACACTACATCATTAATTTGTATTGGCTTAAATAATTAACAATCTGCTCATAATAATATGTCATTCCTTTTTTTGTAGCAGATCCTCCCCCAACCTAAATCCAATTGTTCAATCGCCAGATCATCATAGTGCTTTGTACGATGACATTGTGTTGGAAGACGAGGCTGCATCCACACCATCTCCAAGGAGGTCTCCAACGCCGCAGCCGCCACCTCCAAGGAGGTCTCCAACGCCGCTGCCAACACCTCCAAGGAGGTCTCCAATGCCTCCCCCGCCCCCGCCTACCAAGAAGCCTAGCAAGAGGCCAGCCCCTCAAACGAAGAACCAGTCCCCGCCTGCAAAGAAAGCCACCGTGAAACCAAGGGCTATTCCCAAAATAATATCTGAAGAGAAGGAAGAAGGAACTGATGCATATAAAAAAGACATGTCTAGATTCTATGACAAACTTAAAATGAATCAAGAAGCAAGGAGAAACCCGGAGAAACCGTACTTCTTCGTAGCTCCGGATATTCTAAGAAAAAAGGTGACTTCTTACTAGCAACAACAGCGGGAATCTCGTAAGCCGTCCAAATCAACGTTATCAGACTATGACCGCACTCTCACCAAGTCAATTGAGGCGGCACAGAAAAAGAAGCGGGCAGGGAAAGGAGTTGCCCAACTCGGACAACAAGCGCACCAATCAATCCCCCCGCTAGTTGTTGGTAATGAATATGGTTCGAATTTAGGATTAATGCATCAGGCAAACATACCTCCGGATGTCGATTTGGATCACCTTGGTGAATTTCTTGATGAGACTGGTCTCGACCTTTACCAGATGTTTGGTGATGGAAACATTGAGAGTGCGGCGGAGGTTGATATTTGGAAGAAAAAAATTGTACTAGGCCAGAGTCTATACAACCCTCAAGCCTTATCTAATCTGGGGACGCAAATGTACCTGCTAAACAAGTGGTACATGCAGGCGTCTACCAGTGGAGACTTCTGCGTTGGTGTTAGAATTAGAGACGAACATTGGTTCCGTGGCGATGATGTTATGTATGTTGACTTTGCAGAATTTCATCAACTATGCCACCTAACCTCTCTGGACAAAGTTATCATTAGCTGCTATTGCCTGTAAGTAATAATTCTTTCGATCTATTATTAAACTCATCATATGTGTGTATATGCATATAAATTATCCTAACAAGTACTATATATATGCAGATTTACAATGACAGAGCTCAGAAAGGAAGGCTGCAATGAAATTGGTTTTGTTGATCCCCATATAGTATTCAAAGACCCAATTACTCAAAGACTAATTGGAAGTCTGAGTCAGAGAGTAACATCATGAACTTCTTAGTGAACCAACGCCACAAGAAGGATATACTCTTTCCCTATAACTTCAAGTGAGTGTTAATCATGTCGATCATAGCCTTAATGGCTCATATGTTGATTCTAGTTAATTAATGAGTGTTATGCGTTATATCCTATAAACACATGCAGCAATCACTGGATATTGATGGACATCGATCTAGTGAAAAGTCACTTGATAATCTATGACTCGATGAGAAAACCACAACAAGACTACCAAGATATGATAGATATTATCCAGAGGTAATTTTGGGATCTCTAGCAACTATATATACACACAAACATGATGATTAACTATATCTGATGACGTGGTAAATTTTTTATTGGGCAGTGTTTGGAAAACCTTTATTGAGAAGCAACACATGGAAAAATGCAAAGCGCCACTGAATGTAATCCCTTTGAAAGTAAGTCCCCTGAATCGCATCATCTTTATTAATTAAACATATAGCTTTCACCGGATCACCAGATTGGATGACAAATCTTTTTCTCGTAAAGTGGTGTCTGAGGCAGGAACAGGGGAACAACTACTGTGGTTACTATGTTTGCAAGTTTATCAAAGTGCTCTCCCAAAGAACTCCTACAGAGAGACTCAAAGTACGTTAAAAATACACTATATATTCATTTAATTATTATTATTGATTGTGTTACTATGTCTTTTTTTATATATATATATATATATGTATATATATTAATTTATTTTTTTTTAATTCAAACCTGTAGACTCGATGGTTGGAGGAAAAGGTCATACGGCAAGACCAAATCAAAGCAATTCAAGAGTCTATAGCCGGATTTTTTAATGAGCAGGTCATCGATTCCAAGGGCGAGTTCTACTTCGACCCAACACTGCCATTGAAGCCAAGCTAGAGGATGAGAGGAAACTTGTTATGTCACAACAACTATAATGCAATCTTTTGTAATATATGCACATGAAATAATATAATGTAAAATACACATATGCATGCATGCATGTAAATATATATATATATGATGCATGCATGCATGCATATATATATATATATATATATATATATATATATATATATATATATATATATATATATTTCTATGCTTGAATTGTGTGATTTAATACGTTCATTGTGCTTGAACCGAAACATACTATATGCGCGTATAAATGTATAATTAGCAGCGTACAATACGACTTCGAAAACCTATTTTGAAAAGAAAACAAAAAAATGAAAAGAAAAGAAAAAAGAAAAAAACCTTTAGTCCCGGTTCGTATTACCAACCGGGACTAAAGGTGCCGGCCATCGTGGCATGTCAGGAGGCACCTTTAGTCCCGATTGGTGTTACCCACCAGGACTAAAGGTCCTCCTTTAGTCCCGGTTCCTGACCTGGAACTAAAGGACTCCCCCTTTAGTTCCGGATGCTTGCTCCCGGGTGGGGAACCGGGACTAGAGGGGGTTCCCCACCGGGAGTAAAGCTCGGTTCTCTACCAGTGACATACAAGCGTCCTTGAACCAGCCACACCGTATTGAATCCTGTCTGTTGACTTTGAAATTGTTTGTACGGGCAAGTACCGTGCACTTGACAATATTGTTGTTATGTTGGGCAAAGAATGGTCCTTGTTAAAAAAAAAAGAGAATACGACTCTATCAGTCTATTCATTTCGTCGTAAACGATCGTGGATTATTTACTGCTGGCTGGTTTGACTGGTTTGGTGTGAGAGAAAAATACTATTTCAGCTTATAATCCACGATCGTATAAGCCCAGCCGAACAGGCTGTATATGGGTGGGTGTATTTTACCTCTCCCTTCTTCTTTTTTCGAAAAAGCGTCCGACAAGAAATTGTTAGACTTAGACATGTATCAATAGAGAATAAATAACGTACAACAAAACACACGAAAAACAGTGGACGAAGAAAACCTCAGTAAACCGCTGTAAAGATGTACGCTCCCTTCAAAACCTCTGTAAAGATGTACGGTATAACAGTAAAACCAAATGAGATGATGTAGCCTTGGAAGCTAAGAAATATAGAAAGGAAAAAAAGAGAGGCTTTATTTGGTGGTCCAAAAAATTATATATACTGTGCCAAATTGATAAGGCTGGCTGGTAGGGTTCATACGAGGAAGAAAAAAACAGACAAAGGCAAAAGAAGAGTTCACATGGAGATGGAACGGAGAGCAGTGCCGGTGCTAGGATTTTAAGGGTCCTCTAATGATCTTGTCGCAGCGGTCTCTCTTAACCATGTATAAAATCTTATAATATATACACACACTAATTTTACTTGCAAAACGAAAGCAAATTCAATAACATAATTTTAATTTAACATGTCTGATAATTATCGAGGAACAATGTAGATTAAGCAATATATTTGTAGATGTATGATAATTATCGAGAAACAATGTAGATTAAAAAAACAATATATTCGTTTTATTTTCTCACCCATGACAAATGTTTCTTAGGTAACATTCTAAAATTCTAACACCTAAATTAGAAGAAAAATATAATTATATAGGTACAAAGTACTAGAAGTCTGGAATACTACACAAATAATTAATTTGGATTAAAAATAAAAAGAAAAAAATACCTTGGGCCTAAACAACTGATCGGTGATCGCAATTCGTAAGAAGCCAATAATCAAGATGTTGTCGCCGTGGCGCCCTGCCTGGTCGCCGTCCTCGTGCGCTGTGTCCGTGTCTCCGATAGTCTAGCTGTTCGCGGCGGCGCGGCTTGCCAGCTCCGCATGTGTAAAGGGCACGTCGCGAACTCACGATCAGAGTGTGTTGTCTCCTCGTCTCCTCTCTATCTAAGGGCCGTGGGGAAAAGGAAATTAAGAAAGAAATATCGATGTTGTCTTTTTTGGCCGCCTGGCCAGTTCTCTGTCTCTCTTCTCGTTCGTTAGTTTGCTAATGTCTAATGGACTATAGGACCTAGGGATTTGTATACCTGAATTTGGGTCCCTCTTCCGTTTGGACCCTCGGCGTCGCAGCTAGTGTCCTACCCCTAGGGCCGGCACGAAAAGGTGCATCTCAGCATCATCTTTCCTGGACGCAAGCTACGTATTGGCTTTATCTCGGCTTATCATCCAATGCATGTAACACTAACAGGTGCTACTCTATGGATCATTTGGTCTTTAGAGCCGAGATCTGAAGGAAAGCAGCAGCTAAGCTGCCCCAATGCGATAGCAACAGTGCAGTGAGGTAACATGGCCATGTCCCGCTAGCATGCCGACGCAGCTCAAGCCTCAAGAGGATTACATTGTGGGGATAAAATCATAACAAATGGACGAGAGCCAAGCAACAAAGAAAGGAGGCATGCCATGGCATGGGCGCAACGGCCTTAGGGCACCTGGAACCGAGAGATTTCAACGTCTTGTTCCTCATCCCTACTTCTTTGTGTTGCTCTGGTCCCTCGCTCAGCTCCCATTTCAATGTTCCTATCGTTTTGAACAAGCATGGCAGAGCCTCACAGCAACAAAAAGCTCTACCATGTGACATTTGTGTTGCAGTTGTTCTCGTTTTATTTAAGTATTCCATACCTTAATAAATCATCTAGTACCTCAGACAGGACGAGGAATCACCAAAGCCAAAAGTAGCATAGCAAAGGAAGCTGAGTACCTAGCTCAGCTCAGCTCCTGCAAAGAGAGGATGGTATCATCCACGCCCATGGATGGTCGGCCACCACTGCTGTTCCATTAAGCAGACAGCGCGCATCAGATTAAAGACCAACTGGCAGCCAGGACAACTTTAATCACAAACACACACACAGATTCTTCTACAGTTCTACGGCTTTAAACAAGACCAAAGGCTCCTTGCACTACCTTTGGCGAGTCCATCAGTTTTAGCAGCCAACCCCACTAGAGAAATTCACAGCAGCAGTACCCTGTGATGGCAATTGGCAGGATCTGGATCACCACATGTCCGACTGTCCGAGGCACACCACACAATCTGGGCATCCATCCATTACTATGATGTACCGCCTCCTTCAGCAGAGCACTGACAACAGAGAAGAAAAATGTGCCAAACAACAACACTCCACCCAACAAAAAACTGAATAAGGCATAAATATCACACTCACTACTACTCAGCAGTTTGCACAATCCAAATGCAAAAGGTTCCACCTCCACCCAGTGCTCCACACAAAGCCGAGCGCATCCTCACAAGCTCAACAGCATCTTACATGGTACAAGGTTCTCTCTTAAAACACTCGCAGTCTCATAAAACAGTTACATGAAGGCTTGGGATGGAGCTCAAGACTGAATTGGCTTGATCTTGAAGTGGAGGTTGATGAGTGAAAACACGAAACACTTCAGATCCTGCAGGAGAACAACATTAAGTGGGGAAGTTAGGAATACATCTCATTTACGGCGCCATGTCCTGTGCATGACAAAAGTACAAGTTTTTTTTTTCCTTACAATAAAGTACAAGTTTTCAAAAGAATTTGAACCAAACAGTCAGGAGCGGCTATCCAGCTCATTGCAGGAACTTGGACCACGTTAAAACTACAAGCCCCAGATAATGATCCAATCCCAGCTTATAATGTATCAACATGATTCACTAAGCTAGCCCAACATTGGTTTAAGGGCATTCACATAATCACATCTACACTAGAGGGATGCAATTGGTCAATTTAAAAACAGTACCGAAATTAAGACTGCACACAACCATAGAAAATAAAATGATAATCAACGGAGCATAACCGGAGATACCTTTTATCTATACTGGCTATTTTCTAATAGCATTGTCTTTTTTATTTTCTTTGTTTCTTTTTACATTTCTTAAACTCTATTTTTTCTTTATCTATGTTATTAGCAGTAGGGGCAACCCCTCCTGATCCCTCAAAAAAAAAACATTTCTTGTTTCAGAAACAACCAACTGAACCAATAGCTGTCTATCTAACCTCAAATTATTTCCTTAGATAAGTATTGACATGTATTATGCTTGACCTATCATGAGCTCAATCAGATCTACTGTGTAAAAATCTGACAATGTTTCAAACAAACAGCAATCATCCATCGACTCTACATATTTACAACAAAAACCATACTTTGGCATTGGATTGGTAGGTTTCATAGTGCTAAGTTTCTTGAAGAAAGGTAGTACTAGAAAAAACGTAAAACCATTCCCATCCTTTTTCCCTGCATCCGGTTTGAACTTTACATGCCCCCAGGAAGTGAAATTGTGGGACATTGTTATGTTGATTGATGATGAAGAGCATATACATGTCAGGTATAGTAAAGTGTTCCCAACGGGACACATTTTGCTGGTAAAACTTGAAGGGGCTTAATGAAAAGGGAAGGGTAATGTGCCTTCACATAACAAATTTTTTAATCAGATTTAATGAGCACACATACTTTTTATCTTCGCTACCTAAACTCAATCAGAAGAATTCGAACCAAACAGCAGCTATCCAGCTCATCGCAGGCCCTTGGACCATGTTCAAAATAAGCCCCAGACAATGATCCAATCCCAGCTTATAATGTAGCCATAAATCAACATGATTCACTAAATTAGCCCAACATAGGTTTAAGAACATATTGACATAATCACATCTACACTAGGGGGATGCAATTGGTACTAAGTTAGCCCAACATAGGTTTAAGGACATATTGACATAATCACATCTACACTAGGGGGATGCAATTGGTTAATTTGAAAACAGTACCCAAATTAATAATGCACACAACCATAGAAAATAACAACAATCATCAGCGGAGGCATAACAACAGATACATTCTATCTCTACTAGCTATTTTCTATAACATGGTATTTTCTTATTTTCTTTGTTTCTTTTACATTTCTTATAACCATGACTAGGGGCTCATGTTGGGTTTCAACTCTAGCCTACCCCAACATGCTTGGGACTAAAAGGCTTTGTTGTTGTTGTTCTTTTACATTTCTTAAACTCTGCTTTGTATTCTGCTATCTTTTTTTGTCTATGTTTATTAGCAGTAAGGGGCAAACCCTCCTGATCTCCCAAAAAAAAACATTTCTAGTTTCAGAAACAACCAACTGAACCAATAGCTGTTTATCTAACCTCAAATTATTTCCTCGGGCAAGTATTCACATGTATTATGCTTGACCTATCAAGAGCTCAATCAGATCTACTGTGTAAAAACCATGGCACCTGACCATGTTTCAAACAAGCAGCAATCATCCATCTTCTACATATTTACAACAAAAAAAGAAACCATGCTTTCGCATCTCAGTGGACTGGTAGGTTTTAAAGTGATAAGTTTGTTGAATAAAGGTAGCACTAGAAAAAACGTAAAACCATTGCCCTGCATCCGGCTTGAACATTACATGACACCAGGAAGTCAAACTGTGGGATATGGTTATGTTGATTGATGATGAAGAGCATATATATGTCAGGTATAGTAAAGTGTTCCCAAAATGCACTCCCCCCCCCCCCCCCCCCCCCCCCCTAACACACACACACCACCACCACTTATGAGCTCAGTCAGATCTACTGTGTAAAAAAAACCATGGCATTTGACTAAGCTTCAAAGAAACAGCAATTATCCATCAACTCTAGATATTTACAACAAAAGAAATCACGCTTTGACATCTAAGTGGATTGTTAGGCTGTAAAGTGCACAAGTGGCTAAGTTTCTAGAAGAAAGGTAGTGCCAGAAAAACATAAAACGAGTTTCCATACTTTTCCCCTGCATCCAAGAACTTTATAGTACCCCAGGAAGTGAAACCGTGGGATATTATTCAGATTCTGTTGATGAAGAGCATATATATGATAGGTATAGTAGTGTTCCCAAAATGCTCCCCACCCTCTTTGTGGGAAAAAAAACACATGATAATATAGATACAACAGTTTTCAAACTACTTAGTATGACATGTAAAAAGACACAAAGAAAACCAAAGATCCTTTCCAAAAGAAAAAATGACACATTTTTCTGCTAAACTCCAACAAGGGGCTTAAAAAGGAAAGGCTAATGTGTCTTCACATAACAAAAATCTTTTTATCAGATTCGATGAGTACAGAACAATGGGCCGTATGGAACTAAATGTTGCCAAGAAACAGTTCACCTCAGAGGGGCGACTCTTTTCTTGTCGAGCATTTACATTGTGCAGTTTTCTTCAGTTTTAGTATAAATCAATTATCCTAGGGCAGATAAGTAACATTTTCTCCTCCTAAGAAACTTGCTCATCTAAAAATTTAAACTTGATTTAAATATTCCTCTGGTGTCCACGGGTCACCATTGCTTAAAAAGCATGAACAAATGATGCCTACAGCCTACTATCTGCAACTAGCCTCAGCAGCTAATCAATTCAATTTAACCATTATTTCTCTGCTGCACATAATTTCAGCATAAGATCTGATCAGCATAAAAAAAAAGATGGCTCATCCCAAGTCTGTGGTGAATACGAACCAATGTTTGGCTAAGCTACAATCTAACATCAAGGTCATACTACTTCTGAAAGTTACCAGTAGTATAAACTGCACAGAACAAACAAGCATATTCTTAGTTGCTTGTTGTCCTGAACGTAAAAATTCAGGTGTCCTTACAAATCACAAGTCACAAGCACACAAGTCACAATCATATTCTTAGTTGCTTGTTGTCCTGAATTTGAGAATTCAGGTGTCCTCACAAGTCACAAGCACACAAGCAAGGTATTTAGTGGTAGCGTCAGTTATCAGCCACAGAAATGATCTACCTTACAGCTCATGTACTTGTTATCAATATATTGCCAGGTAGAGGTTAGAGCCATAAAATCCTGGAAGGCCACAGTGAACAAACAATGTCGGTATTTGTGGGCGGAATCGGGGGTTGAGGGCGAACCTGGACCAGGTAGTAGAAGATCCGAAGGCCCTCCGGGTCCTTGCTGGACTGGACATCGACGAGGGAGCCGATCTTGGAAGTGGTGAATGAAATGTGCTCGTTGCCCATAACGATCTCGAGCTCCTGGCGGCCGATGCGGTCAGGCTCCGGCCAGTTGCTGTCGTCCTCCTTCATGATCTGCGGCGGGGGTTGGGAACAACCAACCAATCAATCAAAAAATAAATCCGCTCTTCAGTCTCAAACCCTAGCTAGGTCTTCGCGAGAGACCGAGAATCCAATCGCTGATGAATGAACAAGAAAGAAACAAAGGGAGCGCCAACATACATCGGACTCCTGGATGATCCTCCTGGCCTCGCGGAGGACGGAGGAGGAGACGAAGACCTCCTTGCGGATCATAGTGTCGTTCTTGTAGTTGGAGTTGTTGGCGTAGCGGAGCTTGCCGTCGGGGCGGAACTCGAACTCGAGGAACTCGTGCCCGAACTTGCCCTTGTGCCCCACGTAGTACCGCAGGTAGAACTCGCCCTCGCCCGCGCCGCTGTTCTCGCCGCCGGCCGCCGCCATCGATTTCCTTTTTTTTTTTCCTACCCTTCTCGGCGAATGGAATGGAACTGGATTCTCTTGGGGTTTTGGCCGCCGCAAGCGTGCACGCCTTCTCTTCCAGTCTTTCCTCCTCTCGTGTGGACTAATCTGCAAATATCCATCAATCTGGGCCGCACATTTCTTGACCTAACGGAGCAGACAGTTTGCAAATATCCCAGTCCAAGATTTTGCAAATTGCCCCCTGATTTGCATCCTGGAACTGGTAGGAATCCATCCAGGCAATCTCTCATCTCTGAATGTTTCTGTCAGACTTGAGTTCTTTTTAGGTGCCACAAAGTTGATATTCAAAATCCATTCAAATAAGCCTACTCTACTGCTCTTTTTTTTTAAAAAGGACATGACCTTTGCCTTGCATAATTAGACTTGTTAAAGGCTCTGCTGAACACTACAACAGCTATCTCGTTAACATGCTGTCAGGTCACTCTCCATCAGGACTACAAGACTGGACTCTGAAATCTCTCTTAACAGAGTTCAAGAGCAACAACAGAGAAGTGGAACATCAGGTTTACAAAAATCACTGAAGTCAAAATATCACTTCCCATTCTCTAGCAACTCAAGCTAGGACCCTTTCTAGTAATTTTTCCTCTTTTTGTTTGCTCAAACCTTGCTCAATCATAGGCAATCATGCCCTGTAATACAACCCCTGCAGTCTGTGTGCACTGGGACAATGGTCTCTTACTGCATATAAGATGTTCTTGATTTAATCGAAGCAGTTTCTTATAAAAAAAGGTTTTTCATTCCTGAAAAAAGATGTTAAGTTTTTCCCTTGGTTTTTGTTAACAGAGAAATGGCAAGCAGCAGCACAGGTACAACAGAGAAAAATTGAAGGAAAATAACACATTCAGAATGATTGAGATCCCCAATTTGACTCTTCACAGAACAAATCAATCTGAATTCATTTTTGAGCCACAATGCACAAACTAGCAATACAGGTGCAACAGAGAACTGGGTTTCATTTTACCGCAACAGAAGACTGAAAACTGCTAGAAGCCTACAGCTGCACAGTCTGAGAAACTCTGGGTCGCTTGGAAGCCGCCATGAGCGCAACACGAGATGGCAGGGGCCGCGGAACCGGCACGTTCATCGACCTGTACAGCCTCCTCAGGTTCGCATTAAGGCCCTTTGATGATCCGACAACGGTTGAAGAATCGCTCGCCCTTTCAGAGTACCGATCAGACGACGACGACGACGAGACGATGACCACGACCACGACGTATAGACGGTTCGCTCGTTGGTTTCAGCTAGGGCTTATTAGCCTGTTAATAGTGTTTTTTTCTCACAACAAACCAGTACCAGTCGGGCTTATCAATCCAGAAACCAACCAGCGAACAGGCTCATAGCCTTTCAGTGCCAAATAAGTTGGGTAGGCTAGAGTTGAAATTCACCGATAACCCTAAGTCATATACTTCAATAGCTGCTTTTAACCCTAAGTCATATACTTCAATAGCTGCTTTTCAAACACTCCTATTCAAACATAGATCTCTAGGTATATCTTAAGCTTTCAAATATCTTTTTATTGTCTCCCCTATGTCAATTTCGTTCTTCCTCTACCTCTCCTTACATTATTAGCTTGGCTTAGGACTCTACAATGCACTGATGCCTTTGGAGGTCTTATTTGGATATGACCAAACCACATCAACCGATGTTGGACAAGCTTTTCTTTAATTGGTGCTACCTCTAGCCGATCATGTATATCATCGTTCCGAACTCGGTCCATTCTTGTGTGACCGTAAATCTATCGCAACATACGCATTTCTGCAACACTCAGTTGTTGAACATGTTGAATTTTTGTAGGCCAACATTCTGCTTCATACAACATAGCCGGTCTAATCGTCGTTCTATAGAACTTGTCTTTTAGCTTTTGTGGTACCCTCTTGTCACAGAGAATGCCAGAAGCTCGTCACCATTTGATCCACCCTGCTTTGATTCTATGGCTAACGTTTGTATCAATATCCACATCCATCTGTAGCATCGATCCCAGATACCGAAAGATATTCTTCTTGGCACTACTTGACCTTCCAAACTCACATCTCCCTCCTCATGTACAACTCTGCCAAAGTCGCATCTCATGTATTCGGTTTTAGTTCTGCTCAATCTAAAACCTTTAGACTCAAAGGTCTACCGTCATAACTCTAGTTTTCTATTTACTCCCGCCTGACTTTCGTCCACTAACACTACATCATCAGCGAACAACATACACCAAGGGATATCCCCTTATATGTTCCTGATAACCTCATCCATTACCAAGGCAAAGAGATACGGGCTTAAGGCTGATCATTGATGAAGTCCAACTTTAATCAGAAAGTAATCTGTGTTACCATCATTTGTTCGAACACTAGTCACAGCATTATTGTACATGTCCTTGATGAGGGTCACGTACTTTGATGGGACTTTATGTTTGTCCAAAGATCACCACATAATATTTCTTGGTATCTTATTAGAAGCCTTCTCCAAGTCAATGAAAACCAAGTGAAGGTCCTTCTTCTGCTCTCTAAACCGCTACATAACCTGTCTTATTAAGAAGATTGCTTCTGTGGTTGACCTTTCGGGCATGAAACCAAATTGGTTTGTTGATATCTGCGTCGTTCCTCGTAGGCGCTACTCGATGACTCTCTCCCATAACTTCATAGTGTGGCTCATCAACTTAATTCCACGATAATTAGTACAACTTTGGATATTACCTTTGTTCTTGTAGATTGGTACCAATATGCTTTTTCTCCACTCCTCAGGCATCTTATTCGGTCGAAAGATATTGTTGAATATCTTGGTTAGCCATACTATAGCTATATCCCCGAGACATCTCCAGACCTTGATTGGGATACCATCAGGGCCCATCGCTTTGCCCCCTTTCATCCTTTTCAAGGCTTCTCTAACCTCCAATTCTTGAATCATCCGCACAAAAAACCTGTTAGTATCATCAAACAAGTCGTCCAGCTGAACGGTAGTGTTCTCGTTTCCACCATTGAACAATTTTATCAAAATACTCTTGCCATCTATGTCTGATCTTATCCTCCTTCACCAAGAGCTGCTCCCTCTCATCCTTTATGCACTTGACTTGGTTGAAGTCCTTGTCTTCTCATCACGAGCCCTAGCCATCCTATAAATGTCCTTCTCTTTTTCCTTTGTACTCAAACGTCGGTAAAGGTCCTCATAGGCCCGTCCCTTTGCCTCACTCACTGCTCATTTTGTAGTCTTCTTTGTCACCTTGTACTTCTCTATGTTGTTTGCACACCTGTCATGATACAAGCGCTTATAGCACTCCTTTTCCTTAATAGCCTTTTGCACATCTTCATTCCACCGCCAAGTGTCTTTCGAATCTCATCCGCTCCCTTTGGTCACTCCAAGCACCACTGAAGCAACCTTCCGAACGCATATTGCCATCTTCTCCCACATGTTGTTTGTGTCGTCTTCATCATTCCAATGGCCCTCTTCAATGGACTTTTCCTTAAAGACCTTTGATGTCTCCCCTTCTAATTTCCACCACTTTATTCTAGCAACCCTAGCTTGTTTGTTCCCATGAGCTTACACCAGAAAGCGGAAGTCAGCCGCCACCAGCTTGTATTGAGCGACCATACATTCTCAAGGTATCACCTTACAGTCCATGCATGTTCGTTTATCCCTCCTTCTTGTAAGGACAAAATCAATTTGACTAGAGTACTGACCGCTACTAAAGGTCACTAAATAGAACTGTCTCTTATATAAGAAAGTGTCAGTTATCATCAGATCAAAAGCTATGGCGAAGTCTAAGATTTCCTCTCCCTCCTGGTTCCTACTATCATATCTGAAACCCCCATAAACCTCTTCGAAACCTACACTTGATGTACCTACATAGTCATTAAGATCACCTCCTATAAAGAGCTTCTCGTTACTAGGAACAGCTCTAACTAAGAGATCTAAGTCTTTCTAGAAAAGCCACTTAGCACTCTCATCATGGCCTACTTGGGGGCATACGCACTAATTACGTTTAAGACCATATCACTAATGACAAGTTTAACTAAGATAATTCTATCTCCTTGCCTTCTCACCTTCACCACACCATCCTTGAGTCTCTTATCAATCAAAACTCCTACTCCATTTTTATTTGAAGTTGTCCCTGTGTACCAAAGCTTGAAGCCAGTATTGTCCACCTCCTTCGCCTTCTACCCCTTCTATTTAGTCTCTTGGACACATAAGATATTTACATGCCTCTTAACCATTGTGTCCATGAATTCTCTTAACTTATCTATAAGGGACTCTACATTTCAGCTACCTAAACAGATCCTAGTTGGCTCGACTAGCTTCCTTGCCCTTCTCACCTGTCGAGGTAGGTGTGAAGACCCTTGCTCATTTTACACCACACCCAGGCACCGATGTGGCACACCACTAAGGATGAGACGACCCGATCCTTACTCACTTGACACTGCGTCCATATCGCGATATGGTGCGTCATGGGGGTGATGATCTGACCCTTGCTCATTTAACACCATACCCGGGTTTTGACATGACGTGTCGCTAAAAGGGTTACTCCCCCAACAGGATTCTTTTGGGTTTCATCTCAATTAAAGTGGCTAAGTTTTTACATTGGCTTACCGCGCCTAACACAACCCTCCTCCTTTACCAGGGCTTGGGACCTGCTATGCTGGGACACCAAAGGCGCTCCACCATAGGCAGAGTTTAGAGTACCGATCTGAGTTCTTCTTAATTCCTGATGATGTAATAATGGTGTCCTCCTCGGTAGCTAGAACTGTAACATGCATAGCTGAGATCGATTTAGTCACTTCCATTCTGTCTTTACCTTTGCTAGTCACCTTATGCCTGCAAACTTCCATCAAACGAGCATGAACATTCAGATTCTGTTCTTGAGCCCCCGATTCAGACTCTCCATTCCCTTTGTCATCTTTACTTTGTTCACTCTCTGCCCTCAAATTCAGATATTTCCTTCCATGTTTAGTTAAATCAACTACTTCTACTCGATCATCAGATTTGTTGTCCTTCAACAACTCAGATTCATAGTCTGAACTCTGCTCCTTTGTTGCAGTTTCAGTTAACCCAACTACTTCAATAGGCTTGCTATTGCTACAAAACCCAGATTCAGAAACTAAATTCTGCTCCTTTGTTGCAGCTTCAGTTAACTCAACTACTTCAATAGGCTTGTTATTGCTACAAAAGCTAGGTTCAGCGGCAGAATCATTGACTTCAAGCACATCACAAAATGATCTCAACACTCTCATACTCATAGTTCCACAGTTCAGGTTCATGTTGTGGTAATTCGAACCATGCACTTCCAAAAAGCGTGACAGGCGGCTCAACTCTGATCTCAAAATCAACCGCTGCTGCTTCTGCAACCTCCTCTACTACCTGGCTATCATCATCAGAGGCATACTCATGAACACAAGAACTAAACAATTGGTCACTCTTCTCGACAACTTATGCTATCAGCAACACTACCTACGGTGAGCCGATGATAGTAGACATTCCATCAGGTATCTCGAGCAACATCTAGAGGGGATCATCAGGGCCAAACCGAGACAGGGAGTAGTGCTTCCTAGCATAGCTGAGGTCCACTGCCATGCATGGCAGCATGGTGGAGATGACCCATTTGGGCTTGAGGATCCCAAGCGCCTGCTCTAGCTCATCCTAGGATGAGTGCATCGACAAACAAACGTGCCAGACCCCGAACTCATCGCGCATCCCCTCCGTCAGCATCGATTTCTGCTGTTGTTGCTGCATCGACGCATTATTGTCTTGGTGAGGGTCCACAAATACCATATATATTGAGAGACTTGAGAGTGTCATACAATAGAAACTCTGAGTTTTATTTTGAAAACCTATAAAAACTCTAGAATAATGGTTGAACAAAGAACTTGAGATATAGTGCTTGACTTGATTATTTTGTCTTTCAATTACTCAAGACCCAAGTGAAGGC
Source organism: Miscanthus floridulus (assembly GCF_019320115.1). Taxonomy (NCBI): domain Eukaryota; kingdom Viridiplantae; phylum Streptophyta; class Magnoliopsida; order Poales; family Poaceae; genus Miscanthus; species Miscanthus floridulus. The sequence continues at coordinate 66,588,493 of NC_089587.1, read as the reverse complement.
TAAGGAGCCCCACAGTTGAAGGTAATATGGGTAAGTTTAAAAGTCAGATCGGTTTATTTTAAGCTGGAGAAGAATTCTTGTACTTTTGAGGAATGAAAGCATTGACGTAACTCTTGATCCATTTACCGAGTTTAGCTTTGCTAAGGGACTAGCAAAGGTTAAGCTTAGAGGAGTTTGTTGATGGTAGTTAACAACCATTATAAACCGTTAATAAAACATATATAAGAGCACAATTGAGATCACCAACAAAGGTCTAGGGGTTTAAACTAACAAATTCCATGAGTTTTGGTGAATCTATGATTTCTGTAGGGTTTATCTAGAAAACCATCAAGGTGGACCTACATGTCAGATTTAATCGTGCTTATCCACCGCAAAATGGACACTAGCATCACTATCCGATCGTGTCAAGAGCGTGGTTTGGTATAATCTTTGTACCCCTCTCTCTTTTGTATCTCCATTATTTTTATATGCTTGCTACAATTGTTATGACAACATTAGTATTCATCTTATTCATGTTCTTCATTATAATGTTCATCGTCTACTTTGATTATATGCTTAGTATAGTTGGATTATCATCATGTTCATGCATAAGTTCGTATAGCGCTCACTCTAAGGTATCATGGGTGGGTGGTCGACATTGTGTAAGCGTGGTGCTTATATATTGTTTACCTACGAATACACCCTATATTCTGGGTCATGTGGTAGATCACGGACGTAACACTCCCGTTGAGTCCTTTGTAGTCCACTCCCCGATATAGGTAGCATGTAGGATCTGATTACGAAGGAAGATAAGCTCTGTTCTTACTCTTCCCTAGTAATATCCCTTATGTGTATATATGAAGATGATCTTAGCCATGATTACTAGGTGTAATTGCACTAATCAATGTATGCTTTGACTTATAATTAAGGATGACTTAGGAATTATTTCTCTAATATTCTACCCGACCATGCTAATACCATAGAAAGGAGTACTCTGAGTGATTTATCATTATTATTGATTAATACTTATCATATATATCTTATCCTATAATTTACCCCTGTTATGAGTAGAATATTGGTTATGGTTTACTTCTCCATCAATAGTATAAGTTATTAATACTTATCCATGCTAGACCTTTCCTGTGATAAAAATATAAATAACGATACCTAGAATACTCTCGGGTAAAGTGCTATAATGGTATATTATCTGTGCGCTTGCAGATCCTTTTTCATTTTCTAGTCACATAAGATGATAAAGAACTACTTAGTATCATTCTAGTAGTGATGCTAGGTAGCACCAACAAACATCTCTGGCACCATCACTAGGGGTGACAACCTAGTAAAGTAATATTAGGAGATGTAGGTAATTAATAGGTGGCTATTAAAACAAGTGGCAAGTTAATAGATACCAACAGCGCGCCGCCACCCTTGAGCTCCCATGGTTCCTCTTTGGCGCCATCAAGTAGATCTAGGGAAGAAAGGGGTGGCTTCCATGTTTGGAATAGCCCTAATGGCGGAGCAGTTTTGCGATGTGGAGGCGAGATGAGCGAGGAAGAAGACGATGCGATGAAGAAATGATGGGGAGTGTGTGTCGTGGCCGCGGCGCCTTATAACGGTTCGACCCCTGACTCTTTGCCTTCAAGGGTTTTTGGGAAATCACGACCACAGCGCCATTCCCACTTCCAAAATCTCCACGCACCTTGCTAGGCCGATAAATGGGCCTAGAGTATTCACAACTAAAACCATGCTGCACGTAGGCCACCAAAACAGATTTAAGTGATAAGCACTATTTCATCGATTTGTTTGGGAATTTCAAAGTGTGATTTTATCTTTAAGATCATGCTACAAGATTTCTTCACAATCTTCCAGCGGTCTCAGGGACTATGTGGGTACACGTCATCTATCGATGACTATACTGATTTTTCTCAGCTAAGCTGGGGACTAGTTTCTATCTAAGCTGGGGACTGGTTTGACATATGGAGTCTACAAATTTTGACCCTGGCACCACATGAATACTTCACCTACTGTCAGGCTCGGGGACTAACTAGGCACACTTCACCTTGTGATGAATGTGCTTATTTCTAGGACCCAGCTCTGTTAAAAAATGACTAAGTCATAATCTGCAATTGTTCAAGCCCTTAGTTTGGCTCTAAGAGTCATTTACGCCTAAGGCATGGATGCTAAGCATCTCTCTTCGCTCTTGAGGGATGAAGTTCCTCTATGCCGACTAAGTCGGGGACGCTAAGCGTCCAACTTCGCTGCCCGAAAGCTAAGTGGGCACACTTCACCTAAGGTGGAGACTTCAAAAAAATTTGCTTGAGCTCCCCACATCCTTCTGGCAACTTCTAGTGAGTCTAGTTTCAACAACCATTTGAACTGTTCGAGCATCTACTTCAATAGCTTAGACGACATGTTCAATAGCTCGGATGATGTGTTCAACAGCTTGGACGCTTGTTTCAATAGCTTGGCTCCTAGTTAAATTGGTCGGCAGCCTGTTCTAAGTGCTCAGCAACAAGTTGGACAGCTCGGACTAGCTCGACACGGTGTTGCTCAGCGGATATAAGGTGCTCAGGGACTAGCTATGGGGGTATAACCCTGGATACCCCTAGGGCTGCAGATGGGCCAAGCCGCTAGGGGAGGCCTAGCCCATAAGATTATGCCATGAGGAGCACAGCACAGGTCACCGTGCCTCGCAAGGCTACATGGAGATCCTTGGCGATCAAGGACAATCTGATCGGATATGCTAAAGATGTTGTATTCCTTGTAAATAGATATCTTGTAACCGATCAGGACTAGATTCAATCAACCTACAACCCTACGCTCCAAGCTATATAAGGCTGGTAGTGACCCCCCTCGTTTTCACCTCATATCAAGATACAAGCCACCAAAGACATAGGACGTAGGGTATTACGTCAAGCTGACAGCCTGAACTTGTCTAAATCGTTGTCTCTGCGTTCTATATCACCATCTAGTTCGTGTCTCGCGCACCTCCACTGATTCATGTATTATCATGGGCATACCCCTCGGTAGACTACCGACTAGATTTCCTCGACAGTTGTGGATAACCTAATTCTACTATGCTCCTTGAAAACTTATCTCTCTTTTAAACTTGGAAATATTTGCAAGAGAACATGGGCTATCTTATTCATCTCTTTCTCTTTTTTTCAGGCGGGCATCTAAGTACCCATTGTTTTGAATATCTCGGACACTTGTCCATTTTTTTCAACTCTTTTTTTCTTCTCTTTCTTTTTTATGAATAACTCTTGCATAGCCCATGCTTCTTTTCTACAACAAAACTTTTAAGAGATAGCAACAAGAACTTGGAGTATTTATTTGGTGGGTGGAACCAATCAAGAATTTTTTTGGTGTTTACTCTCAGTGTAGGAGTAAAACATTTTTGGTGGATCTATATGGAATGCATGTTTTTGTGCCTACCCCCAATGTAGGAGTAGTGCTTATGTGGGTGGTGTGTACGTGATCTTGATTTTAAGAGCATGACAAACCTCTCATAAGGATCAACAAACCTTGACCAAACTCAATGCAAAACAAGTAGCATATAAGAGTGGAAGTTTTCCTAGCCTAAATATCATGTTTGGCTTTGGTAGGAATTCAAGCTTTGTAATACAGGAACTCATCATGTTGCCTTTTTATATTTTTCAAAGGAAATCGCTAGAATTTTAGTATCACTTGAAACAAGATAAATAGCAGCTCAGACCTTCTCATATCATATCTATCAATTACCTAGACTTATATCAAGCATTGCTACCCACGAGCTTTAAGTTTAGAGCAAATTCTCATGTCAAAACAATCATATCTAAAACTCGGGAGAATTCAAGGCTGAAAACTAGGTACTTGAAAGGAATTATAACAGAGCAACTATTCATTATTTCCATTGTGAATCATCATCTTCAAGTTCTTTTTATTTAGTCGCTCTTAAAAACAGAAATTTAAAGCAAACTTTATACACACTCTTTTTATTTGATTTTCATTTGTTTTAGATCACACCTTACTAATATATAAAAGATAAAGACAAATTTTTATTTTCTTTTCCTAGTTATGCATTTTTAACATAATAAAGACAAACTTGAAAAACAAATAAAAAGAAAAAGGAAACAAAATACTAGAAAAGAAAACTTACCTTAGATAATGGGGGATCCCCCTCCCCCAAGTTGGGTGTTGCTGTAGTCGATCAGAATGGCGGGTCAATGTTGAGACCCTAGAATAAGTAGTGCCAATTCTCGTTCTCCTGCTGCTGGTGTTGCTGGATGTTGGTGAGGCGGTCTCCCATATGTCTCCTATCGAGGGTTTGGGATTTTAAGTCTGCCGAACTGGACTCCTCCAGTTGTATTTATTCCTCGAGTGCATTAGTCGGTCTCAGGGATGGAGACCCTGATGGTTGTACTGGCTTCTCATGCCACTCCAAATTAGAGCATTGTTCCAGTCTTGGCTTGAAAGTGAATCGCTCTTCCTTCCCATTAATATAGAATTTGATTTCCCTAGCTCTGACATCAATGTGTGCATTTGTAGTACTTAGGAAGGGTCTCCCAAGGATGAGGGGTGTCTTCATGTCTTCCTACATATCAAGTGCTACAAAATCCACTAGAACAAAGAAGTTTCTTATTTTTACCAGAATATTCTCGACGATTCCTATAGGATAGCGAACCGATTGGTTGGCTCGTTGCAGGCACATCGATGTTGGTGTGAGCATTGAATCATTGAGCTTGTCGAAAACCTTTGGGCATGACACTAACACTTGCTCCAAGATCACATAGAGCATTCTCAAAGTTCTGGTTTTCGATCGAACAATCAATAGTGGGACATCCTGGGTCCTTCTTCTTGATAGGTGATGTATTTAGGATAGCCGCACTACACTCCTCCGTTAACTTGATTACCTTAGTGGTGGGCAATGGTCTCTTGCTGTTTAGGATGTCTCTGAGGTACTTCACATAAGTGGGTACCTATATGGCATCTAGCAGAGGAATATTGATATATAACTTTTGAATTACCTCTACAAACTTACTAAACTGCTCATCCATTTTGGCTTTTCGATTCCTATGTGGAAACGGTAGGAAGGTAGTGTCATGAAAATCTTGCATCATTTCTTGTGCTTGTGACTCATCTTCTTCAACTTCATCGTCCTTCTTCTCCTCTTGTACTGTTGTCAGTGTCTTACCTATCCTTGTCGGATATGGCGGATCACGAGTAGACTTGCCACCTCTTGTGGTTATGGCGTTGACCTTCTCAAGGTTAGTGGTAAAAGGCAGAGCAGCGGCCAACTGAGCTAATTATGATTCTATCTTCTTATTATAGCTAAGTTGGTCTTTTATAGCAGAAGAAAAACTAGCTATTTTAGTGTTTATGTTTTCTAGGACCTCATCATTAAAAACAAGCTTCTTAGAAATATTCTCATTAATCCTAACTTGTTCTAAGATCAAGTCTCTCAAAGATGGTTTCTTAAGTTGAGAAGAATAATTACTTGGATACTTACCTTGGTAATTTGACCACTGTTGTTGTTGACCCCATCCTTGTCTCTATTGTTGTGGAGTAGAATTGTTGATGACAATATTTGTGTCTTCTTGATATTTAGGGAAATCAACCCCTAAATATTCTCCACATATATTCTAGGAATTAAAAGCATCTTGAATGGCCTAATGATCTTTCTTGTAATTGGCTCGTTGTTCAAGCCAATTCAACAAGACGTCCATCTTGGTTGATAGTGCACACACCTCTTTTGGTACTTCTTCGCTCTTATTTCATGCTTGAATATTATATTGAGACCAGGATTGATTAGAGGCTATCTTCTCCATGAGAGTTTTAGCTTTTCCAAGGGTGAGTGACATAAATGATCCTCTAGCAGTAGCATCAAGTTATTCGTGAGCTTTCTGAGTTAATCCATGGTAAAAGCTTTGCATGAGCAACCAATCTTCCATCCCATGATGAGGATAATCTGAAATGTATTCTTGGAAACATTCCCATGCTTCTGGAATGGTTTCTCCTTTCTGCTGTTGAAAGTTAAAAATCTTTCCTCTTAAGGCATTGGTCTTGCCTGTATGGAAAAACTTTGCTAGAAAGGCCTTTAAACATCTTGCCCACGTGTTCATAACTTCTTTGTTGGTGTAGAACCACTACTTCACCCTTCCCACTAATGAGAATGGAAAGAGGCGGAGTAGTATGATGTCTTGAGCAACGTCCTTGATGGAGACTGTGTTGCTAATCTCCAAAAAATTCTAAAGATGAGCACTAGCATCTTCATGTGCCTTTCCACTGAACAGGGTAGCTTGTACCATGTTGATGAGGCTTGGCTTGAGCTCAAACTCAAGGTTATAGGTTTTGAGTGTTGGTCTAGTGCGAATGTTCTCTGTGCTTGGAGCAGAGAATTCATGCAGAGTCTTTTCAGCCATAACTTCAAAAACTGGTGTTGAGCTTCCCCTTGATTGGTTTGATTCTGATTGATGGTGTTTACACTATAATTTGGAAGAAGAGTTATAGGGGTTCGGAAGCTCCCAAAAATCATGTCATCATCAAGGAATCAGCTGTGTGGAGGTCAGAACTAGTTGATTTGGATGCACTAGAGTTGGCTTTCTTCAGATAGCGCCAGCAGATGATGATAGAGGCTACGATCGGCACTGGGACGAGACATACTGGACTCTACAAAAAGGGAAAGATTAGAGTCTAAGTTATCTTAAATTAGGAATATTTTCATTATACCAAAGATTATATTGAGTCGTACTCGAGTAAGGTTCATGTTTAGGCTCTGGGTATAAATACCAAACCCTGGCTATTGTAAAAGGATATGAATCAATCAAATACAAAGTCAATTACTTTTTTTGGCTCCGGCCACCCCTTAGGAGTAGGAGTAGAGTAGATCTCGGTGAGTTCTTCAGTGAGTATGGCTACATTGATCCAGTCAACCTCCACTGCTTGTCTGTAAGTACCATCATGGTTTATATCTCTATTCATATGGCTGCATCGATCCGGTCGATGCCCACTGCGACTCTGGTATAGGCTAGTTATCGATTCTTGTCTAATTCAAGTATGGCCTGTGTGATTCTGCCTCACACCCCACTACTTGAATTGGATCAAGGTCAAGTTATCGGCTCTACCTTAGTATGGTAGTCTTTGGTAGATTCATTAAGTTACCGATATTGCTTATTGCTTTCATTGTTTATCTAATTACAGCAATATCACTTTGCCCGATTGAGATTGATCTGGATTGGCCTTATATCTTGTTTAACTCATCGTTTGCTAATCTAAAACTAATCTAATCTATATCTTAAGCGATGAGTTATGTTTTTTATCGACTGTTTTGCGTCAATCTTAATCGTGCATAGTGTGCGGTTAAGGCATGTCCGATCTTGAGTAGATCTATTAGTTAATGAAAATCGCTCCACGGCCCGTCATCACGGCCTATGGGATTCTACCTCTCACCCCACTGTTGGCATCGTGGAGTGGGGATTATTAGTTAGTAGACCCGTTCCTGAGAAGACATGACCTTAAATGTGCGTTATACCTAAATTGGTTGTTTAGCCGATATCAAATGCTTTCACGAACAGTTCACATTACGAGATCATTGAAGTAGAGATAAGTTGAAAGATGCGTTAGCCCTATGATCTTGTTATGGTATTATGGCCTGCATGATTCTGCCTCATGCCCCACTGATATTAGTAATGAGTTAGGGTCATCGAGTCTATTGTTGTTTCTACAGCCTACAAGATTCTACCTCATGCCCCACTGGTCATGGTGATAGATGAGATCTAACATATTTATTAGATTTACCTTTATTAAATGGTTAAGAGGTGTTGAGCTGTTTCTTTAAATAAAAGGAGTTCAGTTACTTGTAATCATTGTCTCAGTATAAACTAATCATCATTGATATCTTATTGCCATTGATTAATATTTGCTTAAATAACATTTATCTTAAATGATAACCGATCCTTCTTATACAACCCCATGAGCTTTAATCGATTCATTCCTGCGAACATACTAGGATTGGCTATTTAGTCGATTTCCTCTCATATCGGCTCTCAGAGCCGCACATTCGGGACTGTCTGGCAACACCGGCACGTTCCACCCTTAATTACTGATAAGCTTTCTCTCCTTGTCAATTGCAAGGTCAAATTGATTGGCACGTCTCAAAAGGATTGCACAGGATCGACCACCCTTGCGCTGAAGCCAGGTGGATCTGCTCCATCAAGCGGACCCTTCTGGCTTGCTACATGTGTCCTCAGCACGGAGGTGAAAATTCGGTGTCGACACACATTTCTGGCATGCCCGGTGGGACCCTACAATCATCATGGTGGCTCACAATAATGATAACATCCTTATGGTACACTATGAAGACCTACCTGATGAGGATAAGGATACCATTGGCAAGGCTACAGAAGAATTTCAGAAGAAGTGTTTGTTGTTCTACACCAAAACACGTGACATCACAATTATTCAGAAGTTTCTACTACCAAGAGTTCTACTACACGAGCAGACAGATACAGTTGAAGCTGAAGACAGGCATTTCTTTACGGAAGCCATAGACAAATCTGTTCGTGATGCCATATCAAGCCACAATGAAGCTTTCGTTAACACATTTCACAACACCATGAAAGATGCGATTCATGGGATTCTAGTTGGTCAGGTTGGATCGACTTGTTACAACATTCCTATTGGGGACCTAATACCGGGGTACCCCAGAAGATGAAACCAATAACCATCGAACGTTAAAAACTTCTAGACGGATAAGGGCGCCGCTATGTTCCATGCCCGAATGACAGGAGTTTGGTTCTACCTCGCCCAATGCCTTTGGGACTGCTCCACCTCGCCCGAGGGCTAAGGGCTAGTCTCCGTCTCGCTCGACGCCTTTGGGCCAGCCTTGCCTTACCTGAGGGCTAAGGGCTAGTCTCTGCCTCGCTCGATGCCTTTGGGATAGCTCAACCTTACTCGAGGGCTAAGGGCTAGTCTCCGTCTCACCCGATGCCTTTTGTATAGCTCCGCCTCACCCGAGGGCTAAGGGCTAGTCTCTGCCTTGCCCGATGCCTTTTGGGCTAGCCTCGCCTCACCCGAGGGCTAAGGGATAGACTCCGCCTTGCTCGACCCCCGAGGGGCGGGCTCGGTCTCGCCCAAGGGATAAGGACTAGACTCTGCCTCGCCCGACGACCGAGGACGAACCTCGCCCCGCTCGATGTCTAAAGATAGGTTTCGTCTTACCTGACAACTTCTCCCCTGTTCCCTCATGATGATGGGTACAGAGCAAGACAAGATGTTCGGGTCAACCACGGCTTCAAGGACCATACCCTGTGCCCCAGTAGGAAAGGTACTGCCAAGGAACGATGGGATGGGTGCTTTAGACCCTTCTGGGTGCCGCAGAGCCCAAAAAGTATTACAGGTGCGTGCTCCTCGCCCTGTAGAGTTGTAGGCGTCGTCTTTAGCTCTAGGACACGGAACCCGATGAAGATATACGACAACCACTATGCTCCAGAAAAGGATTTGCGATCTCCATAAATGACGGACATGCCGTCACCACGTTATGGACCCAAGGGAGCGGCGCCCGCTTCCCAACCCCTTAGGTCCACCAAATCAGAAGACCTTGCCCATAGCACTACTCCGGACCCCGACCCCGCGTCCCTCTGACAAAGACTAATAGGAACCAGAAGGCATGTGAAGCAAGGCTAGGCGAGGTTCATAAGTCAAAACCACTGTACTACAGCCCATACCCTGCATAGGGCAGTATTCTGTAACTATCCCGACATTCTACAGGGGCATCGACAGTATTGTAGGCGCTTATCATCCTTTTGCACCCATCAGAATGGGTAACCAGGCTGGGTAGACATGAGCCACAAGGCTAGGTAGAGTACGCATCCAAGCCCTCGCGCTTGTAAAGCCGTCCCCTTCATCTATAAAAGGGGATGCGTTTCCTCCAACGAAGGGACCGACTTTTGACGGCACAACACACAACACACACAGTCAAGCTGCTACCAAGCTCTTGGCCTCCTTTCGACCCTTCCATTAGAGACTTGGGACCAATCCCTCTCTCGATCATTTGTACCCCCTACTATGAACCATTTTTGGTGTTAATAACATGAGCAGCAATAAACTGGACGTAGGGACATTCAGCCCAAACCAGTATACATCTTGTGTCCTTTAGCGCACCATCCAAGCCTAACGCGTATTACTATAAATCTAGTTGCCGGTGCTTGTACGAAACACTGACAATTGGCGTGCCAGGTAGGGGACTTTGCGCGTTCCAAATTAGGCCTCAGATGGCCACCCACGCAATTAGCTGGGTCTCGGGCGCACATGTGCGTTTCAGCGACCTAGATTTTATTGTCACACTAGGAGGAGAACTGGCGCTGACCCACATGGCCGCACATTCTCTCCCTTCCATCGACCTCAGCCGTCTGAGGCTTGAGGGCCAGCGGGCAACTCCCTTGGACCCCAGTTATCCAGGGAGGCCCCGCGCAGCATCACCCTATTTCTAGAAGGCCCCATATGAAGCGCCCCGATAGCGTTTCTGTTCGGTCTCCGCAACGCCGCAGCGACCGCTGGCCACCTTCTAGCACTATGCATGGTTCAGCCGCCCACGGACAGTGAGTTCGTGGGGACAAATGAACCTAATATGGAGACTCTCCATAGGCTCCTCATGGAGGAGCCAGGATCGTTCTCCAGCTTAGACTCCAGCAAGGGGAGCCATCACCCTTCCTGAGAGTGCTTCATGACATGGACCCCCGAGGGGCACGTCGAGGACGTCTCCGGGGAAGAGGCTACCTTGACAAACGACCCTGACGGTGGATCTAGGGGGGAGGCAACAACCCCATCTCATTTGGGGATGGAGCAGCTGAGAGCCCGCAAGCTGGAGATCGATGAGGTCAGACAAGGGCTCATCCAGGAGTATGTGGACATCAATCGCGAGATTGAATGCCGCGAAGGCGGTGGGCGCGCACACGCCACGGCTCGCACCGTACACCAGAGGATCCTCACCGACCATGGGGGCCTTCCTTACTTTGCTCGGGCAAGCCAAAACATCACCACAGCAACCGCCTTGCTGCATGGCCTACCGGAGGCCGCACTGTCCGAGGATCGCTGCGCCCACCGAGAAATCCGCATGTTGCTCGAGCGTGTGGTAGTGCAGTAGGCAGCAAGTTCGCTATCCCGACGATGCGAGCCCGACGCCAGCCAGCGTACACCGTTAGTGCATCCCACCAAGGGCGCGTCCGTTCACTAGACACCGCTAGGCGGTAGGCAGCCCTCTGCCATCTTGGTGCATCAACGTCTCGGCCACGACCGCGATGTACGTGGCACCATCGACGCCCACAGGCACGTCCATGGCAACGTAGGAGAGGCGGCCAGCCGTGGCTACCATCCTCGATGCAATGGACGCTACGACAATGGCAAGGACCAAAGCCCAAGCCCTGGCCTACCAGGCCCTCAGGCCTTCAGCCAACACATCCTCAACACTGCGTTCCCCCTAAGGTATCGACCGCCTACCAACATCCCTAAATATTCTAGGGAAACAAATCCCGGGCTTTGACTCGAAGACTATCGGCTTGCATGTCAGGCCGGTGGTGTGAGTGATGATGATTTCATTATTTGCAATCTCCCACTGTTCTTGGCCGATTCAGCATGAGCATGGCTGGAGCACCTACCGTCCAACGCCATTCAAAGTTGGGCGGATCTAACAGAGATCTTCGTGGGCAACTTCCAGGCCACGTACAAATGCCCTAGAAACCCGTGGGACCTCAAGAACTACTGCTAGAAGGCTGATGAAACCCTCCGCGTGTACATCTGGCGCTTCTCTCGGCAGTGCAACGAGCTCCCTAACATCGCTAACGCCGATGTGATAGTAGCCTTCCTATCTAGGACAACCTACGAATCTCGAGTCCACAAGCTGGGACACAGGGGCCCATGGACCACCAAGGAGCTCCTGGACATCGCCACCAGTCATGCCTTAGGAGAGGAGGTGGTTGGAGCCATCTTTGACTGCTTCGACGGCAAGGTGAGGCAGGACGAGGACACCGGCGAAGGTGCTTCCAACTGACCTGCCAAAAGAAAGAACAAGAAGCAACAGCACGACAACTCGCTCGTGGCCGCAACCGACCGCAAGGGTGGCCGGAGACCCACGGAGGGCGCTCTGAACCATTTTGAGAAAATACTCGAGGGGCCATGCCCAAACCATGCTTTCCCGGCCAAGCATCTATACAAGGATTGTGGCCTCATGCGCAAATACTTGTCCGGGGGCCTCAACAAGGAGGAGCAGGGGAAGGAACCTGCCCCCACTGATGACACCGGCGAGAAGGACAATGCCTTCCCAACACCGACCGGTGCTCTCATGATCTTTGAAGGATTAGCAGCCTATGACTCCAAGCGCCGCCAGAAGGTTGCGCACCGCGAGGTCTACACGGCCGGACCGGCCACACCTACCTTCCTCTGGTGGTCAGAATTTGCCATAACCTTTGACTAGACCAACCATCTAGATGTCATCCCACACTCGGGAAGGTACCCGCTTATCATCGATCCGATCGTCGGCCCAAAGCGGCTGACAAAAGTACTGATGGACGGAGGCAGAGGCCTCAACATCATGTACGCCAAGACGCTCGATGAGATGGGCGTCGACTGAACGAACCTCCGCCCTGTCTGAGTGCCTTTCCATGGCATCATGCCTAGTAGGCAGGCCGTGCCACTAGGGCAAATCGATATGCCCGTCACTTTCGGAGATCAGTCCAATTATAGGACTGAGACCCTCACCTTCGACGTGGTAGGGTTCCCAGAACCTTCCACACCATCCTTGGATGTCCATGCTACGCGAAGTTCATGGCCATCCCCAACTATATATACCTTAAGTTGAAGATGCCGAGCCCCCATGGGGTCATCACCATCGGCACCTCCTTCCATCGTGCTTACGAGTGCGAAGTCGAATGTTGCAGCCACGCCACAGCAGTCGTCGCCTCCGAAGAGCTCGCCACCCTCAGGGAGGAGGTCGTTGAAGAAGCACCCAACATGAAGAGGTCGTCTGGGTCGTTTGAACCGGTGGAAGGGTCCAAGGAGGTCCTCTTGGACCCTAGCAGCTCTGAGGGCAAGAAAGTCTGCATCGGGACCGCGCTCTCCTCCAAATAGGAAAGCGCGCTCATCGATTTCCTCCACGATAACAAAGACATCTTTGCGTGGAAACCCTTGGATATGCCAGGCATCCCGAGGGAGGTCGCCAAGCATACCCTAAAAATCCTCCTAGGCTCCAAACCGGTGAAGCAACGCCTATGCCGCTTCAACAAGGAAAAACGCCGAGCCATCGGTGAAGCAATAGCAAAAATGTTGGCTACTAGGTTCATCAGGGAAGTACACCACCCAGAGTGGTTAGCAAATCCTGTTCTTGTGCGAAAAAAGAGCGGAAAATGGAGAATGCATGCCGATTACACAGGCCTCAACAAGGCGTGTCCAAAGGATCCGTTTCCTTTACCACGAATAGACCAAATAGTCGATTCCACCTCAGGGTGCGAAACCCTCAGCTTCCTTGATGCATACTCTGGCTACCACCAGATCATGATGAAGGAGTCCGACCAGCTCACGATGTCTTTTATCACCCCCTTCGGATCATTCTGCTACATTTTAATGCCGTTTGGTTTGAAGAACACTGGGGCAACTTACCAGCGTTGTATGCTCAATTGCTTCGGGGACCTCATCGGGCAGACCGTTGAGGCCTACATCGATGACATCATAGTCAAGTCCAAGCGAGCTGACCACCTTGTCGCCAACCTTGAACAAACCTTTGCAAAACTCCGGGCAAACAGCATCAAACTCAATCCCAAAAAATGTGTTTTTGGGGTTCCAAGGGGCATGCTGCTCGGCTTTATTGTCTCCAAGCGCGGCATCGAAGCCAACCCAGAGAAAATATCAGCCATCACAAAGATGGGCCCAATCCAAAACATAAAGTTGGTTTAGCGGATCATAGGGTGCCTTGCCGCCCTCAGCCGATTCATTTCGTGCCTCGGCGAACGAGGACTCCCCCTTTATCAACTCCTGAAGAAATTCGACCACTTCGAGTGGACAGCCGAGGCCCAGGAAGCACTTGACATGGTTAAGCAATTTGTAACTAAACCCCTAGTCCTGGTCCCTCCAAGCAACGGAGAATCCCTCCTCCTGTACATAGCGGCCACCACGCAAGTGGTTTGCACCACCTTAGTGGTAGAGCAGGAAGAAGAAGGGCACGCCTTCAAGGTGTAGTGCCCTATATATTTCATCAATGAGGTGTTATCCGACTCCAAAACCCGTTACTCCCAAATCCAGAAACTCCTCTACACCGTCCTCATCACCAAGAGGAAGCTACGCTACTACTTTGAGTCACACCCTATGACAGTCATGACGTCGTTCCCCCTTGGCGAGGTCATCCGTAGCTAGGACACTACAGGAAGAACCGCAAAGTGGGCGCTCGAGCTGATGGATCAGGGCATTACTTATGCCCCCCGAACAGCGATCAAATCCTAGGTGCTGGCTAACTTCATCGCAGAGTGGACCGAGGTCCAGATGCCACCAGCAGTCGTCGATCAAGAGTATTAGACGATGTATTTTGATGGATCGCTAATGAAGAAGGGTGCTGGTGCAGGACTAGTCTTTGTATCTCCCCTCGGGGTCTACATGAGGTATATGGTTCGGCTCCATTTCCCCTCATCAAACAATATCGTAGAATATGAAGCGCTCATCAACAGCCTACGAATAGCCATCGAGCTGGGCATCTGACGCCTCGACGTCAGGGGTGACTCCCAGCTGGTCATCAACCAGGTCATGAAGGAGTCGAGCTACCATGACACCAAGATGGAGGCATACTACCAAGAAGTTCGATGGCTGGAGGATAGATTCGACAGCCTCAAACTCAATCACATCCCAAGGCACCTCAATGAAGTAGCCGACATGCTCGCGAAAGCGGCATCCGGCCGAGAGCCAGTCTCGGCAGGCGTCTTTGCTAGCGAACAACACAAACCTTCGATACGCTACTCGGGGTCGGAACAGGCCGATGATGGCCCATCTAGTCCGACCCCACGGGCCGACCCGTCAACTGCTCCACCCGACCCTGAGGTCATGGAGCATGAAGAGGACCCAGCAGCAGAGTCCGACTCTCCCGACGACTGGAGAACGCCTTACCTTGACTACCTCCTCTGCGACATACTACCAGTAGACAAGACGGAAGCCCGACAGCTTGCATGTCGCACCAAGTCCTTCGTTCTTGTAGAACACGAACTTTACAAATGGGGCCATATGGGGATCTTATAGCTTTGTATCCCTAGCGAACAGGGAAAACTTCTGCTAAGCGATATCCACGGTGGAGTCTGCGGTCACCATGCCGCACCAAGGACCTTGGTTGGGAACGCGTTCCGACAAGGCTTCTACTGGCCCACCGCAATAGCCGACGCCGAGCAAATTGTACGCACCTGTGAAGGGTGTCAGTACTACGCTCAGTAGATTTACCTTCTGGCCTAGGTGCTCCAGATGATCCCCATCACGTGGCCCTTTGCGGTCTGGGGGCTCGACCTGGTTGGGCCACTCAAAAAAGCGCCCGGGGGATTTACCCACCTGCTTGTCACCATAGACAAGTTTACAAAATGGATCAAAGCACGACTGATCTCCATGATCAAATCTTAACAGGCTGTGTTGTTCTTCCTTGACATCATCCACTGCTTCGGAGTACCAAACTCCATCATCACAGACAATGGCACGTAGTTCATCGGTAGGAAATTCATTCGATTCTGCAATGAACAACACATCCGGATTGATTGGGCAGCCATCGCGCACCCCCGGACGAACGGGCAGGTCGAACGCGCAAATGGCATGCTCCTACAAGGCCTTAAGCCTAGAATTTTCAACCAGTTGAACAAATTTGGCGCGCGCTGGCTCGCTAAGCTTCCGGCCATGCTCTGGAGCCTAAGGACAACTCCTAGCTGAGCCACTGGCTACACACCCTTCTTCATGGTCTATGGTTCTAAGGCTGTTCTCCCAACAGACCTTGACTATGGAGCACCAAGAATCAGAGCGTACGATGAGCAGGGGGCCGAGGCATCTCACCAAGACACCATGGACCAGCTAGATGAAGCCCGCAACATCGCCCTCCTCTGTTCAGCCAACTACCAGTAGGCGTTGCGATAGTACCATAGCCGACAGGTGTGGGGTCGAGCCTTCAACGTCGGGGACCTTGTCCTCCGCCTTGTGTAGAGCAACAAGGACCGCCACAAACTCTCCCCACCCTAGGAGGGGCCCTACGTCATCGCGGAAGTACTTTGCTCGGGTGCCTACAGGTTGAAAACCATCAACAGCGAGGTCTTCACCAACACTTGGAACATTGAGCAGCTATGTCGTTTTTACCCTTAAATAAACGCATGTTTCTTCTTATCAGTCTTTGTCTTTACAAATCCCCGATCTTTAGTGACATTCAACCCCTGCAAATTGTGAGGGGTCGAACCTCACTTAGGGACTGATATAAGTACAAGTACGTTTATCTTGCAAACACTTCCTGTATTATCTTTGAAAACTTTATCTAAGTTTTCCGATCTTCTCGTAAACAAGTCCTAAGGACTAAGATTTCGGGAAGAAATTCTGAGTACAACTGGTAGGACTGCGGGAGACCCACACCCCAGCGGCTATAACCTCTTTGCTCACCAGCGTGATCAGAATTAATTCACCCGTATTCTTAGTTTTTTACAACTTGGGCCATGGGAAGGCACCAAAACCTCTTCTACAAGAAGAGAATTGAAAAGCTGTTTACCCTAACAAAAGATGAAAATTTGTTCATTTTTTGCACAAATTAACCACTTACAAAATGATTTCATCACGCAAAAGACTAGTGTACTCCTAGAAATCTAAAGGACTGTTCACTCAGGGGCTCCCCCAAACTTATTCAATTACATTCTCTGCTAAGCTTTACTACGAGTACTACTATGGCCGCCACACCGAGCTCTCCATCGGCAACGTCCGGGCATGTACACAGGCCAGTTTGTCTACTGCGGCCACTATGCCGAGCTCTCCATCGGCAACAACCGGGCATGTATATGGGCTAGTTCGTCTACTACGGCCACCGCACCACGCCCTCCATCGGCAACATCCCACCGCGTCGCAGGATCTTTGAAGGCATCATCATCTGCAACGTCGAGCACCGCGCCAGCGAATATGATGCCCCTCCGCCGGGACGTTATCCCACTATGTCGCAGGACCTTCGAAGGCACCGTCATCTACAATGTCGAGCACCGCGCCAGCAAATATGGTGCCCCTCTGCCGAGACCTTTAGGCACTGCGCCATCATCATTAGCCCCAACCCTAACAACAGCGTTGAGGTAGAAAGCACCTCCCACTGAAGGAAGGCCGCGACCAGCGACAGCGAAATCAACAACGCTCGTCGCTCTCTGGTGCCTCTTCTCCTCTGGCAGCGTCAACCCCTCCTCAGCATAGGCAAACCACGCCATCTCATCTATGTTCGATAACCTCCAGCTCAACATCGTGCTTCGGAATCATGGGTGGACCTGTGAGTTTATCTCTCTCTGGTATTACCCTCTCTTACTTAGGAACCGATACATTCGGTAGAAAGGAAGGAGAAGAGGTGGTGGTTCAAAGGCTAGCGAGGAGGTGCAGTGAGAACTCTCCCCCCTCCCTATTTAAAGAGGGGGCTTGACAGCTAAGGAAAGGTGAAAGGTTCGGATGAAAAAAATCTCTACCTTCCCCTATTCAATACAAATGCGAAATCAATGCCGATAGGAATCTGAGGTGACGCGCCAGAAACGATGGGACGTGCTCTGAGTCGATGGGACACTGCCTGGTAAGCCAGAACATCACCCGGGCATGGCCCACCACTAACATGACCCAGACGCAAGAACCGGGGCACACTCACCTACAGGCGACTCTCCGCTTCCCTAGGCTAGATCAAGGATGGCCAATAATGGAACCTCCTTCGAGGGGGAGCCCAACGGGCCCTTGGGTCGATTGGTCGGCCCAGGCAAAACAATGAACGAACAACCGACAATAAGATAAGCATCCCTGTTTATTTACTTTGAGTGTTGATTTCTTTACCGAGCTTCCGACCCCAGCAACGGCAGGGACACGGACATTGCTTGGGGACTGCCGAGGGCACATGTTTGTTTAAACACCCTCTTAGCCCAATCCCTCCTTACGTTTGGGAAACCAAAAGCACGGCGTGTGGGAATACAATGATGAGTACAACTGGACGAACCTCCGGACCCTACGCTCCCTCGGCTACAGAGTCTTTTTGGTTCACCAGCATAATCGTGTTTACAGTACCTCACACTGCTAGCCTTAGCTCCCACCTTCCCAAAAGGACTTTGGAGGGGTCTACCTACAGAGTCCCCCTTCAGGGGGGAAGCTGGCAGATCGCTTAACAATCAATCACAAAAACAAAAATAGCAATACTTATGCAGTTCACGACCGGCCTCGTCGGAAACACCAGACCTGAAACCTGGCTCGAACACGTCTGGTAGGAGCTTTCCATCATTCGTGCTACCAAGGTAACGTTACCGACCCCGCCTTTATTTCAACTAAATTTTACATTCAAACATTGCATATATAAAATATTGCATCCCAATGCTTCGTGTCGCGTCACGAAATGACAGTCACCTCATTCGATATGGGTGGCAGTAGGTTGAGGTTCGAAGGTTGGCCCGTGAAGGGCTCGAGGCTGCCTCGCGTCGAACAGAGCTAGGGAGAAATAACTGAGACGAGCCCCAGTGGCCCTGCCCGACCCTGCTCAAAAGCGGACAGGGACATCTCAACCTTTTCATGTTCGATTCTAACCCTAAGCCGAACCCACAGAATCTCCATCGCGGAGAGGCCATCGGGCCACTTGAGCCTATCAAACAGCTCGGGCATCTACCGAGAGGCGGGTTAAGAAGTTGTGGAATGCCACCAGAGGGCTCTTTCGACCCCATCAGCAAATGATGGACACGGATTCCACATGAACGTACCCGTTAGCGAGCTCATTGAGCACAACACTCAAGCAACCGAGGCAAGTGTTGTTTACTCAGCCCCTCCGATTACGAAAGTCAAGGACGGGGTAACACGCGAATTATGGCCGACCCCTATTAGACCCTAATAAGGCCCAGGGGCTCGAGCCGCTCAATACAGGGACATAGGTTCGAAGGACCTCCCTTGCCGAGCCCATAGAGTCCCCATTTAGGGAATTCTGTTGGAAGGCAGGGCGGTGAATAGTGTAACACCATCCAAGGACTTCGCCGACCCTCCATCTAAATGTTTTGGTCTCCAGTAACACCTGACCCCAGCAAATGCAGGGGGTCGGACCTTACTCGGGGGCTGGTTATGGTATGGCTACCTCCCTTCCTTTTTTTGAAACAATCATTACATTAGATTCCCTCCTCGCGTCAAGGCCAGCGGCAAGATTCGGGGGGAACAGATTGGTAAGACCACAAAAAACCAAATGACCAGACGGCCACGATATGTTTTGCTCAAGTAGCACAACCCAAATTTTTTCCCCTAAAGGCACCACTGGCCCTGCGGTCTTAGATGAAGGGAAGGGTCGGATCGAATAAACACTCTTTTTTATTGCAAAAAGGGAAGAAGTTGAAACCAAACAAAACAAAATTACGAAGCAAAATCATGAAACTGCTTCCAGACTCGAAAGTACCAAAACTTGTTCACATATTACATATAAGTGTTGTTCAAATTTATTCGATGAACTACTTCTGCGAAGGGAGAACCATTTCTTTTAGATTATCCGCTAGGTTCTTCGCAAGAGGAGCGACCACCTTCTCAATTGCGTCTAGCTCATCATCCTCATAGGTGGGCGGGAAACCTTCGCTCATCACCTCCAGGTTGATCTCCTTCTCATAATGAGCATGGGAGACGGTGAAGGCCTGGGTGATCCTGGCGTGAAAAACACTCTCCTCAAGCTGGCCCACCCGAGCCGTGATACTAGCGGCACGGGTCGCAAGCAAGCTGGTCCCCTCCTCTTGTGCCACCTGTAGGTTGTCGCAGATCGCCAGAACGGCGAGGGATAGGCGATCATACTCATCACCTTCAGCTTGAAGAAGCCGCCGCGCCTTGGCAAGATCGGTGCGCAAACTAGCAGAAACTTCCTCGGCATCCAACCATTGGGTCACCTCGACTCCAAGATCCGTCTGGCGTGCCTTGGCCTCCCAACACACTTTGTCGCGCTCTTGGGACGTCCGCTCGATCACTATGGCATCCTGGTTCACCTTCTCTTGCAACATCGCGGACCTCCACTTAGCCTTTAGCTTGAGGTCCCGCTCTGTCTGTAGCTCCGCCAGGAGCTCGCTGGCTTTCTCACTAGCCATGGCATTCTTCTACAGCAGCTCATCTTGCTCCTTTCGGAGCCTGGCGATCTCCTCCTCATCTAGCTTTGTCCTCGCCAACAAGTCCTCAAACATCCCATGGGCCTCCTCTGTGTCCTAACGCACCTGGGCCTCCCGCTGCTGGGCGGCAACAAGCTGCGTGCCCACATCTCCTCACAGCCGGGCCTCTTTGGCAAGGTGATCCCATTCCGCCTTCTATTCACAAAGGAACTAGGATTTGCTCCGACTGCGAGCAACAATGACCTAAAAAGAAGACCGATATCAAAAATACGAAAACACAAAGGTATTTGAAGAAGGAGGAAACAAGGAAGAACGAGTAGATACCTAGCTAGTAGGAATGACAATTTCACACAGGGCCCCTCTGACCTGGTTCAGGGCATTCATCATAGTTGAAAGCCCAAAGTCAAGACTCTCCTGCTCCATGCTCTCGGCATGGTCATCGAACGTGAAAAGAGTCGATGTTGGGTCATGAGCGGCCATCCACTAAAGCAATGGCTCACACCGCACGGGGGAGCGGCTGCCTCCTGATAAAGGGGCCAAAGGTGACTCCCTCCTGGTCCTCTGCACCACCGCCACGACACCCGAGGACCCTCCGACCGGGTCCTCCTCCATCTTGGCTGCTTTGAGCGCCACGGACGGATCCACCTGGGCCCTCGGTGGCGTGGACTGCACTACGCCCTCGAGCGCCACCGTGGCTGCGCTCGGCTAATCCTGGCTTGACGTAGTTGCAACCACCTCCACCAGTGATACACGACCCTCGGCCGGAGGTGCCACACCCACTGTGGAAAAACCTACCTGTTCGGCGGCCACCAAGGGCGCGGGTACTGCCACGGCCGCCGTCGAGTCGACCAACGTAGCCGTAGCCTTATCGCCACTCCTGCCCGAAACAGGAGCAGCATCGAGCGACGCCCCCATCCTGCCTGATAGGCATGGCTCTTCTTGGGTGCCGTCCCTAGAGGGTGGCCCATCCGCAAAAGTCTACACAAGAGAAAAAGGCATAAAGTCAAAAAAAAAGAAACAAAATAAAAGAGAGATAGGGGAGTCAGTGGCTTACCCCGACGCCTTCGGCCGGTGGGAGCATTTTGGGGATGAACCCCTAGGTCTCTGCCCCAACTCATTGGGATGGGACCGCTTTGAACCTACCCCCTGCTCCTGGGCAGGGGAGCTCATCTCCGAGGGCACGGCTGCGGAGCCACCCCTCTCAGTCCACACCTCAGGCTGGGTGGCAGACCCACTTACCACCGTCCTCTCATTAGGCATGGCAATAGGACCCCCTCCTCCGTTAGCACCTCGGGGGCCTCCTCGGACCCAGCCACCCATTGATCCTCTACCGGTACCCCGCGCGAAGTGGCGGACTCTTCGGCTCGAGCCTCCGCCAACCTTGAAGACTCGCTCCCCTCTGCACGGAACGAGGGGGGTTCCTGCATAGAAGGAGGGGCATTGGTCAGCATGCCCTCATCCTCTAGGATGCCCCAGTCCACACCGGCAGCAACCTCATCAACATCATCATCATCATCGTCGTCGTCCTCATCAACGTCGTCATCACTGTTTACTTCCTCTCCTCGATCCCGTGCCTCCTGCTTCCGCCGCTCCTCAGCTTTCCTTTGCTCCCTTGTCCTCTTTTCCCACTTAGTCGTGACACGATTCACCACCGCCATGACCTGATCCTTTGGTAGCGGGATCGGGCAGTCCTTGAAGAATAGCCTCCTCGGCTAGTCCTGCCATCCCAAGGTTGGTATTAAAGGATCAGAAATTCAATCGAAAAGGAGGGTACGGGGAAGGAAAGCTTACAAATTCAAGGAACCCGGGTTCTGGTCGCATTGGGGGATGCCCTGGCACCAGATACATAGGTTCGAGGGTGGAGCCGAAGGTGTCCTTCATAGGCTCCATCACCTCCTTGATACGCTGCGCCACTTCAGAAGGAGCAAGCGCCTCATCAGCGAGCACCATTCCTTTGAACGACTCTCCTAGAACCATCCGGTACAGGGGAAGTGCGCGCACCATTAGTGGCGCCACACTCCTCACATGGTAGGCACCAATGATCCTTGACCCCTTCATGCCCCGGGCCTTTAGAGCATGATTGGCGGCGAGAAGGTCGGCAAGGTGTTTCTTCTCCGAATTCGGATAGCCCCACTGCCATGACTCTAGAGCCTCATCGATGAGGCGCCCAGAGTACTTCGGCAATGTGGCACTCAGGTTGTCCCTAATATAAAATCACTACGAGTGCCACCCCTTATTTGAGGATGACAGACGCATCAGCGGGTAGTCCCTTGATCGGGTGTGGCGTAGATGAATGCTGGCACATCCCATCAGCATGCTCACATCCTTCCCCCCAATCTTCCTCTTTGACAAACTGACGGTGAAAAAGTGCCTCCACAAATCAAAGTGGGGATCGATTCCTAGGAAACCCTCACACAGGGCAACAAACGCCACCATGTGTTGGACACCATTGGGGGTAAGGTGCTGCAACTCCACTTGATAATAATCCAACAACCCCCGAAGAAATCTATGTGCGGGTACGGCAAATCCCCGCTCATGAAAGATGGCAAAAGACACGACATACCCTTCGGGCGGCACTGGCTTGCTCTCATTGCTGGGCAACAGCCACTCCCCGATGGTGGACAGCAGGCGGAGGAGGCCACGGTGGACGAGGCCCTCCAAACGACGAGAAGTAATGCCGGATCTGCCCCACAGCTCCATCGAAATGTCAGGGGAAGATGGGTGCAAGCTCAACGAGGGCGGCGGCATGGATGTGAGCTCGATGGTGGTGGAAAACGCGGATGCAAACCTAACGGTGGTGGCAGTCTTGGCGTGGGAAGCTAAGGCGATTGGCGACGAAAGCTGCGGATGCGAAGGCAAGGAAACGAAAATACGGAACCTTGGGGGCGAACCCCGTGGTTTTATAGTGGCGACGGATGCGAGAAGGGCAACCGTCTGCCTCGATCTCCGAGCCAACCACGCGCACCATCGCGTCATGTCGCGGGACATGCGCCCACGATCCCTATCCTCTCCCACCAAAATCGCGTTGGGCGGTTCGCTTTCCTGAAGCAACCAGACTCTTTTCCCACAGAGGGGACGTGGGCTAGAAAAATCTCTTCACTAAACTTGTCTGGGCCCATAACAATTGGAGGTCGGCCCACCTAGGGTCCTAGAGCCAAAGGGACATCCCAACGAGGGATAGGCCCACAAATCACCAGGGCCTTGATCTGCAGTTGGGTCATAGCAGGGTCAACACTAGATAAAATTCCCACGAATAGAATACCACGATTCCCTTAAAAATATCTAGTTGACGAAAAACCAGGCCTTTCAGCATCACTCGTGAAGGGCCTGATACAACCCCCTAGGTGACTCTACTCGAATCCCTTGGAGGCTACACCCATCGGGTGCGCTCGCGCGCACCCTCTGGCAAAATAACTCCGATGGAATAAAAAACACCCCCAGGCGATTCTATCCTAATCACCCGAAGGCTCGGGGGCTACTGTCGGGGACTTAATACTGGGTTACCCCAGAAGGTGGAACCAATAACCATCGAACGTTAAAAACTTCTGGACGGATAAGGGCGTCGCAACATTCCTTGCCCGAATGACAGGAGTTTGGTTTCGCCTTGCCCGACGCCTTTGGGACAGCTCCACCTCACCCAAGGGCTAAGGGCTAGTCTTCGTCTTGCCCGATGCCTTTGGGCTGGCCTCGCCTTACTCGAGAGCAAAGGGCTAGTCTCCGCCTTGCCTGACGCCTTTGGGATAGCTCAGCCTCACCCGAGGGCTAAGGGCTAGTCTCTGTCTCGCCCGATGCCTTTGGGATAGCTCCGCCTAGCCCAAGGGCTAAGGGCTAGTCTTCACCTCGCCCGATGCCTTTTGGGCCAGCCTCGCCTCGCCCGACCACTGAGGGGTGGACTCGGTCTCACCCAAGGGATAAGGACTGGACTCTACCTCGCTCGATGACCGAGGACGAACCTCACCCCTCTCGATGTCTAAAGACTAGTTTCATCTTACCTGACAAGTTCTCCCCCGTTCCCTCATGATGATGGGTACAGAGCAAGACAAGACATTCGGGTCAACCATGGCTTCAAGGATCATACCCTGTGCCCCAGTAGGAAAGGTACTGCCAGGGAACGACGGGACGGGTGATTTAGACCCTTTCGGGCACCGCAGAGCCTGAAAAGTATTGCAGGTGCATGCTCCTCACCCTGTAGAGTTGTAGGCACCGCCTTCAGCTCTAGGACACAGAACCCGATGAAGATATACGACAACCACTATGCTCTAGAAAAGGATTTGCGATCTCCATAAATGACGGACATGCCGTCACCATGTTATGGACCCAAGGGAGCAGCGCCCACTTCTCGACCCCTCGGGTCCACCAAATCAGAAGACCTTGCCCACAATGCTACTCCAGACCTCGACCCCACGTCCCTCCGATAGAGACTCATAGGAACCAAAAGGCATGCGGAGCAAGGCTGGGCGAGGTTCATAAGTCAAAACCACTGTACTACAGTCCATACCCTACGCAGGGCAGTATTCTATAACCATCCTGACATTCTACAAGGGCATCAATAGTATTGTAGGCGCTTATCATCCTTTTGCACCCATCAGAATGAGTAACCAGGCTAGGTAGACGTGAGCCACAAGGCTAGGTAGAGTACGCATCCTAGCCCTCGTGCTTGTAAAGCCATCCCCTTCATCTATAAAAGGGGATGCGTTTCCTCCAATGAAGGGACTGACTTTTGACGGCACAACACACAACACACACAGTCAAGCTGCTACCAAGCTCTTGGCCTCCTTTTGATCCTTCCATCAGAGACTTGGGACCAATCCCTCTCTCGATCGTTTGTACCCCCTACTATGAACCATTTTCGGTGTTAATAACACGAGCAGCAACAAACTAGACATAGGGACATTCAGCCCGAACCAGTATACATCTTGTGTCCTTTAGCGCACCATTCGAGCCTAACGTGCATTACTATAAATCTACTTGCTGGTGCTTGCACGAAACATCGACAATTCTAGATCCATCAACTCAAGGGGCTAATCAAGTCGGTACTAGCCATCAAGAAGTAGTACCAGCTGGTAATGGTGATGTCTAGACACTTCAAGGTTCATCTGAACAAATTCCAGGCACTGCTACGAATTAGGTATAGTACAATCTTGAATCGTCAATACAGCATGTACAACAGCCGACGGGGCAAAGTCAAAACCAGATGATCAATTTTAGCACATTAGGCCACATACCGTCGTTGGCTCAAAAAATAGCACCATCAATTCAAAAGATCTGTGGAGATATAGATCCTTATGTCTATAATCAGAGACTTCAAGCAGCAAGCCAGCAAAGGACCCAATAGATTGAGATTCCACAAGGCTACCACTATGGCATGGATTATAACACCCTCCACATGATGCCAAATCTAGAATATCAAGGCACGCGAGATTTTAATCCATAGATGGGTCAACAAGTACCAAGAAATCCAAATCCGCAAGCTAATGAGTTGCTGTTGAAGGTGACCGAGATAATGAAGAATCAGTTCTATTTGAAGCCGAAGGGGCTGACCTTTTTATACAAACGTTCATATCTAGAATGGCATGATTTGGTTGCTCTTCCTACAAATTATAGGCTCCCAGAGTTCACCAAGTTCATTGGTCAAGACAGTATAGGCACAATAGAACATGTTAGTTGGTATCTTACACAATTGAGTGAAGCATCAGTTGAGGATGCCCATTGGGTTTGGTTTTTCTCCTTATCCCTGTCAGGGCCAGCCTTCACTTGGTCTTGTCACTACTAGTCAACTCTATTGCCAATTAGGCTGGCCTGGAGAAGAAGTTTCATACATATTTTTACACTAGGACTGGAGAAAAGAATATCACCGATCTGATGACCATGAGACAGAAGACTAATGAATCAGACACTGAGTTTCTTTAGAGGTTCCAAGAGACTAGGAATTTGTGCTTCTCATTGAGTTTGGCCGATGATCAGCTAGCTACTTTAGTTGTCTAAGGAATGCTGTCAATGTGGAAGAAAAAGCTGCTAAGACAAGAATTTGACAACTTGGGTCAATTGGCTCAACGAGTAGCAGCGCTCAATGGCTAATTCTAGAGTATGCGTAGAGACACCTGATTCCAGAAGAGTACCACCATAGCCGAAGCTTATGATCCATACTCAGCAGATGATGGCTATGAAGATAAAGAAGATGAGGTTGTTGTAGCTGATTGGAATTGGGGCAAGAAGACAATAATGGTGTCAAATCCTTAGGGAAGAAAAGTCGAGGAGAGTTATGACTTTGATGTCACAAAATCAGACAAGCTCTTTGACTTTTTACTTGAGAAGGGCTAGATCAAATTGTTGGACCATCATGTTATGTTGCCCCCTAAACAGTTGAAGAATAAGAAGTTCTGTAAGTTCCATAATGCTACTTCTCATTCCACTAATGAGTGTAGGATTTTTTGACAGCATATACAGTGGGCTATTCAGCAAGGGAGACTCAAGTTCGATACGCCTCGAAAGATGAAAGTTGATGATAATCCTTTCCCAGGAGATCAAAATATGGTTGATGTTGGGATATTCAGAGGAAAAACTAATGTCCTAACATTGGCCAAATCAAGAAAAGATGGAACAGTCGATCCTAAGGTGCAAATATCGGCTGATGAATATAGAGAGGTTAAAAAATGTCATGATCAGTAGAAGAGCCGATATGAGCAGGGGGGAACATTAAAGGATGGAGCGATGAGGCCGCGAGTCACATCTCGGATCCTATTGAATAAGTGGTAGCGACAGAAGGAAAAAGATCATCAACAATGGTTAGAGGATCAAGAATACCAGCGTCAACTAGAAGAAGAAAGGTATGAAAGGAAGCAAGCTGAATCGCACTGGAATTGTCCTTTCTTTAGATACTGCTAGAACAAAGGTTTGAAATTGTCTACCAGACATGACTGTCCGGAATGCAGTAATCAATATTGGGAGTTTAGGCAATCTCAAATCAACCATCGGTCTATCCATGCCAAGAATGCATATCATCATAATAACATGGATCGACGCTTAAGAAATAAAAGTATTCATGATTGGTTGGGAAAGAGAGTTGTTGACCAAGACTGGGTTGATCATGAAGAAGGAAACAACCAGAGGGAACATGTTTGGCAGGAAGGCCAATGGTGCCCTGGAGGTTTAACAAGAAGCCAGAAAAGAAGAGTGCAACGCCTAAGGAAAAAGGAGTTAGAACAGACTTAGGCATCCAGTAAAACTCAAGTATGGCATGCCAAGCAAATAGCCGATAGAAAGCAATCATCGGCTAATATTCGAATGATTTTTCTATTACCATCAGAGTTCAGAGTCAATGGTGAAAGCCCACAGCCGATCCAAGCAGTCAGCTTTGAAAGTTTGTTTTAATGGATAATCCATAGATGGTATAGATGGTAAACAAGGACATGGCTTCACGTTGGCTGATGAATTGGAAGAAGTGGATATTGGCTCTAGAGACAGACCTAGGCCAACATATGTAAGTGCTAAATTGGATCCGGAGTATAAGCAGGAAATAGTTAATTTATTGAAAGAGTTTAAAGAATGCTTTGCTTGGGAATACTACGAAATGCCTAGTTTAGACCGGTCAATTTTTGAGCATCGGTTGCCAATCAAACCTAGATATCGGCCATTCAAGCAAGCTCCAAGGAGATTCAATCCAAACGTGCTTAATGATATTAAAAAAGAGACTAAAAGGCTACTAGAGGCGAAGTTTATCCGACCATGCCAATATGCAGAGTGGATATCTAATGTTGTCCCTGTATACGAGAAGAATGGAAAATTAAGAGTTTACATTGATTTCAGGGATCTGAACAAAGCCACACCTATGGATGGTTATCCAATGTCGATAGCCAATATGTTAGTAGATGCAGCAGCCGGGCATAAGGTTATTAGCTTCATAGACGGCAATGTAGGGTACAACCAAATTTTCATGGCTGAAGAGGACATAGCGAAGACCGCTTTTAGGTGCCCTAGCACAATCGGCTTGTTCAAATGGGTTGTGATGACCTTCAGTCTGAAGAATGCTAGTGCTACTTATCAAAGGGCAATGAATTATATTTTTCATAAGTTGATCGGTAGGATTGTTGAAATCTACATTGATGATGTGATGATAAAATCAAAAGGATACAAAGAGCATCTAGCTGATTTGCGGGAGACTCTGGAATGCATGAGAACACATGGTCTAAAGATGAATCCTAATAAGTGTGCCTTTGGGGTATCAGCAGGGCAATTCTTGGGTTTTATGGTCCATGAGAGAGGGATTGAGGTCGGTCAGAAGAGCATGAAAGCAATTGACAATGCAGTGCCCCCGACTACTAAGACAGAGTTGCAATCTTTGCTTGGCAAGATTAATTTCATAAGAAGGTTTATTTCAAATTTGTCGGAGAGGGTTCTTCTGTTTTCTCCCTTGTTGAAATTAAAGAACGATCAAGAATTCAGATGGGGTGACATACAACAGAAGGCGTTTGAAGAGGTAAAAGAGTATATGAAGCGTCCACCCATGCTAGTTCCTCCGCAGCAAGGTAAGCCTTACAAGTTGTATATATCGATCGATGACAAAACAATTGGATCAGCCCTAATGCAAGAGTTTGAAGGAAAAGAGCGAGTGGTTTTCTATCTAAGCAGGAGACTTCTAGATCCAAAACAAGATATTCTCCCACCGAAAAGTTATGTTTGTGCTTATATTTCTCTTGCACCAAGTTGAGGCATTACTTATTGTCAGCTGAATGTACGGTTGTTTCCAAGGCTAACATAATCAAGCACATGTTATCGATGCCAATACTAAATGGGAGAGTGGGAAAATGGATTCTCGTGTTATCAGAGTTTGACTTGAGATACGAATCGTCTAAAGCGGTCAAAGGGCAGGTAATAGCCAATTTTGTCACCTAGCATCGTAAACCAAGCATGAATTATGTAGAGCCGGTACCTTGGACATTATTCTTTGATGGATCATCTTGCAAGCAAGGTGGTGGCATTGGTATTGTTATTATTTCACCTCAGGGGGCAAATTTTGAGTTTGCCTTTCCAACCGAGCCAATGGTTACCAACAATCAAGCAGAATATGAGGCTATTTTGAGAGGGATTCAACTTCTTCATGAGGTAAAGGCCGAAGCAATTGAAATATTTGGAGACTCACTGTTAATTATTAATCAGTTGATCGGCCTATATGAGTGCAAAGAAGACACTTTGAGAAGATATTATGACAAGTGTCAGAGGTTGCTCAAAGAGTTTTCTCATGTCTCATTTCAGCACATTCTGAGGGCACAAAATCAAGAAGCTAACCGTTTAGCTCAAAGTGCATCAGTTTATCAAGTAATTCAAGAAATCTTGAGCAATGAAACCTTGGATAATGACTGGAGAGTTGAGATAGTCGACTACCTTAGAGATCCATCACGAAAAGTTACCAGAAAGCTAAGGTATAAATCGACTAAATATGTTTTGCTAGACGATCAGCTGTATTACAAAATGATCGATGGGGCCTTACTCAAATGCCTAAATCAAGAAGAGGCTAAGGTGTTGATGGGCGAAGTGCATGAAGGGATATGTGGAGCTCATCAATCGGCTTATAAGATGAAATGGATTATTCACAGAACTAGGTATTTTTGGCCAACAATATTAGAAGATTGTTTTGAATATTACAAGGGGTGCCAAGACTGTCAATGTTTTGGTAATGTCCAGAAGTCAGCTGCATCGGCTATGAACCCAATAATCAAGTCATTGCCGTTTTAGGGTTGGGGAATTGATTTAATTGGCCAGATCTTTCCACCCTCGAGCAAAGGATATAAGTTCATATTGGTAACAACAGACTACTTCACCAAGTGGGTTGAAGCAGTCCCATTGAAAACGGTAACTTCAAAAAACATGGTTGATTTTGTCATGGAGCATATTGTGTATCGTTTTGGGATCCCTCAAACCATCACTACCGATCAAGGGACCATGTTCACATCAGAGGAATTTAGGGATTTCGCTGCCAGTATAGGGATCAAACTACTAAATTCATCTCCTTACTATGCTCAGGCTAATGGTCAGGCAGAGGCATCCAATCAGATTATGATTAAGCTGATCAAGAAGAAAATTCAGGAACAGCCCAGGAAGTGGCATTCGACGCTTAATGAGGCACTATGGGCATACATGATGGTCTATCATGGATCAATTAAAACATCACCTTATGGGCTTGTGTATGGCCATAACGCAGTCCTTCCTTGGGAAGTTCAGACCGGATCGTGGCGTGTTATGTTACAAAATGATTTGATAGCTGAAGTCTATAGAAATCTTATGATGGACGACTTAGAAGACTTAAGTTGCCTTTGGCTATGCGCTCTTGAAAATATTGAAGCTAATAAACTAAGGGTCACAAAATATTACAATAAAAGACTCAAGAATAAATAATTTTTTGAAGGAGATTTGGTGTGGAAAGTGAAATTGTCGATTGGGTCAAAGGACAGTAAGTTCGGCAAATGGTCACCCAATTGGGAAGGGTCTTATCAAATCAAACGTTGTGTGCCCAGCAATGCTTATATTTTGGAGACACTAGTAGGAGAAGAAGAGTTCGGCCGAGCAATCAATAGGAAATATCTAAAGAAATATTATCCCAGCGTTTGGATTAACACTTAAGTAGCTGATTTGTTCGGTCAACAACTCTAATAGCCGATATCAGAAAGATATCACCTCTAGTACAAAAAAATGAACCCAAAGGAAAAGAAGCCGGTACGGTATGTATCGCCTATAGGGGGAAAGCAAATATGGATGAAGTGATATGTATAATATGAAATAAGAAGGAATTGTTTGCTAAAAATCACCTATTACAAGCTATGGCCCGGAAAACAATTTGCTCACTACGTCATCAGCCAAAGTATTGAAAGCTACAGAGTTGGTGGCACTCAAGAATTCCTCAATCAAACGCTCATGATCCTCAGGAGGCACTACATCCGGAAAACCATGAGGAAGGAGCCGAAGATTGTGACCAAAGTGGGCTTGTGCAGTAGCCAACGCTGTGGCAGCACCATGATGAACGCCATGGAAAGCAACCTCTCTGACGCGGTTTGGGATGTCATGTAAGCGGATTACCAGAACGATGCCCCTGGCATTGACAAATCCCACCACGTGGTCTGTGGCTGATCGAAGGCTTTTCAACTGGTCAGTTAGATCTAAAAAAAATCAAAGGAAGGATTGATCAGAAGGTCTTGGAGGCAAAGTTAAGGAAAAGCGAAAGAAATTGTGGTAGCCATCTTACCTACGATTCTGACTTCAGCCCTATCCAACTGTTCCCTCAGATCGGCCTCAGAGGATGATTGGATTTGAATCATGGCCAGAGCCGACTCTGCGAGGGAAAGACAGTTGGTTAAACTTTGATCAGTTCGATCAATGGAAGCGATTATATCGTCATTATCGATCAGCCTCCTTGGACAACTAGGAAGCTGGCGACGAGTCAGTGTTGAAGACGATATTAAAGGTTGAACCAAGTCGACCCTATGCTCTGAGGCGGTGGAGACATCCTGAGTAGCGCCTTCTCAACGATGAAGATGCTGGCGCGATGATGCGGACCCGTTAAGAACTTCCTCAGCAAGCCTCTTGCTATTCTCCATGATCTAAAACCTACAGAAAAGTAGGGACTATGCTAAAGACGCAGGAGGTTTGAGATGAGGCCGCGAGTCACATCTCGGATCCTATTGAATAAGTGGTAGCGACAGAAGGAAAAAGATCATCAACAATGGTTAGAGGATCAAGAATACCAGCGTCAACTAGAAGAAGAAAGGTATGAAAGGAAGCAAGCTGAATCGCACTGGAATTGTCCTTTCTTTAGATACTGCTAGAACAAAGGTTTGAAATTGTCTACCAGACATGACTGTCCGGAATGCAGTAATCAATATTGGGAGTTTAGGCAATCTCAAATCAACCATCGGTCTATCCATGCCAAGAATGCATATCATCATAATAACATGGATCGACGCTTAAGAAATAAAAGTATTCATGATTGGTTGGGAAAGAGAGTTGTTGACCAAGACTGGGTTGATCATGAAGAAGGAAACAACCAGAGGGAACATGTTTGGCAGGAAGGCCAATGGTGCCCTGGAGGTTTAACAAGAAGCCAGAAAAGAAGAGTGCAACGCCTAAGGAAAAAGGAGTTAGAACAGACTTAGGCATCCAGTAAAACTCAAGTATGGCATGCCAAGCAAATAGCCGATAGAAAGCAATCATCGGCTAATATTCGAATGATTTTTCTATTACCATCAGAGTTCAGAGTCAATGGTGAAAGCCCACAGCCGATCCAAGCAGTCAGCTTTGAAAGTTTGTTTTAATGGATAATCCATAGATGGTATAGATGGTAAACTAGGACATGGCTTCACGTTGGCTGATGAATTGGAAGAAGTGGATATTGGCTCTAGAGACAGACCTAGGCCAACATATGTAAGTGCTAAATTGGATCCGGAGTATAAGCAGGAAATAGTTAATTTATTGAAAGAGTTTAAAGAATGCTTTGCTTGGGAATACTACGAAATGCCTAGTTTAGACCGGTCAATTTTTGAGCATCGGTTGCCAATCAAACCTAGATATCGGCCATTCAAGCAAGCTCCAAGGAGATTCAATCCGAACGTGCTTAATGATATTAAAAAAGAGACTAAAAGGCTACTAGAGGCGAAGTTTATCCGACCATGCCAATATGCAGAGTGGATATCTAATGTTGTCCCTGTATACGAGAAGAATGGAAAATTAAGAGTTTACATTGATTTCAGGGATCTGAACAAAGCCACACCTATGGATGGTTATCCAATGTCGATAGCCAATATGTTAGTAGATGCAGCAGCCGGGCATAAGGTTATTAGCTTCATAGACGGCAATGTAGGGTACAACCAAATTTTCATGGCTGAAGAGGACATAGCGAAGACCGCTTTTAGGTGCCCTGGCACAATCGGCTTGTTCAAATGGGTTGTGATGACCTTCGGTCTGAAGAATGCTAGTGCTACTTATCAAAGGGCAATGAATTATATTTTTCATAAGTTGATCGGTAGGATTGTTGAAATCTACATTGATGATGTGATGATAAAATCAAAAGGATACAAAGAGCATCTAGCTGATTTGCGGGAGACTCTGGAATGCACGAGAACACATGGTCTAAAGATGAATCCTAATAAGTGTGCCTTTGGGGTATCAGCAGGGCAATTCTTGGGTTTTATGGTCCATGAGAGAGGGATTGAGGTCGGTCAGAAGAGCATGAAAGCAATTGACAATGCAGTGCCCCCGACTACTAAGACAGAGTTGCAATCTTTGCTTGGCAAGATTAATTTCATAAGAAGGTTTATTTCAAATTTGTCGGAGAGGGTTCTTCTGTTTTCTCCCTTGTTGAAATTAAAGAACGATCAAGAATTTAGATGGGGTGACATACAACAGAAGGCGTTTGAAGAGGTAAAAGAGTATATGAAGCGTCCACCCATGCTAGTTCCTCCGCAGCAAGGTAAGCCTTACAAGTTGTATATATCGATCGATGACAAAACAATTGGATCAGCCCTAATGCAAGAGTTTGAAGGAAAAGAGCGAGTGGTTTTCTATCTAAGCAGGAGACTTCTAGATCCAAAACAAGATATTCTCCCACCGAAAAGTTATGTTTGTGCTTATATTTCTCTTGCACCAAGTTGAGGCATTACTTATTGTCAGCTGAATGTACGGTTGTTTCCAAGGCTAACATAATCAAGCACATGTTATCGATGCCAATACTAAATGGGAGAGTGGGAAAATGGATTCTCGTGTTATCAGAGTTTGACTTGAGATACGAATCGTCTAAAGCGGTCAAAGGGCAGGTAATAGCCAATTTTGTCACCTAGCATCGTAAACCAAGCATGAATTATGTAGAGCCAGTACCTTGGACATTATTCTTTGATGGATCATCTTGCAAGCAAGGTGGTGGCATTGGTATTGTTATTATTTCACCTCAGGGGGCAAATTTTGAGTTTGCCTTTCCAACCGAGCCAATGGTTACCAACAATCAAGCAGAATATGAGGCTGTTTTGAGAGGGATTCAACTTCTTCATGAGGTAAAGGCCGAAGCAATTGAAATATTTGGAGACTCACTGTTAATTATTAATCAGTTGATCGGCCTATATGAGTGCAAAGAAGACACTTTGAGAAGATATTATGACAAGTGTCAGAGGTTGCTCAAAGAGTTTTCTCATGTCTCATTTCAGCACATTCTGAGGGCACAAAATCAAGAAGCTAACCGTTTAGCTCAAAGTGCATCAGTTTATCAAGTAATTCAAGAAATCTTGAGCAATGAAACCTTGGATAATGACTGGAGAGTTGAGATAGTCGACTACCTTAGAGATCCATCACGAAAAGTTACCAGAAAGCTAAGGTATAAATCGACTAAATATGTTTTGCTAGACGATCAGCTGTATTACAAAATGATCGATGGGGCCTTACTCAAATGCCTAAATCAAGAAGAGGCTAAGGTGTTGATGGGCGAAGTGCATGAAGGGATATGTGGAGCTCATCAATCGGCTTATAAGATGAAATGGATTATTCACAGAACTAGGTATTTTTGGCCAACAATATTAGAAGATTGTTTTGAATATTACAAGGGGTGCCAAGACTGTCAATGTTTTGGTAATGTCCAGAAGTCAGCTGCATCGGCTATGAACCCAATAATCAAGTCATTGCCGTTTTAGGGTTGGGGAATTGATTTAATTGGCCAGATCTTTCCACCCTCGAGCAAAGGATATAAGTTCATATTGGTAACAACAGACTACTTCACCAAGTGGGTTGAAGCAGTCCCATTGAAAATGGTAACTTCAAAAAACATGGTTGATTTTGTCATGGAGCATATTGTGTATCGTTTTGGGATCCCTCAAACCATCACTACCGATCAAGGGACCATGTTCACATCAGAGGAATTTAGGGATTTCGCTGCCAGTATAGGGATCAAACTACTAAATTCATCTCCTTACTATGCTCAGGCTAATGGTCAGGCAGAGGCATCCAATCAGATTATGATTAAGCTGATCAAGAAGAAAATTCAGGAACAGCCCAGGAAGTGGCATTCGACGCTTAATGAGGCACTATGGGCATACATGATGGTCTATCATGGATCAATTAAAACATCACCTTATGGGCTTGTGTATGGCCATAACGCAGTCCTTCCTTGGGAAGTTCAGACCGGATCGTGGCGTGTTATGTTACAAAATGATTTGATAGCTGAAGTCTATAGAAATCTTATGATGGACGACTTAGAAGACTTAAGTTGCCTTTGGCTATGCGCTCTTGAAAATATTGAAGCTAATAAACTGAGGGTCACAAAATATTACAATAAAAGACTCAAGAATAAATAATTTTTTGAAGGAGATTTGGTGTGGAAAGTGAAATTGTCGATTGGGTCAAAGGACAGTAAGTTCGGCAAATGGTCACCCAATTGGGAAGGGTCTTATCAAATCAAACGTTGTGTGCCCAGCAATGCTTATATTTTGGAGACACTAGTAGGAGAAGAAGAGTTCGGCCGAGCAATCAATAGGAAATATCTAAAGAAATATTATCCCAGCGTTTGGATTAACACTTAAGTAGCTGATTTGTTCGGTCAACAACTCTAATAGCCGATATCAGAAAGATATCACCTCTAGTACAAAAAAATGAACCCAAAGGAAAAGAAGCCGGTACGGTATGTATCGCCTATAGGGGGAAAGCAAATATGGATGAAGTGATATGTATAATATGAAATAAGAAGGAATTGTTTGCTAAAAATCACCTATTACAAGCTATGGCCCGGAAAACAATTTGCTCACTACGTCATCAGCCAAAGTATTGAAAGCTACAGAGTTGGTGGCACTCAAGAATTCCTCAATCAAACGCTCATGATCCTCAGGAGGCACTACATCCGGAAAACCATGAGGAAGGAGCCGAAGATTGTGACCAAAGTGGGCTTGTGCAGTAGCCAACGCTGTGGCAGCACCATGATGAACGCCATGGAAAGCAACCTCTCTGACGCGGTTTGGGATGTCATGTAAGCGGATTACCAGAACGATGCCCCTGGCATTGACAAATCCCACCACGTGGTCTGTGGCTGATCGAAGGCTTTTCAACTGGTCAGTTAGATCTAAAAAAAATCAAAGGAAGGATTGATCAGAAGGTCTTGGAGGCAAAGTTAAGGAAAAGCGAAAGAAATTGTGGTAGCCATCTTACCTACGATTCTGACTTCAGCCCTATCCAACTGTTCCCTCAGATCGGCCTCAGAGGATGATTGGATTTGAATCATGGCCAGAGCCGACTCTGCGAGGGAAAGACAGTTGGTTAAACTTTGATCAGTTC
This sequence comes from Miscanthus floridulus, assembly GCF_019320115.1. Lineage (NCBI taxonomy): Eukaryota > Viridiplantae > Streptophyta > Magnoliopsida > Poales > Poaceae > Miscanthus > Miscanthus floridulus. Next base: position 66,551,918 of record NC_089587.1, on the reverse strand, counting down.
GATCAATGGAAGCGATTATATCGTCATTATCGATCTGCCTCCTTGGACAACTAGGAAGCTGGCGACGAGTCAGTGTTGAAGACGATATTAAAGGTTGAACCAAGTCAACCCTATGCTCTGAGGCGGTGGAGACATCCTGAGTAGCGCCTTCTCAACGATGAAGATGCTGGCGCGATGATGCGGACCCGTTAAGAACTTCCTCAGCAAGCCTCTTGCTATTCTCCATGATCTAAAACCTACAGAAAAGTAGGGACTATGCTAAAGACGCAGGAGGTTTGAGATGAGGCCGCGAGTCACATCTCGGATCCTATTGAATAAGTGGTAGCGACAGAAGGAAAAAGATCATCAACAATGGTTAGAGGATCAAGAATACCAGCGTCAACTAGAAGAAGAAAGGTATGAAAGGAAGCAAGCTGAATCGCACTGGAATTGTCCTTTCTTTAGATACTGCTAGAACAAAGGTTTGAAATTGTCTACCAGACATGACTGTCCGGAATGCAGTAATCAATATTGGGAGTTTAGGCAATCTCAAATCAACCATCGGTCTATCCATGCCAAGAATGCATATCATCATAATAACATGGATCGACGCTTAAGAAATAAAAGTATTCATGATTGGTTGGGAAAGAGAGTTGTTGACCAAGACTGGGTTGATCATGAAGAAGGAAACAACCAGAGGGAACATGTTTGGCAGGAAGGCCAATGGTGCCCTGGAGGTTTAACAAGAAGCCAGAAAAGAAGAGTGCAACGCCTAAGGAAAAAGGAGTTAGAACAGACTTAGGCATCCAGTAAAACTCAAGTATGGCATGCCAAGCAAATAGCCGATAGAAAGCAATCATCGGCTAATATTCGAATGATTTTTCTATTACCATCAGAGTTCAGAGTCAATGGTGAAAGCCCACAGCCGATCCAAGCAGTCAGCTTTGAAAGTTTGTTTTAATGGATAATCCATAGATGGTATAGATGGTAAACTAGGACATGGCTTCACGTTGGCTGATGAATTGGAAGAAGTGGATATTGGCTCTAGAGACAGACCTAGGCCAACATATGTAAGTGCTAAATTGGATCCGGAGTATAAGCAGGAAATAGTTAATTTATTGAAAGAGTTTAAAGAATGCTTTGCTTGGGAATACTACGAAATGCCTAGTTTAGACCGGTCAATTTTTGAGCATCGGTTGCCAATCAAACCTAGATATCGGCCATTCAAGCAAGCTCCAAGGAGATTCAATCCGAACGTGCTTAATGATATTAAAAAAGAGACTAAAAGGCTACTAGAGGCGAAGTTTATCCGACCATGCCAATATGCAGAGTGGATATCTAATGTTGTCCCTGTATACGAGAAGAATGGAAAATTAAGAGTTTACATTGATTTCAGGGATCTGAACAAAGCCACACCTATGGATGGTTATCCAATGTCGATAGCCAATATGTTAGTAGATGCAGCAGCCGGGCATAAGGTTATTAGCTTCATAGACGGCAATGTAGGGTACAACCAAATTTTCATGGCTGAAGAGGACATAGCGAAGACCGCTTTTAGGTGCCCTGGCACAATCGGCTTGTTCAAATGGGTTGTGATGACCTTCGGTCTGAAGAATGCTAGTGCTACTTATCAAAGGGCAATGAATTATATTTTTCATAAGTTGATCGGTAGGATTGTTGAAATCTACATTGATGATGTGATGATAAAATCAAAAGGATACAAAGAGCATCTAGCTGATTTGCGGGAGACTCTGGAATGCACGAGAACACATGGTCTAAAGATGAATCCTAATAAGTGTGCCTTTGGGGTATCAGCAGGGCAATTCTTGGGTTTTATGGTCCATGAGAGAGGGATTGAGGTCGGTCAGAAGAGCATGAAAGCAATTGACAATGCAGTGCCCCCGACTACTAAGACAGAGTTGCAATCTTTGCTTGGCAAGATTAATTTCATAAGAAGGTTTATTTCAAATTTGTCGGAGAGGGTTCTTCTGTTTTCTCCCTTGTTGAAATTAAAGAACGATCAAGAATTCAGATGGGGTGACATACAACAGAAGGCGTTTGAAGAGGTAAAAGAGTATATGAAGCGTCCACCCATGCTAGTTCCTCCGCAGCAAGGTAAGCCTTACAAGTTGTATATATCGATCGATGACAAAACAATTGGATCAGCCCTAATGCAAGAGTTTGAAGGAAAAGAGCGAGTGGTTTTCTATCTAAGCAGGAGACTTCTAGATCCAAAACAAGATATTCTCCCACCGAAAAGTTATGTTTGTGCTTATATTTCTCTTGCACCAAGTTGAGGCATTACTTATTGTCAGCTGAATGTACGGTTGTTTCCAAGGCTAACATAATCAAGCACATGTTATCGATGCCAATACTAAATGGGAGAGTGGGAAAATGGATTCTCGTGTTATCAGAGTTTGACTTGAGATACGAATCGTCTAAAGCGGTCAAAGGGCAGGTAATAGCCAATTTTGTCACCTAGCATCGTAAACCAAGCATGAATTATGTAGAGCCGGTACCTTGGACATTATTCTTTGATGGATCATCTTGCAAGCAAGGTGGTGGCATTGGTATTGTTATTATTTCACCTCAGGGGGCAAATTTTGAGTTTGCCTTTCCAACCGAGCCAATGGTTACCAACAATCAAGCAGAATATGAGGCTATTTTGAGAGGGATTCAACTTCTTCATGAGGTAAAGGCCGAAGCAATTGAAATATTTGGAGACTCACTGTTAATTATTAATCAGTTGATCGGCCTATATGAGTGCAAAGAAGACACTTTGAGAAGATATTATGACAAGTGTCAGAGGTTGCTCAAAGAGTTTTCTCATGTCTCATTTCAGCACATTCTGAGGGCACAAAATCAAGAAGCTAACCGTTTAGCTCAAAGTGCATCAGTTTATCAAGTAATTCAAGAAATCTTGAGCAATGAAACCTTGGATAATGACTGGAGAGTTGAGATAGTCGACTACCTTAGAGATCCATCACGAAAAGTTACCAGAAAGCTAAGGTATAAATCGACTAAATATGTTTTGCTAGACGATCAGCTGTATTACAAAATGATCGATGGGGCCTTACTCAAATGCCTAAATCAAGAAGAGGCTAAGGTGTTGATGGGCGAAGTGCATGAAGGGATATGTGGAGCTCATCAATCGGCTTATAAGATGAAATGGATTATTCACAGAACTAGGTATTTTTGGCCAACAATATTAGAAGATTGTTTTGAATATTACAAGGGGTGCCAAGACTGTCAATGTTTTGGTAATGTCCAGAAGTCAGCTGCATCGGCTATGAACCCAATAATCAAGTCATTGCCGTTTTAGGGTTGGGGAATTGATTTAATTGGCCAGATCTTTCCACCCTCGAGCAAAGGATATAAGTTCATATTGGTAACAACAGACTACTTCACCAAGTGGGTTGAAGCAGTCCCATTGAAAACGGTAACTTCAAAAAACATGGTTGATTTTGTCATGGAGCATATTGTGTATCGTTTTGGGATCCCTCAAACCATCACTACCGATCAAGGGACCATGTTCACATCAGAGGAATTTAGGGATTTCGCTGCCAGTATAGGGATCAAACTACTAAATTCATCTCCTTACTATGCTCAGGCTAATGGTCAGGCAGAGGCATCCAATCAGATTATGATTAAGCTGATCAAGAAGAAAATTCAGGAACAGCCCAGGAAGTGGCATTCGACGCTTAATGAGGCACTATGGGCATACATGATGGTCTATCATGGATCAATTAAAACATCACCTTATGGGCTTGTGTATGGCCATAACGCAGTCCTTCCTTGGGAAGTTCAGACCGGATCGTGGCGTGTTATGTTACAAAATGATTTGATAGCTGAAGTCTATAGAAATCTTATGATGGACGACTTAGAAGACTTAAGTTGCCTTTGGCTATGCGCTCTTGAAAATATTGAAGCTAATAAACTGAGGGTCACAAAATATTACAATAAAAGACTCAAGAATAAATAATTTTTTGAAGGAGATTTGGTGTGGAAAGTGAAATTGTCGATTGGGTCAAAGGACAGTAAGTTCGGCAAATGGTCACCCAATTGGGAAGGGTCTTATCAAATCAAACGTTGTGTGCCCAGCAATGCTTATATTTTGGAGACACTAGTAGGAGAAGAAGAGTTCGGCCGAGCAATCAATAGGAAATATCTAAAGAAATATTATCCCAGCGTTTGGATTAACACTTAAGTAGCTGATTTGTTCGGTCAACAACTCTAATAGCCGATATCAGAAAGATATCACCTCTAGTACAAAAAAATGAAACCAAAGGAAAAGAAGCCGGTACGGTATGTATCGCCTATAGGGGGAAAGCAAATATGGATGAAGTGATATGTATAATATGAAATAAGAAGGAATTGTTTGCTAAAAATCACCTATTACAAGCTATGGCCCGGAAAACAATTTGCTCACTACGTCATCAGCCAAAGTATTGAAAGCTACAGAGTTGGTGGCACTCAAGAATTCCTCAATCAAACGCTCATGATCCTCAGGAGGCACTACATCCGGAAAACCATGAGGAAGGAGCCGAAGATTGTGACCAAAGTGGGCTTGTGCAGTAGCCAACGCTGTGGCAGCACCATGATGAACGCCATGGAAAGCAACCTCTCTGACGCGGTTTGGGATGTCATGTAAGCGGATTACCAGAACGATGCCCCTGGCATTGACAAATCCCACCACGTGGTCTGTGGCTGATCGAAGGCTTTTCAACTGGTCAGTTAGATCTAAAAAAAATCAAAGGAAGGATTGATCAGAAGGTCTTGGAGGCAAAGTTAAGGAAAAGCGAAAGAAATTGCGGTAGCCATCTTACCTACGATTCTGACTTCAGCCCTATCCAACTGTTCCCTCAGATCGGCCTCAGAGGATGATTGGATTTGAATCATGGCCAGAGCCGACTCTGCGAGGGAAAGACAGTTGGTTAAACTTTGATCAGTTCGATCAATGGAAGCGATTATATCGTCATTATCGATCTGCCTCCTTGGACAACTAGGAAGCTGGCGACGAGTCAGTGTTGAAGACGATATTAAAGGTTGAACCAAGTCGACCCTATGCTCTGAGGCGGTGGAGACATCCTGAGTAGCGCCTTCTCAACGATGAAGACGCTGGCGCGATGGTGCGGACCCGTTAAGAACTTCCTCAGCAAGCCTCTTGCTATTCTCCATGATCTAAAACCTACAGAAAAGTAGGGACTATGCTAAAGACGCAGGAGGTTTGAGATGAGATGGGTAGTTTTCTGAGCCCCAGCCGTGGCCCGCATATATAGCCCAAGGAGGCGAGGAGGTAGATTTCACCGAGGATATGAAAACTGAAAATAGATACGGAAATGGATCGGCACTCTGGAATTTCAGGGGAGAAATAACGAAGAGATAACAGATTTGGACTTATTGCTTCCCTAGATTATGAAATGTCGTGGGATAGATGCAAAGAATTTACATTTAATTAGAAATCAACCCACCAAGACTTCTTTGGATTGAAGGGAGTCCGGGCCCCCACAAGGCCGAAGGTCATCATAAACCAGGTTACATCGGCCGGATAATGGAATTCTACCACGAGAAGGGGAAAGGCCGCCCGCTTGGCAGATCGAAAACTACGGGAAAGAAGCTTGTGGCTCTCCTAGCAGGTGTTTGATGAAGCAAACAAGGGAAAAGTATCCACACATTTTAGCTCTTGCAAACACTAGAAGAGCTTTGCGAGCATGGAGACAAGACTCAGGTGGTATCACAAGACTTCTTCTAGCCACAATAGCTGATCCTCTTGCTCGATAAGGCGCTAGAATGAGCGACACAATCGCCCTATACACAAGAATTCTTCAAGCCACTCAAAACCTTCATAGCGAAAGATGGACCATGGAGGGTCCGACAAAGTCAGAGCTTGAGAGAGCAGGTAGAAGAGAAACATAGCTGAATCGTTAAGCTGCTCTCGCCGGGGGCAGATAGGCATTTTATAGCTGGCCTGGGAGGATGAATCCAAGTGCCCGTGAAGTGATAATACTCTCGTAAAAGTTGTGAAGCATGGGCTCATGAGCTGATATAGGCAGCGACAAATAGTAGACCCCAGATCGAGATTCTCTACCCGTGACTGCAGAACCATCAAGATGAAGACGTGATAATTTTGGAATAAAATTACTTTTATTCCAAAATTGGGGGGCATGTGTTTACACTAGAATTTAGAAGAAGAGTTACAGGGGTTCGGAAGCTCCCAAAAATCATGTCATCATCAAGGAATCAGCTGCGTGGAGGTCGGAACTAGTTGATTCGGATGCACTGGAGTCAGCTTTCTTCAGATAGCGCCAGCAGATGATGACAGAGGCTACGATCGGCGCTGGGACGAGACATACTGGATTGTATAAAAAGGGAAAGATTAGAGTCCAAGTTATCTTAAATTAGGAATATTTTTATTATACCAAAGATTGTATTGAGTCATACTCGAGTAAGGTTCATGTTTAGGCTCCAGGTATAAATACCAAACCTCGACTATTGTAAAAAGATATGAATCAATCAAATACAAAGTCAATTACTTTTTTCGGCTCCGGCCACCCCTTAGGAGTAGGAGTAGAGTAGATCTCGATGAGTTCTTCAGCGAGTATGGCTGCATCGATCCGATCGACCTTCACTGCTTGTCTGTAAGTACCGTCATGGTTTATACCTCTGTTCGTATGGCTGCATCGATTTGGTCGACCCCACTACGACTCTGGTCTAGGCAAGTTATCGATTCTTGTCTAATTCAAGTATGGCATGTGTGATTCTGCCTCATACCCCACTGCTTGAATTGGATCAAGGTCAAGTTATCGGCTCTACCTTAGTATGGTAGTCTTTGGTAGATTCATTAAGTTACCGATATTGCTTATTGCTTTCATTGTTTATCGAATTACAGCAATATCACTCTGTCTGATTGAGATTGATCTGGATCAGCCTTATATCTTGTTTAACCCATCGTTTGCTAATCTAAAACTGATCTAATCTACATCTTAAGCGATGAGTTATGTTTTTATCGACTGTTTTGCGTCAATCTTAATCGTGCATAGTATGTGGTTAACGCACGTCCGATCTTGAGTAGATCTATTAGTTAATGAAAACCGCTCCATGGCCTGTCATCACAGTCTGTGGGATTCTGCCTCTCACTCCACTGTTGGCACCATGGAGTGGAGATCGTTAGTTAGTAGACCCGTTCCTGAGAAGGCATGACCTTAACTGTGCGATATGCCTAAATCAGCTGTTTAGCCGATATCGAATGCTTTCACGAATAATTCACATTACGAGATCATTGAAGTAGAGATAAGTTGAAAGATGCGTTAGCCCCATGATCTTGTTACGGTATTATGACCTGCATGATTCTATCTCATGCCCCACTAATATTAGTAATGAGTTAAGGTTGTCGAGTGTATTGTTGTTTCTACGGCCTGCATGATTCTGCCTCATGCCCCACTGGTCATGGTGATAGATAAGATCTAACATGTTTATTAGATTACCTTTATTAAATGGTTAAGAGGTGTTGAGCTGTTTCTTTAAATAAAAGGAGTTCGGTTACTTATAATCATTGGCTCAGTATAAACTAATCATCATTGATATCTTATTGCTATTAATTAATATTTGCTTAAATAATATTTATCCTGAATGATAACCGATCCTTCTTATACAACCCCATGAGCTTTAATCGATTCATTCTTATGAACATGCTGGGATCGACTATTTAGTCGATTTTCTCTCATATTGGCTCTCAGGGCCGCACATTTGGGACTGTCTAGCAACATCGGCACGTTCTGCCCCTTAATTACTGATAAGTTTTCTCTCCTTGTCAATTGCAAGGTCAAATTGACTGGCACGTCTCAGGAGGATTACGCAGGATCAACCATCCTTGCGCTAAAGCTAGGCGGATCTGCTCCTTCGAGCAGACCCTTTTGGCTTGCTACGTGTGTCCTCGGCACGGAGGCAAAAATTCTGTGTCGACAGATGGAGATTGTAGGTGAATCACAACCAATCCTGCAATACCCTGTATAAGATATAAACAAAGATAAACAAGGGTAAGCCTGCTAAAGCAGAGGTATAAAGTTATGATCTCATCGATAAGCATTTATTTGATCAATTCTCTTAGCCTTGTGCCCCTCCCCAGCAACGACGCCAAAAATGCTTGTTGGCATTTTATAAGAACACTTGTATATATATATATATATGTGTGTATATATATGTTTAGTATCCACAAGAGCATAGATAATATACCATTGTAGCATTTCAACTGGGAATATACCAGATATTGCTATTTATATTTTATCCATAGAGAGGAGCAATGGGGTGGCAAGAGATATTGACAAATATGCATACTTATGACAAGATCATTTACTCTCATGCTATAGCAGGGGTAAGTCAAATGATAAATAAATGATAAGTGTAAGGCATTGATAGTAATCCAGAGATAGGAATAGATACTTATAAATGTAGTATGGCTAGGCAGGAGATTAGTTAAGAGCAAAAGATTCCTAGGTTATTTCTTATTTACTAAGTCTTTTATACACTCAAGTATATACACTCTCATCTATAGCATAATTAACTCTGATCTATGCATAAGGAACATTACTAAGGAATATAAGAACAGAGCTTGACTCCCTTCGCAATTGGGTTCTACTTGCTCTACAAACGGGAAGTGGACTACAAAGGACTCAATAGGAGTATCACATCCGCGATCTACCACATGACACAGAGTGTAGAATGCATCCGTAGGTAAACAATATTTAAGCACCACGCTTACATAATGTCGACCACTTAACTCACTCGAGTATTGAGCAAAGCGCTTTGCGAACATATGCATATATTCATAATCAATCATGACTATATCAAGCATATAACTAGAGCAAACTAGGAACATAATAAATAGCAACAAAATATTAAAGTACCACAAAGTCATAAAATAAGAGGGCTACAATGGATATATCGGCCTCCAGATGGTGAATCCGGAATCCTGAGCAATAGCCCAAACTATACTTGAACCTTGCTAGCTAGCCTATACTAGAGTTGTCTTTAGGTGTTTCTGTTGAGTACAAACCACAATGGCATTTGTTGTGTTGTGTTTCCTCATAAGTAGGACTAATTGGTGATCTGTTGTCATTTCTTGTAGGCCGGTACTACCTGGCGGACGCGGGTTACATGGACATGCCAGGTTACATGACTCCCTTCAGAAACACAAGGTATCATATGAACGATTTTAGGGATGTAGATTTGCATCGGTTGCGGCGGGAGGAAAAATTCAACTACATTTATGCGAAGCTACAAAATATCATTGAAAGGAGGTTTGGGGGCTTGAAAGAATGTTGGCATAGTCTGAAAGGGGTGTCGTACTGCAAGCGGAAGAAGCATGCTATGATAATCATTTCATGCTTTGCATTGAAAAATTACTTGTGGCTGCTTAAGTATGGAGTTGATCTACCTTCATATGAGCTGCTGGAGTGGGTTTAGCTAAATCGGGGAACCCAAACCTCTGCAGTTAGGGAGTTGATATCTATGGTTGTGTGGAGTGGTATCTGATTTAGGAGAGTTGAGGTAATGCATCTACTTTAGTAATTCAATGTGAATTAGGTAGTTATGGATTTGTTTATGAGTGACAATGGGTACTGATCGTAGGAGTAGCTCGAAGGTGGGTGGTGTATGTGCACCTGCAGGTTGCAGGTATGCGTGCATTTTAGTTAGTGGGATCATGAAGGCCATAATGTTTGTGCTACATATATGTCTATTGTGGTATTTGTAGTGTATGATCTTTGTGTTGTATGGATAGAACAAATGGATTATAAATTATTGGTTGAACCTGTAACTTGTTTAACTGTGAATTGTGGATTGCAAATGTGTTGTAAACAACCTTATGTGCATTGTGGTTTGGCATCATTATATGAAAACCACCTGTTGTTGGTGCCAGTAGTCAGTTTGAATTTGAAATTGTGAAATCAGCCGTTTTAAACATGCTGGGAATGGCTGGTGGCTGGAATTGACTGGCTGGTCTAGCCCTAGCTCTAGCCAGCCAATTTAGGTCTGCCAAACAGGCTGATGGAGTGCCCTAATTTTGCATGCTGACGAATGCAATTTCTGTTCTGGAAAAAGGTTAGTATTCTTCCAAGCCCCACAATCCTTCTCCTTTCTGCCTTTTTTGTTACGTTATCACAATCTTACTTTCTCATCTAGAGCTGGTTTAGATCTCTGCCATATGGAGCAGTTTAGGATAAGCAGATGAGGCTATTGTTCCCTCTGGCACCATGGCGTGTGTGAATCACATATATTGGATATCTTTAAACCTCATTCGCTTTTAGTGCCGTTGAATATTTCATATTTGTTCATAACTGCTTATAGTTGTAGGTGTTTCTGAAAAACCAATTACCTCAACCTTTTAGCTATTATGTAATTTATAAATATCCTTTGCTATTCCTTTCCACTAACCATTATGTAATCAAACATTTCTGACATAGTTTTTAAGGCATTGCCTAGGCGACGACTAGTCGTCCGAGCGGGTTTTCAAACCTGGCATCGCTATCACCGCATCCTCCTAGCGGATGGCGTCGCCTCGCGGTCAAAGTCGTCGTCTAGTCGTCCTTCTCGCTGAGGCGGACACCGCGGGACTAAAAGGTGCAGGAAAAGAGCGGCACCACGTGCTCAAGCGGGTGGGAAAAGAGCGGCGCGATGCCCTCGCACGAGAAAAGCAGTAGCGTCACGCCTACACCACCCGCCAAAGGCTCCTAATCCCCATCGTGTCCGAGAGAGTGAGAGAGGGAGAGAGAAAGGAAGGAGAGAGGAAGAGAGGAGAGGGCAGCGACAGTGACGTAGGCGACTGCCCCACACAAGTCTGTCCTAGCCACGTGAGGCCGCCCGTCCGCGTGACTCTGCTTCGCGCAGCGACTCCTCCATTTGACCGTGAGACTTTGATAATCTGCTCCGTCTGCGACTCCGGCCTGTCCGCAACCAAATCCCACTCCATCTGCCGTGAGCCACGACCAACTCTGACGTTGTCTGCTTCTGCGATCGATTCTGGCCCTGCGACTCTGCTCTATTCCACGCGACTGCCAGGTATATCCTCCCCTCCTCTTTCCTCTGCTACTCGCTACGACTCTGCTCTTCCTCCCCCTTCTTCCTCTGCTCTTCCTCCCCCTCGTTCTCATGCTCTGCTCCTTCCTGTACTCCTCTGTTGTACTTTGCTCTGTTTGTTGTGCTCCTTTCTCCTATTTATTGTATGTAAAGTTTGATAGTTGGAATGGATAGCTCACATGTGTGTTCCTTTCTGTTTGATGTGGTTACCTAATTGCTGTGAATAATTAATATATGCTTGACTGCTTGTCTGTCTGATGTCTGATATCTGAACTTTGCTACATAAGAGAGATTAATTTATTGATCTGTGTCATTGACTCATTGTTATATGTGCCCCCTGAGGCTTTGATGGTGAACACCATTATAAAAATGCCTATTACATGTACATATACTAGTTGTCTGCTAGTTTTTTTTAGACTTGCCATTGCCAACTTGCTAATTTTCTAATGCTAGATTACTGTCACTGTTTCACTGCTTAGATTAGATTACTGCAGGCTGCATCGAGTACTCAATCTCCTCAGTTTTTAATTACTCTCTTGGTTCTTTCTATGCAGCACAAACCAACAGGAAAGAATGGCAAGTCCACCTTCTGTCAACAATGAAAACTATGATCCTAAGGTAGGCAAAGCAAGAAAGGCCAACTCAAATGATCCAAGCTGGAAGTAAGGATATTGGGCAAACTTTTAGAAACCAGATAAGGTGACATGTACTCTTTGTGACACTGAGGTTTCTAGAGGGATAAAAAGGTTGAAGCAGCATCTTGCAGGTGGATATGGAGATACAAAAATGTGTCCTAAGACCACCACTGCCATTAGGAAGGAGATGAGAGATTACTTGGAATCCAATAAGAGGAGGAGGCCATTGTTCAACAAAGAGGGTGATGAGCCACCCAAGGAACCAGCAGATGTGGTGGTGGTGGATGCAGTAGCAGCCCCAGCAGCTAGAGCTAAATCTGTTCAAGCTGAAGACACTGCACCTGTAGAATCCCAAGCTTCCAAGGTGCAGCCAAGTTCAGGGACTGTAGCTAAACAAAGGCGTGCAAATTATTTATTCAAGGCTACTACAGCAAGCAATACAAAGGCAAAGCCAAAGGTTAACAAGTCAATTGTTGAGATGCTTCAGAAAACACCTGAAGAAGTTGTTGATGAAAGACGTAAAGGATGTTCTCAGCCAACAATTTCAGTCAAGATAAGGACCAAAGAGGAGAAGCACTATGTGGATCAGCAGTGGGCCTTGGGGTTCTATGAGTGTGGTGTGCCATTTAATGCAACAGCAACAAGACAGTTTGAGATTGCAGTTGAGGCAACTACACAATTTGGTTCAGGTTACAAGCCTCCTACTCCCTATATGTTAGGTGAACCATTGCTTAAGGATGCTGTGAAATTGACCAGTTTTATGAGGGAGGAACATGAGCAGGCCTAGAAGATGTATGGTTGCACACTTATGTTAGACGGCTGGACTGGTAAGAGAGGCCGCCATTTGATCAACTTCCTTGTGAACAGCCCTACAGGGACTTATTTCTTGGAGTCTATTGATGCATCAAGTGAGGTACATGATGCATTTATGCTTGCTGATTTATTGGAGGCAAAGATTGAGGAGATTGGAAAAGACAAGGTGGTTCAAGTTATCACTGATAATGGGGCTAATTACAAGGCAGCTGGTAGAATTCTAATGGAAAGGATTTCTATGTTGTATTGGAGCCCATGTGCTGCACACTGCTTGGATCTTATGCTGGAAGAGATAGGGAACTCGAAGGAATTTAAGAAGCCCATTGCAAGAGCCAAACGTGTCACAACTTTCATCTATAGGCATGGGAGAATTCTTAGTTTGATGAGAGAAAAGACAGGGGTTGATCTTGTGAGACCTACAGCCACTCGATTTGCCACCTCTTTCCTCACTTTAAAAAGTTTGCACAAGCACAGAGATGCTTTGAAGGCTTTATTTGTTAGTGAAGAATGGTTGGGGAACAAATTGGCAAAAACTACAGCCGGTCAAGAAGTGCACAACACTGTGCTCTCTATGGAATTTTGGAATTTAGTTGAAGATTGCCTTAGAGCTTCAACACCTCTACTTATTGTTCTTAGGGTGGTTGATGGTGATGAGAGGCCTGCAATGCCAGAGGTTGCAGCACTAATGAATCATGCAAAAGAGAAGATTAAGCTCAGCTTTGCTACTGAAAACAAGAAAACCTTGCTCAAGAATATCATTAAGATCATTGAGAAGCATTGGGTCACACAAATGGACCATCCTTTGTATGGGGTTGCACTGTATTTGAACCCAGGAAGACTGCATTCTCTCATACAAGCTAATGATGATGCAACTGTCGGGCAGTTAAGAGGCTGTTTTCTTGATGTGCTTGGAAAAATGGTGGAGGATGAAGAAATTAGAAGCAAGATTGATGCTCGATCCTTGGACTATGAAGGCCTTAGAGGAGATGTTTTTCTTATAATTGCAGCAGGTTTTAGTATGTGCAATTTAATTCTAGCAAGTATATTTCATCTCAAAATGCTAATATATGTTTGTATTTGGCAATATAGTTGATTGGTGGCGTTCATATGGTGGTTGTGCTATTGAGCTTCAAAGGTTTGCTAGACGCATTGTTAGTCTTTGTGCTTCATCCTCTGGTTGTGAGAGAAACTGGAGTACATTTGAGTTTGTGAGTATTGCCAACTTCACTGGTCACTGTTTTCTTCTAATTGATTTGTGCTCAGCTAGCCAATTAATGACACCTTTATTTGTTGTTTTCCCATTCTTCTTTTGTAGATGCATACAAAGAAAAGAAATAGGTTGCTGCATAAGTGATTAAATGACATTATGTTTCTTTCCTACAACCGGAAGATGAAGACTAGGTTTCAGTTAAGGCGTGAGAAAAAGGGGAAATTTTTTATCCTTTGGTCATCGAGGAGTTTGATTGGGACAATGAGTGGGCTGACTCCTATGTTCATCCTCAAGGTGCCCGTGGGTGTGACAATGGTGACAATGGTAATGGCCTTACATGGGAACATGTGGATGAAGCCGTTGGTGCATCAAGCTCACTGCGAGGCCGTAATCTTCCAAGGAATGCCAGCAGCAAGCGTGCAAGAAATGGGCAGTCAAGGTTGGCTGAACTTGAAGAAGACTTAGGTTTGGCCAATGAAGAAGAGGAAGAGGAAGAGGAAGATCCACATGATGATGCTGATGTGAGTGATTGTGAGCAGGATCCCAATGGCTCCAACGGTGGCGGCGAAAACATGGAGGCTCCAAACATCCTTGATGAGTTTGATGACGGATATTGGCTGTTGAGAGTTGGCTGCTAGCAGATTTTAGATCTGCACTAAAATTACTTTTGTGTTGTACTTGTGCACTACTTAGCATGCCATGAGACTCTAACTTTTGATGGTTAGGCTATGTTATGTAATTGTGGCTGTGGACTACTAATTATGCCACTAAGACTATCTTACGTAGTTATATTTGTGAACTGCTTGTAATGTGGCTAACTATGCCACTAAGACTCTTATCTATATTTCTGGAATGTTTGTAACGTGGCTAACTATGCCACTAAGACTCTTATATGAGTTTATGGGTTGATGTAATGATGATATATTGATATTTACTTGTGTCTTTTGTTGCTAAATTTCCTTGCTGTTGTTAAATTCCTTATTGTATATGCAGCTTGTTGTTTGGAAGAAGAAAAGAGAGTTCATATCATCAAAAGGTATTTCACTATCCATATTTAATCTGATTACAAAGTATTTCTATTACATAATTATATTAATGAGTCACACATGTTGAAACTTGCTAGGGGCTATATGGCACATGGAAGAAGACAACCGGAAAGTGGAAACAGGAGGATCACTGCTACATGGGCTCCAGAATTGGCAGCAGAAAGGTATGTATAAGTATATGTTTGTGCTGTCCTATGGAACGTTAGAGTATGTGTATGGCGTCGTCTCGCTACGCGCCTAACTCGCCTAGGCGTCTGGAAGGGGGTGGAGCGCCGCACCTCGCCTTACCGCCTTAGAAACTATGGTTTTTGATTAAATTTCAGTTGATTTTGTAATTCAAGGTTTCTAACTACATTCCAAATTTTATTTTTATTGATGATCTCTAGTTGTACTCTAGGTTTCTGAATTTGCAATTGGTATCCTGATCGTTTTCGATCCTCGGTGCTGCTGCAACACGGCAAATATGTGCCAGGTCAGTCACTACAGAGCAATAGTTGTTTCTAATACTTCCACGCTGAACCTCCTTTATTTTAGTTGCTTTTATGTGCTGACAACCACAAGACCTGCGATATGTTGCCAGCAACCTGCTCTGCAGGATCCATGTGTGGAAAAGAGGCCTTTCTGCCTGCTGTGGCTCACTGGTGTTGGAGAATATGTTCATAATAGTATCGTTGCGCGCGCACTCGCGCGCCCGTGGTGAAGTAATGGTAGACATACGAGAATAAACATATGTTATTGCTGGTACCAGTCATAGGTTCATTGGTCCATTAGTATAAGGGGCGCGTCCTTTCTAGAAAGCGTGTGGACTCTGTTGTCAAGTAGCTAAATAACATGGTTTTTGCACCTGGTATTTTTTTGACTATTTGATAAATGGAATAATCTCGATATCCATATGACAAAGAATAGATGTGACTCGAAGACATAATATTTGTTGGTGGCACATTACAATGATATATAATAGATTGACATAAACACATGTTACATCAGAGAAAACAGAACATACATAAGCTGCTCAGAGCATGGCTACATTCTTTTTCGACTTAGAACAAATTCTACATCTTGCATGACTACAATAACCTTTAGTTTACAGTCTTCAAAGGGCTGGAAGAGGTAGAACTTTCATTTATTTCATCTATTTCATTTATATAGAGATAGGATTATTGTCCAAAAAACCACCATAGTCCAAGCATCCTATTACAGGAAGTTCTCACTGAACTGAAGCTTCTCTTGGCCATCATAAGTGCTTCAACAGGTGTGGAAGTGCATTGAGCTGGGTAACTGGACAGAACTGGTATGAGCAATATAAAATAATATCCTAGAATGGAAAAAAATAGCAACATCGGTTGAATAAAATTAAGAGACGAGCTTAAAAAAGTGAAACAACATATACAAAAAAACGAGCAGATAAATGTCTTAAGCAGAACAATGAAGGAAAAATGGTATACCATTTGTTCATGTAGTACACAGGTAGCATGTATGGAAGTACTGACTGACCTCCTAAAAGAAGTGGTAATCGCAGAGGTTAACAAAGGTTTTCCCATCGCTGCCCTATTTCATTAATTTTCTCACAATCGTTGAGGCCATGAAAAGCCCCTGAAGTGACTTGAGCAAAATAATTGTCTCATCCATTTCCCATATGTAACTTTGATGACATCCATTTTGCTCGTATTAAAAGACCAGACAGATGTAATCCAAAATTACAGGCAACTACCTAAAATCACATGAATTTTATTTAGCATATAATGAAAACAAGGCCCCTCAGGATCATAAAGAATACTATTTTTTGACAACATATTATTGGCTGAGCATGATAGAGCTGCTAATACCTTCCTTTCCCCACTATTTGCATAGGACTGCTACATGCAGGTGCTGGTGTTTAACCACCTGCCATAACCATGGTTTCTAACAACTAAAAGCAGTCTCGCAATAAGCAAGGACCAATTTGCAGTAAATACTAAGGGATAGGTAACTACATGAATATATGTAATCTATATGATCACGATGATATTAAGATGAATGACAAAAACGAAGTACAATTAATTTTAGGAGTGCCTGGTGCTCAGTTTCATATTGGATACAATTTACTTACATAGGGTGCTGTCATACTATACTTATCTTGGTGGATAACTTGCATGAAACTGAATAATGATGAATAACTATGTAGACAACCTCCTTTTGTAAAAATTCCTTCCAACAACCAACCAATGTAAGACGAGTCAAAATTGTTTCTACATGCAATATTTTCCAAAAGGGCGCCCAGGTACTATAACAATGTATTTTTCTCACAAATTGCTCATAAATCAATACACTTAGCACAAAGCATGAAAAGTAATGTGGGACAAGCAAAGGTAAAATGCATAAATAATAGTAGACAAAGGAAACCTACGAAAACAACACATGCGCAACCTACCATGAATTATATAACAGATTGAAATTAACCAAGGTGGAGAGTGGACATCGCCAACACCGAGGGCTCGCCAACACCGCTGGTCATCCCAGCTATTTCCCCAAGGGGGTCCTATCAAGGTACGACGGGCCGAGAAAGAAATGTTATTTTGTAAGAAGGCCAAGTGCTGATAGCAGTATCTGACACATTGTCCATGTCTCCATCCCTAAGAGATATACTCCTAGACTGTGGAGTGCAGAAATAATTTATTCAATGCAGCTCAAAGTAGAAGTATTATCCCAGACTTTCTTCTTTGAACGACAACAACTATTTGGCAGCTCGCTTCCCAATGCCAAGATCATGGTGATAGAATCGGCAACATTCAGCAGACACACCTATGCTACTGCTGCTGGGGAAGCAGCTGCCTAAATCAGTAGAGAAGAAATGTTGATCAGACTGAACGCTTGGAATGAAAAAGACGGTAGATGCACTAAAGAGAAACTGTAGGGTCAGAAGCATATTACTGAGGGATACGTTGGCTTAGAATATAAGGAGAACTTTGTTGGTTGCCATCTAAACTTGGGAAAACTACCATAATTCCAGTCAGGAAAAGATAGTTCCTCTCAAACTGCTGAGAACTTGAGATGGCTAGGTAGCACATACTAAATTACTCAAATCGACAACAACAGATAATAATAGAAATCTGTAAAACCTATGCAATACGGCATGTCAGGGATCTTCAAAGATAATCAAAAATTCAATAGAGAAACTGATACTGAGGGTGTCAATGTACAAATGCAATGCATTTGGAATTATAAGTTCATCAAGGAAGCAAACAGGGCAGCAATGGTGTAGTACCTTGTAAGCATTATTTTTAGCCTCGAAGATAGCGCACCGAAAGTAGACCAGTTACGTAACCAAGGTTGACGTTGGAGCTCAGGCAAATCTATAGAGAGGAAGGTAGCTCCACTTATCAAGATCACATCCTGCAAGCAATAGGGAAATGAGAAGTACAGTTAGGGAAAACCGACATTGAATAGCGCAGATCCAAATTAATTTGTGATCAAGCACTCTACAAAGCTAGACATAGAATCTTCTTCCTAGGAAAATATATATTTTTTATAGTTTTTGATATCTAATAGAGCAGAAGGAATGGAATAAGCTGTGTAGACCCACTTTAAGTTACTATAATATAGCATGGGGCATGAATTAGGAACCCCAGAGCCATCAACATGAATTTAGGAGCACAAGATGGAAGCGGCAAACAATATAGTAGTAATGATAACAAATTAATCTCCACAACATACCTTGCAATGTGCTGCTCAGCTGAGTCGCAAGAAGTTTGGGGGTTAAGATGTTTACCTGCAATGCAGAGAGGAAACCTGCATTATGTCAAGCAATGAGGTAACTGCAGTAAAGCCAAGCAGCTAACAGAAAAGGGAATCGCCCATCAAAATAGAAACTAAAAAGCGTGAACCATGGCCTCTTTTTTTTTCTTACAGAAACATAGCAATATTATCACAGTCCATGAAACATCTATTGAAATGTAATTTTGCAGTAACAATATTATTTGTTCACAGAAACAAAAGGTGTGTTGGCTTATCTATTCAAATGTAATTTTCCAAGATATCAGGGGAAAACATCTATGGAAGAGATGAATTTGGAATTAAAATAGAAGGAAACCCGAGTCTACAAGACAGGGTCAGACTGGAATCTGAGAATTTAGCTGGGATATATGGAACTAAACTTATAATTTGGAACTAAAATAAAAGGAAACGCAAGTCCGCAATACAAGGTCAGACTGAAATCTGAGAATTTACGTGGGATATATGGAACTAAACTTACGTCTGATCTGTAACGGACTGCTATAAGACTACCCAACCCAAAATTCCTTTCTGTACACACATCTGAACCTTCTGGAGATCACTGCACGCTGACCTGAATAGTCACCAAACTACATGCAAACTGTAAGCTATCTCAGTTAATGCACTTCCCACTGGTTTCTGTAAATATTTAAGAATCTAAACCAGTTTGATGTCTAATTAGACACCAATACGACTATGGCTTCTCACACACTGTTCTTCTAATCCCTCTTTGATACAAATTACCATAGCAGAAAAATGCTCGCAACAACATAAACACTAATAATAAAGAATGAGACAAATGGCTTGTTAATTTAGTTTATCTACAAACACACTTCAAAGTAAAATATAGATGAGACAACTGCACTTAACTACAAGAATAGAGATATGTATATCAGGTAGGGTGATCACAAGATCAGGCACAAACCTTGAAACATTATGAAAAATTCAGGTTTCAATTTTTGAGATCCAATAGCTATTCAGAGCAAATTGAGCAAGGAAGACATTTCATCATGAGGGACGGTAGTATGAGGCCATCGTTCTCTGCAGTTAGCAATAATTTGGGACATCTTAGATTGGAACCCATGACTATGGAAAATCAGGAAAGGGTTAATTCAAAATTTCCAAAAAAGCCTATATATCTATTGCAAAAGATGAGGAGGGCCTCAAAATCATTAACAGATGCTGCTGCTTGTATACCTTTACTTACGCATAATCTGTCGCTGCTGTAAGTAGGTATTCCTGCTCCTTCTTTGCAGCCTTTGTTTTGACCAACGCAGGACCAAGATTTGTGCCCCATGGGGTTCCCAGCTACTGTTACGAAATTCATCAATTACTCTCAGCAATTTCGCATCCACTTGTAATCATGCTTGTTCCAACCTGAATGGAAAAATGGCAGGTCCATTCTAATTAATAGATATCCTCATGGCCAACCAATCAGGCTAGAAACACATGCTATAGGTTTTCATTCTTCATACGAAATTGTTCGCTGCTATAGAGTACACTGGAAAATTTGGTGGCAAACAAATTGTTTACCGACTTCTTTTGGAAGCTGTCAAAATTAAACAGGAACATAATACTTGGAGCTATATGAAGCGTGGTGTGCATTTTATCAAACACGCAAGCAACTATTGTCCCATTCTTACGCTATAAACAACAAAATATGCAGAACCATGATCTCAAAGAACCAGCCCATAGCATAGTGCTTCATTGAATCATCAAAAACATAAATGGCTCACATCTATACTGCAGATGAACTCTGAATATTTGTGAAAAAACAGCTCGAATTGGTTAGTACCTGGAGAGATAAGGCCATTGAAGAGTCGCTGAGCATGTATGACGCAATTTGTGGGCCAAGCTGCCTTATCCAAAAATTAGAGAAGTTCAAGGTTTGGGTGCTCGGTTTCGCGCAGCAGGAAGGGAAGCGAAGGGGCCGGCATACATGGATACTCGTCGTTGGCGAAGGGCGCGATGAAGAACAGGACGCCGAGGAGGTTGCGCGGCGCCTGAACGCCGGCTGGCCGTACAGACAAACCCTAGTTTTTTTTCGGGCATAGGAGAGCGCACGGAACCCATCTGAGGAGTCAATGTGGAGTCCTCGCGGAGGATGGGGGGAGGAAGGGAGCCGCCGGGCTCCAACCGCGCCAGCACGCCGCCTGCAGGCAACCGCCGGCGTCACGCGCCCGCCACCGTCTCGGGAGGGAAGGGGAGAGGGGAGGAGGAGACGGATGAGGAGGAGGAGGAGGAGGGAGGGAGGGAGGCCGCGGCGCGGCGCTGCGCTGGCGCCCGGCGCCGTCGTCGTCGCCCCTGTGGGCGTCGGAGAACGAGGGAGAAGAGAGGGAGGTTTTTTCCCCTTTTTTTTACGGATGGACCGGCAGGGGCAAAGAAATATCTGGACATTGGAAGAGAAGGGAAAGCTGAGCATATATTCGTTTGCCCAGATTCTGACAAGAAGCAAGAGTAGGTTGATTCTTGCGGAAGAGAGAGCGGGTAGAAGCTGTACAGTAGAAGCAGAAGCTGATTCGGTAGAATCTCGCGGGAGCAACCTAAGCCATCGGATTGCAAGATCCAACGATCGAAAAAATTACGGCGACGTGGACGGCGCTTCTGTCGGAGGAGCATGTCCGGCTTGTGTAGGTAAATGATGGGAGTGAGCGAATTGGTCTATAACCCATGGTTTAACTCATTGACTCTTGGGTAGTTCAAATCCTGGATTCACTCATAAGTAGTAGCCCTGAAAGTACCGTTGGCTGATTTTGTGTGAGATAAAAATATTATTCGTTGGCTGAAAAAGTACGGCTTATAAGCCAAATAAGCCTAAGCAAACAGGGCGAGTGTTCCTTCAAATTTCTATTTTGTTTGAAACATTTATTCTTATTCTATTTTATTATGCCATTACTTTCCATGCATAACCAGCTAGCTTGCCTATGGTAAGCTGATGATGTACCTTGCAGTGGACAGGTGGTTCTATTCCCTTTGCATTCTGCTGCGACTGATCTGGCTTCTCAATGCTGATGATGACAAGGTCATGGTGATCATATAGTTGTCACAGTCGCATATTTGGTTCACAGATTTAAGCTTTTAAAGACCTAGATCATTGAAAAGAAGGGCATTGTTATGTTGATTGGGCATTGTTATGTTGATTTCATCATTATGCAAATCTTCAGCTTCCTGGATACTCCTGTTGTCTTATGCTTTACTGGATACTCATCTCTGCACTCCTCCTGTAGCTTTTTCTAACGTCTCTCCACTCAAAAATTGATCTTTCCTATGAACAGACCATGTTAGGCTTCATCAAAAGCTGTCACCGGCCTATCAAAGCCTTATTAGTGCTCATAGCTCCACCCTCTTCGCATCATCAAACCCTTCTACCATGTATGCTTCACGCTTCTTTCAGAAGGGCAGGAAATATTCAGCAGTTTACCGACAGTTTACATGTTTTGGTTATCTATATCTACCAACACTGTGTTTGCTCCAGTACATTTCTACGCTTCCTTTATTTGGAGCTTGCTGTGGAAGGGAAATGCACACACATTTGTACTGGCCTATATGCTACTGGCCAAAAAAAGGAATACTTACTCCTGCATTTGTAGCCAGCGCAACGTATTGGAATGGAAGGAATATGTTTCAACAATAACTACCTGATAATACTGCCTTTCCCACTGCATCTACATCTGTTGTATATCGTGTATACTTTCAGTCTGCTGCCCGCGCGAAGCGCGGGGTTACCTGCTAGTACTATACTCACACCGTCTCAAAATAGAAGTCGTTATGAGATGCGTGTAGATTAAATTTTCTTAACTTTAACTAAATTTATAGAAAATACGTGTAACATTTATATTTTTAAATAAGTTTATTATGAAAGTATATTCAACGATTTACCTAATGATACTAATTATATATTATAAATATTGATAATTTTTATATATATTTGATCAAAGTTAAAAGTGTTTGATTTTTCGAGAAGCAAAAATGACATCTATTTTGGAACGGAGGGAGTATATATATACCTATCATGATTGATGAATGATGAATACTTATACCCTATACAGATCCAGCCCGTCGCCGGCCACCGACAATTTTCTCCCCTACAAAACCCGCCAGCTTCCACGTGGAGAAGCAGGGTCCACGCCGCTCAAAATATTTATGGCCGTCGGATCTTCCATCGGATGGCCATGATTGTCTGGAGCGGATTTCATCGGGAGCGAATTATGGGCCTGCTTCTTGTTTTTTCCATGCTTCTCCTGCTGTTTTATAGCTTCTCCTTCGGAGCCGGCCAACCAAGGCCCTGTTTGGCTAGGCTCCCACATGCTCCGACTCCTACATCACAATGACACTGTAGCAGGAGCCACGGGAGACAAAAAAACAAGCTTCTTCGACTCCGGTGGTGTCAGTGTGAGAAGAAAAAAGAAGAAAGAAGGGAAGAAAAAAACGGTTTCCATAAATAGTGCAGCTGCAGTGATTCAATCGCAGGAACCGGAGCTGCCCAGAGCCGGCCAAATGGGGCCCAAATATATACAGAGGCTTCTGATTCTCTTCCTGGCTTCTTCCCCTTCCTTCCTATCTCTTCGCCGCTCGCTCTCGCTCGCTCGCTCCCAACGCGGCTAGGGCGACGGCGCGAGCGGTCCTCGGCGGTGGCCGGCCCTCGGTGCGGCGTCGGCCGCCCTCCTCCTCCTCCACGCCTCCCCTCACGGCGCACGGCCGGGGGCGATGGCGACCCCCGCCAGGTCCTGCGCCGGCGCGGTAGGTGGCCGCCCCCGGGCGCAGGTGCGAGCGCCCCCTCCTCGGCGACGCGACGGGGCCCCGCCGGTGGACGCACGGCGCTGGTGCACCCCGACGCTGCTTCCTTCCGCCGATCAGCTTGTGCTTCTGTGCTTCACGAAACCCTAGCTGCCTCTTCTCCATGACCCCGGCTGCATCGCGACGGCGGCATAAGTCCGGCGGCACAAAGCCAGGTAATTTTCTCGTCCTCTGCGTTTGCAGGTCCTGGTGCGGGGCTACGTTGGGAGAAAATTGGTTATTTGCCATTGCAAACAATGGGCTTCGCAAAATTGCCATTCAAAAAATTGACTTCGCAAAATTGCCAGTCTAAACATGTACACTTTGTTTTTGTTGCCATAATCCCTATTTAGCTCCTTTGTTTCTATATTTTGGAATTGTCCTCTACACGAAAAGACATTTATGTCCTTGGCTGCTGCGAGACGTCGGGCGGATCATCATTGGCACCTTTGCTGCGTCAGAAGTCAGAAAGATCAGCGTCATGTTTCTGGAAGGGAACGAGAATATGGATCATCGTTCGCACCTCTGCTGCGTCAGAAGGATCGTGATGACAGCTTGCTTCAGGGCACGTTTTGTGCACGACAAAAACTACATGACTTTCAGCCATATAAGGCTGTAGAAAAGGATTTAATCGTGGAGCTTATGCTCCCACAGGATACTGAAAATCTCTACCTGTACTGTTTGTCCAGCCCCACGGCACTAAGCACACCTTTTACGTTTGGTATGATTTATCAAAAGCAATCATGACACCAAATCACTGGGAATTGATGTGAAGTGACAGATTACAATAACGTTTATTTTTGTATTTTATCTGAATTTTGTATACATACATGCTCTTTCTGTCAATTTTTTATAATAGAAAAAGGTTCTCAGAAAGTAAAACAGGGAGCAGACCTACTAAATATCAGCTAGCTATTGCTGCCATACACTCGTATTCCGGGGATGCATTCCACTACTAGAGCGATGATATGATGCTACTATGCATATGCGCTATTGCTGCACTTTGCTACTAGCAAAATTCATGGACAAATTTTAACCGTCAGCGTTCTTCATATGTTCAGCAACAGTGTGACGCTGACAACTGCATGCACTCCACCTGCATTCACGCATATGTCTGTCACACAAATTCATAAATTGAGAATAAAATGAGTTCACATCCGGCGGGGCGCGTGACGACGTTGGGGCTGCATCTAGCCTGTCGAGTGCGTCGGCCGCTTGCAGCAAGCTGAGCGCGCCTACTGTCGGGGCCACGACGAGGGGCGGCGAGGTCACTCCGAGTTCCACCGTGGTCGTGCCGACGGCTGCCGAGGTCGCTGCGAGTTCCTCCATGGTCGTGCCGACGGCCATCGTGGTCGCTGCAAGCGCGGGTGACGACGTGGCGGCGCTGAGCACGGGTGGTTGTGTGGCGGCGGCGAGCGCGTCCACCGACGGTGCCGCATCATGGCCGCCCTGCATCATGGACGTCTAGGGCACGCGTTCTTCGTTTGCAAGGACGTCCGATGCAGTGGAAACAGATTTGAACTATCTTTACGTCCGATGCAGTTTGCACGTGGAAACGGATTTGAACTATCTTTCCGACTGATGCAGCCAAGATGCAAACGACGTCTCTCAGCAGCCAAGCCAAGGACAGCAACGACTTTTCGCGTGGAGGACAATCCAAAAAACAAAAACAAAGGAGCTAAATAGGGATTATGGCAACAAAAACAAAGTGTACATATTTAGACTGGCAATTTTGCGAAGTCAATTTTTTTAATAGCAATTTTGCGAAGCCCACTGTTTACAATGGCAAATAACCAATTTTCTCCTACGTTGGTGGAGGCAGGAGGATGTGGTTCCACCCTTGAGATGTTGCCCCTCCTCTTTCTCTTTTTGCGTTGCCTTTTTTTTTAAATTTGGGTTTGATTTGTGACTTCTGCATTTTCTTGTTAGATTACTAGCTTCAAACATTGGCTTCTTGTTGCAGATTTCCTTGATCGGTTGGTGACCAAACTAATGTGTTGCGAGCTGCATACCATGTGTTTGATATAATGCACATGTGAGATGTCACCAGTGCTTACTATCCTTTTGCAGCTTATCTTCGCATGGGCAAATGAAATCCAGTTTAGCAAAAGGATAGTAAGCCAATGTTCAAAGGCAAGGCATGTTAGTGTTAGTGTTATATATCTTTGTTATGGGCTAGCAAAATGATTCAGGAATCAGGACTATGTTTTTCCCTAGCTTTACTGATCATGTGTAGCATGGGTAAATAGACCTGCCTATCTTCATAACTGATTACTACTCAGGTAGGCTTGGTGACTTAGTTTTAGTTTCTCTTAATTTGTCACCACATAACTTAATTAGTACATGTTAGCTGTTTTTGAGGTTGTCATGTTATCAGAGTATCGAATTTATCTTTATGTATGGGTGTTCCACTGATAACATGCTAATACTATGACCATGTGACCCCTTCTCCATAGGTACGATGTCATAAAAAGTGCCCTCATGATTTTTGATGAAATGTCTACATGGATATATTGGACACAGATCTGAAACACAAAGGTGTAGCATCTTTGCTCTGCTTGTGCTATTAGTTTTGGTGTCAGTTTCAAAGGCAAGACATATTAGTTTTAGCATTGCATATCTTTTTTATGGCTAGCAAAAAGATTCAGGGACAACACAGAATTAAAATTTCTCCTTTCAGTTACCCTGCGTTCGTGAGCCTGTTTCTCGTCTAAATTACCGCCCTTGCTGATTTGTTGCTGCTTTGTATTTTTATAAGCTCACTTCTTCTGCTTGAATCGCCCTTTGTTACTTCAGTAAGGATTAGCCAATGTGATCCATTTTATAAAACCTTGGTCATCGACCGTGAATTCTGCTTTCCTGTCCTGTTTAGGTACGATTAAATGTTTTTATGTGCACGGCCTGTTTGTGCCTTTGCTGCCTATTTAGATGGTCCACCATATGTCTATGAACCTGGCTGTCTTTTAAATTATTTACATCGACACCGATCCACTATGTTGCCCTTTATCAGTCCAGCAGCATTAGATCCTGCTCTAAATTTGCTTACTCCATGTGGTATCTCAGTTGAGTTGTTGGGTTATTAAAAAATAGGGACATGAAAATCCAGTGTTTTTGACATTGATGAATTCTGGAACTCATAGGTTAGGCTTTTTAGAAATATTTGGCAATCTGTACTTGCCTTGATCTATGAATGCTGCTACTTTTAGCATTACATGTTCTTCTTGTTGGGCCTCTTTATGTTTATGAAAATTAAATTACAGTGACGTAACAATAATCAGATTATTTCTTTACCGAGGTGTTCTCTGCATTGTTTTCTAGCTTTGTGCTCTTTTCTTACACAACCTATTTACCTGTATATACAGTGTGTTTCGCACCCTCTCAGCTCAGTTATTTCTTTGATTTAGTGATTCACTAATGTATTCGCATGTACAGCCTAATTGTGTTTCCCCGGATGTCATTTCCTGATCACATTTCAATGGCATTCGCATCAGCCTGGTACGTGCTCTCCTTTTTTCCCCATGAACAGTTACTACTTTGTAAAATCCAGTACAATTTCCTTCATTTTTTTATGCGTCTATGAGAACTAAGTTCACTTGGCTTAGTTACATCAGGTCTCAGCCGAAAGCATTACAGAAAATGACAAAGAAGCTTAGAACAGAGTTCCCACTGGTATTGATTACTAGGCGTTTTAAAATTGTACAAAGATATCCTCTAGCAATGATAAAGAACAATTAGGCTCATTTTAATTTCCTTCATTTTTTTATGCGTATAAGAGAACTAAGTTCACTTGGCTTAGTTACATCAGGTCTCAGCCGAAAGCATTACAGAAAATGACAAAGAAGCTTAGAACAGAGTTCCCATTAGTATTGATTACTAGGCGTTTTAAAATTGTACAAAGATATCCTCTAGGAAGGACGGGCCTGGTGCAAGCAGCAGAGTCTTACCGCCTGTGACTGGAAGGTCCCGGGTTCAAGTCGCGGTCTCCTCGCATTGCACAGGCGAGGGTAAGGCTTGCCACTAACACCCTTCCTCAGACCCCGCACAGAGCGGGAGCTCTCTGCACTGGATACGCCCTTTTTTACAAATAATCAGTTGGAAGGATCCATCAGCGACATCAGTAAGCTGAAAAATCTGGTAACCCTTAAGGGAATGAGTTCAGTGGTGATATATAGATTCAATAGGTGAGCTTACGAGACTGGAAGAGATTTGTTTGGGCAACAACAGCATGTCTGGGGCACTCCCATCAACTCTGATCAAGTGCACAAAACTCCAAATTATCGACCTCAAGAGCAACAGTTTCTGTGGAGAACTCACCAAGGTCAATTTCTCCAACTTACCAAATCTAAAAACCTTAGATCTTATGGGGAACAAATTCAATGGAACAATTCCAGAAAGCATCTACTCACGCAAAAATCTAACTGCACTACGACTATCCTCCAATAGGTTCCACGGCCAGTTGTCAGAAAAAATCAGCAATTTGAAGTCCCTCTCATTCCTATCCCTTGTTGACATCTCCCTTACAAATATCACAAGTGCATTTCAGATCCTTAGGAGTGGCAGGAACCTGACCAGCTTGTTAATTGGACTCAACTTTAAGCATGAGATCATGCCCGAGGATGATATAATTGAAGGTTTTGAAAATCTTCAGGTTTTTTCCATGAAGGATTGTTCTTTGTCTGGGAAAATGCCTCCTTGGTTATCTAAGCTCAAAAACTTGGAGAGGAAACCTGACTGGATAGGAAACCTAGACTCCCTCTTCTATATAGACATATTAATACGGGTGAAATTCCAACAGCCCTAATGGAGCTGCCAATGCTAAAAACAGGCAGGGTTGCACTAGATGTCTTTGAGCTGCCTGTTTATCCGCTTTATACACCTCAATCACTTCAATACTGCAAGCCTAGTGCTTTTCCTAAAGTGCTGAAACTAGGCAATAATGACTTCACTGGTGAGATTCCCAAAGAGATTGGTCAGCAGTCCAGCCAGAATTTAGTTAAAGTTCCATTACCAACTGTGGTTTGTACAGCAACACCAAAGAACATTTGAGCAATACGTGGGACTTGCACTGGTAAACCTGCCCAAAGACATTCCTCATCAGTCTTTTGTGCCATCAAGACTTTTTGCACATAGATTACCTTGGATTGCAAACCTATAATATCTGGAACTGGAAATAGAAATAGAAACGGAATAAATGACGGCACATAGGGATTACAAGTAAACATCTTATTACACATAAGAGAAAAGTTAAGAACTTGAAATGTGTGCTTCAGATATTAATCTTTACCTTTCTTGTTTGAGCTGCATTAGAGAAATCTAGGATCTAAGCATCTTCAAGAG
Organism: Miscanthus floridulus; assembly: GCF_019320115.1. Classification (NCBI taxonomy): domain Eukaryota; kingdom Viridiplantae; phylum Streptophyta; class Magnoliopsida; order Poales; family Poaceae; genus Miscanthus; species Miscanthus floridulus. The sequence goes on along the minus strand of NC_089587.1, from coordinate 66,523,299 downwards.
ATGATCCACAGGAGAAAGGCACACCATGCAGTAGTGAACCTGTCGAGAAATGATATGTATGTGATATCAGATTATGCATTATGAATAATACTTTTTGTGACTATAATTTTTCTACAAAGTAATATTCAAACAATGAGGAAACAATGAGGAACTAGTCAGCATATTCAGGGGCAGCATAACCATAGGTTCCACCACCCGCATTGATACATGGGTCTCATTACCTTCAGGAATCAGGACCAGCTTTTGCTAGGCCAAAGTCAGATAGTTTAGCATTATAAACCTATGGCACTGGAAACAAAAAGAAAAATCATTATGTCAAACATATATATGTATTGCCGGTGGATGATATGCATAGAACTGAAAAATGAGAAGAAAGCACGAGCAAGCAACTAACAGTTAAGGAGGCAAGCATTGTGGAGGCAAGCAAGCCCTTTAGCAGTTCCCAGTGCGATTGAATCCTAGTGCCCCAGGATTATGGTGCAGCTGTCTCTGTGAACATGGAAAACAAGATATGTGGTCAGCGTGGTACAGAGCCACAGCATGGTGGTGGCGAGCACAGTGCAGAGGAAGGCCGGGAACGCGCAGCACAGAGAAATGGAGAGGGAGGAAGACCGCGCACGGCAACGAGGGAGGGGAGGCACTCCGCTCGACCCGTGCTCGGCTGGCCGTGAGGAGCTGGGAACGGCGGAGGGCGGAGTACGGCACGGCAGGCGGAGGGGACCTGTGGCCGGTTGCGGCGGCGAGACCCAAACCCATCGAATATGCCATATCTAAAACAGAGTTCCAATTGCATGCTCTGAATATGCCATATGTAAAGCAAAGCTCTAATTGAATGCTCTGAATATGCCATATGTAAAGCAAAGTTCTAATTGCATGCTCCACAAATGACTGCATACTTGGGATATAAAACACAAGGCAATACGAGGCACTAAGGAGGAATAACTGGACAGCAATAAATGTAACATAATGGACAATAATAAATGCTACATAGCAAATTCGTTACGTGGATCGACAGATTCGAACGAAATTATTAAAACTCCCGTCAATGTCATCACCACATAAAACGATAAGATCTGCCGATTCAAACGGCGATAGAATCTGAATGAAAGTACTAAAGTCTCGCGAGAAATGATAAGATGGTTCATCCGATCCAAAACCCTAGGTATAGAACTGCGAACTCAATCCATAGAAACCTGAACCCGATGGTTGGGTCCTCACCCCTCAGCGGCCGCGGCCTTGTCGCCCTTTCGCCGCATGCCTTTGGGCCGCGCGCTCCTGATCCTTCTTCTGGCGCTCAGTCTGCGCCGCGCGGTAGTCCTTGATGTGCCCGTTGCGCTACCAGGATTCTATCGCCGGCGAAAGGGAAATCTAATTTTGTTGGATTCCACATGAGTAGATCTACACAATGAACATATAATATGATATGCTTTAGTACAAAATTTTTGCTGTAATTTTAAATTAATTGGAAAATCTAATTTTGTCTGTAATTAATTGGAACAATTCATAGCTGCAGCTTCTGTGGTCCAATTATGGTGAAATTTTTATGGTAGGCTAATTATTGTATGCTTGAACTATAGTAAAAATTTTGTACTCATCGGACCATGTATAACTTAGTTATAGATAAATTTCAATTAATTACAGACAAAATTAGATTTTCCAATTAATCTAAAGGTACAGCAAAACCTTTGTACTAAAGCATACCACATTATATGTTAACTATGTAGATCTACTCATGTGGAGTCCAACAAAATTGGATTTTTCATTTTATGATTTTTCTATGATTTACTATGATTTTTCAAAGATTCAGCGAAAATAAATAAAAAAAAGAAAAAGGTGAAACCATAGGTAGCGTAGCAAACCACCGTTACTGTAGTAAAACCACCATCGAAAACCGCCCGGGGGGGTAAAATAGACGGTTTTGAGAAGTTCAGGGAGTAAAATATACGGTTTTATAGTTTGGGGGTGAAGTAGACCATGGTTGATAGGTGGGGGGTTAAGTAGACTTTTTCCTACTAGAAAACTAGGAGCGGCTTTGCCGCGCCCTTGTTAGAGCAACCAGCCTGTGAGAACAACAAAATGGTTGAAATTCACCTCCTTTATAAGGTTTTAAGTGACTTGGAGATCGGGATATGAGGACACGAGCTATAAAGTTTTTGACATATAGGAGTAACAAAGTAAATATCGTGCATGCTGATGTGGCAATGTGATATATTTTTAGCAATTGCAACAATGACTACTAACAAGCTGAGAGAAGGCATAAACGATCAAATTTAATTGGAGGTTGCACTGACATTGTTTGATCTGTGAACGTTGTTTCAGAAATAATCTTGGTGAAAGGTTGTTCACTTAGATCACTTATTATACAGTTAAATTTGTCTGTCTTCAAGATAGTATAAAGCAAATGATGATAAAACAGGCTTCATGTAATTATAGCTAAAAACTGAATATTTTCTATAGCTAAATTTATAGTTATGGATAAAGCCAGCTGCGAGCGTATGAAGATAGCGCCAACGATCCCTATCAGAGTGTGACATTTTTTTATCACTATCTTTAGTTATCAAACATAGAAGTAGCAAAATTTCTATGGGAAGAACATAAAAGATTGAGCAACTAATAAAAAGCTATATTCTAATGTCTTTTTATTACCTTCGTCGGAGTTTTGAAACTTAATGGTATTCAGGTGGTTGCTATATAAGCTTCACTGATGCTTAAGGGCAGATTTCAAGAGTGCAGCCCCTAACTTTATTTAATAATTTCAGAAAGAACAACACTTACATATATCTTTAGTGCAAGGAAAATAAAGTGTTTAGGTGTAAATGTTATCATGCCTTGAGATGAAGAGAGTACAATAATTTTCTGAAAGAGCCAACACTTATTCTGTTCTTTTCTTATTCTCTTCCCTTGCTGTATTTTTTGCTATGTTAATTATCTTATTATTTTGGAATCTGGTCGGATATTTCTCTATTTCAAGAGCAAAAGATACATTATGTATACAGAGTATAACCACATTTAATTGTTCCTTTTAATTTTAAGACACATTAGGTATACAGAGTATTACCAAGTTCAACTGGTCCTTTGAATTTCATAAGAGTTTGTGTGTGTGTGTGCGTGTGTTGAAATTTTTCAGTAGGACACACGAGGGGAGTAATAACCCCCTACTAAAACAGAAAGCTGCATCGGTACCAATGTCCATTGAAAAATACAAAAAAATGACCATGAAAAATGATAACTTCTCCAGAACCATAGAGTTCTTGTTTTGCAAATTCATCAATAGTCAAAATAATTGGGAAAACAGTGTTTTTGCCCCTGTCCAGAAGTTCAATTGTGATTTTACCCTTATTTTTTCAACTTTGTGATTTTACCCCTGTTATTTTGAAACGAAGGAGCCATTTGCCCCTGGTTTGGATGTCCGTTATTTAGAGGTTGATTAAACGATTAAAAAAATAAAACACATAAAATCAGATGCGAAAATGACTGAAATGCCCCTTCCTCTTCATTCTTATCCGCTCATCCTCTTCGTCGCTATCTGCTCCGTGCGGACAGAAGACCGGCGGCCGAGCACCGTCGCGGCCGCGCGCCCCTACGCCCGCCGGCCATGGCGCTCCGACAACCCCGCGACGGCGGCCCTCGGCGACCTCGCCCGCCGGTCATGGCGCTCCGGCAACCCCACATCGGCGCGATGGTGGCCCTCGCGACCCCGTGCTCGCAAATACTGATGGGGCAAATCCGCCCTATTGGGCTGGGCGCGCGACATCGACGGGGGAGGCATGACCGGCGGGCGTGGCAAGGCGGGCGCTGCGGTGGGTGCGGCGGCCGCGACGGGGGCACGGCTGGGCGGGCGCTGCGGCCATGCGAGCTCGTGGCGCGGCGGGTGCCGCTGGGCGGGCGTCGCGGCATGGCCGGCGGGCGCGCTTCGCGGCCCTCGTCCTCCGACAGCTGCTCCATGGCGCGCTCGAACTGCGCGACCAGCTCCGGGTCGAACAACGCCTGCTGCTGCTGCTGCTCGCCGGCAGCTCCTCCTCCGCGCTCAGCCGGCGGCGACGTCCCGAACCGGGGCGTGACGTAGCAGCCCGGCGAGAAGATCTGCCCGCCCTGGCGCAGCCAGTCCCGCAGGCTGCCGGACTTGGAGATGGAGAAGTCGAACGTCGCCGCCGGCACATTTAGCTCGCCCAGCTGCCGCGCCCTCTCCCGCCTCTTGTCTCCAACGGCGGCCTGCGACCCGGACCCGCCTGATAGCTCTGCCTCCGCGGTCGAGGCCGTCGCCGCCGCGGGCGCCGCCGTGGCTGTAGCGAGCTCCTCCTCCTGTTCGGTTGCCAGCGCGGTCGGTCGTTCCGACGGCGAGCCGCTCTCGCTCTGCGTCTGCTGTTGCTGCGTCAGTACCATCGCGTCGAACTCCTCCACCGTGCGGAAGCTCCTCGCTCTCCCGTCCGACGCGGACCATGGAGCGTCGTCTTCGTCGCGACTGCTCTGCCGCCGTTCCCACGCTTGCTCCGCCGTGCAGCTCTCTTCCTCCTCCAGAACGGCGAGCAGCTCTGACACGTCGATCGTCTCGATCTTGGCCGGCTCCTTGGCTTTCCTGGCCGACGAGGTGGAGCTGCGGAGGAGGGCTAGGAACTGGTCGCCGTTGCTCTTAGAGGTGAAGAGGATGATCTCCTCGATCGCGCTGCTCCTCTGGAAGCTGTGGCCCAGGTTGCAGGCAGCTCACCTTCTCCTGAAAGCTCCCTGATTTCGCCAGGATCTTGCACGACACACACCCCATCTCTGATTCTCTGTAATCTGAAAGCACAAAGAAGCTTCTTTTTGTTCAGTTTATCCTACTCTGCCGAGCAGCAAGAATAGGAGCGGATGACAAATATGTTTGAATATTTATCAATATTAAATCTGAGTTTAAATAATTTCAAGTTGTGCCAAATATATTTGACCAAATTTAATCAATTGTCAGCGTACAATAAAAAAGTCTAATTCCAAATCAGGGTAATATCACAATTATGCATAATAAATAGGGGCAAAATCGCATGGGCATTCATGTCCTTTTGTACAAAGTTTAACACCGTTAGGGGTGGATGACGGAGCAGGGGCAAACTGGTGCTTCGTGAATGGCACAGTAGGGGTAAATTCACAAAGTCAAAAAAATAGGGGCAAAATCACAATTTCGATGCAAAACAAGGGTACAAACGCAAGAGCCCCAAAATAATTTATTAGCACTCAAGATTCCATACATTTAAAAAACCATTTGATCTCTGCAACCTGGAACTCTAGAGCCTTTTATAATTAATTGAACCTGCTTAACAAAATAACATGTTCCATATTTTAAAAGTTATCAACGGACGTTTCATTAATCATCGAAACTTCCAACTAATTCGTCCTACTGTATACAAAAGGTGAAATGAGGTTTGCTCTATTGAGTAAGGTAGCATAGAGAGAGAAGAATAGGAGACATACCTTTATGCTAGCAGCATGTCCTTGCTGGGTCTATCTTCTTACTACAACGCAAGGTACAGATCAAAGGAGAATGGCCAAACATGAGTTGAAATTATTTTTGTATAACAAGCAATGAGAGATTTGGCATGGCAAGCAGCGCAGCAGAGGGGTCCACCCTGATCATTATTAATCAGTAATTTCTCGTCTGAAGCAGAAAACGATGGACCTTATATGTCACCAAAATGGCGCTGAGCAATCTCCTCAAGTGTTTCCTTGGTCAGCACCTAATTGTTGGCTAATGCTGAATTGTCTGAGGTGATCTTCTATGAGACGAAGATATTCAGGTGGTTCAAGCAATCTCCTCAAGTGTTTCCTTGGTCAGCACCTAATTGTTGGCTAATGCTGAATTGTCTGAGGTGATCTTCTATGAGACGAAGATATCCAGGTGGTTCACCAGATCTTTAGCCGACATCGGCAGTCTAACCCATGCACCTTTAATTAACTCCACCAGTGAGAGATATTGAATTCTGTTGTGGTACGATTCACATTCCAGCTCCTATAAAAAATGAATGGGATTAGAAAGATTAATCAAAATATATTAAGATGTATATTGTGATTATGTGAGTGGCACTGAATGTTTGATTCTTCAACAGGTGAGGATTAGAGAATGTACAGGCTAGCAAATTACCTTTTGTCGACACGGAATTTCGTCCCATGCAGAGGACACACGAGCAAGCCGGAAGGGTCCGCTCGATGGAGCTGGAGATCCGTCTAGCTTCAGCGCAGGGATGGTCGATCCTGCGCACTCCTCCTGAGACGTGTCGGTCAATTTGATCCTACAATTGACAAGGAGAGAAAGTTTATTAGTAATTAAGGGCGGAACATGCCGGTGTTGCCAGACAGTCCCGAATGTGCGGCTCTGAGAGCCGATATGAAAGGAGATCGACGAAATAGTCGATTCCAGCATATTCATAAGAATAAATCAGTTAAAGCTCATGATGTTGTGTAGGAAGAATCAGTTATCGTTCAGGATGAATATAATTATTTAGACAAATATTGGTCAATGGCAATAAGATGTTAACAATAATTAGTTTATACTGAGCCAATGACTGCAAGTAACCGAACCCCTTTTATAAAAGAAACAGTTCATCATCATTCAACCATTTAATAGAGATAAATCTAATGAACATGTCAGATCTCATCTATCGCTATGACCAGTGGCGCATGAGGCAGAATCATGCAGGCCGTAGAAACAACAATAGACTCGACGACACTAACTTATTACTAATATCAGTGGGGCATGGTCAGAATCATGCAGGCCGTAATATAATAATAAGATCATGGGGCTAACACATCTTTCAACCTATCGTTACTTCAACGATCTCGTGATGCGAACTGTTCATGAAAGCGCTCGATATCAGCTAAAACAGTCGATTCAGGCATAGCGCACAGTTAGGGTCATGTCCTCTCAGGAACAGATCTACCAAATAACTATCCCCACTCCATAGTGCTAATAGTGGGGTGTGAGGCAGAATCACACAGACTGTGATAACTGGCCATAGAACAGTTTTCGCTAGCTAATAGATCTACTCAAGATCAAACATGCCTTAACCGCACGCTATGCACGATCAAGATTGATGTAAAACAGCTGATAAAACATAACTTATCGTTTAAAGTACAAATTAGATCAATCTAGATTAACAAATGATGGGTTAAAAAGATATAAGACCGATCTAGATCTATCTCAATCAGACGAAGTGATATTGCTTTAATTAATTAAATAATGGAAGCAATAAGCAATATCGGTAACTTAATGAATCTATCTGAAGGAACGCCACCCTTAGATAGAGCCGATAACTTGACCTTAATCTAGTTTGAGTAGTGGAGGTCGACCGGATCGATGCAGCCGTACTTGAACTAGACAAGAGTCGATAACTAACTTATACCAGAGTCACAGTAGAGGTCGACCGGATCGATGCAGCCGTACGAACAGAGGTATAAGCTATGACGGTACTTACAGACAAACAGTGGAGGTCGATCGGATCGATGCAGTCGTACTTGATAAAGAACTCACCGAGATCTACTCTACTCCTACTCCTAAATGGTGGCCAAAGCCAAAAAAAAGTAAATAACTGGTATTTGATTGATTGTGTGTCTTTAACAATAGCCGAGGTTTGATATTTATACCCAGGACCTACGCATGACTCCTATCTAAGCACGAATCATCACAATCTTTGACCCTAGAGAAAGTATTTCTAATTTAAGATAACTTGAACTCTAATATTTCCTTTTTGTAGAGTCCAACATGTCTTATCCCGGCGCCAACCGTAGCCTTTGTCGTTATCTGCTGGCGCTATCTGAAGAAAGCCGATTTTAGTTCTGCATTCGAATCAGCTAATACCGGTCTACACGTGATTGATTCCTTGATGACATGACCTTAGGAGCTTTTAAGCCCCTATGACTCTTCTTGCAAATTTTGGTGTAAACACCTTTATAACATTTAAGATATATTTAATTCATCCTTGAGAGACGCTGGCTGTGGTACCCTACAGTTCTAGGGCTCAAAGCAACACGATCCAAGCGAGGGAGGGGGGAGGGAGCAACTGCGATGGTGACCACCGTGGTTTCGATCGGTACGCCGGAAGATAGAGAAATCAAGGGAGAAGCAGTAAGCAAGCATGTTCGAGGCGAAGCGACATTTCATCAAGCAGATAGCGCACATCCAGGAGTAGTGGCGAGGGACCCCATAGAGAGGGCTATGGCCTACGGGGGGTGAAAGGGTGGGTCAGCAGGTGTGATGCTTACCAGCGGAAGGAGGTGGTTCCTCATCCGTTGGTTCCTACCCCGGTCGTCCAGTGAGCCTGGACGCGACGGCTGAGATCGCGTGTTCGTGCTGCTGCTGCTGCTGCTGCGCTTGATGAAGCGCTTCTACTACTAGTGCTACCCAGGGGAAGGGAGGAATGGAGCTCCCTGGCCGCCTCGTCGCTTGGCCGTAGTGGCATTCACCATGGGAAATGCCTGCGCCAGTGGCCTACCGGCTGCCGCCACCGTAGCACCCGCGCTACCGCCCTTTACCCAAGCGAACAGGTCGACGCGCAATGACTCCGTGAGGCTCGAGAGATTTTAGGTCGGAGTCTTGGCTTGATGAACGAGGGACTCGATCAATCCGCAACTGAACTGGCGACAGCGTCCGTGTGGCTGGACGCGTTCGCGTCTCCTCGCCAATCGTTGCGCTGCCCTTGCTGCACGCCGCTCATCCGTCCGAGGAGCAGGACGGGCCAACGAGCCATGAAGATTCGCGAGCCATCGGATGGGCAGAGAAGCAGGTAGAGACCCAAACCGCTCCACCATCGGACGGACCACGTTGCTTGTCTGCCTGATCGGACGGCTACTGGGCTAACGAGCAACGTGGCCCGATCCCCTACCCGTCTTTTGAAAGCAAGATGGGGGAATTCCTTGCGTGCCATTAAAAAATATCGCAATGCCCTGTGAGCCAGTGAAAAAATTCAGCGGTCTTTAGCGCCACTGCTCCAACTTTTTTATGCCCTCCATGCCACTGCCGTCAGTTTGGGCTCTAACGCTGTCAAACTGCAGGTGTGAAAAGTTAAAAATACCCTTAAGTCTAAATATGTCATTACTTTTTTGAGCATCTTAACGACTTTAAATGAAAAAACTCAAAACTAGAAAATTGTAGATCTTGTCGAGATCTATAATTTTCATATAAAAATTATCTTCATTTAATTCCGTAAAAAAGATATGATTTTCTAAGATATATTAATCCTATCAAATCATATTTTTTGCGGAATTAAATGAAGATAATTTTTATATAAAAATTATAGATCTCGGCGAGATCTACAACTTTCTAGTTTTGAGTTTTTTTTCATTTGAAGTCGTTAAGATGCTCAAAAAAAATTAATGACATATTTAGACTTAAGGGTATTTTTGACTTTTCACACCTGCAGTTTGACGACGTTAGAGCCCAAACTGACGGCAGTGGCATGGAAGGCACAAAAAAAATTAGAGCAGTGACGCTAAAAACCGCTGAACTTTTTCAGAGGCTCACAGTGCATTACGGTTTTTTTTAATGGCACACAAGGAATTCCCCCAAACAAGATTCCTTTATAGAGATTTCAAGTATTTCATGCGTGCGCGTGGCTATGCCATTCAAGTAGGCATGGCACTCGTGAACAGGGCACGTGGTTCATCTCTGGCTACTCCCTCTCCGTCCCTAAAAAAGTAGCACCGTGGTGTCTAGTCAAAAAATTTCTTTAAATTTAAAACTCTCTCAGTTCTAAATTATAACTTACTTTGACTTTTTTGATACGTTTATTTTGCTATGTATTTGAATATAACATATTTCTAGATATATATATATATATATATATAGTAAAATAGATATACCAATAAAAATCAAAGCGACTTATAATTTGAACAGATGGATATATACGTAAAAAAATATTAGCAACATTTATATCTCTGTAAATAGGTTTATTATGAAAATATATTCAGTCATTCATCTAATGATACTAATTATACACCATAAATAAATATTAATATTTTTATATATATTTAGTCAAAGTTAAAATTATTTGACATCTTATAGAAAGTTAAAATTTTTATATATATTTAGTCAAAGTTAAAATTATTTGACATCTTATAGAAAGTTAAAATGATACTCTTTATGAGACGTACAGAATACAAATTATCTAAGTATAGAATCCTCTAAATAAACTAGATTTATTTTGTACACACTAAAGCCAACCCAATTTATTTAGCGAAATCATATACATATATATGGCCCACTGAAGACACAAGTAGAGTCAGAGTCCCCGTTACAGAGATAATTGTTTATAAATAAAGAAAAATCTTATTAATTTTAGATTATTACATTGAATCAATATAATAATTTAATCTAGAATAATCTATTCCAGCCTTCGCAAAAGCTCCCGATCTAATTAAAGAAATAAATGAAAATCATAAACACTAATATGCCTATTTGTCTTGTTTTGGTGCCTTCTTAAACCACTAACTCCGAAGGGAAAAGCCATGTTAATTCCTCCAATCTGCATTTGCATGGCCACGCATGTAGTGTGATGTCATGAGAGCATCCGCAGTGGAGGGTCAACGCCGGTGCGATACAATAAATGCTAAGATGGAACCCGGTCCTATACACTACAACCATGGTTCGATGAAGGACTAGCTCCTTCGCATGGAACCTGGGTCGAAGAAATAAAGAACTCTTTCCTGGCATTGCTGCTCGCGCAAAGGAGAGGATGGTGTAGTTGATTTTGGGCCCACGTATGGACTCATGCTGGGTTTGATACATTGTTGATAGAAGAACATGTGACGTCTAATCAGTTGTGGGCTCCAGTTAAGACCCAAGGACGGGTTGACACACTGTGGACGCTCTGAGTAGTACAAGATGTCGTGTCAAACACGCCGTCTAGAGGCGCGCCATAGTAAATGAAGCCCTCGTGGATGTCTCCATGTGCACGAGTGCACTTAGGACTGGTTTAGTTCTCAAAAAATTTCACCCCAAACTCTCACATCGAATCTTACGGCACATGCATGAAGTATTAAATATAGGCGAAAAAAACTAATTGCACAGTATAGTTGGAAATCGCGAGACGAATGTTTTAAGACTAATTAGTCCATGATTAGCCATAAGTGCTACAGTAACTGACATTCGCTAATGATGGATTAGTTAGGCTTAATAAATTTGTCTCGCAGTTTCCAGGCGAGCTATGTAATTAGTTTTTTTATTAGTATCCAAAAACCCCTTCCGACATCCCCGAAACATCCGATGTGACATCAAAAAATTTTCATTTCGCGAACTAAACACAGCCTTACTGTAAGATCGACCGAGAAAAATCACCTCACCCATGGCTAGCCCATCAGAGGCGGCGACCCACTTGCCCACACTAAAATCTGCTTTCAAGACCTCGACCTTGCGAGTGTAGGGGCTTGAACGCCGACATGATCGATTGCCATTGGTGCCTCACGAGCAGCAGCTCCCCGCTCCGTGGCTGCACTAGGAATCGGCCCATATATAACTCATCCTTGGCTTCATATGGTACCTCTTGATCAAGGCCCTGTTCGCTTGAACTTATCGTCTCAGCGAAATAACGGTGTTTTTCTCTCACAATAAATCAACATCAACACCAGCCATTTTCCCAGCCAGCCGAACAGGGCCCAAACCGATCAAACACTGCGCCATCGGCATACCCATCAAACACCTCGTTGTCCGATATCGTCCCATCATCATTGAAGCTATCCTCTAATGCTTGCTCCCCTAGCTTGTCATCGTCTAAGCCTTCATTTATATCCTCCTCCTCCTCCTCCTGGTTTCCCTCCTCGTTGTTGTTACCATTCTCTTCTTGGTTAGGTTTCTCTTCGCCTTCATCATCTAGATCTTCCTCATTGCTACTTGACACCTCTCTGCAGCCATTAATATGGTCATCTTCTTCTTGGTTAGGTTTCTCTTCGTCATCATTATCTAGATCTTCCTGATTGCTACTACTTAGTGTACATGTGAGATGGGAAGAAAGGCTCATGTGAGGGGTAGGACTAATCGGTTTTAACCCGGCCCAACACTTTGGTTTGATTTCTTCGGTTTCCAGAATCTGAGAGCCAATCGGTTTGTCGCAGAACAAGGAACTCACAAATCTGGTGTCGATTTTTGTCAGCTTGGTTTCTGGTTGAACCGAACAAACACAACACATACAAAAGAGGAGAAGCACCTCGCTCGGACGCTCACAAATTCTCTCATAGGACCCCTCTGACTAGAGGATGAAAGGAGAGGCCAAGAGAAAAGGATAGGTAGGGTAGCCTGTCGCGGTTTCTTTATTCTAAGGAGAGGAAAACATTAAAGACAAAGCTGATGCCCGAAGATCGCAGATACTAAAACTAAAGCCAAAAACAAAAATCAAAAACCCAAAACTGACATTTTGGCTCGGTTTTGGGTTTCTAGTTTAAAAGTGCCCAACCCTAGTGAGGGGTGATGCGCTCATGTATTAATCCAACAAACGTGCACATTTTTTATTTCCAAAAACTTGATACCTACAACCATGGTGCTTTATCATTTTCAGAGGCCTTTGCTCTTTGAACAGAGGAAATTGGCCCGCTCGCCGCCTTCGTAAACGACTAGACGGTTTTGACCCCACCTTTAATATTCACTAGCAAAAGTGCCCGTGCGTTGCAATAGAGTCGTTATCAGCTTCTAACTTCTGTCTAACTTGCCTTTCACAGTCGGTGATGGTGGCCTCGAGCTCGTCTACGGTAGACGGGGTCACGGCTCACGGGGACAACGACAACACAGTTAGCTGTGGAGGAGGCAGAGGCGCATCGAAGGTGGGACCTAGGTAAACTGGACACGAATCCCATTTGGTGGCTTGCAACAGAGCTAGGCCCCCCTCACCTACCAAGGCTGGGGTCAGGGGACTTCCCCGCTGCCATTTTCGATCGAATATTGCAAGGAGATATGTAAGGCACCGATTTTTTTGGAGATCGAGCACAAAGACTGCGGGAGAGGAGGCCAATGGGTGCACATAGTTGTTAGGAAGGGACCAGCAAAGCCCTCGATTAACGGTTTGCTTAGTCCACTAGATCGAACTGCTGGTATAGTATAGCTAATAGAGTCAAAATTTCATACTTGACACAAACCGACTACATGGTGTAGTGGAAAAGGATGAGTTTCTTAACCTGCAGGTTGTGAGTTTGATTCCTCTATGTATGCTTCTTTCTTCTATTCTATTTCCTCCAATTTGTCTTTCATGTGCACAACCTCCTCGCTATTCTATTTCCTCCAATTTTATCCTTCATGTGCACAACCTACACAGGCTAGACTTGAATTTTGAGGAGGGGCATGTGAATCGCGGTCGTCGTAGTGAGGTGTGCCGCCGAGAGCCGCCGTGCATGGGCAACGCGAGCCAGGTGGGTGAAGCCCTGCCCCAAAGTGTGGGCGGCATGAGCTGTGTCGGTGAAACCCCACCCTAGACCTTCTGCTCCATGCGTGTGCCCTAGGGTAGTCGCGGTCACCACCGGGAAGTCACACACGGGTAGGGGGAGTTGCGCGCGGGGAGAACGACGGCGCAAGCGGGGAGAAGCTATGGGTGCCAGAGGGAATTGTCCTTTGGGGGCTTGGCCTGGGGGCAGTCCCTAGGAATGGGTGCCAGAGGGAGGATTTGTGTGCTCGAGTAGGGGCCCTACTGAAGCTATGTTTTCGGCCTGAGCACGTATATTTAGCTATGGGGGCTCAAGTAGGGACCCTACTGGAGTTGCTTTGAGGGGGATGGGACAGACTATCAGACTCTGATGAGTGGGTGCGGAAGTGAGCTTGTATCAAGTGACGACTTGGAGGTGAGCGAGTGGTTGGGTTGTTCTGACGAGGGGGTGTGGAAAGTTTTGACGAGGGGGTGCAGAAAGTTTTGACGAGGGGGTGTGGAAGAGAGCCTATAGTGCGAGCCTCTAGCAAGTGACAGACCAAGAGGTGAGCAAGTGGTTGAGCCATTGGGAACAAGGGTTTGGGCTGGGTTAGATGAAAATTACTAGGTGGAGAGAAATTTGATCTTTTAATATTACAACAAATATGTCAGTGTGTTGCAACGGATTTATGGAAAACAATGAAGATAATGGTACACATCTATTTATGTTTTATTATTTTTATATAAAATTTAAAAGCTATATTTATCTTTTATCACCGGATATAAGTAAATGTTACCAATATTATATACCGAATTAAAATACAATCTTAGTATATGAAAGTGCAATCAAGCCATAATTGTGGATTTTGGTGATAATGACCACGCAATTAGAGAACTAATGAGATTTATCGAGATGACAAGCAGAGAATTTATATTCGAGGATGCTACACGAATCGTTGGAGCCCCCAATTATAAATGTAGATGGCTTCAAACTCAAAAGAGGTTTTAAATTCTTTTATATCTTGAATTTGAGTATAAGAAAAGCCGTACTATAAAGGGGAACACAATGCTTAAGCTAACATGTGCTATCAAGTGCACAAACAACCACCAGCATCCTCAGATTCATAGCCAAGAGAGCCTACACTTCACTATTACCCTTGCTGTCTTGCGGGGTGCGAGCTCCGTCTCGCTCGACCCCTTGGGTGCGAGCTTTGACCCGCCCGACCCCAAGGTCGTGGGCTCCGTGTCGCTCGACCCTTTGGTTGCGAGGTCCATCTTGCCCAACCCTTCTCCCTCCGCTTGCCCAAATCCCCGCGCCCCTACGTCTGAATCCGACGCGTCCTGCCCTGATCCGTCCCCTCCTCTGCTTCCCAGCGATGGGCGTTGGCCGTGTCTGCCGCGGTGGCCCCTCCTTCGCTTCCCTCACCGCCGGTGCCGTTGTGGGTGGCCGTTCCCGAGGCTCGCCACGTCCTCCTCCGCCTCCCCTTGATCGGCCCCCTCCAAGACGGCGTCCACATCGGTCACCAAGACGGTGAACGGCGCCCACCACTTCAAGATCACAGGCTACTCCCTCTCCAAGGGGATCGGGGTGGGGAAGTTCATCGCCTACTAGTCCTTCAACGTGGGGATGGCGCTGGCTACCTCTCGCTATGTTGGTGAGGCACGGGAAGGTGGGTGAGGAGAAGGTCACCGAGGTTAGGTGGTTCCTCAACTCCAGTGCGGTGCCCGGCGTGCCTGCTGGACCACCCAAGTCGTCAGCTACTGCTAGGAAGGAATCCTTTGCGAAGAGGGCGGGGTTGGCCATGAACCCCATGGGGAGGAAGCTGTTTGAGGTGAGGGAGGCGAAGCAGAGCAACTTGTGTGTTGCGGCGGATGTTGGGACAACAAAAGAGCTACTTGAGCTTGCTGACAAGGTATACATACCATTAGTTCTTGTGTATTTGCGATGCCTTTCTACTATTTGCTAATAGTGTGTTAATTTGTTTGCTCCATTTGTGTTGGTTGGTCCAGAGATTTGAATGTTGAATACTCAGGTTGATCAGCCTGTTCGGTTGGCTGGTTCGTATCGTTGCTGGTTCGTTTATGTGAGAGAGAAGTACTGCTGGCTGGTTCATGTGAATAGTATCCATGTGAGGGGGCTGGCCAGCCAGCCCCAGCCGATCGGGCTGGATATCTTTTCTGATTTTACACCAGATTTTGGGGCCAAGCTTCACACAGTATGTTCTCTTCTGTCATCATCTTTCTTATCTTCTCTTTTGTTGTATTACTGATCATCATTCTTTTATTGTGTGTCCATAATAGCCTAGTTGGATTTCAAAAATTGTACTTTGTCTATCACAAATCAGATGTCGGTCCTCATAGTAGAGATGTAGATGCAATATCCTTTTGTGTAATCAAAATGGGTTGTCCATTACTGTAAGGCAAAATTCCTACACCGGGCCAATCTACTTGGTTCTTTAGCAGCGTTAGCACAGGCTAGATAATTTAGTACTAAATTCCTACATTAGGCTCTTCCAGTTAAATATGATATTATCTTCAGTTATCAGTTATGTTGAATAATTTTTCAGTTCTCCTGTGTCATCCGATGAAAAAAATGTTGAAAATAATTTTCAGGTACAAAACTGATACTATCCTTCATCCAAGTACCAATTACTGGCCATCTAATTTATCTCTGTCTGAGTTGTAGTTTTTTTCCTTGCTTGGAGGAACTGATGCTAACCTTCCATTGATTGAGAAACAGAAATGCTTGATTATTTTTTATTTTCAGATATAGTGTTATTTGTTATTTTTAGAATCTGGCTATTTTTTATGTTTATTATCAGTGCAACTGTGTTTCGTAATTATAGGATATTAATTTCTTACATTGACATATTCTCCTGGTCGCCGGATCAATGATTGGTCTTTACCATCTTTTGTATGACAGAATTGTTCTCTACATTGCTTATATGGCTTGGTGTTAACCCTTTTTTTGCATGCGGATGCTGGAGCAATGCCAGTTGCCAAACAAAGTGATTCAGTTATTTTACATCAATTCTGTTTATACAAGCTGTAAACAGTAATCAGCTACTTAGATTAATGTGGCTAATTTTCTATCGGTGCAGATCAGTCATCTACTGTACTCTTTCTCGCTTCTTTCGGTCTACTTGCGCTGGTGGCGCACTTGGAAAAAATTCTCTGGAATCGTGCTGCACCTTAGCGCCCGTGCAGCACCGATGGCATGCTTGCCATGTACGCGTCTGCACCCACCAGCCGAAGGAACAGAGACGGTTACTCATTGTGGCTCCACGTGGAAGGAACGCGCAGCTAGCTGGTTCAGACTCATATGCATTGAGATTCGCGCACAAGGATACATGGATGGCCTACGCTCGGTGCTTCACGGGCGCCGCGGTACAGCACGACTGTAGAGAATTTTTTTCCGCGCACTTGGAGCTTAGGGAGCTGTGGACGATGAAAAGCTCACGCTTGGTTTTCTTGATTCTTGCCGTAATGATCAAGTGATTATCCTAGGACCAGATTAGCTCCCATGATTACAGCTTTGGCTTGATTGATTCATATGACACGTCAGAATCTTGAGACAAGTGGGATGAAGGTGATGCAACTGGTGCAGGAGCTTGTTCAGGCCGACACTAGCGGGTACAGCTAAGCTCTTCAATCACCATCGGATGCTTTCATACTCAGGTTCATTGCTCATCGAGGCTTACCATTTGCTGAATTTTTTCACGTTCTGGTGTACTTGCAGATGTTCGAGTTGAAGGACTCGGTGTTGACATGGGAAGGAGCAGAATCCACAAGCCATTGATTAAAAGCAAAAATTAGGTGTGTAAATATTTCGCATGAGATTTATGGTACACCGTAGACACCCGTTAGTGAAGAAGGGTTTTGTCGTCATGAGGCCTAAAATTGATAACCTGATGAACAAATTGGCATGAATTATCCTTGTTGTATTCAACAATATAAGTTTGATCCTTTTTTGATTAAATAATACAATAAGCCTGTAAATTTGTATCGCTCCTTTTCTGTGAATCTTCAATCTATTTTATTTTATACCACGTTTGGTTGTTAATTTGTGTCACCTAAAATGCCACCGTGGCATTAGCACGGGCAATATACTATAGATTATCAAACATGTATTGTGAAACACAAACTTGTTATGATTATCTTTCCATAGCACTTGATTCCTAAAGAAGTGTAAGCTTATCTTTCGCGTATCGTAGGCATGAAGTGATGCGACAATTAATGTTGATGTTTCAATTTTGCATTCAAAATTGGAGTTATATTTTAACTATCTATCTTTCGTGAAGACTTATGTAAAATTGATTGGAACATTATGATTGCGGTATCTATTTTAGATAACAGTATAATACACGCTCATACATATGTTACCGTGGTATTATGTGTTCCCGGTAAGTCATAGGTTTCAGTTAGTACAGTTTTGAACAATCTGATGAGGTTCTAGTGGTAACAAATAATTAGCAGCACTACTATGAAATCAGGAGGTCCTCCAGTGGTATAAACCAAGTCATATGAAAAAACATGTGCCAAAAATCATGAACAAGCTTCACTGGAACACATGTTTCTTTCATAGATTCATGAATAGGAGCTAATTTTTCATGATAGACCTTGGGATGCAAACAATTATACAGGAATTCTATTTTTCTGTGAAATTCAGAGCTACAAGGGCAATGCAATATATTGTCTGTCAATGAATAGTAATGAACCAACAACTAATAGAGTAGACCCTCTCGTCCAACACTTACAGAAGTTTTAAAATATGCATGTGTCAAATTTTATATAGCCATGCACAACTCCGTAAACTGTAGTTCAAATTTTGTTGGCACGTGGCCACGCATGGGCATTAAATTTGTGGTCATGTATGCTAACAAATTAACAATGTAGGTGTTGTGGTTATTTCAGAGGCCTCACATAACATCATCAAGATAACAGGATAGAGGCACAGAGCACGCGGACAACTTTAAATCTTTAATTGCTTACCGATCTCCATAGAATAATAGTATATTATGTTCGACTAATGTCATCCTGTATATTTTTCATGATTTTGGTTTCTTAGTTGCCGATATGGGTTCTAGCTGTCGGTCGCTCAAAAGAAAGAGGGTGTACGCTGACCCGCCGCCTGCAATCACCGATACACACATCTACAGGTAACTACGTTATATTTATCTTATAATTGATCGAGGCAATCATTTTCTATCAACATAGGTTTTCTCGTGTGTTTTATCATTTTGATTGACACGGACGAGATTGTAGATGGGTTGAATTCCATGAAGTGGGAATGGAACACATATCTTCCATATGGGATGTGAGTGCCATGGTTTTTGGAAAGGCAACGTACGACATCACCATGGTGATACATATTTGCGTATAATTTTGAAGGATGAGTAGGTGCATTTTGAGCTCATCTTTTTGGACCATGTCTAAATTTTTTTCTATAGACCATTGTTATCAATCTGTTGGATCTAATATTCTTACAGGGAACCAAAATGGAAGCGGTTGCGTACGGCGACCAAACCATGAGGTTCGACCGTTTGCTTCGTGTAGGAGAATGTTATGACTTCATGAGAGTTGGCTTCGCGCCTACTCATGTTGGTCCTTTAGGCTACATCTTCCTTTTATGTGCCGACTACTTCGTGGTTCTATTTCCACAAAGTATGGCTAATGCACCACCGAGAGAGCTATGGATTTGTTAGTGTCCTCGTACCTTTATGGAATTCGAGGATGTATACACTCAAGCTGAGTACTTTTTTGCCGGTATACCTCATACGCCTATATTTAAAAATACATAGTTAACTGTTTATGCTCCTATTCCATCAATAACTATCGTTTGTGTTTGTAGATGTCATTGGTATAGTTGTGCATGTGTCTAATATTCGAGGAAGGGATGACGTACGGATGCGACCGTACATATATGTGGTGCTGATGAATGAAAGATACTTAGATTGAAAATTTTATTATTGCTCCATGCTATCAATTTTTTATTGTTCGATGCTAATCAATTTTGTAACTCGTAGGTACCACTGCATCATAATAACAGTCAAGTATACACACATATGTCGTCACTTATCGGAATGGCGGCGAGCGGCATTAGAGTTGCGCATTTAGCTGGCCTCCATGTACAAATGAATAGAAAGAGAGGTATTGTATCACTGATGTCCTCATATGTATTAACTAAATAAAGTATCAGTTATTACATTTTTTTTGCTCATGCATTATAGGCGGAGTGACCACTACTGACGATTTCAGCGAATTGGTATTCAGTCCTATTTGTAATCAGGCGCATGATTTTCAAAGTGAGGTTCTTTTAGGGCAATTCATTGATTTAATTTATTGACTACAACACTAACCCAAAAGTTTTTTATTTGTTTATAGGCCTACGCAATCGTCTGCTTGTTGATGAAGCCAGACGTCGCCGAGTTCAAGAATTTGCTAAGGACACCGTGTCGCGTCTCATAGATTTAGAGAACTAAATAATATTGAAATTATTTACACGCTTGCGACATGCACTTTGAATAGATGATGGACATAAATATAGTTTAATATAATAGTCATTTTGTGCATTTTCATTGGTCAAACAGGTTCAAAATATGTGGATTGAGTAATTTTTGTCTAACATTTGATTGCTTCATTTAGTTTGTAATATCGGAGACTTCTTGCCGATATAAAACATTATTTTAGCCGTATCACGGAAAGGTCTATATAGTAGAGTTTGTGAGCCTGTGGTGTCGTGCTCATAGTGACTGTTAATTTCACAAACTTTGCTTTTTAGATTAAATGTCAGTTTAATGTCTTACAGTATTATTATCTTATTGTGCGATCTATGTGTTTTTAGTATAAAAATTTAGTTGTCTCGTAGCAACGTACGAGCATGCTACCTAGTTTGTAAATATATACATAAACCTTTGTTAATCTTTGTTAGCCAAGGGAGGGCCGAAGCACAGTATGCCCTACATCATGCTCCAGTACTTGTGCTGTTGTGAATCATCACCATTTGTTTTTTTTAAGAAAGGGTTTAGTTTTTAGAGATGACCAGATCTGTGAGAGGTTGAACTACTCACATGCCTATCCTTGATGACCACACACCAACACAGGAAAATATTAGGTGGGAAACCATCTCTTTGGTGGAATCATGAAAATCTTCTTAATACACATATTTATAATTTTTTCAAAAATTATAAGGAGATGCACATATAGTGTATCTATAGATGTACATTGTTGTAAAAGTTGAGATTCAAACTCAATCTATAAAAATTCATATGAAAATGAGAAAATTCATGTGCATGTGCTAGAAGACAAAGTTTGTGTCTTCTAGTTGATATACACATGAAAATTTGTTATTTTCATGTTAATATTTAAAAAATGATTTTGTATCTAACTTTTTGCGACAATGTACATTTATATATTATGCACTATGAATATGCATCATTTCAATTTTTTAGAACTTCTAGGCATGTATTTCAAGAGGGTTTTCACGGCACGGAGTGGTAATTTTCACCAATTATTTTGCCCGTTAACAGTGGCCTTGGTCTCATAGTAGAGTTCAGAGTTTACATACCCAACAGCAGCTCTAAAACCAAAGTGAAAACCCATTATCTGCAACATGTAGTCCCGACAAGAATTCCAACGAGATTTGAACGCATTTTTGGTGTTGCCAGGTCAAATGAGCTCATGATTCAAGAAACGGTAGTGCTAGCACCCGGACATCCGGACGGATGCCCATATGTCCGGACAGATGCCCATGTCTGGATGCCCACGCACTGCACAACATCCGATAAAACACATGTAACGTATGTGTGAAACACATGCAACATCCAGATAAACACACTTGCAACATGCGTCCGAAAAACACAGATGAAACATACCTCTGAAACATCTGAAACACCTGAAACATACACTTGCAACATGCCTCTGAAACAATTGCAACATATGCAATATGCGCAACATCCCCCGATCTACTTTTGCAACATCCATATGAAACAATTACAACATACATATGAAACGCCTAAAACACATGAAACATACATATGCAATATAGGGGAGGGGAAGGCTGGACCAGTTGATTCCGGTCGTCGGGGTCGGAGACGGCGACGAGCGGCTGCGCGCGAGCACCACTGCCACCAGCGCTACTAGTACCGGGCTTGGCTCAGCGCCGTCGGGGTGGGGAAGCTCTGTCGCCAGGGTGAGAGAGGACGCCGCCGGGGTGGTGAGGGCGCCACGCTGGGGTGGAGGAGAGCCGCCCACTCTCATGCAACTAGCGATGAAAACAGTACAGAAATATCCCATACCGAACCGCATCGTTTTCCATATTTGACCCGATCGAATTCGTATTTTCGGACAAATTCGAATTCGGTTCGAAATACGGAACACCAAATTCAAAATCGGAATGAAAATGGTTTAGACGTTTTCCGACCGTTTTCTACTTTTCTACTTTTAATTCAGAATATCCCGAATTCAAATTTTGGTTTGAACCAAATTTGGCCCACTAGAAGTCCAGCTTTAGAAAAAATGTATTTTTTTTCATACAATCTCGGATGAAGATGATTTGTATATGAAAATCGTAGTTCTCGATCTACAACTTTCTAGTTTTTAGTTTTTTCATTCGAGGTCACTAATATGTTCAAAAAAAATTAAACAAAGTTTAAGCACTATATTAATCACGTACCAGCACTTGTTGTCTTAGAAAAATCATATCTTTCCGATATGGTGTTGAATGGAGATATTTTTATATGAAAGTTGTAGACTTGTTAATTGTTATGCACTTGGTCATTGTTATGCACTTGGTCCTATGGGAATATTCAGTATTGATTTTTCGTATACCAACCGTGTTCGACATAATTCTGCTAGAATTAGTTCGTTTTTGAAATTCTCGATATTCTATAAGTTCGTGTTTGTTTTCGTGTCTGGCTTTACAGCTTTCGCTTTCTTTTTTGTATTCAAATGTAGAAGTAGAAAACAGTTGAGGGATTTTCCGACCGTTTCTGATCTTTTTCATCCCTACCTGCAAAATCGTCGTGCCACCTCCATGGATCTCACAGGGGTGGAGGAACCAGATCCGCGGGCATTAGGCGCTCCCGGTGGGTGAGGATGCCAGGGTGGGCGGAGGGGCGCTGCCGGGGTGGGGGAGGAGCCGCCAGGGTGGTTGAGGGCACCGCCGCCGGCCCGGGAGGCAGCCATGGCTGCTCGTCGGGGTGGGTGGGGTGCGAGCGCGGAAGGGAGGATGAAGCGTGGGATTGGGTGCGGGAGTGAGCAGAATGAGGCGTACGTCCGTCCGAACGTCTTAATTGGAGCATTATCGTTGAAGAAGCTCCAACTTGCTCATCTGGATTAGCTTAACGAAGCTTGTGTGCAGATGTCGTAGAAAACAATTTTTGTGTGCTCACTCCAGGCCCCGTGCTCACTCCACGCCACATGGGGGCTTTGCTTGTAGGCTGTCCGTTGGGTGGCATCTCTTGGCCGGAGATTAGACGCGACTTCTCAGTGAATTCAATCTCTATTTTGAATCTGGTATCTAACATGAGAATCTTTTACAGCACTAATCATCCACATTTTTTGGCTAACTTATCTCATGTGCTACTTGATACATGTCTAAGTTTTTCATTATTAAGAAAAAATGGACATGACCGGTGGTAAATTCGAGTCAGAACTTGAAACTAGGCGGTAAATTCGAGTCAGAACCTGAAACTGGTGGTTGGATCTATGATCGTATCTTCCACCCAACTAATTAAGCTAGACTCACATTCTTTAGTTTTAGTATATAGATCAGGTTATGGAACTACCAAGCGAAACAGAATCGATAACTACCATTGATGTAATCAAAATGAATATTTTTCAAGACTAACATTAATATATAACAACTTAGTCTACTACAAAATCGCATAATAGGATGTTCTCTACATTGTCGTTTTGACAAACAAAAAAACGATAGCAGGGAAACTTGTTCCTGCCACCGATCAAAGTTCAGAATCTTATCAATTGTAAGCAACAAAATGTTTATTGTTAAGTACTCCTGTAAAAAGTGAAGTTAAAATCGAGTAATGTGTTCTCTAAAATGAGCTAAAAGAAAGGGCAACAAAATTGGTCAAGGACTATCTGTTTAATTTCTTTATTACCATTTGGACTATCTGTTTAACATAATTAGCGCTACATGATCGACCCATGGTCATTGAAGTTTTGAGAGCTTAGCAATCATCAGAACCTGCTATCAATACGGAAACAGTAGATTCAGCAAATAAACAACATCAAAACCGAGATAGATAGCACATGCTGCCACTAAAATCAGCATTATAGATCACTAGACACGAGTCTAACAACTGTCCTTGCCACTGGCAGAAATAGAGTATATATTTGAGGGGTATGCTTCTGTGTTGCGGTTGCGTATCACTCGCTCTTCCGTTACACACTTTCACTCGTCAACTTTCTCCACCAACAATCCATGCATTTGAACTGCTTCATGTCGTACTCTTTCTAACTCCCTTTTTTCAGCGTTGAGTAGGCTGATAAACAAACAATGCATGCATGAGCATGGAGATCTGAGCTTCACAGTGGAGTGCACCCTAAGAACTGATCACTTTTCAGTTGCCACGCTAATTACTCTCCAAAGGAACTAACTTCTGGCACCAAGAGTCCAAGCTGGACGGCAAGATGTCACAGCACCATTGACACAATGGAGGGCTTCTGCTTCGCGCGGTGCCGGTTCACGCGGCTCATGGCGGTGATGCAGCTGGCGATGGGTGTGTTCGTCATGATCATCAGCATGGCTTGCCTCCACCGCTTCTACGCCACCCACAGCCTCCTCCCCGGCCTCGACGTCGACCCCGCCCACTGCACCAAGTTCCACACCGACACGGCGGGCTACGCCAGCTTCGACATCCGCGCACTCGCGGACCGCGTCGACGACGTGCTGGTCCAGCTCGCCGAGCTCCAAGACAAGCTGGAGGCCACGGCGCTCAAGGTCGCCAAGAAGACCAAGAAAAGCAAGGCCAGGCGCAAGCCGCAGGAGAACATGACCATGCCGGAGTTCCGCCGGTTCTTAGAGGACGAAGTCATCCACCCGCTCTACAGCGCGCACATCGCCCTCCGCCTCATCCGCATCCCGCGCCCCGACGACGGGGACGGCGACGCCTCCACCACGCCGGCCGTGGACCCTCTCGTCAACTTCTTCACGGCCGAGGAGACGCGCAAGTACGTGACGGCCAAGGGCAACCGCGACGGCCTGCCCAGCGTGTACGGGACGAACCGGACGTACAGCACCATCGGCCACGCGTGCGTGCTCATGCGGCGAGAGCTGGACGAGTACATGAGCTACGACGTCGGCTCGCACTGCCCCGACGATTGGGACCTCGGCCAGCGCCTCATGCTCGGCGGCTGCGACCCGCTGCCGCGCCGCCGCTGCCTCGCCCCGGCCTCCAAGCTCTTCCACCGCCCGCTGCCTATCAACGAGTCGCTCTGGACGCTGCCCGACGACGGCAACGTCCGGTGGAGCCGCTACCACTGTCGTGATTACAAGTGCCTGTCCGCGAGAAACCAGCGCCGCGGCTACGACCGGTGTGTGGGGTGCTTCGACATGGACCGGGAGAAGCAGCGGTGGATGGGCGCAGCGTCGACCAACCGCACCGCCTCCCTCGCCGACTTCCGTATCGATGACGTGCTGGCGGCGAAGCCCGGCGAGGTGCGCATCGGCCTGGACATGAGCGTGGGCACGGGTAGCTTCGCGGCGCGCATGCGGGAGCGCAACGTGACCATCGTGTCAGCGGCGATGAACCTGGGCGCCCCGTTCGCGGAGACGATGGCGCTGCGGGGGCTGGTGCCGTTGTACGCGACGATGAGCCAGCGGTTGCCGCTGTTTGATAACACCATGGATTTGGTGCACACGGCAGGGTTCTTCGAGGGGTGGGTGGACCTGCAGCTGCTGGACTTCGTGCTCTTTGACTGGGACCGTGTGCTCCGCCCTGGTGGACTGCTCTGGGTGGACAAGTTCGCCTGCGCACGCAAGGACCTCGATGACTACATGTACATGTTCCTGCAGTTCAGGTACAAGAAGCACCGGTGGGTCGTCTCCTTCAAGTCCAAGGACGAGGTCTACCTCTCCGCGCTGCTCGAGAAACCGCCAAGGTCGTGATATGATCATCATGCTGACTCTGGTTATTTGCATGCACCGGATGATCTTTGTAAATTGGGTCTGATTCAATCTAACTTGTTGAACAATAAATGCAAAGGATTTCAATGTGTTTTCCCAATCCAATTCAGTATGACATTGTCCTCCCTCAAGCCAGTTTAACTGTGTCTAGTCTGGCTCCTCATAGAAAGCTTGCAAGATGTACCAGAGAAAAAGCTCTTTGTTGTTTACAAAATTTCAATTGTGTGGATGCGGAGAAATTTAAGCTAGATTAATGGCATGCCAAAAGGGCCTGCATCAGACTGGATAATCATTAACCTCCCTTCTTTTTTTAAGGGTACAATAGAACTTTTTTTGAGAGGGTACAACAAAATGCACTCAACCCACACACTCTATAGTTTTCTGTAATTATGGTTTTTTCTCCTTTCTTCGTCTAATAAAAAAATGGCAAAACTCTTGCTCTTTCTAAAAAATAATCCACACACTCCACCCTCACACCACATCCATACATATGTAAAGAAAGGGATTATGAGGCTCTAGCCTTGGGTGCGCTGGAAACGCGGTATGTATACCTTACCTTTTTCGGGAAAAAAAGCTTAGAAATTATTGTGTGACACCACATTCGAACACAGGTGGGTAACACCTCATTAGGCAGACACAATAGAATCAGATTGTCAAACCATTGTTTGTGCACTGACACGAGTTCCCAAGTGAGATTTGACTAGTGTACTTAGCAGTACAGTTCTAAAACGGTGAATTAAACCGTCGCAAAAAAAAAGTGATGAATTAAGGCCATGTTTAGTTTCCAAAATTTTTTGACTCCTACAGTAAAAGAGCGTGTTTGGACACATGCATGGAGTACTAAATGTAGACGAAAAAAAAACTAATTGCACAGTTTTCGGCAAAATCGCGAGATGAATCTTTTAAGCCTAATTAGTCCATGAAAAGCCTTAAGTGCTGCAGTAACCCACATGTGCTAATGACCGATTAATTAGTATCATTAGATTCGTCTAACAGTTTCCTGATGGGTTCTGTAATTTGTTTTTTTATTAGTATCCAAAAACCCCTCCCGACATCATTTCGACACATCCGATGCGACACCTAAAATTTTTCACCTCCCCAACTAAACACACCCTAAATGTTGTGCACACGAGACAAAGCAACCACATATATACTTCAACGGTCAGGTCAAGCTCATCGGTTTGTTCGCTGGTTGATTTCTGGGCTGGTTTGGGTTGGCTGGTGCTGGTTTATTGTGAGAGAAAAATACTGTTGGCTGGCTGGTTTGGGCTGGCTGAAACCAACCAGCGAACAGGGCGTCATGATTCAAGATCCTCTGACTTGCTCATCTGGATTAGCTTAATGAAGCTTTACGTGCAGATGTCGTAGAAAACAATTTTCGTGTGCTCGTTCCAAGCCACATGGGGCTTGCTTGTAGTGGCATCTCTTGGCCTGACATGAGACGCAACTTCTCGGTAATTCAATTCGAAGGCACTTTGAATCTGATATAAAAAATGTGAATGAATCATATAAAAAATGAGAACATTTTACAACACTGATATTTCACTTTTTACGGCCAACTTACCTCATGTAATAACTTGATACACATCTAGGTCTTCAGATATATTCACTACTACAACCGATGGCTCCTGATCAAACCGCCTCTGTAGTGCCTAGCAAAGCGAGCCGCCTATGTAGATGCATCTTCAGAGGTGGCTCACTGTCCAGCCGCCTCTACAATTGGCTCTGTAGAGGCTTCTGAAAATGGAATCATTATCAGAGGTAGCTAGTATCTATAGAGTCAATTGTGTAGGTCCCTCCTCTCTCTCTCTCATAGTTCCCGCTCCCTGTTCCCAACAACAGCCACACAGCCTTGCGCCAATAGTAGTAGCCGCACCTTGTGCCTTTAGCCACCACCGCCACCCCTCCACACCAGCAGCAACAACAGCCAACTGACCTGAGCCCTAGCCATCCCCCACGCCCACCACCAGTGGCTGGCCTCGCCCTAGCCTGTCAATTCAGGCCTCGGCATGAAGACGCATGACAGATCTATTGCACCAACTTGGAGTGTATAGTACACAACCTGAAAAGTCTTTAGACAGTTCTATTGGATAAGGGTATATCATGTTAAAACAAGGATCACTATTCATCTTCCTCCTCTCGACGCATCAATGCCACCCACCGCCCACCGCCCCAGCGAGACCCTATCGCGCCCGCTGTGGCCACCTTCTTCCCCTCCCCCCTCCCGCCGCCACCATGGCCATGGGCGCCCCCACCCCGACCAGGCCCGACCGCCTCCACCACCGTCGGAACCCTAACGCTGCCCTCTCGCCGTCCCCACCGCCTGCCACCGAACTTGCAGAAGAAGAGGGGGAGAGGCCGGATTTGGAGAAGAGAAAATTTGAGTGATGGATTGCTCCAAATCACTCGGGTGAGCTATAGCTTCATCGTTAAATAATGACATAAAACAAAATTCTTTAGAACTCAGCTAATGGCCCCCATGCAGAGGAATGACTTAAAATTATGATAGCAAGAGTTAGCTACAACAATTAGCCCTATAATAATATTTTTCTACTAGAGCATTATTATTTTATTTTAAGAGCAACCTAACATGTTTTTCCTTAGCAAAGATTGCAAAGAAAAAAAGGTTGCTTTTCCTTACGGAGTTACTGGCGCCTGGACATCCAGTGCAACTCCAAATATCGGACACTTAGCTCGCATGGCCAGCGCACGGTCCAGTCATGCGCGCGGTCATGGGTGACGTCACGACATCAGCCTCCCCTCCTAGTTCACGCACGACAGGTGGGTTCTATTACAACATGTGCAACAACAGATCTACTTTTGCAATATCTAGATGAAACACTTGCAACATACGTTCGAAACAGCTGAAACACTTGTAACGTACATCTGAAACACTTGCAAACACCTAAGAATACTTGAAAACATGTGTGTAGCCATTGCAAAACATATGCAACATCTAGATGAAACACTTGCAACATATGTATGAAACACCTGAAACACTTGAAAACATAAGCTTGCAACATGCATGTATATACAATATCCAGATCTACTTTTGCAACATCCAGATGAAACACTTGAAACATACGTCTAAAACACATGAAACATACGTGTATAGCCATTACAATGTGCAACGTCCTGATCTACTTTTGCAACAACCCAATCTATTTTTGCAATATAGATATAAAACACTTGCAACATACCTCTGAAACACTTGAAATATATGGTTGCAACATGCACTTTCAGCGCAAAACATCTCTTTGCTGCTTCAACGAATGGAGGCTCATCGGCGCGTGGAGGTCACCGGTGTGCTCGCCGGCGACGCGGAGCTCGCCGGCAACATGGAGCTAGGTAGCGACGCATACAGGGCGGGGTGGGGGTGGCACGGGCAGCGGTGGCGTATAGGGCCGGTGGGCGGCGCGTGGAGGTCGCCGGTGTGCTCGTCGGTGGCGCTGGGGGCGGGTAGGGAGTCATGACGGACGAGGTGGAGTGGGGAGTCACGCACGTGCTCTTGTCCGTCCGTACAGATGCCTTCCATGGGAGCGAACGGAGGTTGGTTGGGATCAGCTGGGAGCAAAGCACGGCGGCGAGAAGACATGTGGGTGGATGCAGCGGCGTAGGGAGCAAGCAGGGAAGGGAGGATATGCAAGCGTCCGACAAGCATGGAGTGGGGATTCTTTTTTATTAACTCAGGAGTGGGAGTTAGCGGTGGACAAGGCGTCCGACGGAAAGATAACCGTTCGAACGCCCTAATCCTAGCGTTTCTGTTTTCCTTAGCAAAGGTTACAAAGAAAAAAAAAGGTTGTTTTGCCTTTGTTCTTCATCGTTAGTTAGCAGCTGGCGACTCTCCTACCAAATCAACTACAATAACAGATGAAAAGGGCACTGTATAGAGTATAGACAGAACCGATTGATCAGAGTATCGTTGCACCAATCTATATTGGTATCATCTTCAAAAATACCAATCACCAAAGATTCCATGCTCATAAAAAGGGAAAGGTATGGTAGAACTTGTTAGATAATTAGGTATTTTCATGGTCAATTTAATCTAGAAATATAACATCAACAAGTTTGTGACGATATATATATATATATATATATAGGTATTTTCATGGTCAATTTAATCTAGAAATATAACATCAACAAGTTTGTGACGATATATATATATATATATATATATATATATATATATATATATATATATATATATATATATATATATATATCGTTAACGAACGCTACAGCATGCAGACATGACATACAAATCGATATAGTAAGAACGCAAAATGTGGTAATTACAA
This sequence comes from Miscanthus floridulus, assembly GCF_019320115.1. NCBI lineage: Eukaryota > Viridiplantae > Streptophyta > Magnoliopsida > Poales > Poaceae > Miscanthus > Miscanthus floridulus. The sequence continues at coordinate 66,493,510 of NC_089587.1, read as the reverse complement.
AGATAAGAATGTACCCAACGGAGGGTCCCATGCCGAGGGCATCGGAGGCTCCATTCGCACTAGTCGACATAGTGCGTTGCTCGAAGTCGTGGACCACAGTCGATGCAGGAAGATGTTCGCAGTGCAGTCCCACGAACGGTCACCAGGAAGAAGACGCCTTACTGTTTCGTAAGCAATCACCGGGAAGAAGACAGGTTCCAAGAGCAATCACCACCAGGAAGAGGACGTACGTGGACGAGCAGTTGCGGATCGCTCCCTAAAAACCTAATCGCCACTCACCCCGTGCAAGGTTCTCAGGCGAACGAGGGTTCCGGAGACACCTGCTCTTCCGCTACTCTATGCGCACAGAGGTACGGGATGGGGAAGCCAGAGGGCTACTGAGATGTGGTTTCTCTCGGGAGCGGTTGCGGAAGAAGGACTGACGGAGGGCGTTCTGTTTTATGCCTACGACGGGGAGGAAGAGAGCCAACGGAGGAATCCAGGAGACGGAGACACGAAGAGACGGGAAAACGGAAACAGTGCAATCACCTCGTCTCCACCATAAAGGAGAGAAAACTCCCGTAATTATGTGGATTAAGTGGCAAAAGACTGGCCACGCCCGCCCGCTCGCTCGCCGCTCGCCCACCTCACCACGCCACGCCACACCCACACCCACGCCCACGGCCTCGGCCCGGCCCGGCCGGCGGCGGTGGCGGTGGCGTGCGCACGCGTGTGGCATGCCTATGTTCTTTTCTCAGCTTCTCAATTAAGATGAATAATTTTCAACCATATAAGCTGAGTCAACGTTCAGTCAAAATCCCATATGGTATTAAACTATACAACGCTTAATGTTACGTACCATAGAGTTTTATTTGATTTATTAAATATTATACGGGCCAAGCCCATAATATATCCAACAATCCCCACCAAACTCTAGGGTTTGTAACAAATTAGTCTCAGAACCATATTTCTTTTATATACTAGTGTTTCGATGGAGACTGTTAAGTTAAATATCCATATAGAGCAATAGTTTCACTCAGTCACAACTGAACAATGGACTAAGTCTTGAATTGACAGTTTTGTGTGAGGTGAATGTCACTAAAGTCCTTAGGTGATACTTGGCTGCAAGAGGCATTCCCTCTATTTGAAGCATATAAGTCATACTCCAGTGCCTTTCATAAATATTTAGAGATCACCCAAATCTCATAGACTGTGACCAGCAGACTGACTCATATAGGTGTGTAACTCAAAAGATGTTCTATAAGACAACATCTTTGCTTTAGCAAGCCACTTGGAACACATTAAGATAAAAACCAACCTACCTTACTAAAAGGAAAGATATGCATCAGAAATGAGTCTTACTAAGGATCTTTCCTCATAATTTACTACTAGCTTGTTTCACCGTCCTACTTTATGGGATCTCCGATCACATAGAATAGGTTATCACTATAGTAAATTTCATGTGGGTTTCAAACCCATCTCTCTCGATGCACTTTCTATCACATTACGTGACAGACCCTTAGTGAACTGATCTGTCAGATTGTTAGACATGTGAACATAGTCTAATGCTATTACTCCAGAGTTTCTCAATTTTCTGACAGATTTTAGTCGTCTCTTAACATGCCTTGTGGACTTCATATTGTCCTTAGAACCATTAACCTTTGTAATCACAGTCTGGTTATTGCAGTTCATATAAATAGCCGGTATGTGTTTTTCAACAACCGGTAAATCCATAAGGAGATCACGAAGCCACTCGGCCTCAGAGCCAGCAGTGTCTAATGCTGTGAGTTCTGCTTCCATTGTAGACTTTATTGAGATAGTCTACTTGCAAGACTTCTAGGAAACAGCACCACCTCTAAGCGAAAACGCATATCCACTTATGGCATAAAGCTCATCAGCATCAAAGATCCCGTTGGCATCACAATAGCCTTCCAACACCTTTAGGTGTCCGGTATAATGAATACCATAGCTCATAGTGCCTTTTAGATAGCGCATCGCTCTCTCAAGAGCACGCTAGTGATCATCTCCCGGGTTTGACACAAACTGGCTCAGCTTGCACATAGCAAATGAGATGTTAGGCCTTGTTGCACTAGCAAGATACATGAGCGAACCAATGATCTGAAAATATCTCAATTGATCCCTTACTATTCTCCAATTTTTTCTTAATAGCACACTCGGGTCATAAGGTGTAGGAGTAGGTGCATAGTCACTAAACCCAAAGCGACTCAGCACCTTTTCCACATAGTGGGATTGTAACAGAGTTACCCCACCATCACCTTCTCTCAGAAGCTTCATATTAAGAATAACATCAGCCTCTCCCAAATCTTTCATCTCAAAATTATTAGATAAAAATTCATTCACCTCCTCAATCACTTTGAGGCTGGATCCAAAGATCAGTATGTCATCAACATATAAGCATAGAATAACTCCTTCACCCCCACCATACTGATAGTACACACATTTGTCAGCTTCATTCACAACAAAGCCAGCAGATGTTAGAGTTCTGTCGAACTTCTCATGCCACTACTTAGGAGCTTGTTTTAGGCTATATAATGACTTTAATAATTTACACACATTGCCTTCTTGACCATTTGCTACAAACCCATCCGGCTGATCTATATAGATCTCCTCCTCTAACTCTCCATTTAGGAAAGTTGCCTTAACGTCTATTTGATGAACGATGAGACCATAATAGGCTGCCAGGGAAAGCAAAACTCGAATTGTGGTCAATCAGGCAACCGGTGAATAAGTATCAAAGAAATCCTCACCTTTCTTTTGAGTATAACCCTTGGCCACAAGCCTTGCCTTGTACCTCTTGATAGTACCATCAGGCCTAAGCTTTTTTTTAAACACCCATTTGTATCCTATAGGCTTGCACCCATAGGGACGATCAACTATTTCTCAAGTTTCATTAGACATAACAGAATCAATCTTACTCCGTACTGCTTCCTTCCATAAGTCAGCATCAGGAGAGGAATATGCCTCTTCAATGGTTGTTGGTGTATCATCCATAAGGTACACAACATAGTCATTACCAAAAGACTTTACAGTCCTCCATCTTTTACTCTTTCTAGTGACTATAGTGTCATCCTCCTCAGGATTTTGCATATAAGGTTCCTCAATTAGTTCTATCGGAATAAAATTTCCATGCTCATGGAGAATTATAAATTCATGACCAGTTGTGCTAGATGTATTTTTCATAGGAAATTCATTCTAAAAATGTAGCGTCTCTAGATTCTATGATTATATCAACAGCCATCTCAGGAACACTAGAATTTAAAATTAAAAATATATAACCCACGTTGTGAATAGCATAAGCAAGAAAAACACAATCAACAGTCTTTGGTCCAAGCTTTCATTTTTTATTTATTGGCACATTCACCTTTATCAAACAACCCCAAGTTCGTAGATAAGAGAGATTTAATTTCTTCTTCTTCAATTCCTCGAATGGTGTAATTTTTTTTGTTCTTTGTGGGCACTCTATTCAGGACATGACACGTTGTCAATATAGCCTCACCCCACCATTCCTTAGATAGTCCCATAGTCTCTAACATGGCATTAACCAAATCAGTTAGAGTGCGGTTCTTTCTCTCTGCAATCCCATTGGACTGTGGTGAGTATGGTGGCGTCCTCTCATGAATAATTCCATGCACCGGACAAAACTCAAAAAATTCATTTGAGAAATATTCTCCCCCGTGATCGGACCGTAAACGCTTGATTTTCTTCTCAAGTTGATTTTCTACCTCAGCTTTATAGACTTTAAAATAATGCAACGCTTCATCTTTAATTTTCAATAAATACACATACAAAATCTAGTACAATCATCTATAAATGTCATGAAGTATCGTCTACCGCCTTTAGTCAATTCGCCATTCATTTCGCATAAATCAGAATGAACGAGTTCTAATGGTGTCAAGTTCCTCGCCTCAGTAGCCTTGTGAGGCTTGCGCGGTTGCTTCGATTGCACACACACTTGGCACTTAGAATCTTTGACTAAGTTAAATTTCGGGATTAAATTTAGATTTGCAAGCCGCGTGAGACAGTCAAAATTAATATGATAAAGTCGTGAATGACATATATTCGACTCATCCGAAATATTAATATTGTTCACTACTTTATTACACACATCATCAAGTAAAGATAAGTGGAACAAGCCTCCGCAATTATAATATTTTCCAACAAATGTTCCATGTCTCGACACAACACACTTATTGGACTCAACCATAATTTTAAAGCCATCGCGACACATCTGAGAACCGCTAACAATATTATTCTTGATGGAGGGGACATGCTGCACGTTCTTTAATAGCACTGTCTTTCCCGAAGTAAACTTCAGAACAACCGTACCAGCACCAAGAACACGCGCATGCGAACCGTTTCCCATCAGCAAGGCTCCAATCCTACCGGCCTAATAGAAAGTAAACAAAGAAACATCAGCACACACATGAATATTAGCACCGCTGTCCATCTACCACTCAGGTGAAAGACAAACTGAAAGAACAAAAGATAAAGAATTACCATACCCAGATGTTCCTCCTCCAATCTCGCTAATCACCACGTTTGTTGATTTCTTTTCTTGCTTATATTTGCGATCTGGGCACGCACTTGCCCAATGCTCATCACTCCCGCAAACAAAGCAACCTTCACCTTTCTTTTTCTTTTTCTTTTTAAACTGTGCAGTTTGCTTAGGCTTTACATTGTTGTTCTCTTGCATGTTCTTCTTCTTTTTATTACAGGATGCAAATGAATTTTTCTTCTGCACCATATTGGTAGCGAAAGACTCAACTCCCTTTCCACGGTTGTCTTTTGGTCTCGCCCTCTCCTCAACATCAAGAGATCTAATAAGCTCAGCCACGCTAAACTCTTGTCTCTTGTGTTTTAGAGAAGTAGCAAAATCCCTCCAAGAAAATGGTAGCTTAGCGATTATACCGCCGGCCACAAACTTGTCGGGCAACAAACATGAGAAATATTCTAGTTCCTTTGCTAACGCCTGTATCTCATGAGCCTGTTCGACTACAGAACGGTTTTCAACCATTTTGTAGTCATACAGCTGCTACATAAGGTACAACTCACTACCAGCATCAGAAACTCCAAACTTTGCCTCAAGAGCATCCCATAACTCTTTGCCTGATGTGTAAGATATGTAGTTTTTCTCATACTTAGGATGAAGTGCACTAATCACAGCGCCTCGAAATAGGTTATCGGCAGCCAAGAACTTTTGCTCCTCCTCAGGAGTAAACTGTTCAGGCTTCCCCTATGTGGCGTGATAGCAGTTCATCGTAGTCAACCATAATACCATCTTGACACGTCATATCATAAAATTCTTACCATCAAAATTATTTGGTTTTAAAGCAGCAGCAAAACCACTAACAAAAAATTACCTAAGATTAGATTTTTGGATTGTTAGATAATTAGGCATTTTCATGATCAATTTAATCTAGAAATATAACATCAGCAGGTTTGTGACAACATATATGTGCATGTGTATACCGCTAATGAACGCTACAGCATGCAGACATGACATACAGATCGATACAGTAAGAACGCAAAATGCGGTAATTACAAAGATAAGAATGTACCCAGCGGAGGGTCCCATGCCAAGGGCATCGAAGGCTCCATTCACACTAGTCGACATAGTGCGTTGCTCGAAGTCGTGAACCACAATCGATGCAGGAAGATGTTCGTAGCGTAGTCCCACGAATGGTCACCAGGAAGAAGACGCCTTGCTATTCCATAAGCAAACACCGGGAAGAAGACGGGTTCCGAGAGCGATCACCACCAGGAAGAGAATGCACGTGGACGAGCAGTCACTGATCGCTCCCCAAAAACCTAATCGCCGCTCACCCCGTGCAAGGTTCTCAGGCGAACGAGGGTTCCGGAGGCACCTGCTCTCCCGCTACTCCGTGTGCACAGAGGTATGGGATGGAGAAGCTAGAGGGCTGCTGAGATGTGGTTTCTCTCAGGAGCGATTGTGTAAGAAGAACTGACAGAGGACGTTTTGTTTTATGCCTACGACGGGGAGGAAGAGAGCCAGCAGAGGAATCCAGGAGACGGAGAAACAAAAATGGTGCAATCATCTCGCCTCCACCATAAAGGAGAGAAAACTCCCGTAATTATATGGATTAAGTGGCAAAAGACTGGTCACACCCGCCCGCTCGCTTGCCACGGCCTCGCCCCGGCTCGGCCGACGGCGGCGCGCGCGTGTGTGGCACGCCTATGTCCTTTTCTTAGCTTTTCAATTAAGATGAATAATTTCCAACCATATAAGCTAAGTCAACGTTCAGTCAAAATATCGTATCGTATTAAACCATACAATGCTTAATGTTACGTGCCATAGAGTTTTATTTGATTTATTAAATATTATACGGGTCTAGCCCATAATATATCCAACAGAACTAACAATGAGGATATGAAGTCTAATGGCTAGCTAAATTTTGCATGCTTTCTAAAAGCAAGAGTATCACATCTCATATGCTAGGACATGTTACCATAGGCATCTTCCAACACAATATACATTTCAGTAGTAGGATCATTAAAACATCAATAACTCTTTCACTACTAGAAAACAGACCTTTCACCCCGCCTCTATTTTTGCCTTTAGTCCCGGTATTTTTATGTTCGGGACTAAAGGAACTATTAGTCCCGGTTGTATCCTCAAACAAGGATACAAAGTTCCTGCCCCAAGGGTGTGGCGACGGCAGGCAACAATTAATCCCAGTTATAGCCCAGACTCGGGACTAAAGGTTATCCTTTAGTCCCGGCTGAACCCTCCAATCGGGAATAAATCTTTACTCCCGGCTTGAGGCTCCAGCCAGGACTAAAGGATAACCTTTAGTCCCGGCTCTAGGATATAATCGGGATAAAATCTTTCTTGATAAAATAATATAGTCGCGCTGGACAAAAAAATAGGGCAGCCAGGCATTGAACCCACGACCTTATAGCCAAGGTCCAAACCGCAGCGCACTAGCTAGCCATCTGAACTAAGTCACTTTCTCGACAAGAAGGCACCCAAACATTTATTTAATAAGAGAAAAGACCATTTAATTAATTATATTCTTTTGTTAACTATACTTTGAATTTTCTGGTCCATGTGCTTTCTAGTGCCTGATTGATCTCATAATTTTTATCAGGGTTTCAAATACCCAGTGTGAAGCCACCACCAAGTTCGAGATTTTTCTGAATTGGTTTGGTAATTTTTTCACTTTAATTGAATTTCCACGCGACTTCACCGATTAATTATACATTGAACTGAGTCCACCCCAAAAAGATCTGGAATGGTGCCAAACTTTGCCAAATGGTCTCTTGTGCCCTAGGAGACAAATATTTGTGGAGGTTGATGCAAAATTATATTGTTTTGAATATGTAATTCGCCATATTTCGTCTCACGCGGCACAAAGAAAAATGTAATAATAAAAATAATTATCAGAAAAACCTAAGATCTTGTGTGGGGCCATATTTTGGGTGTAAATGACTGCCAAAAAATTTTTAAGCCATTTCAACATAGGTGGAGTCGACGTGCTTCACAGAGGTATATAGAACCTTTCGTTGAACCCTATCTATACACCTATGTTCTCTGGGATTCTGAGGTCCATGTGCTTTCTAGTGCTAGATTGGTCTCAAACTTTTTCTCAAGACTACAAATGCCATGTGTGTAGCCACCACCAAGTTTGAGATTTTTCTGAGGTGGTTTGGTACTTTTTTAACTTTAATTGAATTTCCGCTCGAACTCACCGATTAATTATACAATGATTAATGAAGAACCTAAAGATTTACGTTACAATTAAAACTAATTTCCTGTCGAAAACCAATAAATTTAATAATTTCAATTAAAGTCTACATTTTTGCATTAACGAAAATAGTGAGTATTAGTTGCATTATGTTCAACATTTATAATAAAAAACACAATAGTTTAGGTCACATATTTTTTTGTGTGCAATAAATGAAAATAAAGTTTATTACTTTTTCTAAAAAAATTTATGCCTAGTATTGAATTTACTGCGTAAATAATAAGACTTAAACATTTAAATACAAAACATATATAAAATAAACTGATCTGCTTAAAAGTTTGCGGGAAATGAAAATGTAGCCCACCTTTAGTCCCGGCTCCTGCCACCAGCTGGGACTAAATGTGGGCTGCATTTGGTGGCCCGCCAAAAAATCCTTTAGTCCCGGCTCCTTCCAACAGCCGGGACTAAAGGTCCCCCTTTAGTCTCGGCTGGTGGCAGGAACTGGGACTAAAGGTCCCTCTCATATATACCGCCGCCTCCCTTCTCTCTTCCTCCTCATCGATTGTCTTTGTCTTCAGCGCGTCCCCAGAGCTCCGCCACCGTCGATTCGCCTCCCTGGCCACCCCCGACGCTGCCTTCCTCACTGGAGGGCACCCCGAGGCTCGCCCACCTCGCGGAGTAGCCCCGACGCCGCCTTCCTCACAGGAGGGCACCCCGACGCCCGCCCACCTCGCCGGAGTAGCCCCGACGCCGCGCCCCTCAAGGAGGAGCCCCTAGCTGCCCCCGACGCCACGCGCGCGCCACGCCGCCGCCGATTTCGCTTTCCCGGGCCATCCCGGCCCGACGCCGCGCCTTCTTCCTCACCGGAGGGTATCCCGACGCCCACCCACACCTCGCCGGAGTAGCCCCGATGACGCCACACCCGGCCAGGAGCCCCCTGATGAGGACATCGCCACGCTGGACACACCGACGCCATGGTCTTCCCCAAGTTCCAATTCGTTCTCAACTCAGCTGCCACGTCGCCCTCGGATTCAGCAGACACGTCGTCACTGTTTTGGTCATAACTTCCTCATACGACATTGAAACGGGTCGTTCTTGGATGCGTTGGAAAGGGGACGACGACGCCGTCGTTTTGGATCTGGTCCCAGCTCCAGAAGGTCCGTGGATCATTCTGTGTGACCACGGCAAGGTGCTGCGTCACCTATTTGGGCCAACTTGGCCATGTATTGTGTCGGGCCTTAAGCCCAAGTTGTGGGCGCCCAACCCCTGGCCGTCCCCAACCCTAGGTCGAGTCTTAGACTATAAACACAGCCGCCGCCGCTGCTACACAATTGGGTTTTGTTTAGAGTTTAGTTTTCCATCGAGGAACTGAATCGTTCATTGTAACTGTGGTGACAAATCCTTTTACAGTGATCCAGGGCCCCCGTTCTTGATCTCCTCCACTGTGTCGATTAGTCCTTTGGAACCGAGTTCTTGAATCCTTTATTGATATTCGCGTCATTCATATTTGCAATTTCAGATTGCGTGTTTTACCTTCTTGCTTGTGCTCTTCGATTTGCTTGCAGGAAAAGCCTTCTTGGCGAGGTCAATCAAGTTGTGCTTGGTTGATAACCAACGGAGCAGTGGTGTAATGGTTGCAGGGTTCGAATCGTGTCTGATTTGAAGCCGGATCGCCAACGTCGAGATCTCCACAAATCGAACTTACCGGCTACCTCTCGGAAGATCGGGCCTGTACTCATCAATTGGTATCAGATATTTCAGGTTTACCACGAGGTATAATCTCGTTTGCCTTAGATTCATATTTGTTCATTACCTAGAGTCCACAAAAAGCCCAAAAATATTTCAATTTCCGCTGTCCTATCGCCCTTTGTGCCTTTGCAATTTCGTTTCAGATTCATGTTGTTGAGTTTGTGTCCGTGGTCGAGTCTTGTTGCTGGTTTAGGATTGTGTTCGTGGTCGATCCAGCGCCGCTGTCCACCACCGCCCGTCGCCAACACTCCATTAATTCTAAACCGCCGGTATATATTATATATATTATATTTATTATATTTATGAATTATATTGATGAAATGTGTATTAATGTATATATGTATGAAATTATATATGTATGAAATGTGTATATATATATATATCAATTAATGTATATATGTATGAAATGTGTATATATATATCAATTAATGTATATATGTATGAAATTAATGTGTGTGTATATATATATATATCAATTAATGTATACATGTATAAAAATCAATTATGTTATATTCTGATACCATGTGGCCTATACCCTAAACCCTAAACCACCCTAAACCCTAAACCTAAGTCCAACCTAAGTCTAATTGTACAATCACCAGACCAGCATAGTGCTCTGGGCGGCGGTTACGATGGGGTAGAAGACACGGCTGCATCCCCACCATCTCCAAGACGGTCTCCACCGCCGCCGCTACCGCCTCCAAGGCGTTCCCCAACGCCGCCTCGAAGGTCTCCAACACCTGTTCTCCCACCTCCTCCCATGAACTAGGGAAGACGGTTGCAAACAAATGAACCAGGAAAAAGGTCTGTCAGGAACACCATATGAAACGCAAAGTGCCACTGAAAGTAGTGCTATACAAAGTAAGTACTATATACCTACCTTAGTTCAATTTCCCTATGCTCGGATGATGACGAATCTTTTTCTCATAAAGTGGGTTCTGCTGCAGCCCCAGGGGCCCAATCTCTGTGGATACTATGTTTGCGAGTTCATGAGAGTGTGCTAAAAAAGAACTAGTCTAGAGCAAAAAGGGTAAGTGTACACACACACACACACACACACATATATATATATATATATATATATATATATATATATATATATTCGTGATAGATACAATTTATTTATCATTATTCTTGATATATATATATATATATATATATATACTAATATACTTTTTCTTTATCTCATATCTCAAATTGAAGACTCGTTGGTTGAAGCAAAAAACCCTGGACACACACCATCTCAAAGCAATCCAACAGACAATAGGTGGATTTCTGAATGATCAGGTCTTAACTCCCGGCGGCGAGTTTTACTATGACCCAAATATGTGATGATGAAAGTCAAATTTCATATTGATCCAAAGAACATGTGATGATGAAATGTACAATTAATGCAAACTTTACATGTGACGATGAAATGTAATATTATGTTTTAGTTTACTTTTACTTGTGTTGTTTACGTGCATTGATCGAGCGAAAACTTTACAGTACGCGCGTGTATACGTATATTACTTTGCAATGAATAATGCGTATTCGAAAACCAAATTAAAACAAAAAAGAATCATCAATTGAAATAAGCAAGAAAAGAAAAAAAAGACTCTTTAGTCTCGGTTGGTAATACCAACTGGGAATAAAGGGACCAGCCCAGACGCTAGCGTGGCTACCTTTTTAGTCCCGGTTGGTATCACCAACCGGGACTAAAGGTCCACTTCTATTCCCGGCTACTAACCCTTTATTCCTGAACTCCTATTTCCGGCTGCGTAACCGGGAATAAAGGGGGTTAGCAGCCGAGAATAGAAGCCTTTTTTTACTGGTGTTTACTCCTGCGAATGAGAAAACACACATAGATCAACACAACTTCCCCAGCAATAAAAAACTATCTATTAGATTCGTCATTGCAACAGGACAAGCCGCGACAGGAACAAGGGGACTCAGGAGGCACAGCACAAATTGCAGCAATCTAAACATGTTGCTTCTACATCCAGAATGCAAAAGGACGAAGTGACCCCTATGCCTAGACACTATGAAGGAGCGTGTGGACCGGTGATCTGTGGTTTGGAGCTCTCCCTTGTCATTATACTTGAGACCAAACATGGTCAAGTGAAGCACACGTCCATCAGAATCTCCCACTTTCTTCGACGCCACGCACTCGACAAGACAAAATCTACATGACCCCATAGAAGTGAGAGTGGCTCCCATGGACGTCTCGAGATCCTTGCGGAACAGTTTCTCCTTGGTGGTCTGGCAATCCAAGTACACGTTTGGATCTACGTAGCCAAAGCGTTTTACGAGAGGCCTCGTGCTAACGAAGTCGGTGGAGACATCTTGGCAGGAGCACACGTATCCCTCCCGGTGAAGGCCGACCCACGTGCCGAGCTCGGCGTCGAAGTGACCTTGGCCGACGAACGGCAAGGTGCACTCCCCGTGCCACCTCCACGCAGCCTCCTGAGTGTCGAACGAGTAGGTGCCCAGCGGAGCGCCGGGAGTGTCCTTGTTACCCGTGGTCATGAAGATGGTGCGGCCGTCCGGGTGCAGGGCGTGGGAGACGACGCGCTGGCGGGTGGTGAACGTGGGCGGCGGCGCCGGCAGAGTGTTCCAGGACCAGCTGCCGGCGTCGTCGGGGGCGGTTCCGGTGGGCGCCCACGACATTGCCTCGAACGAGTGGTGCCCGTGCTTGTCGAAGTATCGGTATGTTAATAGATAGAGCACGTCGCCGACGGGAACGGAGATGCCGAAGCCACAGACCATCTTGGCAGGGGCGTGCGCGCCGACGGCCAGCACGGCCGTGTCGGTGTCGTAGACGAGGCCGCAGCGCCGGTTCATGAAGACTAAGATCTTTGTGCCCATGGCCGAGAACGTCATGCCGGTATCGGCCTGGTTACGGCCAGATGGTGACTCGACCTGCAGGGCCGGAGGTTCTGGGAGGTGCCGAGCAACCACACCCTGACCCTGGTGGTCATCTTCGTCAGAGCCGGAGCAGGAATCGAAGCTGTCGGCGTCGACCTTGTGGAGGCTGAATCCCTTGTCCCAGTCATCCAATACCAGATAGAGGTGCTGCCGATTCCTGCGGTGGCGTGGTTGTTTCGGTCGTCCTGTCCCCAGCGTTTACAAGGCATGATGACTGCGGCGCCGGGAGACCTAACAATATTTGTCTACCAAAAACTCAACTCTATAGGGTCTTGGATTTGTAGCAAGCACCAAGCATCCGGAAACTCAACTGTGTCGGGTATTGGTCTATTGGATTTATAGAATCGGGACTGAAGAATAACGGGTGATTGATTTTATTTTCTGTTGTATGAGAGTCGGACGCGGATAGATGACGTGGAAAAGAAAACAAGGAAACAACTCAAAACAAATACGGCGAAAAAAAAGGAGACGTACTGTTTTTTATAGCAAAACACCTATGTTTTTTTATGTGTCAAATGTGTAAAGATCCACCCATGTAAAATCTAAAATAGGAAAATTTAAGTCACCATGGAACTGTCCTCGCCAGGAAAGGAGAGGAGGAGGTGCCTAGCTTGTTGGCCTGATCGCTCTGGTGCTGGGCTTTTCCAGACTGATCAGCCAACGGAGACGGATGCAGCTAGATCAAATAAATAATACATGTTGGACAACCGTGTGGATATGGTGGGCTGCTGATTCATGCAAGGCTTTATCGTTAATTACGTCCAAAGCAATAGGACCGAAAGATTAAAAAGAAAGCAAAATAGGTAGGAATTGTTATTGCTAGCCCAAATTGACCACGTATGAGATGGATAGAGAAATTGGGATAAAGAGATATGTTAAGTGTCTGAATCAAGTGCAAGAGCTCACATTGGGAGCATGCCTTGAGGGGTAAGTGTGAGCTGGCAGGCTTCCCACTAGCAAGAAGATCGACGACAACCATGGGTTAGCCTCAATGGGGATTAAGTGGTTGACAAACCACCAAAGCTCGGATAAAAAACATCATGTCAACTTGTGTATCCTGCTCGGTTTGCATCCCTACACTAGCATGTATTTACCTATTCATATACATTGTGCTAGTGTGGTTCCTCTTGTGCTAGTTAGCTTGTGTAGCTAAATATCTTATCTTGTGTAGCTTGTTAGCTTGTGTAGCTAAGTAGTTGTAAGCTCTCTAGTTGTGCTTGTGTTGTGTTACTAGTTGAGTAGTGTTAGTGTAGCTTGTGCTTTGAGCTTGCTTGTTCACTAATATGTGTATGAGCTCCTGGTTGCTTGCTTGACTAGTTGCATAAGTTTGTGTATCCTTGCAAACTAGAATTGTGTAATAGAGTTCGCACTAGCTAGGCACCTTAGACATACCATGCTTAGGATGTTTATATGGTGTCTCTGATATAGATGAAGAGGTGTAGTCTTGGCCCGACCATATAGTTTAATTCAGCATTAGTTTTGGTTAGCCATAGCAATTAGATTTAGAAAAGACTATTCACCCCCATGCCCTCTAGTCCACCATCTTGAGCCTATAGAGTTACAAAGGGTGCAATCCTTGCATCCAAGTTTGAGTTGTAATTCGGTTGCATTTAGTCGTTTTTAGCTATTATAGGTATTGTTGTTCCTACCAAAACCGAATAGCTGAGGGGCTAGCGTTGGGGCTATGGCATATGTAGGTTACCCCTTTTATGCATACAAAGGCCCAATTACTAGGCCTAAGGGCTTAATTGTGAGCGTTTAGTGTTTGGAGAACTTATTGGTAATTATTGCAAGCCCAAAGGGGGAGAATGAAAACCTCCACCTTCCATCTCCCCTTATAAAAGGGAGAATGCAAGGTGCGGAGGACTCATGGACACTCATTCATGTGATCCATGCTCACTCTCACTCCTCTCCTCTCTCATGTTCGGTCTATGGACCAATAGGTACTAATAATAATCATAAAAAGGAAGTAGTGTCTACATACCATGTTATCATCAAGATAGATATATGCATATGTTTTGATCAATCGACCAACCAAAAGCACAAGAACATGTACGTGAGCGCAAGAACACCGTCCCAAGACCTAGTTAACCAGCTGCTGCTGCTAGCAATGCTATGATGTATATCAATCGATCAATCAGCCAAATCATGCAAGAACTCGTGCAAGAATGTAATCTAGGCACAAGCAGAATAAGTCTCATACGTTGCTACCAATTGCATGCTACTAGGTAATAGCGGAAGGATTAGAGGGTGGAGACAAGAAAAAATTAGAGGGTGGAGACAAGAAAAAATACGATTGACAATTATGGAACAAATCGACCGGGAACCTAGTCAAGAAACACAACAAATCAGAGCGTCGATCTGATCCAGCGGATGGGAGGTAGAGGACTAGGGAGAGGACGATTTACCTTGGCCTTGTAGACAAGATGGTGAGACCACCGAGCACATAGACCTGACGGTCGGAGGAGGAGCTACTACAACAGCGACAAACAACGAGTTAAGATCGACGAAGAGATCCGAGGAGAGAGTGCGGATGTGTTGGTATTTATTAACGCACACAAATAAATCCGCAAGCGCATGGATACCGCTGTAGCTTTCACCTGGAAGTATTCCAAGTATCGTATCCATAGGAAAACGTGTGACACTAACTATGAGCTAACTTAACTAGGGGTAGCAACAAGGTTAGGATAAATAGGAGCGTAAAGAGGATTACTAAGGTTCTCTAGTTCTGACTTGGGTAAGCTATGTCTTCTACTATTCAACTAGGGGACACTACTAAGGAAAGACACCAGCAGAGAATGCTTTCCTTTGTAACCGGGTCCTACTTGCTCTACAAATGGGAGCTGGACTACAAAGGACTCAACGAGGCTATAAGAGTCACCCTTGTGAGCTACCTGTCGATGCGGGACCCACGGGATACACCGCAAGGAAGAGAGGAGATCTAGTTTGATTAGGATTCCTCCCATGTAATCCTAGTAGTATTATTCTGTAATCCTACTAGGAACTCTCATTGTAAACCGACTAGGACTCTGGCCTCCTGACTATATAAAGGAGGGCGGAGTTCCTGGAGAAGAGACTTAGAGAACGCAACACAACACTTTACAATCAATCCAACGCAAAGGCTAACGCCGACTAGACGTAGGGCTATTACTCAATCACGGTCGAGGGCCCGAACCAAGATAAATCGACTGTCTCTTGCATTTACCGTCGAGTTCTGCATACGCTGAAGCCCGAAAAAATTGCCCCGGGTACCCCCATGGCAGGCTATCGGTGGTGAAACATCGACAGCTGGCGCGCCAGGTAGGGGTTTCGGCGAAACTGCATCTGGGAGCTCGACGGACCTCGACAACATGATCTTCTCAACGGGATCAAGCTTCATCTTCGGTTCATGGATCTACGAGGCAGATGACGATGGTAAGCTCCAAAGCCGTCTCCTCAAAGATTTGGATCACCTTGAAGACCTTTCTATTTCGGCGACTACGATAGATCAACTTGCTGGAAGATTCGCGCAGCTCGTGATGTCCGATCCAACTCAGATTTCGTGGCTTTGCACATCCGACTCAAACTCAGGCTCCACATCCGAGATGGAGTCTTTACCGAGTTCTTTTAAGAAACCAAGTTCTTTTCCGACAGGGCTCCAGAGCGCGGCCTCAGCCTATCAAGAAAACAACTCGAAATACACTTAGAGTCCTTTCAAGAAGTCGGGTCCTTTTTCGTTCAGACTCCACAACATGGCAAAATCTTATCAGGCACGACCCGAAGGAACCCTCGATCCGGTGCTTAGAATGCCACTAAAAGGAGCTCAGGAAGGTCTCGTACTAACTATAACATCTCAAGACTGCATCATCCACTGGCTAGGTTCTATTCCTAAGGACAGCGGTAGCCAACTAGTCGGCACGACGACGATAGCAATTCTACCCTACCAAGAAGGAGACTTGATCTATGACCTTGAAGCCTCTACTAAAATCATCAACAACTCCGACAGTGTGGAAACCAACACCGATAACAGAACAATTCATGCACGAGAAGTATTCATGGTTCACCATCCTCGATCACCATTGGTCCCCCCAGAAGCACCCGACATCAGGTCATCGGATGAATCTGAGTCCAACATATCACCCTTTATCCAGGGGCACGATGGTGAGACCAAGAATTAGAGGCAAGCCAGAGAAAGAAGAAACAAATTGAAACAAGGATGCCAACACCGTGCTAGGCAGCGCAAGGAAGCTTGGATCAAATATGAGTCAGATCTAGCTGAGTACGACAAAAGAAAATCAGAACAAGAAGTCGAAGAAAGACGCGCGGCGAATACACCCTACAATAGGATCCGAGAAGCACTAGAAGAACTCGAAGCGACATCACTTCCTAGTGAAAAATAGGAATAGCTCTGGGACCTCCTCCAGTCAGCAGCCCTAAGGACGCATGACAGAAGGGCCCGCTCAAGACTACCTACTAGGTCAACATCTCATAGGAAGGAAGATCAAAATCAAAGGAAGTCCGCTTTCGATAGACTTGGACCAAGTGGAAGTCACAATAGAGAAAGTAGAAGGGACCATAGTCAAAACTACCGAATCAAACAACCAAGGAAGATCAGAAGCGAAGCACCCATTCAGACATCCTCGCAGAACTACTCTCACCAAAATGACAGTTGGCAGGAAGGAGGTGCTGAATCAGAATACAAAGAAGCCGGAACGCACAATAGATTCCCCTGTTTTGCGAATAGACTTGCTTCGAGCCTTTGCATTCCACTTTTCATAATTAACCTCATCGCCTTGTAAGTTAGTAGCATCCCGAGGTTTTGGGAAGACTTGTGAGGCGGCTCTAAGTATACCAACGTCTAGAGCTTCTAAGTACGCCTCCATGCGGATTTTCCAATATGAAAGTCATCACCCTCAAAGACAGGAGGAGGTCCATCCCCGTGAGACATCTTGCTCTAAGCGATTAAGCTTAAAAACGTGAGCACGAGGCTCTAATATCAATTGAAAGGATCAAGATGCCCAAGAGGGGGAGGTGAATTAGGCTAATTCTAAATTTTCTTGCAATAATTAAATCCTACGGTTAGCCCAATTAACCCCTTGTGCCTAGAAAAGTGTTTCTATTAATCTAACGCACAAAAGGACTTGCAACCTATGTTCCAAACTTACTCTAGCATATCAATTCTATGAATGTAAAAACAAGTATTGAATTGCTCAAAGTAAATGCTCAAAGTAAATGCTCAAGGTAAATAGAGAGAGAGGAACGAGGCGATGTTTTGCCGAGGTATCGGAGAGTCGCCACTCCCCACTAGTCCTCGTTGGAGCACCCGCGCAAGGGTGTAGCTCCCCCTTGATCCGCGCAAGCATCAAGTGATCTCTACGGGTTGATTCTTCAACACTCCGTCGTGGTGAATCACCCACAACCGCTCACAACTTGAGTTGGGTCACCCACAAGCTCCGCCAGGTGATCACCAAGCTCCCAATCACCACCAAGCTGTCTAGGTGATGGCGATCACCAAGAGTAATAAGCACGAACTCTCACTTGACCACACGAAGCCTAATGAGAATGGTGGATGCACACTTTACTACTCTTGATTCACTAATGAGGCTACTCTCTTGGATTCTCAAATCACAATCACCTCACTAGGACCTTGCTCTTCTTGGCACTCATGAACGTGTTTCTCAGCTGTTGGAATGAGCAAAAGTGACTCCACACATGAGTGGAGCTTCTATTTATAAGGCAGCCTGAAAAACAAACCGTTATGAGCCTCTGCAGGTTGACCGGATGCTCCGGTCATGTTGACCAGACGCTCCGGTCAGTTCAACCCGCACACCGGTGTTTAAGTGTTGACCGGACGCTGGCAGGGTCCGATCACCACTGATCAGACACGTCTGATCGCATTAAACCCTCACTAGAACCTTACTATACTCGACCGGACGCTGAACCCTTAGGGTCCAGTCAGTACTGACCGGACGTGTCCGGTCGCAGATATTCTCTTCTAGATCCTTATTGGAGTCGACTAGACGCTGGACCTCAGTGTTCGGTCACTTGACCACTCCAGCATCTGGTCACGCCAGACGCAATCTCCTTGGTCAAATGAACTAACTAGACCCTACGGCCAGCGTTCGGTCGCACCAGAGCCAGCGTCCGGTCAGCATTTGACCCTCCATTCACTTTCAACTCTCGATCATATGTGAATGAAGATTGCTCCAAAGGATCTTAGGCATAAGTAGGAGCTACCTAGTGCTAGTTTTAACAAGTGTGTACCACACCTAACTCACTAGACTCACCTAGGTCAAGCTACCCGTCCATACCCCCCTTAATAGTACGGCCAAAGGAAAAACAAAGTCCTAAACTACTCTAAGTGTCTCTCCAACTCCAATCGACACTTAGAACTAGTCATCCTTAACCTTGTCATCCATCCTTTGAAAACTGAAACGATTTCCATCGTAGGGGCATGACCACCTTGATTGCCCAATTTATCTCCATTACTATGACCTAACTTAATTGCTTCTATAAAATACACGTTAGTCATAGCAATCTTGTATTGTCATTAATCACCGAAATCCAACTAGGGGCCTAGATGCTTTCAGAGTTGAACAACCAAGAGAAATCAGAAGCAGAGTACCCATCCAGACAACCCCGTGAAACTACTCTCATCAGAACGATAGTTGGCTGGAAGGAGGTGCTGAATCAGAACACAAAGAAGCCGGAACGCACGATAGATTCCCCTATTTTGCAAACTGACTTGCTTCAATATGACTACCTCACAAGTTCAAGCCGTCCAACCACTCTAAATATGATGGCAAGACCGAACCAAGGCAGTGGCTCAGGATTTACTCGTAGTCGATTGAACTAGCCGGAGGAGACGACGACATCAAGACCTTATTCTTTCCCATGGCCCTAGAAACCATGCCCCTCCAATGATTCGACAAATTAAATCCAGGGTCAATCAAAAATTGGGAGGACTTGCAAAGAGTTTTTTATGAAAATTTTGTGGGTATCATTACGCACCCCATCACCCACGCAGAATTAAAAGGACTCAAGCAAAAAGGGGGTGAAAGTCTCAGAGACTACTATCGATGATTTGGTGAACTACGTGCTCAAGTACATGACATCACCGAACGAGAAGTAATCAAAGCTTTCTCTCACGGAGTCATGGCTAGGTGGCAATTTTAGGACTTCTGCAAAGAAAATCTAAGAAACAATAAAGAATTCAGACGCACGGTAGAAAAGATGATTACTGCAGAGGAGAAGACACGAGAAAGGTTTCCGGATAGAAACAACCGAGACAACCCGAACAAGCAAAATCATCGAAACATCAACAGCTGGCGCGTATAAGTTGATAACTGAAGATGGAAAAGAAGTCAACAATACATGGCACATTAGCCAACTAAGAAGATTCTATGCATGAAAACAACTCAAGGAAGAATATATATATACAAGCCACAAGAGATCAACGTTCATGATCAATAAAGATGGTGTTCCTCGACAACATATGTCTTATTATGGCTTTCCCCCAGTTGTTTTCACTGAGCATACCAGGTGAGAGCAAAAAAGCTAAAAAGATGCTTGAGCCCGCCGATGAGGGTAGCTAATAAGCTAACACCCAAACCAAAAAGCAAAATGGCTGAAATTATGCTTGAGCATACCGGCCGAGAGCAAAAGAGCTGAAAAGATGCTTGAGCCCACCGATGAGGGTAGCTAATAAGCTAACACCTGAACCAAAAAGCAAAATGACTGAAATTATGCCTGAGCATACCGGCCGAGAGCAAAAGAGCTGAAAAGATGCTTGAGCCCGCCGATGAGGGTAGCTAATAAGCTAACACCCGAACCAAAAAGCAAAATGGCTGAAATTATGCCTGAGCATACCGTTCGAGAGCAAAAGAGTTGAAAAGATGCTTAAGCCCGCCGATGAGGGTAGCTAATAAGCTAACACCTGAACCAAAAAGCAAAATGGCTGAAATTATGCCTGAGCATACCGGCCGAGAGCAAAAGAGCTGAAAAGATGCTTGAGCCCGCCGATGAGGGTAGCTAATAAGCTAACACCTGAACCAAAAAGTAAAATGGTTGAAATTATGCCTGAGCATACCGGCCGAGAGCAAAAGAGCTGAAAAGATGCTTGAGCCCGCCGATGAGGGTAGCTAATAAGCTAACACCTGAACCAAAAAGCAAAATGGCTAAAATTATGCCTGAGCATACCGTCCGAGAGCAAAAGAGTTGAAAAGATGCTTGAGCCCGCCGATAAGGGTAGCTAATAAGCTAACACCCGAACCAAAAAGCAAAAAGGCTAAAATTTCGCTGAGCATACCGGCCGAGAGCAAAAGAGCTTAAAAGATGCTTGAGCTAGCCGATGAGGGTAGCTAATAAGCTAACACCCGAACAAAAAAGCAAAATGGCTAAAACAAGCCAGTTGTCTAACTACTCGTCACAGTTTCCGACTACTTTGGCTACGGTGACCAACTACTCGACAGCTCATGTCCAAGTACTCACGAGCTGATGCTCGGGGGCTACAACCACTAGGGTCTCCTGAGCGCAAAATGTCAGGATCGCGCGCTTATTCTACCACGCGACCGTCAATCAAGCGAAGTCATGGTTTAATATTTTTTCAAATATTCTTTAATCATCATATATCTCTGGATATTATCCATATGCCTCCACGGCTCTACTATAATTGATTTACCTGGGTTGTTGAGGTCTTAATTCGTGAAGCCTACTCGCCGGAAAGGGAACCATTTTCTGGACCATGTCATCAAATAAAGAGCTCGCCCACCGCTGGCTGCCTTACTTGGCCACTACTTCGTTGGGTGAGACACACGCCCCACGCTGTCTTACTCGGTTGCTACTCTACAAGTCGCCAGGATGTCCGACTACTCGGCCACGGTGATCGACTACTCGGTTGGGGTGATCAACTACTCGACAGCTAAGGTCGACCTTGTTGTGGTGATTTGGAAATTCTAAGGTGGGGGTGATACGGGGTCTCCAGTGAGGGAATTGCCCACCCGAAGCCTTTTGACAGATTATCTAGGTTGTCTTGCTCGGATAGGATCATGGTCGAACGAGAAGATTTTGCGTCAGCAAGATGAGCACGAATATGAGGATGCACGTGCATATTTATATGTACTTTCATTACTCAAGTGAAACAAAGGAAGAGGCATGACATACAACAGCAGGTAAGAAGACATCAAGCACGCAAGCTAATTATGGAAAGTACTCGGTGGCGCAACTGTGTTGACTTGCAATGGTATATGGATAGCCTACTGCAGTTCGTGGGTTACTTGGATACACCCTTGAGAATGTCTACAAGATCCTACATATCCTCAGAAGAGGTTTTTAGTTCTTTAAACAACTCAGATTCAAGACCCTTCAACTTTTTGTTCCAAATAGCAAAAGGCTCGGGGGCTACACTCAGTGAGTGCACTTTTTCTTCCAAAAAGCGCACATCACTCAGAAGACTTCTTTAAGACAGGAGTTTTCAAATAACATAAGATTCAAGACCCTCCAACTTTTTGTTCCAAATATCAAGAGGCTTGGGGGCTACACTCAATGAGTGCACTTTTTTCTTTGAAAAAGCGCACGTCACCAAGAAGATTTCTTCAAGACAGACCACTTCAAGGCCTCATGACAAAAAGAACCCAGACCGATCTATATCTGAGTTCTTTTTGATAAAGAACCTGGGTATATGCTCGGGAGCCCTTCGAAGAACAATCAGAGCAATTTCAAGACAAGACCCTCCAGCTCCTTGTTCCAAATAGCAAGAGGCTCGGGGGCTACACGATGGGAGTACTTTTTCTTCAAAAAAAAGCACACACCACTCAAAGATCCCAAGAAGCCCTACATGGTTTCACTCAAGAAAGCACTCGGGCGACGCTTGTTCCTGCTCGACAAGACCTGGAGGAACAAGACAAGGCTTCCGGAGTTCAACCATGAAGTGCCCGGGGGCTTATCGATGCGGGACCCATGGGATACACCATAAGGAAGAGAGGAGATCTAGTTTGATTAGGATTCTTCCCATGTAATCCTAGTAGTATTATTCTATAATCCTACTAGGAACTCTCATTATAAACCGACTAGGACTTTGGCCTCCTGACTATATAAAGGAGGGCGGAGTTCCTGGAGAAGAGACACTTTACAATCAATCCAACACAAAGGCTAACACCGACTGGACGTAGGGCTATTACTCGATCACGGTCGAGGGCCCGAACCAGGATAAATTGACTGTCTCTTGCATTTACCGTCGAGTTCTGCATACGCTGAAGCCCGAACAAACTGCCCCAGGTACCCTCGTGGTAGGCTATCGGTGGTGAAACATCGACACTACCACCGATCCAAAATGCAGGGTGCATCCATAATTAACCTAAGTCTAAGCACCACGCTTACACTTACAATTAATACTTTATTCCCTCTAGAGCAGGAATAAAGCACTCAAAAGAGTCGTGAACCTAAAGAACAATATAAACAAGATGCTTACTTGAATCAGAAGTTGATTACCAGAGAAATCTCAAAGGCAAGCTTAGATAGAACTTGGATCCACCAAGGTATAAGCTATAGAGAGAGCACCGATAGGCCAGCACCTCCTCCAAACTCTTCCCTCACTCTCTATCTCACTATTTCTATTCATAAGACTAGATCCTATAGAGGACAAATCTTCTCTTGATAGCTGGATCTAATCCTGATGAGGAGAATATGAATTAGGGTTTTAGGATGGCTCTAGGAAGGGGGGGTACAGGGCCATATATATAGGGGGTAGCATCAATTATGGACCCTTGGATCAAATTGATTTAATAGGACAGTGTAGGTACAGTCTAGGAGGCAGTGGAGAATCGACATTCGAAGCGGAGGCTGACCAGTGGGCCCCATAAGCCGGCCGACCTACAGGTGGGGCCGGCCAACCTGTCACGGTGATAGGTGGGGCCAGCTGCCCTGTCATAGTGATAGGTGGGCCCCATATTTGGTGGTTTGCCCTATGGAGTCTTCTAGAGTCTTCCTGCGTCGGTTTTGTTGTGGATAAACGTGATTTGCTTTGACGAATAGGTCCTCCTTGACGGTTTTCTGATTAAAGCCTGCTAAAAACATAGATTCACCAAAACTCGTGAAATTTATTAGTTTAAACCCCTAGATCTATGTTGGGTGATGGAATTAAGTATATATGTAGGTTATATTGATGGTTTATAATTGATGTTAATGACCGTCAACAAGCTCCCCCAAGCTCACCCTTTGTTAGTCCCTAAGCAAAGCTAAACTCAGCAATGGATGGAGTTGTTATAATGCTTTCACGCCTCAAAAGTACACATGCGTTCAATAAAAAAATCTCCTCTGAATTAGAATAAACTGATCTTACCCATATTACCTTCAACCATGGGGCTCTTAGCCTTCACTTGGGTCTTAAGCAATTGAAAGGCAGAATGATCAAGTCAAGCACTATGTCTCAAGTTCTTTGTTTCACCATTGTTCTAGAGTTTTTATAAGTTTTCAAAATAAAACTTAGAGATTCCAATGTATGACACTCTCAAGTCTCTTAATATTTGTGGTATTTGTGGATCCTCACCAAGGCAATAAAGATGTTATGCCTTTTCTCTTCCTACCATTAAGGTTGATGCGGAGTTCATAGGTAGGGAGAAAGCTAGAGCATTCTTGCAATGCATATATTGTAAAGTCAAACAATGGATCTAAAGAGAGTTAAGTCATATAATAAAATCAAGATGTGCATGTGCATGGATATATGGTGGCTAACCTAATTCTACTTTGTTCCTTGAAAACATATCTCTCATTTGAAACTTGAAAATAATTTTGTAAGAGAACAGGGTCTATCTTATTCATCTATTTTTTTCAAGCGGACATCTAAGTACCCATTGTTTTAGATATCTCGAACACTTGTCCATTTTTTTTCTCAACTCATTTTTTTCTTTTCTTTATTTTTTTATGAATAACTTTTGCATAGCCCATGTCTCTTTTCTATAATAAAACTTTGAGAGAGATATCAACGAGAACTTGGAGCATTTATTTGGTGGATGGAAAGCCTATGAGGCATGTTTTTCTGTTCACTCTCAGTGTAGGAGTAAAACATTTTTGGGTGGATCTAGATGGAAGGCATGTTTTTGCGTCTACCCCCAGTGTAGGAGTAGTGCATATGTGGGTGGTATGTACGTGATCTTGATTTTAAGAGCATGACAAATCTCTCATAAGGATCAACAAAGCTTGACAAAACTCAATGCAATTACAAGCAGCATATATGTGGAAGTTTTCCTAGCCTAAATAACATGTATGGCTCTAGTGGAAATTCAAGCTTTGTCATACTGGAACTCATTATGTAGCATTTTTGTATTTTAAAAAGTAAGTCTATAGAACTTTAGTGTCACTTAGAACAAGATAAACAGCAGCTCAAACCTTCTCATATCATATCCGTCAATTACCTAGACTTAGATCAAGCATATGCTACCCACGAGTTTCAAGTTTAGAGTAAATTCTTATATCAAAGCAGTCTTATCCAAAACTTGAGAGAATTCAAGGCTAAAAACTAGGTACTTGAAAAGAATTACAACAGAGCAACTATTCATCATTTCCATTTAAGAGATTATTCTGAGTCCTCTTTATTTTATTTAGCTCTTAAAAACAAATTAAAGCAAACTAAACACACTTTTTTATTTTGTTTTTAATTTTACTAGATCACACATTATGACTAAATCAAAGATAAATTTTTATTTTGTTTTTTATTTATCATTTTTTATTAATTAAAAGAAACTAAAACTAAAATAAAAAGGGGAAAGAATACTTACCTAGATACACAGGAGTACTTCTCCCCCAAGCTAGCTCTTTCGGTGAGGGTTCAGTGTTGTAAGCCCTTCAAATCGGACTTCTCCTTATGAAGTTTATTGACCAAACACCTTGGTTAGCTCTAAAGATGAGAATTCTTGTGATGACGCCTCTAATGGTGATATCACCTCCTTCTGCCAAAAACCTGTCTTGATTTTGAGTTTGGATGTTTGGTTTGACAGGTTTAGGACATTCACTTGTAGAAATTGGGGAATCGACTTTCCCCACACTTTGCTTGAAGTGTGTCCTGCTCATAAGACAAGGTAGAGATCAAGTGCACAGGCTCTGTTGGTGGGAAAACAGCAACAGAATCAAAATTTTATTCATTCCTCTCTTGTGGAGGTATGGCTCCTAGTATCCACAAGACAAGGCATGGGCCGCACCCTCAGAGGTGGCCCAGCCCACAAGATCAAGGCGTGTACGACACTGGTCGACGTGCACCGCAAGATATTGTATAGTACTAAATAGGACACTTTCCTTGTAACCCTACCCCTCCAGAGTATATAAGGAGATGCAGGGGTCTCCTAGTCGATAGCTACTACATCTCAATATAATACACCAAAGATATAGGACATAGGGTATTACGTCGATCAGACGGCCCGAACCTGTCTAAATCGTTATCTCTACGCCTTGTGTCACCATCCGGTTCTTATCACGAGCACCTCCATCGATCAATCTACCTTCATGGGATACCCCTTGGAGGACTATCGATGATATTTTGTTGACAGTTGGCACGCCAGGTAGGGGCCTACGTGTTGATCCATGGTGAACCAGATGGGATCTCAAAATCAATGTTCTTTGTGACAACGTGCTTCGGCAACAGCGACTACAACTCTACACGCTCATGGGTTTCGGCCCTCATACAGCTAACGCAGTCCATCAAGAGTCTGGCTACTACTCCTGTGCTGCCTGCCTTCGCTACGGAAGGAGTCCAACGTCTCCATGACACAACTGCATGCAATTCCTTTGGCTGATTTGAGTCCGATCTCTTGATGGAAGGATCAGCTAGCGTCAACTACGGCAAGAATTTTGGTGCTATCCATCTCAGATACAACAACCAAGACGATGCATGCATCAATTTTCAACGATCTAGATTCAAGAATGATGTAGCCAAAGGCTACGTTACGACTCAGGCTCTGGCCTTTGCACGACCAACGTGGTCTGACTATGCCTCTACAATGCGCTGATTACTCCACTCGGTCATGAATCAAGCTAAGTCACAGCTTTAATATTCTTCTCAATATTCTTCAATCTTCGTATATCGCCATAATGTTTCTCCAAGCTGTTTTCTCCATATTTGCTCTCCAAATGATTTTCTGAACCCCCGAACAATCATATTGACGCTCGGACGCCTCCAGAGATGGCCCTGTCTCTGCCTCCTCCCTACACATGCTACGGGCTTCGTGCTCTGCATTATGGGTGGTCGGCTATGGTTCCTTGGTCACGCCTATTCCTCCTACACGTGCACGGGCTCCGCACTCGACGTTATGGTTAACAGGCTAGCTAGGGCTAGAGACTCAGCTACACACTAACTGTTTTTATATTAAATATAAATACATCTTCGCTCCAATTGATCGCTGAGCTACATATGCTATTTTTTCTTCAGAGTTCATATATTTTTACATCATGTACTATCCGTTCTACATATTTGTATTGCAGGATCATCGTCTAGGCGATCGGACCACTTGGTGCTTGGACTTCTCCACCAATCAACTGGTCGGACCGCTAGGTTCATGGACTCCATCGTTGACCAAATGATTAGATTGTTCACCGATCACTTCTACTCAATGCTCACTTCATCGCTGACTAGTTGACCAGACTGTTCATCGCTCGTGCTTCATCGCCAGCTATGTTGATTACTCCTCGACGCTTGAATTATTTGTGCTCGGGGACTAAGTGGGAACACTTCACCCCACTTCATCTTGTGGACATCGCTAGCTAAACTAGGGACTCCTTGGTGCTCGGACATCACTAGCTATGCCAGGGACTCCTCGGTGCTCGGACATCGCTGGTTACACCGGGGACTCCTCGGTGCTCGGACATTGCCAGCTACGGCGGGGACTCCTTGATGCTTGGATATCTCCTGCTACGCCAGAGACTCCTTGATGCTCGGCCACCGCCAGCTAAGCTAAGGACTCCTTGGTGCTTGGACATCACCAGCTACATCGGGGACTCCTTAGTGCTTTGACATCGCCAGCTATGCTGGGGACTCCTCAGTGCTCGGACATCGCAAGCTACACCAGGAACTCCTCGATGCTCGGACATTGCTAGCTACACCAGAGACTCCTCGGTGCTCAGACATCACCAGCTACGCCGGGAACTCCTCGGTTCTCAGACATCATCAGCTACAACGGGGACTCCTCAGTGCTCAAACATCGCCAGCTACGTCGAGGACTCCTCGGTGCTCGAACATCGCGAGCTACGCTGGGGACTCCTTGGTGCTCGAACATCGCGAGCTACGTTGGGAACTCCTCGGTGCTTGGACATTGCTAGCTACGTCGAGGACTCCTTGGTGCTTGAACATCATGAGCTACGCTAGGGACTTCTCAGTGCTCAGACATCACCAGCTATGCCAGGGACTCCTCGGTGTTCGAACATCACCAACTACGCTGGGCACTCCTCAGTGCTTGGACATCGCCAGCTATGCTGAAGACTCCTTGGTGCTCGAACATCGCTAGCTACACTGGGGGCTCCTCGGTGCTCAGATATCACCAGCTATGCTAGGGACTCTTTGGTGCTCGGACATCGCCACCTACACTGGGGACTCCTCGGTGCTCAGACATCGCCAGCTACGCTGAGAACTCCTTGGTGCTCGGACATCACCAGCTACATCGGGAACTCCTCGGTGCTCAGACATTGCAAGCTATGCTTGGGACTCCTCAGTGCTTAGACGTCGCCAGCTACGCCAGAGACTCCATTGATGGTCGGATCTTGCTACGTCTCATCGGTGTGCTATCAAGTTGCTCCATGCTATTCGGATCAGGGTGCTGATCTTGGGTGGCACATCTAGGGTCTTGATATGTGCATGTCAGATGATGTCGGTAAGGTTTCAGACTTCTTTTTCTTTGACCCTGCTACAAGATTTATTCTTCATCTTTCAGCAGGCTTGGGGACTAAGTGGGCACACTTCACCTTGCGGTGAATGTGTGTTTTTCAATTTAGGGCTTAGCCCATGGACTGGTTGCCTGCTCGGCCAGTCTTCTGCCTTTCTTCTACTTTCTAACCCTAA
This sequence comes from Miscanthus floridulus, assembly GCF_019320115.1. Classification (NCBI taxonomy): domain Eukaryota; kingdom Viridiplantae; phylum Streptophyta; class Magnoliopsida; order Poales; family Poaceae; genus Miscanthus; species Miscanthus floridulus. The sequence goes on along the minus strand of NC_089587.1, from coordinate 66,465,130 downwards.
CACCACATGACTATGTCACCTACTATCAGGCTCAGGGACTAGCTGTGGGGGGTATGGCCCTTGGTATCTATGGGGGTATGGCCCCTAAGACATGGGCCACACCATCGGAGGTGGCCTGGCCCACAAGATCAAGGCGTGCACGGCGCTGCTCGACGTGCACCGCAAGACATTGTATAGTACCAAATAGAATACTTTATTTATAACCCTGTCCCTCTAGAGTATATATGGAGAGGCAGGGGTCCTCTACTCGATATCATGTATTCAATACAATACACCAAAGACACAGAACGTAGGGTATTACATCGATCAGATGGCCCGAACCTGTCTAAATTGTTGTCTCTACGCCTTGTGTCACCATCCGGTTCCTGATTACATGCATCCCCATCGACAAATCTACCATCGTGGGATACCCCTTGATGGACTGTCGAGCATATTCTGTCGACAGTTGGTGCACCAGGTAGGGGTGTGCGCTTGATCCATGGTGAGCCAGATGGATCTCAAATCAACAATGCATTCTCGTTGTCAATCTCATGGATATCCATCCCGGTCCACGATGACGATTCATCGCTGCTACACTAGCCCCTGCGATAGCAGATCTGATCTTAGAACCACCTCCGAGGTTGTCTTCACCAACAACTCACCATCGATGCTATCGTCAGCCCTCATTGATGACTCGCCACCACTGCCCTCGTCAATGACTCATCGCCGCTGCCCTCGACAGCCTTCGCCGACAGCCTTCGCCGACATCTTTCGCCGACATCCCTCATCGATGACTCGCCGTCGATGCTCTTGTTAGCCCTCGTCAATGACTCATCGTCGCTGCCCTCGTCGACGACTCACCGCCGCTGCCCTCGGCGGCCTTTGCTGACAGCCCTCGCCGACATCTTTCGCCGACGTCCCTCGCCGTTGACTCATCGTTACCGCTCGGCGGCCTTCGCCGACATCTTTCGCCGACGTCCCTCGTCGACGACTCGCCGCCGATGCTCTCGTCAGCCCTCACCGACATCCTTCGCCGACGTCCCTCGCCGTTGACTCATCATCACCGCTCGGCGGCCTTCGCCGACATCTTTCGCCGACGTCTCTCGTCATCGACTCGTCGTCACCGCTCGGCGGCCTTCACCGACATCTTTCGCCGACATCCCTCACTGTCGACTCATCGCTCAGTGGCCTTCGCCGACATCTTTCACCGACGTGCCTTGTCGTCGACTCGTCGTCACCGCTCGGCAGCCTTCGCCGACATCTTTCGCCGATGTCCCTCACCGTCGACTCGTCGCTCGGTGGCCTTCGCCGACATCTTTCGCCGAAGTCCCTCGCCGTCGACTTGTCGTCATCGCTCGGTGGCCTTCGCCGACATCTTTCGTCGGCATCCCTCGCCGTTGACTTGTCGTTACCGCTTGGCGGCCTTCGCCGACATCTTTCACCGATGTCCCTCACCGTCGACTCATCGTCATTACTCGACGGCCCTCACCGACATCCCTCGTCGCCACCGAGCTGCAAGTGAGCTGCTCATCGTCAACGCCGACCAGACAACGCCATACGCCGCCGACCAGACGCTCCGTCCAAAGCTAAGTCACGCTTTAATATTCTTCTAAATATTCTCCAATCTCCATATATCGTCATAATGTTTCTCCAAACTGTTTTCTCCATGTTTGCTCTCCAAACGATTTTTCGAACCCCCAAATAGTCGTGTTGATACTCAAACACCTCTAGAGACGGCCTTGTCTCCAGCTCCTCCCTACACGTGCTACGGGCTCCGCGCTCTGTGTTATGGGTGGTCGGCAGCGGCTCCTTGGTCACGCCTGTTCCTCCTACACGTGCATGGGCTCCGCGCTCGATGTTATGGACTATGGGCTAGCTAGGGCTGGAGACTCAGCTACACACTAACTATTCGGACGATTTATATTAAACAAAAATATATTTTTACACCAACTGATCGTCGAACTGCATACGCCGTTTCATCACCATTGCTGATTTTACTCTGAAGTTTATTTATTTGTACATCATGTACTACCCGTTCTATATGTTTGTATTGCAGGATCGTCGTCCAGGTGCTCGGACCACCTGGTGCTCGGATTTCTCCACTGATCAACTGGTCGGACCGCTTGGTTCATGGACTCTGTCGCCGACCAGTTGATCGGACTGTTAGCCGATCGTTTCTACTCAATGTTCACTTCGCCGCTGACCAGTTGACTAGACTGTTCGCCGCTCGTGCTTCATTGCCAGCTACGTCGGTTACTCCTCAGCGCTCGGATTCTTCATGCTCGAGGACTAAGTGGGCACACTTCACTGCACGAACATCGTCAGCTACGTCGGTGCTCAGACCTCGTCGCCTACGCCAAGGACTCCTCGGTGCTCGAACATCGCCGCCTACGCTGGGGACTCCTCGGTGCTCGGACGTCGCCGCCTACGCCTGGGACTCCTCGCTCCTCGGTGCTCGGACATCGCCAGCGACGCTGGGAACTCCACGCTCCTCGATGCTTAGACATCGCCAGCGACGCCGGGGACTCCTCGCTCCTCGGTGCTCGGTCATTGCCAGCGACACCGGGGACTCCACGCTCCTCGGTGCTCGGTCATCACCAGCGACACCGAGGACTCCTCGCTCCTCGGTGCTCGGTCATCATCAGCGATGTTGGGGACTCCTCGCTCCTCGGTGCTTGGTCATCGCCAGCGACACCAGGGACTCCTCGCTCCTCGGTGCTCAGTCATCACCAGCAACGCCAGGGACTCCTCGCTCCTTGGTGCTCGGTCATTGCCAGCGACGTCGGGGACTCCATGCTCCTCGGTGCTCAGACATCGCCAGCAACGCCGGGGACTCCTCACTCCTCGGTGCTCGGTCATCGCTAGCGACACCGGGGACTCCTCACTCCTCAGTGCTCGGTCATCGCCAGCGACGCCGGGGACTCCTCGCTCCTCGGTGCTCGGTCATCGCCAGCGACGCCGGGGACTCCCTTGCTGCTTGGATCTTGCTACGTCTCATCGGTGTGCTATCAAGCTGCTCCATGCTATTCAAATCAGGGTGCTGATCTTGGGCAGCGCATCTGGGGTCTTGATAAACGTATGTCAGATGACGTCGGCAAGCTTTCAGACTTCTTTGACCCTGCTACAAGATTTATTCTTCATCTTCCAGCAGGCTCGGGGACTAAGTGGGCACACTTCACCTTATGGTGAATGTGCTTGTTCTCATCTTGAGGCTACGCCCGGGGACTGACTGTCTGCTCAGCTGGTCTTCTACTTTATGACCCTGGCACCACATGACTACATCACCTACTATCAGGCTCAGGGACTAACTGTGGGGGTATGGCCCTCAAGACATGGGCCGCACCATTAGAGGTGGCCTGGCCCACAAGATCAAGGGGTGCACGGCGCTGCTCGGCGTGCACCACAAGACATTGTATAGTACCAAATAGGATACTTTACTTGTAACCCTGCCCCTCCAGAGTGTATAAGGAGAGGCAGGGGTCCTCTACTCGACATCATGTATTCAATACAATACACCAAAGACATAGGACGTAGGGTATTACGTCGATCAGACGGCCCGAACCTGTCTAAATCGTTGTCTCTGCGCCTTGTGTCACCATCCGATTCCTGATTACGCGCATCCCCATCGACAAATCTACCATCGTGGGATACCCCTCGGTGGACTGCCGAGTAGATTCTATCGATAGTATCCATAAGACAAGACATGGGCCGCATCCTCAGAGGTGGCCTAGCCCACAAGATCAAGGCGTGCACGGCACTGGTCGACGCGCACCGCAAGATATTGTATAGTACTAAATAGGATACTTTTCTTGTAACCCTACCCCTCCAGAGTATATAAGGAGAGGCAGGGGTCCCCTAGTCGATAGCTACTACATCTCAATACAATACAAGAAAGACACAGGACGTAGGGTATTACATCGATCAGATGGCCCAAACCTGTCTAATTCATTATCTCTATGTCTTGTGTCACCATCCGGTTCCTATCACGCGCACCTCCATCGATCAATCTACCTTTGTGGGATATCCCTCGGAGGACTACCGATGATATTCTGTCGATGTCTCTAACCTTTGGCACATCAAACAATATTAAGTTGATGTTATGTGCTTTGTTCATTTATAACATGGGTGATAAGATCGAAAGATTAAGCATGAATGTAGCATTTAAGTACATTTGGAAAAAAGGGTTGAATTGCTTAACCCATGGAAGGATTGTCTATCTGTGCATAATGTATCAATCTTTACATGATTATGACTATCATCTTCCAGAGATAAGATGTGCGCTTTTTTTAACTCATTTGGTTAAGACTATGAGATCAATAAAGTGGTGTTGGGAACATACTAAACATGTTGAGTTAATCAGGTTGGACCAAGTAGAACTATAACTCAAACATGTTTGTTTCTTATTTGTGTGCCTACCAAAATCAAGGAAAAGTTTTTTTTAAATAATGACCATTTACCTTAGGATGTTACCTTTGTCATTGGAGCGTGATGACACCATATGACGAAGGGTAGATGACTTGTGATGGTCTTTTCCTTTTGCTTGAAGTTTTTGCTTGTTCTACTAGCTTTGCAGCTTAAGCCGTTCATAAGCTTCTTGTTTCCTAGATTGTACCCTTTCTTTCTCATCCTTTTGTAATACCATCTTTTTACTCTTCAATCTTTATGACTTTGTTAGACCTTCCGCCTCACTCATTATTGTATGTAGTTCTTCCATCCATGATGAATTTGTTTGCGCAATATTATTGGAGTTCGTTATGTGCCTTGCTTCATCCCCTATTTGAATTCACCTTGTGACTTACCCAAATTGAATTGAGAGTTTTCTACATGGGGTTAGTCCAATAAAATATCTAGTGTCTACACAAGCAATTTTTAGTTTAATAACCAAACTAGACTCCATGTCTAAATTGAGTAAGGGAGGCTATTTAACCTAAGCACCATGCTTAATTTAAACACCTATGAAAGTATGTGCAATACTTCCAAACCAAAACTTACTATGGCAGGCAAAGGTAGCATGAAAGCATTATAGAGATTTATTCAATTAGAGATAAAAGAGCATGATTGCTATTGAGCATGACTTGAAGGTAAAGACAACCAAAATTAACAACATGGCATAAATTTTTTCAGAGAAGCCCATCCCCACACATGACTTCTGCATATGCAAAAATCAAGTTTGAATGGATGTGATTAACTGTTGCATGATAATTGGTTGGACATACCTTGCATCATCATCCTTCATTCCTTTTGCTTCAACCCTGGAATGGTTAGTGGCAAAAATACCCAAAGGAATATTTTCACAATTATATTTCTATGCTTATTTCACAGGAGCATTATAGCAAGAGGTGAAAGCTCATGTTATTTCCCAAAAGTGCTTGTTTTAGGACAAAAGCTCGTCCTTGGGAAACCTTTGAATTGCGTTTCTAATTGGTGAAGTCGTTTCCCTTCTAACACCAACCTTCGTGTACCTATCTCAAGATTCTCATAACAAGATTTGCAATATTTATGATAAACATATGCATCTACAACCACCTTTTCAAAAAATTTAGGAACAAAAAGTATAAGGGGGTTGAAGATCTCATGTGTGGTAATATTAGAGAGACCAATTAATTAATGAGATTTCTCATGTGAGCATGGATTTGATGAGGTGTTCATGAAGTAGCTTCCATGCTCATCTATGTCATCTTCCTTTTCAATCTCCAAGGGTGTTTCTTCATGAATGTCCATAGGCAAAAACTTTGTCTTCATCATTCCATGCTTATGACATTCATTGGGTGTTTTATTGTCTAGGATTTTCTATGGATTGGTGACTCTCGGGTTGATCTCGTCTAAGGCCTCCTCCAAACTTGGGTGAGTCATATTTATTAAGGAGATTGACTTGAGCTCACCGTTTGGATCTAAATTAAGTTTGGATTCTACACATAAGGCTTCATCCTTGTCCATCCATTCTTTAGTAATGGCATATGAGTTCTTAATACATTTCAGCCATTGTTGTTGCTCTTCTTAGTCATCCTTATGGTCTTCATGACTCCTATGCTTTGGTTGTCTTAGTGGATTTCTAGGGTCATCATGAGACTTAGAAGAAAGAGCATAAGAGGGTTGTCAAGGATGGGTTGAGAGATGGGTTCAGATAAGACATCTAATGTGGTCATAGAAGGGGAGAAGATAGGATTAGCTAAATAACTCAGCCCTCCTTCTATAGTATCACTTGACATACCACCTTTGAGTTCTTCCCAATGTCCTATATGGAAATAAGGACGCTTTCTAAGAGATCCCTTCTTGAGAGGATTTGAATTATATTCGCTCAAAGGTCTCTTGTGAGGCTAGAAGTTTAAGCTTTTTCCAAAATCAACATTAAAAAGATCATCCTTAATTTCAAAAGTGATTTCCAAAGGTTGAATTTCTTCTTCCCTTGGAGGATTTTGGGGTATTGATAGTTCAGGATTGATAGTTAAACCTTGGGATTGAAGTGATTGTGATTTGGCTATCAAAACTTCCTCTTCTTATTCGGAAGATGATTCCTTCTCTTCCTCAGGGAGTTCACTATGAATGCTAGTGCAGGGAGTCTTTCCACTAATTCTATCAAGCATAGACCTTGTTTCACTAGTAGACAAATGAAGGAAAGCTCCTCTAGAGGCTTGATCAAGGGTTTGCGCAGAATCCTTGCTAAGAACCATATAAAATGAAGGAGCATTGAGTTTGAAATAGCAAGGTCTGGGCTAGTGGTAATAAGATCATTAATACGTTCCCATGATGTGGCAAGAGATTCTTCTTCTAGTTGTCTAAAAGATAGAACCTCTCTTCGAAAGCTGACTAATTTAGAGATGGGAAAGAAATGTAAACAAAATTTAGAGTATAATGTTTTCCAATCTCCTTGCATACTTCCTACGGTTTGACTATATCATTGTTTAGCTCTACCCATTAAAGATAACGGAAACAACTTCCATTTTAAGGTTTCGTTAGACATGCCCACGATACACATGTATGCGTAGGTCTGTTCAAACTTTCGTAGGTGTGAGTATGGGTTTTTATCGCCTTCTCTCAAGAAGGATTATTCCCGAATTAATTTTATGAAACACGGGCATAGCTCATAGCCAGCTGTTAGGATAGACTCTGAAGATTTTGGTGATTTTAGGCTTGCGCTCGTGGGTTTAGCATATTGATATATAGGTGTGTTATCCATGCTAAAAGAAAAAGAAAAATAAAAGAAAGAATAAAAGATAAAAGGTTAAGCTAGGTTCATAGTTAATTCTGCAACCATTTCCCTAGCAATGGCGCCAGAAAGCTTGTTGGTATTTATGAACGCACATAGATAAATCCGCAAGCGCACGGATATCACTATAGCATTCACCCAGAAGTATTCCAAGTATCGTATTCATAGAGAAACGTGTGAGACTAACTACGATCTAACTTAACTAAGGGTAGCAACAAGGTTAGGATAAATAGGGGCGTAAAGAGGATTACTAAGGTTCGCTAGTTCTAACTTGGGTAAGCTATGTCTTCTACTGTTTAACTAGGGACATTAGTAAGGAAAGACACCAGCGGAGGATGTTTTCCTTCATAACTGGGTCCTACTTGGCCTATAGACGGGAGATGGACTACAAAGGATTCAACGAGGCTATAAGAGTCACCCTCGCGAGCTACCACTAATCCGGAATGCAGGGTGCATCCACAATTAATCTAAGTCTAAGCACCACGCTTACACTTATAATTAATACTTTACTCCCTCTAGAGCAGGAATAAAGCACTCAAAACAGTCGTGAACCTAAAGAACAATATAAACAAGATGCTTACTTGAATCAAAAGTTGATTACCAGAGAAATCTCAAAGGCAAGCTCAGATAGAACTTGGATCCACCAAGGGACAAGCCGTAGAGAGAGCACCGACAGGCGGCACCTCCTCCAAACTCTTTCCTCACTCTCTATCTCACTATTTATATTCATAAGACTAGATCCTATGGAGGACTAATCTTCTCTTGATAGCTGGCTCTGATCCTGATGAGGAGAATATGAATTATGATTTCAGGATGACTCCAGGGAGGGGGGTACAGGGCCATATATATAGGTGGTAGCGTAAATTCTGGACTCTCGGATCAAACCGACTTAAAAGGATGGCATAGATGCAATCTAGGAGGCGGTGGAGAACCGACATTCGAAGCGAAGGCTGACCAGTGGGCCCCATAGGCCGTCCCGCCTAACAGTGACAGGTGGGCCCTATCTTCGGTGGTTTGCCCTCTAGAGCCTTCTAGAGTCTTCCTGTGTCGGTTTCGTTGCGGATAAACGTGATTTCCTTTGACGAATAGGTCCTCTTTAACGGTTTTCTGATTAAACCCTGCCAAAAACATAGATTTACCAAAACTCGCGGAATTTATTAGTTTAAACCCCTAGACCTATGTTTGGTGATGGAATTAAGTATATATGCAGGCTATATTGATGGTTTATAATTGATGTTAATGACCGTCAACAGGATGCAATTTTACCTAGATCTAGATGAGGGCGACGACGAATGTCCCCACGCCGCGAAGAGAGCCAGTGACGTAGCAGGTGCAGATCTCGCCCTGACATCTCCGATCTCCTCGGCAAGCGATTTCAATCCCCAGCGGCGAGAGCAGAAGCAGCTAGGGTAGTGCAGACTAGTGGAGCATCTCACATCTATCCCTAATAATAAAGAAGCAAAATTTCTCTCCACCTTTTTTTTGGCTTGTTCATTTTTTTGGTCCGTCTCCCTCTAACTACCGGACAATGGAGAATTTCTTCCATCCGAACTTATATGAGTTAGAACAGCTCTTTGTCTAACGTGATACGAAGTCCGATTCCAAAACGTATTGGATCGTGTATATGTTACCTGGACTCATAAGCCACCAAATAGATTTCCTCTCATCCTAAATAACTTGAATAGGAGTCTTTAAGGCAAATAGTAAAAGATAATAAGAGTTTAAATCTGCATGTGTAGTTTTTCTCTAGGCACGTAGGCCAGCCCCTACTGTGACTCGCACCAGGAAGTGACAAACTCTGACTTGGACTCCTCTACGTGATGGACTAAGCAAATAAACTACGTGACCATCTCAAAACCAGCTACTCACGTGTACATGGCATGCAAGAATAGAAACAATAATATAAACCGGCAAGGATACTAATCACGATATTTAGGCTTTCTAAACAAATAAAACCAAAACACAGATCGGACTGCAACTTCCTTAACCTGCTTGATTGACATCGATCTCATCATTCACGAGAAGGCACACATGAAAAAAATGATGATATATTTACGTGTAAATATTTTTGTGCCTTACCATAGAGAAAAAAGACCTATCAAGGTTACAGTTTAATTCAATATAAACTTGATAGGATACCGTCATATTATTGCCAATAATAACTTATAGAATATTATTATACTATTAGCAATATTAATGGCCACGTCAAACAAGATTGTAGGGAGGCACACTTCTACACTCCCATACATGGAGCCAAAACTGTTTTGGTTACCAGCGTTGGCTCTCCCTGAAGGCCTTCGACTCCAGTTCCAACTCCGACAACAAGTACTTGGCACATAGCCGTACCAAATACGTGCACCCTTATATTATGGATGCCATAGTGATCAAAGAATAACTTACAGCTACTAAATTTTCTAGAAAGGATAAAAAAAATATATATATATAAATTTAATATTTTCTATTAAAGTTTCATAATTTTTTTCTCCCCTGTTGCAACGTACGGACATATTTGCTATAATTTGCTATAATATTAAAGAGGCAAAATTTCTGCAAACTTTAAATTTTCGTCCAACATAATCTGTGTTCTGTCCGCATTACTAGCGCCCTATTCGTGCCTTTTTTTTCTATTTCAATCTCTGCTTTTTTTCCTTCTCCGGCCCGTACATGTTCCGTATTGTCCATCGGGGTGTCTCATCCTGGATGTGCTGCCCCGCTCATGCACGGTGGTGTCCGTGATTGCCTCTTTCGTGATTTTATTTTGTTTTTTTCTTTTCTAATAAAGTACTATGTTTTTCTTATATAAAGATAAAGGTAAAAAATAAATACAGTATTACGTTTGAAATTATGAACCTTAATAAATAAATATTTCTATTACTAAATTGTTAGTTTTAATTAAATGTAAATCATTACTATAATATGAATCAGTCAATGGTCTAACCAATTAAATCGTAAACTAAAATATTAAGCAAATTTTCATTCAATCTAATCAAAATAATATTCCTCCAAGTTATCTGCATATCAGTGCAAATCTTTAAGTTATCCGCATATACCAGTGCAACTCACGACAAGTGCTGACATGTGAAAATCAAGACACGATGATGACCAACCCATGCCGACTTTAATAAGATATTAAAATTACATATTTTTATGGATTTTCAAAATAAGTCTCTGAACTTTGATATCTAACTCTACCAACACATGGATAGTATGAAAACTAAAGTTAGGGTACATTTGCGAGTAAATATTTTAATGCCCCGCAACAAAAGAAAAAATCCTATCTAGGTTGTAATTTAATTCAATACATAATTAATACAACATTGTCATATTATTGCCAATATTAACTTATATTGTATGGATACAATGGTCATCATACAATAAATAAAGTATAGCTTTAAAATTTTATAAAAAGAATAATACATAAATATTTAACATTGGCATCCTTGTTTCTATTAACGAACCCGTTCGTTTGTAATTGTTACAGCAACCATTCACGGCATCAAGTCACCTGTACAAATTAAATTGTCGCGGCCGCTGCAGCTATGCAGCAAGCTAAAGCAAACAAGTCGAACTTTTTTTTCTCCTGACGCACGGGCATATTTGGTAGTAATTTATATGTGACGTGAGTAACTGGGTCCTATGTAGAGCGGAGGTCAGGCCATGGGCCGGGCTGGAGAGGTCGACCGCCCTCAGCTTGGGGCCATGGGCCCGGGGCAGATTGATGGGCGAAAGAAGGATTGTATGGGCGTGCTGCTCTCTTGGTAGGCTAGAATTTTTTTAATATCAACACATGGCTCTACGACCTTTCAATTGAAACAGCTGGCTCAGCTCGATCGTGAGCCACCATATTAGTTACAGATACCGGGAGGACGTGTCACCAGACACATGATGCACCACGGGTCCCAACTCATACCTAGCCTCGCTAGTCCATGCGCAGACTTATTATAGACTCGATGAATCAACAAGACTTCATGATGACTAAAATGCTCATGTAATAGATAACAAATATCTTTGGACAGAAGGCCATTGGCCGCCAAATCCATGGATGATGACTGGAGAGCCTATCAAAGCAGAGAGGAGTCCATTTCTAGAATTTTGGAAATCCCCATACTCATTGCCGTATCGATTGCCTTCAGGCCGGCAATGGTCTCTGCCTAGGGCATCGTGAATCAATAGCCAACCTGCACCCGTAGCCACCGCCTCACCAGAATGATCTCTGATGACAAAACCCTGCCACCATAGAGTTTGGGCTGGGCTGCCTGCGTAGCTCTACGCAGGACTGGGCTCCACGGCCTACCGACATTGCCCACTACAAATTTTTTTTTTTAATTTTAACACTTTTTTGATAACTAATTTTAAATTTAACATTGTAAGTTTTTTTTAAAACTAACACTTTTGGCCACGCCTATTGCCCTGGCATAGCCAAATGTCTATGCCGCGCCATGCATAGTGGCGCGGCAGAGGTCTGACGTGGCGACGACTGGTTTCGGTGACCGTTGACGTGGCAGCTCTTGCCGCGCCACCAACCTTGGCGCGGCAGTGCCGCGCCCTGATCCGTGGCGCGACAGAGCCGAATAAATACCGCGCCCAGTCCAGCCTGCCCGAGCAGCAAGCCCGCCTAGCCGTCGCGCCCGCCACCCGGCCGGCGGTACCTGAACGGTTTAATCCGAACGCGTCGCGCCGATAGTGGGAGTTATTCTAAGTATTGCTTGACGTAAAATCAATAGTAGATTTGTTTCTATCTTTTGTTGAATTTTTTTCACGACCGAATAGAGAATTTGATAAGCCAATGATTTGTTTTCCGTCTTTCATAATACGGTTAACCACCAATTTAACTAATCGATTATGAAAAATTGGCATCGGCGTCGAGATACGCCGAGACTGTCGGTTCTTAAACTAGTTGGTACTTATTCTCGCCGACAGTGCTGCCGCGGCGCAAAGAAACAAATATAAAACAGATAAATAAAGTCCGTGCGCAAGTTGACAAGCTGCCACATAACATTTTCATTATTTTGACATAAGTTTGACATAACATAACCAAATAACCCCGCAAGTTTCGGACGCCAATATTCGTTTGACCTAACAAACTAAGACCCAGGAGTGTAAGGATCCCTCGGACGCCTCTGTCTCTTCGGATTTGTTGGCAACACATTGGGAGTGTAGCCAATGTCGGTATGGTCACGTCGATGGTGCGTATGGCTCGTACCCTGCAAGTATATGATACGCACGATTACTTATAATTCGGTATGATCGTTAGTTCATGGAGCCTACGTATTTAAATAAATTATCTTTGATAGTACATGTGAGGCTCCTTGGGTACCAAGCGGAGCACCACCTCGCTGAGACATGCCGATCTCGTGCTGTGGCCAATCGTCCCACTGGTCGTGCTGTCTGCGGAAGCCCGGGGGGTCGTCGTCATCGTCGTCCTCGTCGTCCTCGGTTGCAGGGTCCTTCCCAGCGCTATGATGTGGTGGTGTACGCACCGCGGAAGTGGCACCTGTCGTCTGCTGAGAAGAGTCGGTTGGTGTCCTCAAAGAGGCTGAAGACATGGCACCCGACCGCGCCAGGAGTGGCGGTTCCTCATAAGGAGTGTCCATGCAGCTCAGCTTCTGAGCTAGCTTCCTGCAGCTCTTCTTCACCTTCTACATAAATAGACGTTAAAGTTAGTGCAATACCTAAACGCATATACACTAAAGAAACATTTTTGAAACGGACAAGTTTATGTTATCTCCACAAAAGCCACGAGAACGTCTGGCCCCTGACCTCTAGACTCGTGAAGCCGGAACACTACTTCGTTGGACAGCCTTGACAATTGTGTCGTCTGGGTACAGAAATACGGTTGGACAGTTTTAGTACACATACTTAATACCAAAATGATAACAAATTATACCATTCAAGTATATTACCACGTATATTTGAAGCGGGGCTCTCTCCAGCTGTGTGTCCTCCCTAGGGGTAACATCATACACATCTTCGATGACATCTTCGATGAGTCATCGTCAATCACCACGTCAGTGTACGAGGGCTTGATATGTGTCCTCGTAGACCTGTGAAGCCAACGTAGGTACTCGTCGAAGGTGTGCTGGTCATGTGGAGGACCCGCATGGACCGGATGTCATACCCTGTTCTGCCACAAATGGATGCGCAAGCTGTGTGTCACGCGCCAATCCTTGCTTTTGTACCTCTTCCTGCGGTCATACCTGCAACAAAATGATGTTAGTTGTACCACACACCTCTAGATTGTAGCATTGTTATTAATCGATAACACACCCATGCAATTCTTAGTTGGTGGAGTAAAGCGGTGGTGGGTAGCCTGTCATTCTCCCAAACTATCTGCAGACCCAGATGGGCAAGTGAATCTCGACCACATGGAAGAAAATAAGAGGGACGTCGCAACGATACTCGTCTGACTCGTCCCTAGTGATAGGACTAAGATAGTACTGGAGCTCCGGAGCATCCCAAGGACACCAATGCACCTGAATTTTGTAATTAAGTTAGGTTGTGATATAATGTACATCGAACAAGACACAGGTATGATAGTAAAGAGAACGTAACCTGGTGCTGTGTTAGGACGTCGAGACCGTCCGTGTACTCCCTGTACTTGCGCCTCGCATTCTCTCTAACTAACTCTGCTTCCGTCCAGATATACAGAGCTGTAGGGAGTGTATCATGCCCATTCCATCGCTGCATTGAACACGATAATGAATTAGCCATTAATAATGAATTCATATGTAACTGCCTCCAAGAATATAGTAAACCGAAGTACTTACCGGTAAACCATTATTAAGGGGCCTCCCAACGGGCCATCGTTCCCAACACTATACTAGAGTAGGTACGAGCAACCCTCAAGGTTCGCATATCCTGAGGTGCGACGGCAGGCAACGCATAGCTGTCGATACGTCCATGCCAGGACTGCGCTGCCCCAGCTGTACGCCGCTATGTTCTCCCACGGCTGTCATAGTATGTCAAGGAACATCTAGCTGATCGTGTTGCCCGAGGCGTCTGGGAAGAGGAAAGCATCAAGAAAGTGCCAGAGCCACACACGAGCGAACCTGTCGATCAGAGCCTCCTTAGCCTGTGGGTCTAAGTAATCAAAGCGCTTCGTGATCTAGGACGACAAAACCCCGGAACTTTTCCTAAAATTGACCAAAGAAAATGAGACCACATGGCTGCAGGAAAGCAATGCAAGTATTAAATAGGCTTAAATTACTCACTTATTTTTCTTGGAAGCATCGTCGTCCGGTGGAAGAAAGCCAGTAAACTGAGCCACCAGCTTCCTCCAGTGATCGTTGTCAACTATCCTTGTCACTGGAAGTCCCCCCAACTAAAGGCCTAAAATAGCCTTCACGTCCTGCAACGTCAATGTCATCTCGCCACAAGGTAGGTGGAACGTATGGGTCTTAGGCCTCCACCTGTTATGAGAATAGAACAATTGTTAGTTGCCTCAAATTTGTTAGAAGAAAGTTTACGTACAAAGAATGCATTCGTACCTATCTACAGCTGCAGTAAGTAGTGCTGGGTCAAGGGGCGTAAGACCGTGGTTGACAACACGGACAAGCTCGAGGAAGCCGGCATGCCGTATGTACGGCGCATAACGCTCGTCCCACTGATGCGTCCTGGTGTGCGTGCGGGGCCTCAAAGGAGGCAACGACACCTCTGCGTCATTGTCACTCAAGATGTGTGCTCGGTGCTGGTCGTCGTACTCTACCTCAAGAATGGGGTACAACGGGTGCTGCGTGGGAGGAGCCATCCTATTACGAATTGATAAACAAAGTGTTAGAGTATTCAAATTAACAAAATTTAAATTAACATTAGTAAGTTCATTAACAAATCACTAACCTAACTATCCTAAATCTCTAAACCCAAAATCCTAACCATACTAGATAATAAATACATAATCAATCCCTAAAATACCTAAACCCTTTTGGGTTTAGAGTAAACTAGTATCTATACCTAAAATCCCTAACTAAATAACTAACTATAAACTAAATAATAAATACATAAACAATCCCTAAACCCAAAATCTTAACTATACTAGAACACACAACCTCAAACCTACGTAAATCATAAACAAATTCACTAACCTAACTATCCTAAATCACTAACTATCATAAATCAATACCAATCATAAAACCCGAACTATCCTAAATTACTAACTATCCTAAATCACTAATTATCCTAAATTAATAATAATCAAAAAAATATGAAATCAACCATAACTATCTTAAATTACTAACTATCATAAATCACTAATTATCCTAAATCAATAATAATCAAAAAAATATATGAAATCAACCCTAACTATCCTAAATCACTAACTATCCTAAATCACTAATTATCCTAAATCAATAATAAGCAAAAAAATATGAAATCGAGAGGACGTACCTTAGGAGCGATCGGCCTTGACGCGCCGACGTTCGTGGCGCGGCCGACGCGGGCGCTGCGCGGCAGGAGTGGCCGGACGCGGCATGGTCGGGCAGGCGAGGCCGGGCGGGCGTGGGCGCGGAGTGGGCGGGCGCTGGCGCGGGGCGCTGCGCGGCGACTGGCGGCGCTGGCGGCGGTGCGGGCGCTGGCGGCAGGTGTGTAGGCAGGGTGCGTGCGGGTGGGCGGGCGGCCACGCGGTATTTATTCGGCTCTGACGCGCCACGGATCAGGGCGCGGCACTATCGCGCCAAGGTCGGTGGTGCGGCAAGAGCTGCCACGTCAACGGTCACCGAAACTGGTCGTCGCCACGTCAGACCTCTGCCGTGCCACCATGCATGGCGTGGCACAGGCATTTGGCCGCACCAGGACAATAGGCGCGGTCAAAAGTGTTAGTTTTAAAAAAAAACTTACAGTGTTAAATTTAAAATTAGTTATAAAAAAATGTTAAAATTAAAAAAAAAATCCCCACTACCAACTATCTTGTTTGCGCACTGAAAGAAACAAACAAACTAGTTCATACAGTTTTTTCATGTATCCTTTTTCTTACGTGTGATTTAGATACTTTGTACTTATATTTCCCATGCACGGAACCTATTACCATATTACGGCTATTAGTCTTGTTTGTTGACTGATAAGCCATAGCTGAAAGTATTGTTGACTGATTTGTTGTGAGAGAAAAATAATGTTCGTTGGCTGAAAAAGTACGGCTTATAAGCCATGCGAACACCAGGTGTGTAAAGTGCTCACAATGTTGGATGACTACAACTGACCGCAATTTTTCCCCTCTTTTTTTTGACCTTTTGAACTGTGGGGAATCTTATTTGTATTAGTTCTGCTTCTTTTGGACTCTGTGCACCTAATGTACTTTTTCTTTTGGTATATATAAAAACTGTAAAAGGTTCCCTTCTTCCCAAAACTTGGAACTTTAGCATTTCTTCTGAAAGAGAAAGAAAACCAGAAATCTGGCCTTGGTCAATGTTAGAATAGGCGCCCTAATGGGCTGGCCTTGGGCCTGGCGCCTAGCCTGTTAGGCTGGCTGCCTTAGGAGTTAAGATAGATAGATTACATTGATAAGGCAAGGGTCATCAATGATTGGGTGTTTCTATAAACCCTACTGATCCTTGCCTATATATTGTACCATGTACTACTGCTAATCTATCAATCAATCCCTGAGACCTATTCGCTCTCATGGTATCAGCCGCCTAGGTTTAGGTCTCCTCTTCCGCTGCCCACTCCACGCGCGCCGACCCCTCGCCGCGCTATGCCCCTCCACGCGCCGGTCCACACCGTGCTGCGCCACCATGCCCTCCACCCCTCCAGCAACCCCCAAGGCTGGGGCTGCTCTGGACGCCTCCTCTGCCACCATCCAGGCAAATGCCGTCGCTCAACGCCTTGCCGCGGAGAAGGCCAATGACACGGCCGCCGCTGCTCAGCGTCTCGAGCGCGAGCGTCAGGATGCGCGTGATACTGCCCTAGCACGTGCCCTACAGGCCGAGGAGGAGGCTGCAGCAGCGACTAAGGATCACAACGCTGTCGCCCAGCGCGCTACCGAGGCCCTGGCGCGCGCTGCCCAGGAGCGGGCGGCCGCTGCTGCCGCCATTGCTCTGGAATCCTCTAGCGCCGCACCTGGAGGCCCTTCAGCGCCACCACCCGATCTTCGGGCTGCCATGCTGCATCACGAGGCCGTTGCCCTCCTCCAGCTCCATGCTCAGGCTGTTGCGGTCAGCAACATCCGGAACCACGTCACTACCATCCTCGACGTTGATTCCGATAACTTCAACCATTGGCGTGATCAGTTTCTTCTTATCCTCGGCAAGTTCTCTCTCCAGGACCACGTTCGAGAGAACCCTCCAGCCCCAATTTCTCCTGATTGGGCCCAGATGGACTGCGTCGTCAAGTCCTGGATCGTCGCCAGGCGAGATCATCTCTGCCTAGGGCTCCACCGCTCAGCATGCCTGGCTCGCCGTCGAGTCGCAGTTCCTTGGCAACCGCGAGGCCCGCTCCATCCACCTTGAGACGCGGCTTCGCAACTTTGTCCAGGGCGACCTCTCCGTCACCGACTACTGCCGCAAGCTAAAAAAGATGGCCGATGATCTCACGGCCCTTGGCGAGGTTGTCACCGACCGCACGCTAGTCCTCAACGTGATTCGTGGCCTCAACGAGCGCTTCAGCCACATCGGGACGCTCCTTCGTCACGCTCGACCGTTCCCCACCTTCTTGGAGGCTCGTGACGACCTCATCCTCGAGGAACTCACCATGGAGACCCGCAAGGACGCACCTGCCACTGCGCTCACCGCCTCCACTACTCCCAGCCCTGCCCTTGCGTCCTCCGGCATGGGCGCTGGTGGGAACTCCAAGCCGTCCAACAACCGTCGCAACAAGCGCGGTGGGGGCGGCAAAGGCAACAACGGCGGTGACCCTCCTGGACAGGGGCCACGCCCCACTGATGGCGCTCACCACCAATAGCAGCAGTCAACCGGCGGGCGGCCATGGCCCAGCGTCTACAACCCCTAGACCGGGACCATTCAGATGTGGCCAGGAGGACCTCGTCCACCGCTGGCACCCATCCCGGTGCCTCCTCACTTGCAGGCGCAGCAGCAGGCATAGTAGCACGCCCAACAACAAGCGCAGTAGCAGGCCTTCCTCGCCCAATAGCAGCAGCACGCCCTCGCTGCCCACCAGCAGGCCGCTGCCCTCCCTGCTCCTGATGGCACTAGACAGTGGGTCACCCCCGGGTATTACAACCCGGTGGCTGGCCTCCCCTCTTGGGACCCGACGGCCCTCGCCTCCGCCTTCAGTACCATGTCGCTGACCCCTCCTACGTCCAATGACTGGTACTTCGACTCAGGTGCTACTTCACATATGACATCTCAGTCCTCTTCTCTTTCACATGTTCTTCTCCCGCGGTACCCCTCTCCCTCATCCATTGTTGTCGGTAATGGCTCTCTTCTTCCTGTCACTGCCACTGGCTCTACAGACTTATCCCGTAATTTACGTCTTAATAATGTCCTTGTGTCGCCACAAATTATTAAGAATCTCATCTCTGTTCTCCAATTTACTACCGACAATAATTGTTCTATTGAGTTTGACCTCGCTGGTTGTTCTGTGAAGGTTCTTCCATCTCGGACCGAGATCGTTAGGTGCAATAGCTCTGGGCCGCTATACCCTCTGCGCCTACCACCAGCACACTCCCTTGTCGCCCAGGCTTCCTCCCCGCTGTGGCATCGGCGTCTTGGCCACCCCAGTCATGAGGCGTTGTCAAAGCTCGCGTCTAGTGTCTCCTGTCATATTCAGGATTGCTCCGAGTTATGTCATGCTTGTCAGTTAGGGCGTCATGTTCGATTGCCCTTTCATGAGTCCACCTCTCGTGCGTCTATCAAGTTTGATCTTATACATTGTGATTTATGGACCTCTCCAGTTGTCAGCATTTCTGGTTATAAATACTACTTGGTCATCCTTGATGATTGCACTCATTATTTGTGGACGTTTCCTTTGCGACTTAAATCTGACACTTTCAGCACGCTTGCTCACTTCATCGCTCACGTCTCCACCCAGTTTGGCGCCTGGGTCAAGGCTGTTCAGTGCGACAACGGGAAAGAGTTTGACAACTCTAGCTCCTGTCAGTTTTTCCTCGCTCAGGGCATCCACCTTCGCATGTCCTGTCCCTACACATCGTCTCAAAACGGTAAAGCTGAACGCATTATTCGCTCCATCAATAATATTGTTCGCTCACTGCTCTTTCAGGCATCCATGCCTCCGTCGTACTGGGTAGAGGCCCTCTCTACAGCCACTATTCTGCTTAACACACTGCCCACCAAGACTCTCCAGTTTTCCATGCCGCACCTTGCCCTATTCGGCAAGCCACCAGCATATGATCATCTACGAGTCTTCGGTTGCAAATGTTACCCAAACACGTCAGCTACTGCACCCCACAAACTTGCTCCTAGGTCTGTCCTGTGTGTCTTCCTAGGCTTTTCCGCTCATCACAAAGGGTACCGCTACCTTGACCTCTCCTCCAATAGAGTCATCGTCTCCCGGCACGTCATCTTCGATGAAACAGTCTTTCCCTTTGCTGACGTCATGGTCCTAGTGCTCCGGTGGACCTACAGTTCCTTGATGACAATACCTCTGACCATGTGCTCCCTCTTATTGGATCGATGCACCAGTTTTTGTCTGCAGGAACACCACCCAGCACCGCTGATGTCTCCAGCGCCCCTGCCGGTCCCATTGCGACTGTGCCTGGGGCGCCCCTGCCTGCTGATGCTGCTGATGATCCACTAGGGCCGTGAGCTGTGCTCAAGTGGTCTGGCAGGGCCGACCACGACCAGTGGTCTGGCATGGCCGACCACGACCATTGCCCACGTGACCACTACATCACCGCTGGATGAGTTGCTCCAGGGCTTCTCCGACCTCCAGGACCCCCACTCGGGTTCCCACCTCTCCGATCGGATCGGGCCTTCACGAACCACTACACGCGTCGACCACAACCGCTGACTTCTCCTGCACCAGCCGCACCGACACCGCCTGCTCCGGCCGCTCCTGCACTGGCTGCCCTGCTACCTAAGGGCGCCGTTGCTGTCACTCCGGTGGCAAACCAGCATGCTATGGCCACGTGGTCGAAGAGCGGCTATCGGATGCCTGCCGCCTACCACGCCGCCCCCCTCTCTACAATGCCAAAGACCTTTCGTAGCGCTCTCGCTGACCCCAATTGGCGAGCGGCTATGGAAGACGAACACCATGCTCTCTTGCAGAATCACACTTGGGACCTCGTGCCTCGACCTTCTCGGGCCAATGTCGTCACTGGCAAGTGGATTTTCAAGCACAAGTTTCAGTCCGATGGCTCCCTTGAGCGGTACAAGGCCCGCTGGGTTCTTCGCGGCTTTACCCAGCGGCCTGGTGTTGACTTCGATGAGACGTTCAGTCCTGTGGTGAAGCCCGCTACTGTCCGCACGGTGCTCTCCTTGGCGCTCTCTCGCACCTGGCCTATCCACCAGCTAGATGTGAAGAACGCCTTCCTTCATGGCCATCTGTCTGAGACTGTGTATTGTTAGCAGCCGTCTGGGTTCGAAGATCCAGCTCACCCGGATTTTGTCTGCCTTTTGAGGAAATCCTTATACGGCCTGAAGCAGGCTCCTCGCGCATGGTACAGCCGGATGGCCTCATTCCTGCTGTCTATTGGGTTTGTTGAAGCAAAGTCAGACACTTCACTTTTCATTTACCACCGTGGATTAGATACAGCATACCTGTTGCTCTATGTGGATGACATTGTCCTCACAGCGTCCTCACCTGGTCTCCTTCGGCGGATTATCTCAGCACTTCAGTAGGAGTTCGCCATGAAAGACCTCGGTGCATTGCATCACTTCCTTGGTATGCAGGTTCAGCGAAGTGATGATGGCCTCCTCCTCTCACAGCGACAGTATATGTTGGACATTCTGGACCGTGCAGGGATGACAGAGTGCAAGCCGTGCTCCACTCCAGTTGACACCAATCCGAAGGTTGCTGCAGCTGATGGGGCCCCTGTGTCTGATGCTACAGACTTCCGCAGCCTTGCCGGAGCTCTCTAGTACCTGACGTTCACCCGCCCAGACATTGCATATGCAGTTCAGCAGGTCTGCCTCCACATGCATGATCCTCGAGAGCCTCACCTTGCTGCCCTGAAAAGGATTCTTCACTACGTTCGAGGCACTCTTCAGCTTGGTCTCCTGCTGCGACCGTCTACTTCGACTGATCTTGTCGTCTACACCGACGCTGACTGGGCTGGTTGTCCGGACACTCGCAGGTCCACCTCAGGCTATGCGGTGTTCCTTGGCGACAACCTTGTTTCCTGGTCCTCGAAGCGCCAAAACACAGTGTCAAGATCCAGTGCTGAAGCCGAGTATCGCGCGGTGGCCAACGGAGTTGCAGAGGCTACTTGGCTCCGCCAGCTACTTCTAGAACTGCATGCCCCTCTACGACGCGCCACACTAGTGTATTGTGACAACATCAGTGCCGTCTACATGACCTCCAACCCGGTTCAGCATCAGCGCACCAAGCACATTGAGATCAATCTTTACTTCGTCCGGGAGCGAGTCGCCGTTGGTGATCTTCGTGTTCTGCATGTTCCCACCTCTTCGCAATATGCAGATATCTTCACCAAAGGGCTGCCTACTTCAGTTTTCACGGAGTTTAGGTCCAGTCTAAACGTGCAGAGTGGCTGACGTTTCGACTACAGGGGCGTGTTAGAATAGGCGCCCTAATGGGCTGGCCTTGGGCCTGGCGCCTAGCCTGTTAGGCTGGCTGCCTTAGGGGTTAAGATAGATAGATTACATTGATAAGGCAAGGATCACCAACGATTGGGTGTTTCTATAAACCCTACTGATTCTTGCCTATATATTGTACCCTGTACTACTGCTAATCTATCAATCAATCCCCGAGACCTATTCGCTCTCAGTCAAGTGGAATCATGTGGAACCAACCACAACAATCAATTTGCTGCACGCGGAAATTTACATCCCCCTTCAGTCCAGCCAACGTGACTCTACAAACTACAATACAATACACCGACTCAACCATCCTTTCCATCCCAAACTGCCTGAAATTCAGTTGCATCCATGTTTTCTACTATCTTACAACAAGAACGAAGACGTATACCACCAGAAGACGATCGACTGGGGTCCAGGTCAGCTTGTGGGAGAAAAAAAAAAGAACCAGAGAGTCCCCGGCCAATCCGCGTGCTTGTGTTGTCACTTTGCCTAGTCAGGTGGGAAACAACCATTGCATCTGCACAAATTTCCCAGAGGTAATTCTAGGGAGTGTTTCTGAGCTGATTGATGATCATCACCGGTAACTATCTCTTGCCTTCTACAAACTATAAAGCCTGCCTGGTGATTACTAGGTCGGCGAGTTATCTCGCAATTTGGCCCTGGCAAAAAATACTCCTGCTAATAGACCTGCATGCATTGTGAAGTGTCCGAGATCGTTAGTGGTATAGGGTACAAAAAAGAAATAGTAACAATAGATTTAGCCTCGTTTGTAAATAAAACCTACCAAACAGAATGCTCAAAGAATTCTGCATGCTTGTACGAACGTTGAAGAGAACGATTCCAGCAATGGAAAGAGGGATCTTGTTTAAGGAGCCCACAATGCTGTATCAGAAGCAATATTGGCATCAGAAAAGTAAAAAAACAGATGAAGATAGAGAGGACAAGCAGCAATCTTTTAGACGAGTTCAGTGGCGACCCTTTATGGATTCACATTTAAGCAAAAGCTGGAAAAGTTTTATATGGAAACCTATCTGTGTTCACATGTATATTTCAAATATCAAATGCATTAGGTACCTATATGTTGTTGCACTTGTCTGATGAAGAAACCACATGGAAGTAAAGCTGATTCCAAGCCCCAAAACTCCACTGGCAGTGATGACCAGCCAAAACTCAGGCATCCTTAAGAGAGGTCTGCAGATTCAGATGCAAATACATAACCACAAGATGGAGGAGTGAACGTGTAAATTTTCAGAAGAAGCCTAACTAATGGAGTAATTAAAGGTTCAACCATAGAAGATACATCAATTAGTGGTTACAGTTTCCATTTCTTATCTTTTGAATGGACTGACAGGAGCTCTGCCTTTCATTTAAGAAGGGAATGAAAAGTTTATGTACAGTTTTCGTTTCTTATCTCTGGATATGCTTTCCTATCAAGTTTTCAGAAGTGGTAACAATACATGTCCCACCAGACTCGTATCATGTTTACATGCCTAAATGTGGTTTCCAGAACCAGAAAGGGCAGAGGAGACTGCATTACAAGTCATTGAAAATTGATTATTGATACATAAATGGAGATCTCAGCAGTTTGCGTGTAGTCCCATAGGCTTATGATAGAAAAAAAAATAGTGAAGGTTGAATCAATAGCTTACATCTCCAAAAGATACTCCACTTCATTCAAACCAAGCACAAGGATAATTCCCAATGGCAGTGAAAGAACATTATTCAGCAACACCATTGAAAGCTCATTCAAATTCCCAGACTTGGTGGCTTGCTTAGCACTGTCCATTACATGCCGCAATGTAAGCTGAAAGGAAAAGCTAATTAGTTGAAATAAATGTTTAATACCTTTGCAACTAAATGCACTAGTTTTGTAAACTGAAGTGCCAATCTATGGGGCTGGAAATAATAACTAAAATCATTTGGCTGGACTGAAAATTCAATAGCTGACTGCATGAAATAAACTATTAATCAGCTTGTCATTTGTACTTCGGAAAGCAATACCGAATATGACGCCGTCAGAAAACAGTTTAAGGTCTGCCAGATATATCCAACAGCATGGAATGACAGATCTGTTATTCCTCCCGCAACTGCAGAGATTATCTGCACAGACGTATCAATGGCTCAGGTGTTGAAGGGTCAATATATAATTATTGAGTCAAAATTTCACATATTATTAGATATTTGGGAGGGAGCAGGTGAATCAGGCAATCAACTAGTAGCATGTGTACTGAAAGTTATTTGGTGGAAAACACTTGAGAAGGAAATGAACTCCTCGTTCCTCGAGCTTTTCTAGCATATGAATATGACATACCATCAACATAAGAGCAATCCAAACTTGAGTACCATGCTGCTTCTTGAAAAAATAAGTTTCCCCAGAAGCAGTCAGGACATTGGCGACATTCTTCAATATAGTCAGCATTGCAACATTAATGTACTTCAAACTGAAAAGTAAAGAAAAATATTAAGAAATGAAGTAAATAAGTTTATAAAAGGCTTCCAATTTCAGTCCGAACTTCCTTGCTACAAGTACAAGGTTGAGTGAGGAACTGAGAATCGTTCACAGCTAATATGGAAAACATCAATACAAAATGTTCAACAAAACTACCAAAAAGGTTCAGGTTCATTATTGTACAAGGCACTAAATGAACCCTGAATAGAGCAGATTCATGAGACAGGCAACACATTTTCCAAAATTTAAAATCAACCAACTGTTAGCCAAATGAAATTCCTTGGTATTTTTTCAAAGAGAAATAGCCTAAGCATTTTAACCCAGAATATATCGAACTTCAATACTGATTGTAAAAACCACCATTACTACTTATGTGATCTGTATTTCTAGACTGGAAGGTGAGAAAACACTAGATGCATTCATAGTCCTTACCCTGAAGAGGGTAAACTCAAGTGCATAGAAAAATAAAATGACTGCTTAAAGCCAAGAAACAATTTGATACTCCATCAACAAATAATAAATCAGGTGTACAGATCTAAAAATAGCACAGCAAACAGTACTCAGACCAAACTGACGCTGAAGATCTGCTACATACCTAAACATGCTTGTGATCAGCATTGCAACAAAGATGATATTCACAGGTAACCAAACTTTGATTAGATTCCATGTCAATGGTTCAGTTGGAACAGCACCGGACAGGGATAGTGTAGAAACTATGGTCACTGATACAATGTTCTGCAGTAACAGAACATGGAAAAGATGCTTTAAGGCAGGAAGACAACTGTGTTGCATGAGAATTGGAAAGTAAGCACTAGTACTATACCTGGTATAACATCAAAAATACTGGAGCATTGAAACCATATCCAGATAGAACAAATTTGTTGACTAAGATCATGCTGCATGATGATATACAGTAAGCCAGACCAGATAGGAAAGCCTGATTCTGAATCTTTGGGAGCCCGAGTGACTGTATAGAGCTCTCCCTTTCTTTTGAGGCCTTACCATCTTCCAAGTCATTGTCATCAACACAGAAGGACCTTGTCAACGATCTGGAGAACATGATACTCCATTATTATCCAGAAACATAGCAGATTGTGTCAACTTCCAGAGCAGTTGCTGCGGAGACATTTCATTAGATACTTGGATAAACAAGGTCGTGTCTGTGAATGTTTTTTTTTCTTTCAGTTATAACTATCTGTGGAGACATTTTCATTCAGATAGAGAAGATCAGTGTTTATGGAGTTATTGCGAGTTTCTAAGTTTTAACCAATTATCTATGATGAAGTAAACAGATGGGAAGGAAAAAGAGAGAGAAAAGAACAAATCACACCAATCAAGGGTCGCATACATGCCTGTTTCCAATTTCTCTCCTCACGGGACTTGCAAGTGCAGTGAACCCTGCATTCTGATTCCGAAATAGACTCTTTTCACCATTCATGAGAGGGCTACTTACACTCCCTGGTACATTTCTCCTAGGAGAGGCCTCAGAATCTGCAGGAACGTCTAACTGAAGGACTCTACAGGACAAAAGAGAATGGTTGTAAGTTGTAACCAATAGTAATCGAATTTGTTTGCAGGAAGCCTGCATCATCACACAGTGTTGTGTTAACATTGAACCATATTAGCTATGATATTGAAACTAAAATTTGAACATAAGGATCAAGTCAAACCAAAATTTGAACATAAGGATCAAGCCAAATAATGAAACAGCTGACTATGATCCCAGGAATTATCTATGTGCTTCAACTCTGAACCACCAAGCTATTTCTAAAGCCAGGTTATTTATACAAAAGCAATAGGTGTGCACACGATTTCCATGTATATGGTTCAAGCTGTTTATTGCTGAAACTAAAAGGAGGCATGAGCATGATCCATTTCCATTTTGCTAGTCACTGACTTTCAATCCACTAATTTACCAGATTTGGATGATGACTCCGATGTTACTCTCATTAAGCAACATGGCTAAAACATTCTTAACTGCAGTCATTAACCTCAAGTTGTCAACAATTAGTGGTAATCTATTACCAAAACAGTTAGTAGTAACCTCAAGCGAAACATTTGGTAGTAAGGTAAAGATGCAGACAATTACTGTAGTAGTAACCTTGAGTTCAGAGCAGTTAGTAAACAGTTAGTAGTAAGCTGATTCCATGTGTCCCACAGTCCAATTTGACTACAGTTATTCCAAGTGTATCAGAAATCGAAGCCAGTAGCTTCATTTGTTTTCAGTTACTACTATCAGAGGACCAGGTACGGGACTGTACGATGCCATGAAACAAAGCTGAAACGTGCAAGAGCAAGCAACTTGTGAGCGGCCACTGGTCAGCACAGCTGCAATTGATTGTCGTTTTCTGTGGGGAGGTAGAATCTATTTGCACCACCTGATGGCTGAGGTGAACCCGAGATCACCCACCCGGAACTAAATTTGACCCGCTGCCTATTCCTTTTGCTTCCAGTAAAACAGCGGCAAGCACGGAGTGAATCAATCAACAGGTAAACACACGAGACGAGCTGTCCGAGTCCCAAGCAGAGCAAGCGGAGGCGAGCGAGGAGCGAACCAGCAGGCTCCCCCAGCTGCAACGGAACCAGCAGCGGCCCGAGGCAAACCAAGTTTCCTGATCGGAAGCAACGCGCGGAAAGGGGCGCACGGGGGCTTGGGCTACGAGACGAGGCACGGGCGCCGCGAGAGGTTGAGCTGAAGGCCTAGCAAGCTGGCGGGGAAGGAAGGGCCGGGCCGCGTGGTGGTGAGGGGAGGGAAGGAGGGAGGTCGATCGGGTGCTGACCTGGAGCCCATGGCGGCGGGGCTTTGCCGGCGTGGGAGGCGCCCCCCGTGGCGCGTGCGACGGCTCAGGACGGCGGCGCCGGGGAGGTGGTCGACGAAATGTCGCGGCGGGCCGGAGGCGTGGAGGCGCCCGGAACGGGCAGCGGGGGCCAGGCGACGACTCGGAACTAACGGAGCCGCTTCACCTGTTCCCTTCGCCTCCCTTCGCGTTGGAATGCTGGTCCTAGTAGTACTCTCCGAGAGGACGGCTCTGACTGGACGCGGGTCCCACCTGGCGGGGGCTCCTCTCCAGCTCAGCTCAACTCGCTGGCTGACTGGGCCCAGGCTTCGGCCGTTCGGTTGTTGGGGGTCAACTCGGGGGTAGCGAGCAGTCCAGCCGCTGAGTCGTAGGGCCAACAAGTGTGCTGGCCCACGTGGCATTGAGGCGGAGAGGCGTAGCCCTGCTTCAGCTGCTGGGGCTTCGTACGAAAAATCCATCGGTTTGACCACAACCAAATAATCCAATCCACACGTGGCATTCGCAGGCAGCCTCTGCGTGACTGATGTTCGACCGTGCTTGCTTCCCCTTCCTCTCGAATTTGAACCGTTCTTCTATTTTGCACGGATGCTACTGTTGCGTCCGTGCTTCGTTTTGATCCAATCTGATGTGGTTTTGGTTCTTGGACAGCAGGTACATTGTGGAATGTGGAGGTGTACATATACAGTACTTCCAAGAAGAAATGCTCGTTTTCAAAGGACAAAGGAGTGTATTTCTAACTATTGTAGTGCTAGGTTAAACCACCTTTTAGTTTACAATTTTTTAACAAAAGTAGTTTAATATTTGTTACATTAACATAAACATAATTTGATTCATCGTAAGAATATGTTATTACAGTACATGTATATTTGTTTCGTTTGTCTAGGAATGTTATTATTAATATCTAGGACGGAGATAAGGACTTCGACACACACCTATCGAGGCTCCACTCCACTCCAGCTCAGCTTGTAGCCCTGGTATTGAGTTATGGGTTAAAAAAGTGTTTGGCCCATGTGGCACTGATGAAAAAGGAGTCGGATTAACGGACATAGCCATTTGCTTGGTCCACTGGGCTTAGAACGAAATTCATTAGTTTCGCCACGAAACAACAACTTAACATGGCAATCTTTGCCGGAAAACACACACTTTGGCTATGCATTTGTTTCTACCTTCTATCTTTGAATTGTTTATCTTGTTCCTACGAAAGCATCGACAAATAACGTAGGCTGATATCCACGTCCCTGATCTTGCCCCAAAAACATGATCCACGTAGGCCAAGATAGATTTAAGCATACAACTCTCAAGGCAAGCCTTGACTCATCATTTCTCCTTTCTCTTAAAGTGATTCTTCTCTCTTTGTTTTTTTCTTGCAGCTATAGCTTCACCGACGGTTCTGGAAGAAACGCTGAAACTCCATAGAACCATCGTCTCGTCGCATCTCTCCTTCGAGTGGTAACCAAGCCTATATGACTACTGGGCTATAAATCGCGTCGATGTGATGAGCCCACTCATAGTACAAAAAGCTACTGTTTGTGGCTGGTCCATGGTGCATTTTTGGTCCAACTTAATGTGTTCTTTTATTTATGGTTGCAACCAACAGGTATATTGTGGAATGTGGGGGTATACGTGTCCTAGCACTTTCAACAAATACAAAATACGTATATATAGGTGGAGTGACCATGGGATCTTCCATGTTTGACCTACAATATTTTACATTTAATTTGTTGTTGTTATATGTGTGCCTCCCTTGGTATGATCCGCATAATTGGATGACGGTGGACATGATGTCACTGTTTCTTTTATTCACAATCATATCCATGGCAAGGCAAGAAAACTATTCACTCCGTCCTATTTTTTGATAACCCACTCGGTCCTTTTGAATCTCCCATCTGCCGTCCCACACAAATTTGTCATGTTCGCTTGAATTTATCAGCTTGGCTTATTAGCCAGCCATGATACAACGTTTTTCTCTCACAACAAATCAGTTTCAGCCGGCTTATCAGCCGCAAAAATATTAACCGAACATCACAATATTTTTTTATTGGTCATGTTGTTTTCACAAAGCTGATGGATATCGGTTATATTGTCTAAAAGAATAATGTACTAGTAGTGTATACATGTTTTGAAACTCTGTTGACTTTTTTTAATCTAAACTCTGTTGACTTATAGAAGAATGTTGCAAGGTACTCTCTTCGTCCACAAAAAAAATGCTCGTCTTTTGAGGAACCAAATACTTTTAAGTCTAGTCAAATTTATACGAAAAAACTATGGAATGTCTTTTCATAATTACCCGATTTAAAGACACAAATGTGAATACTATTTATTGTAAACTTGATCAACTTGAACTACTTTAACAAACAAGCACAAATACTGTAGTTATATCTTTTTTGTGGACGGAGGTAATAATAGATAAATAGCTTTACTGCCTTCAATACGAAAGCGAACCTAGGGCAAAAGGAGCGGCTGATAAAAAAACAATGTGGAAAATGAGTTATCCTCGTTGATCAATTCGTGTGTGCACGAATAATATCATGGTAACCAAGCTTTAAGATTATTATATATA
The DNA here is from genome assembly GCF_019320115.1 of Miscanthus floridulus. Classification (NCBI taxonomy): domain Eukaryota; kingdom Viridiplantae; phylum Streptophyta; class Magnoliopsida; order Poales; family Poaceae; genus Miscanthus; species Miscanthus floridulus. Next base: position 66,435,474 of record NC_089587.1, on the reverse strand, counting down.
GTATGCTCGAAGATTTAGGTTGTCAATTTAAAATTTTACTTGACCCAAAGTGAAAGAGTCTGAGCAGACCAGAGAATTTACCAAATTTCTTCACCGTTTTTTCTTCTTCTTTTTTTCCTCAAAAAAAAAAAGAGTGCTTCTCAATGCTACTTGGGCCACATCGCGTACATGGTACATGGCCCGATCCGTCTGTGCCTTCCTGCCGCTGGATCGAGAAAAAAAAGCAACTCGGTTCCAATCGAACCGTCTGACGCCCGCCGCCGCACGCGCACTCCGCCGCCGGCCCTAGCCCCCAAATCGAAACCGTCCCATTCCGTCGGGGCCGGGTGGGTCCCCAATCCCGCTTCTTCTTCCTCCTCCACGCTCCCGTCTACGCCGCGCTAGGAACTTCCAACTCCCAAGCCCAGCAGCGTGTCTAGGGTTAGGGTCGCCCCTCCGCTCCTCCCTCGCTTCGCTCGTGTCCGGCAGGTGGCATCGCCGCCGCCGGAAGAGATGTCGCGGACGCTGGTGCAGCCGGTGGGGCAGAAGCGCCTCACCAACGTGGCGGTGGTGCGGCTGCGGAAGCACGGCCAGCGCTTCGAGATCGCCTGCTTCCCCAACAAGGTGCTCTCCTGGCGATCCCACGTCGAGAAGGACATCGACGAGGTGCTCCAGTCCCACACCGTCTACTCCAACGTCTCCAAGGGCGTCCTCGCCAAGTCCAAGGACCTCACCAAGGCCTTCGGCACCGACGACCAGACCCAAATCTGCATCGAGGTAGGGTGGCTGTCCATCCCCTTTCCAACCCCCATTCAATCCAGATCCCGCAATCCTCCGTGCTAGACGCGCTCCTCGTTGTTGCTTCTGCTTCTTCAGATTCTGGAGAAAGGGGAGCTCCAGGTCTCCGGCAAGGAGAGGGAAGCGCAGCTCTCCAGCCAGTTCCGCGACATCGCCACCATCGTCATGGAGAAGACCATCAACCCGGAGACCCGCCGCCCCTACACCATCACCATGATCGAGCGCCTCATGCACGAGATACACTTCGCCGTCGACCCAAACCTCACCTCCAAGGAACAGGTACGTACCTAAGAGGACATCTGATGCCTTGTTGAGAGATAATGACCACTACTGGAGTAGAACATTCTGGATTTCTGGTGGCTGTTTTGTTATTCTCCTTTGTGCTAGAATCTGTATCCATCATCTGTGGGGTGTAGCATATTCGTTGGATAAGTTATTAGCCTATATAATTGCTGGCATGGCCTCCTGATTCATGTGCAATCACCTTCAGAACCCCTTGCACGTCACCAATCATCTCTAGACTACAATTGGAATCCATCATCACTCTATAGAAATTTTCGTGTTTAGTGTTCAGGCCTGACAATTGGCTGGATGTAAAAAAGATAGGTGACTTCCTATTTTCTATAGAATTGGTAATGCTGCGATATTGCTAATCGGTCGGGCTACTGATTATATTTAGTAGCGGTTTGTGTAGCACTGCACAATTCTGTAGAAAATTTCTTGTTTCGTGTTTAGGCCTGACAATTGGCAGGACCTAAAAAGGTAGGTGCCTTCCTTTTTTTTTATTATAGAATTGGTAACACTGCGATATTGCTAATAGGTCAGGCTACGTTGAGCTACTGATTGAGTTTGGGTGTTTAGTTCTATAGAACACTGAATTCATCATCATACATACGTACTGTAGGCTGTTACTCTTATCTATTTTTTCACTAACTAGCCATTTTTCTGTTTTTTTATACTAACTTACTAAGATTAAAACAAGGAAATGATGCTGTGAATTTGTTTCACATTTTTCTCAGTGGAGTTGCAACTTATAACCTTTAGCCTTGATATATGTCCTGAACTCCTGATTTCTGGTGGTAATGTTTTCTGGTGATACTGCCTTTTAGTAGTAGCAGTTTGTGTAGCACAATTCTGTACAGAAATTTCTCTTCAGTGTTTAGGTCTAACAATTGGCCGGATGCAATTTTTTTATGGAATTTGGAATGCTGCAATATTGCTAATAGGATGGGCGGCCGATTGAGTTTTTGTTTTAGGTTTACAACACTGAATTCATCATCATACACAGCATAAAGGATAGCATAGCTATGGTTTACATGGTCATTAATTTTGTACCTAACAAGCTAATACATCTTGATTTTGAATTTGTATATTTCAATGAATGATTATTGGCTGCATGTTTTATAGCATAGTAGTTAAAAACTTCTCAACATTACCTGCATATAGAACGTGATGATTGTTGTAAAGCTACTTTGGCTAGTTAAAGTTTCTTTATCTACCATCTTACTCTATTTTTCTTCTGTTTCTAAAAGTTGTCAAGAAGCTCAAAGAGCATATAGAGTTTGGATAGTTAGAGACTTGCGTCAATGCACAATCAGCATGCCACATTAGCATATAGAGTGGGTTAGGACCCGCTTGGACCTAGATTATACCCAAAGCCAAGTTCATGGACCCAAAAATAGCATTTGAGAGTAGAGGGACCTAGGTGACACCTCTTGCCAAGTTGAAGTATATATATACACACACACACACACACACACACACACACACACACGGTAAGGCTATTCTGCAGCTGGCCACAGAATAACTTATTCTATAGCCACCTTGATTTACGATAATGTTTGTACCAATTTACGATAATGACAATACACATTTACGGTACATGGGTTACTATAATTCAAGATGATACTTACCATAATGTTATAGTAAATCACTTATGAGAGAGTTACCATAATCTTGTAAATTAGTATAGTAATTATCGTAACTCAAAGTGGCCACATAATAACTTATTCTGTGGCCAGCTACATAACAGTACGTCTATATATATATATATATATATTGTGTTTTGTGTGGTATATGTTAGCGTGTTCTGTGTGCATGATGCATGGATGGTTTGTGTAGTGCTGCTACCAACGACACTAGGCTAACTACCATTGGTTGCCGTGCCTGTGCATGTACTATCATTGGTGTTGTGCACCTGTGTAACACGGATACGCCAGGGAGGTGCCGCACGCGTCCGATACGTGATGGATACGTATATGAAGAGTATCCGATTTTTTATTAATTTCGCGAATATTGAGTACGTCGGCCGATACGTATCTGCCCATTCGATACGGCCCAGCCCAACAAACACTCGCGCACTCCCTTCCTCCGTCCCCAACGCCAGCCCCCGACGCCCGCACTCCCGCACTTCGCGCCGCCTCCAACGAACACGCGCGGTGATGCCTCGTCCTGCGCGCCGGCTGCCTGTGACGAGCCTCCACCCCTGGTCGCCGGCGACGAGCCTCCGCCCCTACTCGCTAGCCGCCGACAATGTCTCTGTCCCCGCGACATGGATCCAGGCGTCCAGCGACCTCCCGTGAGTTCATCCCCTTCCCCGTTCTCGATCTACTATATTTCTACAGTTCATGGCTTATTGTTGCTTGATTTCTTTGGTCCGCACTTCCTGTTCCTCTGTCCATTCTTGATCAACTCTGTTTTTGCATTTCTTAATTTCTTGTTGATTTTCTTTGTATGCAGTGGATGGCGTCTGGCGTCTCCAAATATGAGTAGATGGCGTCTCCTTTTTCCGTTCTCGATCTACTCGATCTACTCTGCAGCTTGATGTTATGGAATGTGGATGAGAGTGAAACAAATGAAGAAATAGGGAGTTGATGCGAGCCTGAATACCATTTATTAATAGTAAAACGAATAATAGAACTTAAGTAGTTAAGTAGACTGCAATGTTTTATTGTTATTAGTTTTAATATGCATTATTATCTTTTTAATTTTAAAATAGTAAAACGTATCCGCGTATCGGATTTTTTAGAAAATTGCCGTATCCGCGTGACCGTATCCTCCCGATACCGATACGCGTATCCGTATCCGTGCTGCATAGTTGTGCACATACGGATCTGAAGATCCAATGATCCATCTCCATCGGCCGCCGTGGTAGTGCAATCGCGTGTCCCTTGTTGACAAAAGGTGGCAGCGGCACTGCTGCTGTTTAATATAATTAGGATAGCGAGATGGTGATGAAATTCGCTGTGGTTGTCAAGTTGGTACTGCCTTAGTCACTTTAGTTACTGATTACCGGTCTCTCTCTCTCTCTTGGTTCTGAAGGCATGGTTCGTATGTACAATACATAATCATTTCAGTAATACTAGGTTGAATTGCTTTTATTTTATTTTGCAGATTAATTAGATTGCTTGCACTCTATATATCAATCGATCGGTTCCTTTTCTTCTTATGCAGTGTGCCTTTAAAACATTAGCAGTGGAATCTTCCACAAACTCAGACACAATGTTGCCTGTCACCTGCGGCCAAAGCATCTGGCATGATGATAGCTACATGGCTTTGCCACATAGAGTCACTGCCAGAGGAGCCGTTGCCTTACCTTTGGTAGTTCCTGACATCATGATGTCACACAAAGGACCAGCCGAGTTGTCAATGCAATTTTTTGTTTCGGGCACGGTGACGCCAGGCAACAAAAAGCAAAAAAAGGAGGCTTCCAAGTTGTACTACAAACAACTAGAGGCCATTGCAAAGCTGAGTCAAATAAAATCAATGAGAAAAAATAACTCGGTTGTTGTCAAATGACTGCTTTCACATAAGTTTGATTGCATGTTCAGCCGACCTAGTAATGGTGGCATGTGATCTATCCAGTGTGATGCTGGTTCCTAAACTTTTGCACAATACTGGTCTAATAACCACATTTGATTTGGACAAAATAACTAAGGTGTTTCTGACACTTGAACGGACCCACCCACTCACTAGATTTGAAAGGGCACTTACAATCCGTAGAATAGCTTTTGGAAAGCATGGCATGGGCGAAAGGTTCATCATTATATAACTCACTGATTATTACCAAGCCGGATCTTGAACCAGAAATAAATAGCCATGGCCTTTTGGACATGTTTAGGGCTGGCCTGCTACAACACCATCGAAAAAACGTAGCAGGCAAGCCCTCAATATGTTGAATATTCTGAAAAGATGTCATTGGTCGATCCAAAAGGCCATGACTATTTATTTTTGGTCAAGATCTGGCTTGACAACAATCAGTGAGTTATACAATGAACCTTTCACCTATGCCATGCTTTACAAAAGCTGTTCTACGGATTGTAAACGTCTTCTCAAATCTGGTGAACCTTAGTTATTTTTCTCAAATCAAATGCGTTTATCAGACTAGTATTGTCCCGAAGATTAGGAACGGATAGATCATGTGTCGACATTACTATGTTGGTTGAATATGCAATCAAACTAAGGCGGAAGTAGTCATTTGATAGCAACCGAGTTATTTTTTTCTCACTGATTTTCTTTGACTCAGCTTTGAAGTAGTACAACTTGGAAGCCTCCTTTTGGCCTTTTGTTGTGGTCAAATGACTACTTTCGCCTTAGTTCGATTGTAGTCCTAATTCGCTCTGTACGCTGATGTGGCACACTGACTGTGGATTGACTTAAGTCTCTGCTTTGGGTATCTACTTTGTGGCACGCTGTGTAAGTTAAAGCTACTTTGGTCTTGTAGGCTCTAAAAGTTATCAAGAAGCTCACAGAGCACTTCCCCATAAAGCGTGCACCACTGAGGGTGCGATTCACTGCACCAAAACCCAATTTTCCAGGCCTTATGGAGAAGATTGGCGAATGGAATGCTACCGTCATTTCAAAGGATGAATTGAGCACTCAGCCTTCTATTGTAAGTCTACTGGTTCTTGTTTTCTGTGGTTATTCCTACATCACATATTGTGAATTGGTGTGGTTATTCCTACATCACATGATTGTGAATTGGTAATTTGGTATGGAATTTGTACTCAGAGTTCCCTTTTTCACTCGAGCAATTTCGAAAAAAATAGGAACAGAATGTCATAGAGGATAAAAGGTTCTTTTTTTTGTGTGTGTGAGCGGGGGCGGGGTTCAGCATACACAATGTCATAGAGGGTAAAAGGTTTTTGATACCATGTGTGGTCTGTATCGCATAGCTTAGAGGCTTGGTCAATGATGCCTAGTCAAGTGTGTAAAAAATTTCATGGGCTCCAGTTTGTGTGGGAGGTGTCTGCTGCCTGATCGTAGAAAGAATAGGTGGATATTAGAAGCAGGAGCCTGATCGTAATACACTGTTCCTTGCATGATGAACTTAGCATTGAAGTCTACTTAGCCTATTTTAGTGTTTCTATTTTTTGGTGGTGCTGATTTAATCATTTGCTGAAACCAAAATTCTTCTCAGGGCTGAACCTTATTATCGTTGTTGTAGTACATGTAACTGTGGATAATGTTTTACAGGTATGTGAGATCGAGCCATCTCTTTTGCACTCGTGTGAGGAGCGGTTGAAGGATGTGCAAGGGAGGGTCGAAGTGCTGTCTGTCTCAGCACACGCAGAAAGTGGCCCATCTGTGGGGCAACATGACAGTGTCGAAGTGCCACAAGCAGCTCCTGTGAAGGAACCTGATGCTGTTGCTCAGATAAGTGAGACAATGCAGAAACAGAGCATTTCTACTGAAAGCCAGGGCAATGCACAAGGCAAGCAGCAGAGAAGGTGCAAGGAGTGTGATGTGCTCGTGGAGGACAAGCTATACAGAGAGCACTGCAAGAGTGGGTGGCACAAGCACAACTACACGCGCCACAAGAATGGGCTCCCGCCTATCAGCCAAGAGGAGTGCATTGTGGAGATGGAATTGGCCGACTCCAAGAAGGACCTTAAAGACTACGATTTCTGATGAGGTTAGCTGTAAGTTCCTCTGACATGCGATCCTGTGTTCGGGCACTAATGCTGTCTGTCTAATGCTTCCCTATGATCCATCTTATCCAGGATGATTAACAATGGGTGCACAGGGCATGAAGTTGTTGCCAGTCTGTTTTTTGTTTCTGAGGAAGTGAGGAGTGAGGGCACATGGTCGTTTTCTGATGCTGTATAGTGAAGCAGTGAACCTAGTTTTGTGAGATGCAAGGAATTGCTAGAATGAGATGGTTTAGCCACATCGTTGAACTGCAACCAACCTTGGGAGTACAACCTGGCTGTCTGGATGGCTTTGTATAGTAGCTGAGTGAACTTGGTAGTGGCACCTGGGTGCTCGTTGGGCGTTGGTTGTTCTTTAACGACATCCTATGAGGCTAGAAACTTTGCTTGTTATGATGGATCCAGTTAGTTAATACGACTTATCTGCATCCTTTGTGTTTGTTTTGGCTTGTGATAGCGTTGCCTACCTTTTGTTGTTGCTACACGTTCAGTTCATTTGAGATGGCGAATCTAACATGTGGCGGCTAGGTACCTCTTTTGTACCTGGAAGAAAACTTGTCGGGTGGTTTGCCGTTTGGGATTGCGAAAGGAAATTTACATTGGTTGGACGTGTGCTGTAGTTCTCTAGCTGGCTGGTGACACAGCTAAATGCAAGGCGTTCGGTACTGGCAAAAAAAAAAGGAAAAATAAAAAGGTTTCATACACCCTAATATGGCTGCCTATTTTTTTTTAAAAAAAAACGCAGCCACGCACAGTGTTCAATTCATATATTTATTTTATTCAATTCAATATGAATTCAGTGACGACGATAACGGTAAATCACACTATGTCCATGAATAAAAGCATTAAAAGTTAGAAAAATGATAAGCAAATAACAAGGTGAGAAATTCTATCAAAAGAGTATTTGAAAAAAGAAGTTATTTGGCAGAGCAACACATCCCCATTAAAAAAAATAGAAATTCGACGCACATGTAGTCTTTTTTTTTCTTATTGGTCTCAGTCTCACGCTCATACAGTTATACTAAGCCTCTTGTGAGCAGATTTTTCCTGGCGATCGTGCCATGTGACACGTTTTTCATTGTCGACTACAGTAATCCCATGATTATCGAAGTGACCACCACCACAGCAAGTCTTGTGAGCAGATTAGAGATTAGTAGGGCGTTGGAACACGTGCTAATGTGATGACACAACACAATTGGTAGGCTAACGCAAGAGGAAGGCCGTCATCGGAGCCAAGAAATGCAGTGCCAGTGTCTGCGTCATTATTCATTAGAGAGAAAATGGCCAATTTATCCATCGGATTCGAGCCTTCCGTTTGCAGTATGGATCCCCACCACCACCACCGCTCGCCGGAATACAACTCCCTCCTCCTCGCCGGCCCGCGCCTGGGCCCTCTGAAGCAAGCCCACGCGCGCCTCGTCGTCTCCGGCCACGCCCGCTCCTTGCCGCTCACCACCAAGCTAGCCACGCTGGCGGTCGCGGCGGGCGCCGCCTCCTACGCCGGCCTCCTCGCCGCCTCCCACCCGGCGCCCGACTCCTTCCTCTTCTGCTCCCTCACGCGCGCCGCCGCGCGCCGCGGCCTCCCCGCCGCCGCCCTCGCCTTCTACCGCTGCCTCCTCGCCGCCGCGCTCCCTTTCTCCAGCTTCGCCTTCACCGCCGCCGCCAAGGCCTGCGCGGACCTGTCCGCGCTCCGCGCCGGCATGGGCGTGCACGCCCACGCCGTCCTCCTCGGGTTCGGCTCCGACCGGTTCGTGCAGACGGCGCTCGTCGTGCTCTACTCCAAGTGCGGCAAGCTGGACGTTGCGCGCAAGCTGTTCGACGCGATTCGTGACAGGAGCGTGGTCGCTTGGAACGCGATGATTTCAGGGTACGAGCAGAACGGGCTTGCGGGCTGGGCGATTGAGGTGTATAGGGAGATGCAGGTGGCCGGGGAGGCTCCTGATTCCGCGACGTTTGTGGCCACCCTCTCTGCCTGTGCGCAGGCTGGCGCTCTGGACTTGGGGCGTGAAGTGGAGAGACTCATTGTTTCTGAAAGGATGGTGATGAATGTGGTTCTTGGTGCTGCGCTTGTGAACATGTACGCCAGGTGTGGGCTTGTGAACAAGGCTCGTGAGTGGTTCGACGTGCTCCAGGAACGCAATGTGGTTACGTGGACCTCCATGATCGCAGGATACGGCATGCACGGACATGGCGGTGAGGCAGTCAAGCTATTCGATTTGATGAGACAGCAAGGGCCACTACCCAATGATGTCACTTTTGTTGCAGTCCTATCTGCGTGCGCGCATGCTGGATTGGTCAGTGAAGGTCGAGATGCTTTTGCTTCTATGAAGAGTGTCTACGGATTGGTCCCTCGTGCTGAACACTATTGCTCTATGGTTGATATGTATGGAAGGGCGGGACTTCTTGACGACGCGATGCAGTTTATACACCACTCTATACCCGGAGAGCCTGGGCCTGAAGTTTGGACAGCTATGCTTGGTGCATGCAAGATGCACAAGAATTTCAGTCTTGGAGTGGAGGTTGCTCAGCGACTGATTGCCATCGAGCCTGAGAATCCATCCCACCATGTGCTGCTTTCTAATATATACGCTCTATCTGGTAAAATGAACCATGTCGAGAAGGTGAGGAATACAATGATCAAGAGAAGATTGAAGAAGCCAATAGGATATAGCTTGATTGAGATTGCTGGTGTTGCTCATTTGTTTCGCATGGGTGAGAAGTCTCACCCCAAAACTCCAGAGATTTATCAATATCTGGAGAAACTGATCCATAGGATTACTGATGCTGGTTATGCGCCTGAAACTGACTCAGTGCTGCATGAGTTGGAAGAAGAGGAAAGGGAGTTTGCATTAAGATACCATGGTGAAAAACTGGCCGTAGCCTTTGGACTCATGATGACCTCTGGGTGCACCGCTCCAATCAGGATAATAAAAAACCTGCGTATATGTGGGGATTGTCATCTAGCTATCAAATATATGTCAGCCGTGGAGAATCGAGAGATAATTGTCAGAGATATGCACCGGTTTCACCATTTCAAAGCTGGAAAGTGTTCCTGTCAGGAATATTGGTGACGAGCCCTCCTCCGTCGTAAGCTAAAATTTGCAGTTATGATTACAGTATTGAGTTTCGATGTATATGGATGATGCGTTACAGCCGACAATTATCAAGAATCTTTATAAGCTATATAAGGCATGTGGTTTTCAAAGTTTTTGAAAGTTTTTAGTTAGTCATTTTTTTCCCACAGGGTATGGCCTACAGTAATACATATATCGATAATAAACCTTGGTAGTAGTCATGTTGGTGGTAATACTTTATATGCGGAGGATGCTGATGACTTGTAATGCTTCAGCTTAACCTTTTCCGGTTTTCCCCATAATAACTTGTCATTTTGTTGTTTCTAGCAGTAGTAAAGTTAAATTACAGTGCTAATCTCTGGCTACATATGTTCTACAGCGTTTCCATTTTTATGAAGTCCCCTCTCCTCCCCTCCCTCCCCTTGTAACCCTGAACCGACCGATCTTTGTATTCAGTCTTAGCGTATTGTTTTGCAGATGAAGTGAAGTTCTTGGTTGTTTTGCAGTCTAAGTGATTACCAATATGCAGGCTGATAAAAGTTTCTTGGTTGTTTTGCAGTCTGCAGTGGTCAAAGTGATTACCAATATGCAGGCTGATAAAAGTTTCTACTGATGGAGTTCCATTTCTTATTTCTGCTAGTGTCGAACTTGCTGAAATGCTGGTAAGACTATACTTTGTCCTTTTACAGGAAAATATTCTTTACAGTTATCCTCAAAAGTGATGGGCTGCATAGTGACTTTATGCTGACAAATGCTGATGCAAAAATTGATTATTTTCTGCGGCCTTATTAAAGATCCATCGCCAGTGGCTACTGCTAGAAAGTCAGAACATGTGTATTGGCTAGTAATGTCACAGAAAGGATGGCGTCTAATGGGAGCCAAGCATTTGAAACCATGCATGCTTATGGAGCCAAGAACACGCAGATTGTTCCATATGGTCAAGGTTCTGCTTTAGTGAATCAGTTTCCTTTGCAAACCAGTTGGCAACCATCTATTCAGTTTGAGAGAGTTGTGTTGCAGAAAAGGCCTGAGGAGCAGCGAATGCAAGATCTTGTGGTATGACCTTCCAATTCCAGTTTGTTAAACTAATATTATCTTTTTTTACTTCTTATTTTCTTAATATAATGATGTGCAGCTCTCCTACGTGTTCGAGAAAAAAAAACTAATATTAACTTCTATAAATCTTTGTTGTTGTGCTTATTCTACTATATGTGTACCATGATGAAAGACTTTGCATTCCAACTCTTAACTCGTGTTTCTCATTCTAGGCTGCTAGCATAACGGAGAAGAGAGCAGGAACACAAATGTTCCTTTCACTTCCTACGGAGAAAAAGCGAAGGAGATCAGACCTCAGTTTGCTGATGCTCGACTCATTTGTCCCTAAACAAAGAAGAAAAGGTGACACAGGTCTAGCAGCAGCTGATTTGTCATTGGATTTACAACAAACTGCTACATCACCAGAACCTGACATGGCTATAGAGGAAGAAGAGAAACATAAAAATGAAACTGATGGTCTTGAGGATTATTGGAAAGATTTTGCATTGGCTGTTGAAAGCACAAAGGTATGAGTGTGAACCACAGAATTTGATTTATTTTGCAGCACCACATGAAAATCTTCAACTTTTTCCCCAGTTGACTGCTAGTTCTGCTTGTGAGTACATGTTGTATCATCTTTTTTTGAAGACTGAACACTGATCTCTATGGAGCATTTTCTTGCTAATACATCATATTTTGCCTGCTTGCTGGCAAGAAATACACTCGATTTTCAATGTAAGGTCAAGTCAACCATGTGTAAATGCAAGTAAACAAAAGATCCCAAGAACTTTGTGGCTGTTGGTATTGTGGTAATTAATTTTTGTGCACGACTACACCTTGATTACAATTGTGACTTGTATTGTGAAATGATAATTCCCAAGAAAAGGGGGTATCTCATTATACAAGAGCTAAGTGTTTAAATAATGCACTGAGATTCATTAGCTGAAGGGCGGGCCTGGTGCAAGCGGTAGAGTCTTACCGCCTGTGACCGGAAGGTCCCGGGTTCGAGTCGCGGTCTCCTCGCATTGCACAGGCGAGGGTAAGGCTTGCCACTGACACCCTTCCCCAGACCCCGCACAGAGCGGGAGCTCTCTGCACTGGGTACGCCCATTGAGATTCATTAGCTATAGTGTTAAAAAATGCATTCCTTACTGTTCAGTACTGTTCAGTTCAATTGTTGGTCACCAGTTTGTACTGTTTGTGGTTTGGTTATATTTATTGGTCCAGCTTGACGAAGTCGATGAGGCGGCAAATGAAAAGGAAGGTTATGGAAAGATGGAGGACATCGACTGCAATCATGACATTCGGATTCATGAAGATTTGGGCCATGTGTGCCGTGTGTGTGGTATGATTGTGAGAAGAGCTGATTCAATAATTGATTATCAGTGGAAAAAGGTTTGTAATTTGTTTAAGATATATGAGGATTTTTTTTATACATGCATGTAGTTTTGGCCATGTGAAAATTCTAAGCACAGTCACCGAATTGGGGTGTTCTTTTTTTTTTTGGCAAAATGTCTGGTAGTTAATTTTAATTCTTTAGTTCTACTTCATGCACCTTATAGTTTCAAGTTTTGAACTCCTGTGCTGTTAGCCTGTCTGCTCATTTCTTTTATCGAAAACTCAGGAGAGCTGCTATCTGCTCATTTCATGTGATATGCACTAGTTCCATACTCGTTCACATTAGTCCTTCCAATACTCTTTACAGTTTTAAATTTTGAACACTTTGTTAGCTTATCTTCCTATTCTACTAGATATGCACAAGTTCTGTAGTCTGCCTTGATAATTTGGTTATCCTCACCTTGTATGCACATGGAAAGGTTGTGAATATAAACTATCGAGAATATCAAAACCATTACCGTCGACAATACCAACTAATATCAAACAATAGAAAACTATTGGGATTTAACTCTAAAAAATAAAAAATCTGTATTTTTTTCATAGTTTTTTAAATAAATGTTTGCTTGCAGATTAACCTTGACATTAGGGCATTTTGCTGGAAGCCTGAGACTACAGGAGGGCCTGTGTTTTTTATTTTTCTCCCCTGAATAACTTGCTAACTTAGGGGGGGGGGGGGGGGGGGGGGTTGCTATTATCTCTTTGGTCTGGTTATTACTGTTTACTATTTAGCAATCGGGGATATTTTACCCTTTGTCTCTTGTTTGGGTAATGGTTGTTACTGTGTATGATATAGTGGCTGTCCTTTCGTCGATGTTATGGCTTTACTGTCGAGATGTACATGAGTTATGACATAATATACAACATGCTAGTATTGGCTCAGGAGCAACTGTTTGGCAACTTCATAAAGTAACTTCAGTTTTATATTATAATCATGAAGTTCAAACTTCATGCATGTAAAGTCTGAATAGAATTGGAGAAAGCGAGTGATTATCATGACTACTTTTTTTTTCAGCCTTCAAGGAGAAAAACAAATTGCTATGGAGGACATTCAAAGGATGCTGATGAGATAGACTGTGGTACTGTTAAACTGTCTGAAGATTTCATAATTGCAGATGTTGCTATTCATCCTAGACATGCTCAGACAATGAAACTGCATCAGTTGGAAGGTTTCAACTTTTTGGTTAAGAATTTGTTTGGAGACAAGCCTGGAGGTTGCATTCTTGCTCATGCCCCAGGTTCAGGGAAAACAATTATGCTTATAAGCTTCATTCAGAGCTTCATGGCAAGGTATCCATCTGCAAGGCCCCTTGTTGTGCTGCCCAAGAAAGAAATTCAAAGATGGCAAGTGCAGGATATACCATTGTATGATTTCTACTCTGTTAAGGCTGACAAAAGAGTAGAACAGCTGCAAATCCTCAAATCTTGGGAAGACAAGATGAGTATACTGTTTCTTGGATACAAGCAGTTCTCCACAATTGTCACTGATGATGGGGGCAGCAACGACATTGCTGCATGTCGGGACAGGCTGCTTAAGGTTCCCAACCTTCTGATACTTGACGAGGGTCATACACATAGAAATCGGGAGACTGATGTACTAGAATCGCTAAATGGAGTGGAAACACCACACAAAGTGGTTCTTTCAGGTACACTTTTCCAGAATCACGTTGAGGAAGTATTTAATATCTTGAATCTTGTTCGCCCAAAGTTTCTCAGGATGGAATCATCCTGTCCTATTGCCAGACTTATAATGAGTCAAGTTGAGATATCTGGTAGAGGTTCAAAAGGGTTTGCTGATGGCATTCACTGAGGCAGTTGAAGGAACCTTGTTGAATGATGAAAACTTCAAGAGAAAAGCACATGTTATTAGAGGTCTTAGAGAACTAACAAAGGATGTGCTTCACTATTATAAGGGTGATATCTTAGATGAACTGCCTGGCTTAGTAGATTTCAGCGTGTTTTTGAAGCTCACACCCAAGCAGAAAGACATTATTTGCAACAAGTTGGAAACTCATGATAGATTCAAAAGAAGTGCAGTAGGGAGTGCACTGTACATTCATCCTTGTCTTTCACAACTTTCAGAGGTTAATGCTGAGAACAGGGCTAACACCTTGAGAGATGATTTTGTTGATAATCTGCTGGATTCTATCAATGTGAAAGATGGTGTGAAGGCCAATTTTTTCATGAATATCCGGTCACTTGCTAATTCTGCAGGAGAGAAAGTACTTGCTTTCAGTCAATGAGATTTTTTTGAAAGGCTACTGGTTAAGATGAAGGGCTGGCATGTGGGGAAAGAGATTTTTATGATCTCTGGTGATACTAGTCAAGAAGACAGAGAAGTGGCAGTGGACCATTTTAACAACTCTGCTGATGCAAAAGTTCTGTTTGGTTCTATCAAGGCATGTGGAGAGGGCATCTCCCTCGTCGGTGCATCGAGAGTTGTCATTCTAGATGTACACCTGAACCCATCTGTCACCGGTCAAGCTATTGGGTGTGCATTCAGGCCTGGACAGCGGAAGAAGGTGTTTGTATACAGGCTTGTAGCTGCCGATTCTGATGAGGAAAAGGTCCATGAGACAGCATTCAAGAAAGAAGTCATACCGAAGTTGTGGTTTGAATGGAGTGATCACTGTACTACGGAAGACTTCAAGCTTGGTCAAGTTGATATTGATGAGTCTGGGGACGAACTATTGGATACTAAAGCAATCCGCCAGGATATCAAAGCGCTGTATAGAAGGTGAACCCCCTCCCTTTTTTTTCCCTCAAATACACAGGAGAACTGCGTATCATTGCATTAAGAAGAGTTGTAAAATACAACACGCACACCACCCACATACCCCTTAACTTTAACCCCCCTTCCCTTTCTCAATTACAATATTGTTTTGCATGCTAGTAGCCTCATCTAGTGTCTTTGTAGGTAGGTAACAAGCTTTGTGGCCACTGGACACCATGTAAATATTGCAGTGCTGATCGTTGAGCTGATCCTTGACCTGAAGTAAGAGGGTTTTTCCTGTACAATCGTGCTTCAAATTACATCATGAAGACAATGCTCCCCGTTCCGTTTCATTTTACGATACAAGTGTCTTCTTTAACAGATACTGTTCTCTCTGCAGGGTGTTGCAGTGGCTACATTGCGCGGTGACATATCTGAGTTTGCTCTAAACTAGGACTTTCCGTTACTGTCATTTCAAGCTATATCTGTGGAATGGCTTCTTTTCTTTGTAGTATGTGACAACTTAGGTCAGCAGTCAGCTGATCCTCGACTCATTTCTGGACTCTTAGGCCAAGTTTCTGAGGATTAACTTCTATGGTGTTTAGCCTTAAGTAAATATTCCGTTCGCAATAATAACAACCACCCAGTAAACCTAATGGTTGTCTACTTGTCTTTGTGCTCTGGTCTTGATCAGAGTTGGATTAATTCTTGTAGTCAATTTGCAGTATCTTCTCTGTTTTTATGTTATTATTTTATGACTTTATTATCCTATATTACACAGTTGTACATATTCTATGTGCCTGTTTAGTTCCCAAAATTTTGCAAAATTTTTCAAGATTCCCCGTCATATCGAATCTTTGGACGCATGCATGAAGCATTAAATATAAATAAAAAATAAAACTAATTACATAGTTTAGACGAAATTCACGAGACGAATCTTTTAAGCCTAATTAGACTATGATTGGACACCAATTGTCAAATAACAACGAAAGTGCTACAGTACCATTTTCTAAAAAAATTTCGCCAACTAAACAAGGCCTGTACCTATATGCTCTGACTGCTGTTTTTGACGTGGTATCAGCTATGAATACTTTGTGCTCGCAACATTTCATTTCTGTTTCTAGGTATTAAGGTCCAAACCTTACGAGCTTTGTGATCTTATAAGTCTAAACTCTCTATTATGTCTGAGGCCAAAGGTTTGACACAGCTTGCATTGGGTTGAGTTCGTGCTCAGTGCTGGAAGTAGTCGTCGTTTATTTTTTTCAGTTTGTGGCTGGCTTTCTACTGCTTTGATTGGGTATTTTACCTGGATCTTTGTTCTTAATGCAACGATATGCAGTTCTCCCATGCACTTGAGAAAACTTTGTGATGCTATTCTAATTCGCTGTTACAATTTCACCAAGGCTGAACTATATACTGCTGTAATCATTGTAGGTCATTTGCTTTTTTTTTTTTCTGTTAGACTGTATTACTGGTCCTTACTAAGACCCCACATTTTTTGTAATCATCAGAATGGCTTTGACCCATCCGCTGCATTCTGATTTATTTATTTTGCGAAACCTGATTTTAATATTTATGATATAATGGAACTGATAGTTATACTTATACTGCTCTTTATCTTCAAAATAATAAACTTTTGCCAACTATCCAGACAACAGTCCCAACTATAGGAGCAATCATATCTGTTCTTTTGATGTCACATTGAAGCTAAGATAGTAAGTTTGACAAGTAGAAAGTGAGGGCGTACCCAGCGCAGAGAGCTTCCGCTCTGTGCGGGGTCTGGGGAAGGGTGTCAGTGGCAAGCCTTACCATCGCCTGTGCAATGCGAGGAGACCGCGACTCGAACCCGGGACCTTCCGATCACAGATGGTAAGATTCTACGCTTGCACCAGGCCAAGTGAGAAGAAAAATATTTTATTGGCTAAGATAGAAATTGACCTCTAACTGCATAATAGCACAAGAAGAAAAATATTTTATTGGCCATCTGTTGATTATCGGTTTTAACTACTTAAAAGTAATTCCAGATAATCATAGAAATGAACTGAAATATCTGCAATGACTGCTGCTCCGTAATTTTTGTCGTAGGGCTTTATGTGTTTCACAATTGCTATGTTTCAAAGGTATGTGTTATCTGACTGACTATTCTTGTTCAGACTGATGCTGCCGAATACAGAGCATTTAAGATCAAGAGAACCGCAGGGCCTCTGGCCATTAGGAGGCTACACATCATCCCAATTGTTCATGTGTTTTATAACTCATGTAAAATATTTGAAATATTCAAACATCTCAGCATTCATTCTAAAGATTTGCTTTGACGATTGACCTTATGTTCCTTACTCTATTTTGTGACAAATTCTGGTTAGAACATGGTTGTCTACGTGCGCATGGCGCGCGCAAATCACTAGTACCATATAGGCTCCCCAACATGGAGCTCACGCTGAGCTAGAGCCTGAGGTTCAGGTCTATCTTGCAACTCTGCGCCTCCTCCTCCTCCTTCGTCGGCACTTCAGGGTCGCCGCTGGCGGCAGCGCCACTGTCGACGGCGGCGGACCACCGGAGCCCAGCGATCCCAGAGTCGAGGACGGCTGGGGCAGGGGCCCTCGACGAGGAGCCGTAGCCGTGAGGCGTGTAGACTGGGCGGTCGGCACCGGCGTGGCGGGTGAGCCCCGCCATAGACGGCTGCGTGTGCGCATGCGCGGCCCACCCGTGGTGCATGCCGTAGAACGGCGCCGCGGCAGAGCCCCGTCCGAACCCAAGGAACGGCGACGGCCTGCTGCCGCCGCCGGCAGAGTACGACGGCCAGGCGTGTTGGACGAAGCGGAGGTGGTGTGGCGGCAGGAAGGGGTCGGTGGCGCCTCCGTACAGCCCGCGCCCCGCCACCGCAGCGACGGCGCCGCGCTTGGCGAGCGAGCGCTCGCGCTTGTGCGCGTTCTGGTGGCCACCCAGCGCCTGCGAGGTGTAGAACTTACGCTGGCAGTAGTTGCACTTGAACGAGCGCTTTGCCGGAGTCTTCTCCTCCTCCGCCACCGCCACCATTGCCTTCTCCTTACCTTTTCCCGGCGACGCTGTCTCCACGGCCTTTGCCTCCGGCGGTTCTGAGCCGAGCGCGCCGAGGAGGTCGAGCTCCTTTGCCGCCGACGACGCTTCCTCCTCCTCCTTCCTCGGCGCCTGTACCTCCTCTCCGTCCTCCACCTGCTTCACCCCCATTCCCTCAACCTCCATGGACGCGGTGCGGGAGCTCGATCCCTTGTCCATATGAATCTCGTTTCGCTCTGCACTGGTGTGGAGTTATTATATTAGCCGGGGTTTGGCGCCTACTTATACAAGAAACAAGAAGGAGAGGGTTAAATGTGGAGATAATCTAGAGGAATGCAAGTTCACCTGCCAAATTTACAGATCGCGCATGATCACAGGGTGTTAGTGGTGGAGATCACGGCCTTAATGCTCAGTAATCACACTTGTGATCTCTGATGATCTCGCTGCTTCCTCTGTTACAACACAAACCCCTCCTCCTCTCCCAACGTATTCGCGGCAACGGAAATTAGAATCCCGTGCCCACCTCTCCTTGGCGCGACGATCCCGCGCCTTGGCGTCGCTCCCCGATACCCCGCAATTGAGAAGGAAGGCCTCCATCACCGCATCCCATCACGCGCCGCCCTCGCTCCGTGCCCTCCGGCGCTCGCTTCACCAATCAGCTCTGTCTTCTCCCCTTCACCCCCGCGTGCGCGCGCGCTCCCTTTCTCGTGCGGCAACTGCGCGACCGCGCCGACGCCGACGCCGACGCCCGACGGCAGGTGCCCAGGTCTTCGCCATTCGCCAGGCCTTGGTTCCATCTTCGCCGGAGACGACCACCCATCCGCACCCCTTTTCCGTTCCTGCCGTGCGAAACCGGGCATCCAAACCCGAACTTCAGCTACTTCGCTATTTGTTCCCCATTTTCTATTCCATGTAATCTTATTGGTGACGCCCTGGTATTTGTCAATAGGACTGTAGTTGGGATGAAGTGCAAATATGGCATTGTCCTGGTAAGATTTGGCTTTCTCAAAAAAAAAAAAAAAAAACCTTCGGTTCAGTGCTAAAGTTGTTTGAGTTGCCCAAGTCACGACTGCATCCCCATTTGGTGGTTGGTCCTTTAGGGTGTTGATGAGAAGCTGGTTAACCTCAAAGATAATCACCATGTTCGTTTGGGTTTGTTTGACTGATAAGCCATGGCTGAAAATACTGTTGGCTGATTTGGTGTGAGAGAAAAATACTATTCGTTGGCTGAAAAAGTACGACTTATAAGCCAAACAAGCCCAAACGAATAGGGCGAATGCTGGAAGGGTCAAACCGCAGGATCCATTCAGTGCACCGGCACTCAGGCTTGGTAATGCCTTTACAAGTGACTCAAAATTGATAGTGGTTTTGATGCAAAATCATGCCATTGATGAATAAATAGAGGGGCAGGATGAAAGATGTTGTATCTATTGAAATTTTTTCCTTTTGAATTTTCTTGGTGATACATGTTCTTTTCTTGCAAAGGTTCATGTTCCATTAGCCATTTTTTATGAATTATGTTTGTTTTCACAAATTACTTTTATTTATTGTCATTTGCAGTCTGTTGCAGGTTTAGCAGCAGATGGCAGGCAAATTGTTTCATAGTTGTATCGACGTGAGTGCAAAGGCTCTTTGTGTTAGTTTTTACATGAATTATGTCTTCCATCAGTTGCGTGCTCATTTTCAGTATGGATGGCATTGTTTTTACGTAGCATTACGCTTTAGGAGTCTTGTGAATTTGAAATACATAATGTTTACTGACTTCACAAAATTGAACATAAATACTTCGGTGCTCCATTGGGTAAGGGAAGACAGGTTGCAAAGACGTAAGCTTACAATTTTTTTATTTTGTTCTTAATGCTCTCTTTGTTTCTTGTTCTTCCGTTGCGAGTGCATAAAACACATTCAAATAAACATTTATTGCTTATTGTAACAGCATGTATAATTCCTTGCAATCACAAATAAGTGACGTTGACATGGTCTTCAGCAGTTCTTAGTGTTTCCCATATTTTTTTGAGGTCAACTTGGGGGGGGGGGGTTGGGAGGGGTACGAAAAATCCCCATGTGATTTCCATTCCACAGATGCCGGTGACCCGGTGGGTGGAGGGGCAAAGCCCTTAAGGTTTTACATCAAGTGATCAGCAGTTGGGGGGAGGATGAGATTACATAGAAAACAAAAATCTCCAGTTACTAGCGATCACAAGGTCCTTTCTCGGGATCCTGCAGCTCCAGGATGCCGCTGCTTCCTTGCAGGTGGCGATGAGCCTGTCAGTGCTGGGTTCTAACCCGCTGAACACGACGTCGTTCCTGTGGCGCCAAATCTCCCAGCAATAGAGCAAGATCAGAGGGTGAGCCACCTTCTCGTGCACATGGGGCGGTACCTGAGTCTTCCAAAGTTCAGCGACCTTGGCGATTCCCGCCGGCCGCCATCCGATCCGTTCCCAGAAACTACGAACGAAGGAACAGCCGGAGAAAATGTGATCGGCGCTTTCGTCATACATCTTGCAGATCTCGCACCGTGCATCGATATCCTGGAGGATGTGTTTGTGAACTAGGGACGTTCGGCAATGGATTCTTTCCTTGGTGAGCAGCCACCCGAAGAACTTAACTCGTGGGGGAGCGAAGTTCTTCCAGACGAACTTGAAGGATGGGCACGGGCGCTCTCCTTGCGTCGAGGCGCGGTAGATCATGCTCGAGATGAGTTTGTGGGAGTCGTCCTCGAAGAAGCTCGTCCTCTTGTCGCGGGCGTCGTTGAACCCCACGCTGTGGAGTAGCTCTTCTAGCCGCTCCAACTCAGCGGTGGCTTGAGCGGTCAGCCGTCTTTGGACGAGGTTCCGCAGCCCCGTGTCCATGACTTCCCGCACCGATGTCGCCCTCCCAAATAAACATAGGTTTTAGTTGGAAGACACAATGTCTAAGGTATACAGAAGACACCTTAGCTGATTTTTGTGCTGACAATTTAATTCTCTTTGTTGTGCTGTTCAATGCTCACATGTTTCTTCCTTTGTCAAAAACTTATAGATGGACTAATTTGTAATTTGGTAATGTAAACTACAAATTACCCTGGCTGATCCCAATTTTACAATGCAGAGAAGATGTGGCATACGAAGTTTGTGTCCTGCGTGAAGGCGATGAGATGGGCCATCTCAATATGGGACTGGTCGCTAAACCATTTCAATATGCACCAATAGTGGACCTCCTCTAAAGAAGAAAAGATTTGTGGATGCATGACAATTCATGAGGCATTATAACTCTCTGACTTTATGTTAGCCAAGACAATACATTAGTGTAGTGTGCTGGATTATCATTGTCATTGTTAGAATCAGGTAATAACCAAGGGAAAAATTTCTCAGGTAGCAAGCCCTTGCAAATCTTTACAATTAAAACGACCCATATTAATTAGTATCTTGAAGGAAGCAGAGACTTATATCTAGATAACTATATCTACGGCTGAGGATTGTTGAATCTGTTCCAAAAATAACTAATAATTATTTTCATGTATCTGTTTTGGTCTTCTGTATGATGTTAGATGCTTCAGCGGTTCAGCCTTGAATCTGAATGGTCCTAACTCCGAACTTCAATTTTAATTCCACATAATCATAGAAATGAACTGAAATATCTGCAATGACTGCTGCTCCGTAATTTTTGTCGTAGGGCTTTGCCAGATATATGTGTTTCACAATTGCTATGTTTCAAAGGTATCTGTGTTATCTGACTGACTATTCTTGTTCAGACTGATGCTGCCGAATAGAGGAAATTAGCTATGGATGATGCAGATAATGTAAGCATACATCCTTATGTGCTATCCCTCTCATTCTTTTACTCATGGGCAGTGACATTCTTGATATCCATGTCAGAGGAGGATCTTATCTGAAAACCCAGCCTTACAAACGGAACATGAGAAAGAAGATTTTGCACCAAAGTTGATAAGAGGGATATAATAGGACATGTTGGAAATCTACCATGAAATATAACAGTACATATGTTGGAAGTCTACCATGGATATAATAGCTGATGATATGAAAAAAGCTCTTTTCTGATTGCAAAATTTTTGTCCATCCGATCTGGAACTGACAAGGAGACAGATGATTCAAAAGGTCATGTGGATATTGAGTTTTCTGATGGCACATCTCTTGATGTTCTCTTATATGGAGATTTGGCATCTTGTCCATTGTATAGAAGAGTCCTTTCCAGTAGAATTACTTGTTTGCACTTTTGCAGTGGTAAATTTGTTGGAGAAAGCTGTTGAACAGATTCAGGCTGTCGTAGCAGTTGTGCAGCAGACAAGCCCGACAGCTTGAATGTTTGTTTCAGCTGAAAATAGTATTTATCCAGAATAGAAGCAGTTATACGCTACGTTTTTTCCCATACCAAAATCTAAATGTGCAATATCCATACCCTACCCAATTAGCATGCTGCCTGGGTATGGATTTGGGCGTGGTTCTGGATGTCCAGCGGCCGCTAACTGAGACTGCTGCTACTACTGAAGAAACAAACTGGGACCTGTCACTTGTGTACAGTCTGCTGCTGTGAACTCTTCCAAGCAAATCAGCTGTTGGGTTTTACTATATATATCTTCTGTGGTGATGTGATATGGCTACGTGGTAGCTGATGTAATTCTTGCCGCCCTTGTGGAAATTGTCTATGTGAATAAATGATTTATTTTCGAGAGCTTTCTGTGCTTCAAGTGCTGTAAATATCTTTTTGTTAAGCTAGTACAATGAGCGTACGTGTGAAGCCTAGTAGTATAATACATACAGTAACGAGTAACCTAGTATTCCAAATTGTGGATAACTCTTATAGTAAATAAAGATTCCAAAAAAGTACAATAATGCTTCGGCTAGGGCGTCCGTCCCATGTCGGTCCGTCCGAATGCGGCTAGCTGGGCCAGCGGACCAGCCCACAGCCTGCTCCCGCATAAAGAGTTTCTAAAAAAAAGAAATAAAATAGAGTTACACTCCGTTCCAAATTTCGCATCGGCCGCTGAGGGCGCCTCCACCACACAGCCGCCCTTCACTCGCCTTCTCCGCCATTGTGGTCGTGACCCTCCCCCACTCCATGGCGGCTCGAGCAAGCCGTTGGCGCGCGGCCGGCGGGCTCAAGTAAGCCGCTGACCCTCCCCTACCCCGGCCGCTGGCACCCTCTTCAGGTCCAGCAGGGTCTCCTCTCCCTCGGGCGACGACGGGCATGGCGGGGGGCGTGCGGGTGCGCACCATCCAGCGCCGCGCCGATCCCCCTCGCCCGTCGTGGAAGGGGAAGTAGGTGAGGCTGGCGCCTACGCCCCATCCACGTACCTCGCGTTGTCGGCACGAAGGGGAGGCCTGCGCTACCCTAATTACCCACCAGGTATGTCATGGCCGCGCGGCGATGCTGTGTTTCAAGTGTTTCTGGACATTTTTCCAGATATGCTGCAAGCCTATGTTTCAATTGTTTCAGTTATTTCAGAGGTATGTTTTAATTATTTCATGCGGATGTTGCAAAAGTAGATCGGAATGTTGCATATGTTGCAATGATTGTACACGTATGTTGCAAGCATTTATCCCAATGTTTCATCTATTTTTTGTACACGTATATTGCAAGTGTTTCAGACGCATGTCTCAAGTGTTTCATCTGGCTTCTTTTGTATGTTGCATCTGGATGTTGCAAAAAGTAGATCGGGATCTTGCACATGTTGTAATGGTGTTTTAACTTTATGTTCCAAATGTTTTATCTGTTTTAGACATATGTTGCAAATGTTTCATCCGGATTTTGCAAAAGTAGATCGGGATATTGCATGGCGCGACCGATGGCTGTCACTACTGCTGGGGCATAGTCGTGGGTCAACTCACGTGGGTTTCCCCGTGTGGGGTGTGGGGTAGGCACGGGTCCCTGCGACGGACGCGGGCGTGGGTCCTGGGACGGGATGCGGGACGTGGGAGCGGCGCAGTTGTTGGAGCCGTGCCTGGACGCGACGTCCCGTCCGTACGTCCGGACGCTAGGCCTTCAAAAAAAAGTACAAAACAGTACTGAAACACAGTTGACATTCGTCTTGTTCGCTTGGACTGTTTATCGGTCATGGTACATTATTTTTCTCTCACATCAAAAATAGTATCAGTCGGCTTATCAGCCATAGAAACCATCAGTTGAACGAGACGATTGTCTGCATACTATCTTGCTTGGATCCGATTTTGAAGAGAACTGGGGAGTACTAAATTTAACTCCCCTATCAGTGATGTTAATTTGAGTAAATTGGATACGTATGAAATATCGGATTCCGAACAAAAGTACTGAAGTTTCAGCTTATACGAAATATTATATTCGAAATCTTACGGCTGAAGATCATTTTACTAGTCCTACGGTCATTAATTTTTTTTAGGGGAGGGCAAAATATTTAAATGCGACTCTAGCATGTTGTTTGTTAATCATGTAAGCGTGGGTTGTAGCCCATCCCGTGCAATAACGCGTGGGTCTATTTGAATGGATGGGCTACGAACACATCCTAACTCCCCAGTGTCCCGGTCCTCACTACACTATTTATTTTATTTCTTGCTGATCGACATACTTTCTGCAGCTTATATGCCTGGTCGGCTGGTCCTTATTGAACTCTAGTATTATGGAATCAAATCAAAGAGGAAAATACATGGGTCTTTTAACTTGACGAGAGGTGTCATCTAGGTTCCTATACCTTTGAAATATTAATTCTGGCTATATGAACTTGGATTCCAGTGTCATCTGGGTTCAAACCCGCTCTAGATATTGACGTGGCATGTTGACGGTACGCTGACGTGGCTTCTACATATGGGATCCACATGTCAGGTGAAATATATTTTTATTTTATATTTTTTCTTGTCACTTTTTTCTCCCTCTCCTGTCTCACCCGCAAAAACACGCACGCCGGCACGGCACGAGTGGCGATGGCGGGCGGGCAACGTGGTCCTCCGGCGAGCCTGCACTGGCGGGTAGCGTCGTTTCCGGTCGAGGGTGGCAGCGCGGCGTTTGGCGCGGTCGATGGCGGCGGCGCGTGCTACCATCGACAGTGGCGGGCTAGAGACTTGGTCGACGGCGGCGGAGGAATTGCCCCAGATGGATGGATCAACGATGATCAGGTCCGGGGGGCCGCGGATCAGATGCATGCGCTAGCTCTCGCAATTATTTGCCGGCCGGCCGGCGCTGTCGCCGTCTCCATGTACGCTCGCTGCGGACCACCGTCCGGCTCCGGCCGGCCGTCTCCACGTGCGTGCGTGATGGCTGTTCTTGTGCAGTACCCAGATCAATCAGGATTCAGGAAAGGATCAACTGGTGTTACACCTGCCTGATTGCATTGGATAATGAATGACGTATTGACGTTGCTGAGGCTTGGGAGAAGACCGGTCTTCACTGCCGCCGGAGCGACCGCCGTAGAGGCAGCAGCCGGACGAGGCGAGGCCGACAGGGAGCAGAGCGCGTCGTCCTCGGCGTCGTCGGCCGCCGCCGCGTTCGCAGCCAACATCGACGCCGTAGCTGTATGTGCGCAGCACCCACACGACGGCGTCGCGTCTTCTCCGGCAGGCGGCGGAGGCCCTGACGGCGAGCGCACGGGCCTCCGGGAGGTGCGGCTCCGGCGCTACGGCGGAGGCCGAAAGCGAAGCGGCGGCGCGGGCTCCTCGAGCGCGCTCTGCTCCTCTCGCTGCTTCCCAGAGCGGGACCAGCACCCCCGCCGCTTCTGACGCCAGGATGGACGCCGCCGCGATCGATCTTGAGCCGCAGCGCCCTGCGCGCGTCCTCCTCCCTGATCACCGCCGCCACGCCGCCGCAGTCGCACGCCGCGGCCGCGTCGCTCGCGGGAGCCGCTGACGCTGCCGATGCCGCGTCGACCCCGGGTGTCATCACCAGAACGACGATTAGCAGGAGAGCGAGCCTCGCTAGCGACGAGGAAGAGGAGCCCGAGCTCGCGGGCGTCCATGGCGTGTCGTGGACGTGCGCGTGCGCATGTGCCTGGCGAGGGAGAGAAAGGGAGGGAGGGAGTCGGCGCTGCGCGCGCGTTGTGCTGGAGGCAGCGGCGTGGCCGGGGGGAGGCGGCTGCCGGCGTCGGGAACCCGCTGGAGACGGTCTTCGGCGCCAGGCCCGGTCCTGGCGGGGGTCGAGCAGTGCCCCCGCACTGGGCCCTCGGATCCTTGGGGCGCTCCCAGGAATCTAAAGGCAGCGTTGGTTTGGCTGTCAGGCACGTTGCCAGTTTAATTTGCGACAAGGTCAACCTTGTGGCATCGTTTCACTTAATGCTCAAGTTGTAGCCTATACTTGTATAATCTCAGCTTCTATACATGTGCTTGTGCAACGTGACGTGATCCACGTGACTTTGTCAATAGACTATTAATTCCTACTTCCTCTGTCCCACATTATAAGACGTTTTGATAATTCTATATTCATACCTTTTACTATGTATCTAGACATAATATATTTAGGTGTATAGCAAAAGTTATGAATCTAAAAAAGCTAAAATGTCTTATAATTTGAAATGGAGTACCTTTTATCGTTTATTCAGTCTCACTATTTGTTACTTCGTCCATCCTAAAATAAGTATATACCCTATTAATCAAGGAGTCAAATATTTTTAAGTTTGATCAAATATATATACACAATAATACTAATATTTATTATGTGCAATAAGCATTATTACATTAGTTGTGCATTATATATTTATAATAAACTATTTTAAGATACAAATATTGATATTATTTTATAGTTAAATTTAAAAGAGTTTGACTCTCTGAGAAGCGTGATGTGTGTTTATTTTAAGACAGAATGAGAATATGTTAAATACCAAACTAAAACACCGTGATCGATCCCCTGCACATACGGATTGGCGCACAAAATTACATAATCATTTTTTACCTGTAAATATTAAATTGCTTGATAATTTTAGATGTGTTTATTGGTAACATTTCATATGCATATTTTTCCCTTTATTTCAATTTTTAAGGGGCCTTCATCTATGATTTCGCTCTAGGCCCTTAAACCCTCAGGACCGGTCCTGTTCGGCGCGTGACGAAAGAGAAGAACGGAAGTGAGAGAATGACCTGACAAGTGGGCCCCATATATATATATATATATATAGGGAGAGGCTATTCAGTAGCCGGCTACAAAATAAGTTATTCTGTAGCCATCTCCATTTACTATAATTTTATATACTAATTTACCATAATGTCAATACATATTTACGATAGTTGGGTTACTATAACACATGGGGATATTTACCATAACGTTATATTAAACCACTTAGTAAGGAGTTACTATAATCTCGTAAATTAACATAGTAATTATCATAACTTAAAATGGCTACAGAATAAGTTATTCCGTAGCCAGCTACAGGATAGTAGTTATATATATATATATATATATATATATATATATATATATATATATATATATATATATATATATATATATATATATATATATATATATGATGTATAGTCAGCGTGCCATGTCAACCCCGTATAGAGTGGGTAAAAACACGTTTGGATCTAGACGACATCCTAAGGCAAGTTTACGGACTCAGAAATTACATTTGAAGAGTACAGGGATCTAGATTACACCTCGAGCCAAGTGAAGGGACCGATCATGAATTTTTCTCCAAATCAAATATATATACAAAAGACAAGAAGCTAGTCTTCAGGGAAAATTGACTTTCCTCTGCCTTGGAAATGTTGAATGGAATGGAATCAAATAGACGTGTGAAGTTTCCCTATAAACTTTTCCAACTTTGCTATTGTTAACACCCTGAACTTTTGGCAAATCTTAATCCCCAACTAAGCAGCTAAACATCGGTAACATAACAAATAAACTACAGACAAGTATTATGACTTCTGCCTGCTCCATATATATAAGCTTTGTAGCTTGTAGCAAAGCATGAGAAATGGGTGGTCATCAACTCAAACACTCCCAGGGTTACCTCTCTTGGAAATTCGTGTAGATGCATTGTAGTTTGTGATGAAAGGCTCGTTGAGTCGAGGTATTGTAGCTTGTAAATTCACGGTAGCTGGATCGAAGGGGGAATGTACATTTCCGCGTGCAGCAAAGCTGATTGTTGTTTTTGGTTCCATCCGAGTCCACTTGAGCATGGCCAGATTCCTGGCTTTCTTTCATAAGAAATGCCCCAAGATCCTAGACGTGGATCAAACGAACGGTGATCATTCCACTGAGCAAACTTTGGAAAGATGTAGTTAGCAATTCAGCATAGGAGTAAATGTTTGAAAAAAATATGATCAGCTTAGTAAGCAAAAACTGGAGAGCAAATCAGCAGGAACCAACTTCCAGAATAAAAAAAAAATTCCCAGAAACAATAAAAATGAAATAAAAATCCAGAAACAAAAATAAGGAAAAAGCCCGGAGAAAAAATTAAAAAAAAAAACTCAGAAACCAAGAAATGAAAAAAATTGCGGTGAGCGTGGATCGAACACGCGACCTTCAGATCTTCAGTCTGACGCTCTCCCAACTGAGCTATCCCCGCTTTGGCTTTTTAAGTCAAACATGTTCATTCTAATATCAAAAGTATTCATCCACCTTTTAAGTCAGTTTAGTATCCAGTACTCAGTACATTACACACCTGGTGTACATATAAGTACTGAATATGGTAGTAGATTGCACGAATGGGAAACATATAAGTACTGAATATCTAAATGACATGTAGTAAAAGGGATACATGAAATTTCTTTAATGTATTAATTGATTTATTATTATTTTTTGCTGTGCACATACATGGTGTTTCTAACCCCACTCCAAAAACAGAAGACTAAAGTTAAAATCCCGAGTTTGTCTGTATAATCTCAAAAACCTATGTCATATGCTTCATGGAACACCAATATGAACACCCTCTATTTCAAGTATTCCTGTATCATCCACTCTCAAAACTTCTGACTACTGTAATCTGTGCAACTGCTCAAAGAAATCCACACCATGACGAAGATCCATTTTTCCTGAACTCTTCACAAGGAGCAGGAAAAACTTCATGCGCCTCTCCATACACGGACTCGCAATGCCACCTGTCCTGCCGCCGTATGCCTCTTAAGCTAAAGTTTCTGAAGCAGATCCCTTCATAAACTGCACCAGGTACTGCCTCCAGCATTGGTGCTCGCTGCAGGTCTACACCGACAACGTCACTGATAAGCACATTGCTGATCCTTGGTAGTGCGGTTCGGTCATAGTTGTCATCAGAATGGTCATCTGCACCTCGACTGAATCTTATTGGTACCTTGACCTTCTCCATCGTCACATTGGCTATGGTGATGTTGGTTATGTACCCACCCCGCCCTACATCAGTCTTGAGCCTCACGGCTTGCGCAGAGTTCCATACGTGGAGGTCACGGACAAGCACATTAGATATGCCTCCTGACATCTCGCTACCAAAACCTACACCTGAGCATGTCGGAGTTGTGCCTGAAACCCTCTGAATGACGATGTTTGTACTCGGTTTGCCTAGAGAGATCCCGTACTGATCCCAACCACTCTTGACAGCAACAAGATCATCTCCGCTTTCGATGTAGCAGTCTTCAATGCAAACTTCCGAGCTCGAGTCTGCCATTGTACAGCAAGAGAGCTGTCAGTAAAGAGTTCATCCTTTGCAAAACAGATTCACTAGTGGCGAATTTAAAATATATCTAGTTGTTAAAAATCCCAAACATATAGAAAACCATGATGATAAAACTGCATTTGGCTTGGCTAATTCTCAGAAAGACAAACAGTAGGACGCTAATGAAAATAACAGCACAAACCTGGATCGATGCCATCTGTGTTTGGAGCATTCAGGGGAGCCAGTATGGTCAAATCCTTCATCACCACGTTGCTGGCAAATAAATAGCAAATATTAATTTTCCCAGAACTTCATTTACATAGAATGAAAATGTTCCTATTAGGAAATGCAGCGGAATCAGCTTGGTAAACTGACCTGCAGTAGACCGGGTGTACTGTCCAGAAAGGGGAGTTGCGCAGTGTGATACTGGACACTAGGATGTTGGTTGAGTTCACAAGCTCGATGAGATGGCCTCTTGTGTGGTTCAAAGTTCGGTTCCACCATAGCTCCCACCACATATTTCCTTGGCCATCTATGGTCCCGTTGCTACCTGATATTTGTGAAGTGCATTTTCAAGTTATACATCAACACTAATTCTTGAGATGATATGGACCAAGACTAAAATTCAAGCCTATGCCATTACCAAAAAAAAGACTCAATTTTGTTTTACTCAAATTTTGATTTATTAACTTAATGAGGCAAATTTTTATTTATTAATCAATCATGAAAGTAGACATAGCTAAGAATTTGTCATACCAGTAATCACAACATCATTTAAGCCCTCTCCATGAATGAGGCTGATATGGCGTGGTCCTAACCGTTCCCTTCCACGCCCATAAGATGGCAAAGGGGCAATGAGAGGCCACTCTTCTGGATCCTGCATATCATAGTCCAACTTGCTACTCAATACTCTATGCAGTTTTGTAATGAGCATACACAACTATGAAGCGCTGGACATTCGCCTACTTAAATGTGAAGACATCAATATTCAATCTAGAATCTGTTAGTCGCTGAATTCTCACTCTTGGTAGTAGGAGAATTCTTACTCTCATCGAGAGAGGATGACACTAGGAGTTGGGGCAATTTTCTTGTCTATTTCTCACACAAGCTCACACAAATGCCATACCAACCTGAGGGGTTGGGGTTACATATTTATAGGCTGCTAGCCAGCCAAGCATATGCCAAGATGCTAGTCTAAGATGCTAGTCTAAGATGCTAATATGCTGTCCTAGCTAAGATGCTGTCCTCTAGTCTAAGATGCTGTCCTCTAAGATGCTATCCTCTAGTCTAAGATGTTGTCCTAAAAACAGAAAAACAGCCACAAGGACCATGACCATGTGAGCATCATAGCCCCACAAAGACCAGCCACACATGAGACTTATCCATCATTCTCCCCCTAAGTCTTGTGCGTCGTCTTGTGGGAGAGTTGAACCATCCCGGTCCTGGAGCAGAGCTCAAGGAACTTGATCCTCCCAAGGGGCTTGGTGAGCAGGTCCGCAAGCTGGTCCTTGGTGTTGATGTAGCTCGCCTTGATGCTCCCTTCCTCCAAACAGCCTCGGATGAAGTGGTACCTCACCCGGATGTGCTTGCTGCGTTCGTGGAACACGGGGTTCTTTGCCAGGGCCAGAGCGGACTTGCTGTCCACCCTGAGCTCCACCGCTCTGGTGTCTCTGCCGAGGAGATCACCAAGCAGTCGAGCGAGCCAGAGCGCCTGAGTCGAAGCGGTGGAGGCCGCTATGTACTCGGCCTCGCAGCTGGACAGGGCCACCACCTGCTGCTTGACCGACTGCCAGCTAACGAGGCACTTGCCAAGGAAGAAGAGGATCCCGCTCGTGCTCTTGCTGGTGTCGATGTCGCCGGCGTGGTCGCTGTCGCTGTACCCGACGAAGTGTGCCGCCCCAGGGCACCTCGGGTAGTAGAGGCCGTGGTCGAGAGTCCCCGCAACGTAGCGGATGATCCTCTTCACAGCCTGCTGGTGCTCCGTCGTCGGTCGCTGCATGAACCGACTAACGTAGCCGACGGAGAATGCCAAGTCCGGCCGTGTGTGGGCGAGGTAGCGAAGGCTCCCCACAAGACGCCGGTACTGCGTAGCGTCCACCTCTTCCGTCGTGCTGTCGCGGCTCAGCTTCAGCCTCTCCTCCATCGGAGTGAGAGCTGGGTTGCAGTCGGTGAGCCCAGCTAGCTCAACGACGCGCTTGGCGTAGGCGGTCTGTCGAAGCGTGATCCCAGAGTCATCCTGGTGTACCTCGATTCCCAGGTAGAAGGAAAGAGGCCCCAGGTCACTCATCTGGAAGGTGGCCTTCATCTCTTCCTTGAATGCCGCCACCTCCGCATCCTTGGTGCCGGTGATCACCAAGTCGTCGACGTAGACACCCACCAGCAGGGCATTACCTCCATTGCCCCGTCGGTAGATGGCCGCCTCGTGCGGGCTTTGCTCGAAGCCCATCCCCTTTAGCGTGGAATCCAGCTTGGCATTCCACGCCCTCGGTGCCTGCCGCAAGCCATAGAGGGCCTTGCGCAGGCGGAGCACCTTGCCCTCCTTGCCGGGGATCGCAAATCCCGGCGGCTGGTGCACGTAGACCTCCTCCTTCAAGTCGCCGTTAAGGAACGCCGACTTGACGTCCATGTGATGAACACGCCAGCCCTCCTGGGCAGCTAGCGCAAGGAGGAGTCGCACGGACTCCATCCGTGCCACGGGAGCAAAGGCGTCGTCGAAGTCGACCCCCTCCTGCTGCACGAAACCTCGTGCCACCAAGCGAGCCTTGTGCTTGACGATGGCACCGGCTTCATCCCTCTTCAGCTTGTACACCCACTTAAGGGTGATTGCGCGATGACCACGAGGAAGGTCAGCAAGCTCCCAGGTGCGGTTCTTCTCAACCGCATCCATCTCCAACTGCATCGCGGCGCGCCATGCCGCGTGTCTCTCGGCCTCTGCGAACGACCGAGGCTCGCCGTCGTCACACGCAAGGTGCAACTGCGCCTCCAGGTCCTCCAGGTCGTGAGGCACCAGTCCCGGCACCGGCTGGTCGCCGAGAAGGTTCTCCACCGTACGGTACCGCAACGGCTCACCGTCGTGGTACGCATCGACGCGCTCCTCGTCGTGAGAGAGCGGAGTAGCGAGCTCAACCGGGCCGTGCTCGACACGAGCTGGTGGTGGAGTAGACGTGCCCGGAGTGGTGCCTGTCGGTGCTGGAGTGCGTGGCGTTGCCGGCTGTGGTGGAGCCGACGAAGAGCTCATCGCAGCCGAGGTCCTGGCTGGAGAGCGTGGTGCTGTCGGAGTAGCAGGTGCCGGGGTCGGTGGAGGCTCGGAGACTGGGGTAGACGCGCTTGCCGAAGAAGAACTGCCTACTCCCCCAGTTCCCTCGAAGTGGACGTACTCGACAGTGAAGTCGTCGTACGTCGGAGCTGAGCCGTCGTCCACTGCCTTGTCCCACGCCCATCCTCGCCCTTCGTCGAACACAACGTCGCGCGCCGTGCGCACACGCTGTGTCTTCGGGTCGAGGATGCGGTAGGCCTTCGAGCCCTCCGCGTAGCCGATGAACACTCCCGGAGTGCTCCTGTCGTCGAGCTTGCTGATGTGGCCAAGCTCCTTGGCGAATGCGAGGCAGCCGAAGACCCGCAAGTGGGAGACCGCCGGCTTGCGCCCATGCCAAGCCTCGTACGGCGTCCTGCCGTCGAGCGCCTTGGTAGGCGAGCGGTTGAGGATGTAGACGGCCGTCACCACCGCCTCTCCCCAGAAGATAGCCGGCATCCCCCTCTGCTTGAGGAGGGCCCGAGCCATCCCCACAACCGTCTGGTTGCGCCGCTCGACGACGCCGTTCTGCTGCGGGCTGTACGGCGCGGAGTAGTGGCGCTGAATGCCCTCGTCAGCGCAGTACGACGCGAATTCAGCCGCCGTGAATTCGCCGCCGTTGTCGGTGCGCAGCACGCGCAGCTTGCGGCCGCACTCCGCCTCCGCAGCAGCCTGCGCGCGTCTGATGGCGTCCGCAGCCTCTCCCTTGCTGCCGAGGACCATCACCCACATGTAGCGGGAGAGGTCGTCGACGAGCAGCAGGAAGTAGCGTCGTCCTCCCGGTGTGGCCGGTGTCACCGGGCCACACAAGTCCCCGTGCACGAGCTCGAGCCTCTCCTTGGCTCGAAAGCTCGCCCGCTGGGGAAAGGGGAGTCGCCTCTGCTTCGTCAACACGCAGACGTCGCAGAGCTGCTCCACATGGTCGAGGCACGGCAGGCCTCGCACCATCTCCGTGGCACTGAGCCGCTTCAGGGCCTCAAAGTGAAGGTGCCCGAAACGCTCGTGCCACTGCCACGCCTCGTCGTCCCGACGAGCAGCGAGACAGAGGGGTTGTGCCACCTGCACGTTAAGGACGTAGAGTCGATTTGCGCTTCTGGATACCTTGGCAAGAAGGCGACGGCGACGATCCCAAATCCTCATGACTCCGTCCTCAACCACTACGCGCGAACCGTTCTCATCCAGCTGTCCCAAGCTGATGATGGAGTTCCTCAACGCGGGGATGTAGTAGACTCCGGTGAGCAGCCTGTGCTCACCAGACACGGCGGTGAAGATGATGGAGCCGACGCCCTTGATCTCCACGCCGGAGGCATCCCCAAACTTGACGGAGCCTCGGACGCTAGAGTCAAGCTCGGTGAAGAACTCCCGTCGACCGGTCATGTGATGGGTGGCGCCGGTGTCGAGGCACCACCCGTCAGTCTTGTCGTTGCCGGAGCTGTCGCCGAGGAGGGCGTGTGCTTTTGGCTCGTCAAGGTGGAGGAGAGCCGCTGCGGCCGGTGCCGCTGGAGGTAGCTCGATGCTGGCATGTGCCATGAACAGAGCCGGCTCCTCCTCCTCCGCCTGTGCGACGTGGGCCTGGCCGCGTCGTGGCTGTCGACAGTCCTTGGCCCAATGGCCAAGCTGGCCGCAGTTGCGGCAGGTGTCGTCTCGTGCCGGCTTGTGCCTGCCAGCGGCGCCGCCCTGGGCGCCTCCGCGGGCATCACCCTCGGCACGTCCTCGCGCCCCGGCCTGGGCGTCTCTGCGCGCCTTGCGCGGCTTGCCACGCTTGCGGCCGCCTGTCGCGGAAGAAGGCTCCCCCTTCCTCCGGTCACCTTGGCTGGCAAGCCACTGCTCCCGAGTGAGAAGGAGCTTCCCGCCAGTGGTGATGGGCCCCGAGAGGGACTGTGGCTCATCGCTGTCGACGACCTTGAGGCGACCTATCGCCTCCTCGATCGACATCGTGGAGAGATCCAGCAGAGACTCGATCGAGCGAGCCATCTGCTTGTACTTCTCGGGGACGCAGCGGAAGAGCTTTTCGACAGCTCTCTCCTCACCGTAGGTGTCGTCGCCGAACTGCACCATCTTCTGCAACAGAGTATTGAGACGGAGAGCAAAGTCATCAACGTCCTCACCTGGCTTGAAGGCCAGGTTCTCCCACTCCTTGCGAAGTGCCTGCAGTGTGGACTTGCGGGCGCAGTCGCTGCCGATGCGTGCCGCAGCGATGGCGTCCCAAGCCTCCTTGGCAGTCCGCTTGCTGGTAAGCGAGAACTGCATCTCGGGCGGGACTGCAGCGATGAGAGCATCCAGCGCCCGTCGATCTAGGTCGTAGTCGACGTCGCCGTACCGGACTGCCTCCCACATGTGCCGCACCTGGAGCTTTACCCTCATCACCGCAGCCCACTCGACGTAGTTGGTCTTGGTGAGGGTAGGCCACCCACCGCCGGGACCGACGTCCCTGACAACAGCCTGGAGCCCGTGGTGACCACGGTACCGATCCGGGGAGAGAGAGCCATGCTGCCTGTGAAGGCCGCGCTCTCCATCGACCCGTCGGTACCGATCCGGGGAGAGAGAGCCACGCTGCCTGTGAAGGCCGCGCTCTCCATCGACCCGTCCGCCACCGTTGCCGTGCGCGCCTCCTCCAGGAGCGCCGCCGCCGTGCGCGCCTCCTCCAGGAGCGCCACCGGCGCGTCCGCGCCTATCTGGGCTGCCGCCGCGCTCGTGGGCGTGCGCGGCCGCCCCAGGAGCGCCACCGCCGTGCGCGCCTCCTCCAGGAGCGCCGCCAGCGCGTCCGCGCCTGTCTGGGCTGCCGCCACGCTTATGTACGTGCGCGGCTGTCCACTGCGCCGCCCGCGCTCGCGCTGCCTCCCTCTCTAGCAGCTCGAGGTCCGCGTCGGCGGTGTCGTCAGCGGAGATGGAGCTGCCGATGCTGCCGCGCAGAGCCTCGACCTCCGCCGCCGCCGCACGCGCTGCATTCGCCGCCGCCGCTGCTTCCGCCTCCGCTCTGGCTGCTGCCAGCTCCGCCGCTGCTAGCCTCGACGCCCTTGCCGCCGCTGCAGCGGTCTCTGCCGCCGCTCGCTCGCGTTCCTCTGCCGCGGCAAGTTCGGCCTCCTGCCGACGCCGCGTGCTCGAGGCGACCGAGCGCTGAGACTGCCCTGCGGACATGACGCGCTACCGGGGGGCTGCTGCGTGGGGAGAGGGCTGCTTCAGACGAGCTGGGAGAGGAGTGAACAGGAGCGGCCGGAGGAGCTGCTGCTGCCAACAGCTGGGGCTGTTGTGGGGCTGGGAGAGAAGATGAGCAAGAGATGCTCAGGCTACAGGATAATACGGCTCTGATACCAGTTGTTAGTCGCTGAATTCTCACTCTTGGTAGTAGGAGAATTCTTACTCTCATCGAGAGAGGATGACACTAGGAGTTGGGGCAATTTTCTTGTCTATTTCTCACACAAGCTCACACAAATGCCATACCAACCTGAGGGGTTGGGGTTACATATTTATAGGCTGCTAGCCAGCCAAGCATATGCCAAGATGCTAGTCTAAGATGCTAGTCTAAGATGCTAATATGCTGTCCTAGCTAAGATGCTGTCCTCTAGTCTAAGATGCTGTCCTCTAAGATGCTGTCCTCTAGTCTAAGATGCTGTCCTAAAAACAGAAAAACAGCCACAAGGACCATGACCATGTGAGCATCATAGCCCCACAAAGACCAGCCACACATGAGACTTATCCATCAGAATCCAGTGCATGGTCCCCTTGAAGACTGTTTCCCCATGCTATCATGTTGGTATTATAAAGCCATCATGTTGGCATTATAATGACCTGATGAGTCTACAGTACTGTACAAATCATGCAGCTGTGTCTTTCTATGTGAATGTTGCTTGCCTTGGTTGACACAAATGAAATAACAAAATGGGCATAGATTGGCGCGCACAATATTTTGGACCTGGCATTAGCTGTAAAGGACGCAAGATGGCTTACAATTATCAATGTGTTCCAACTGAAGGTCACAAGTTCCCAGCAAATTCCTCTCAATTATACTCCACTTTATAGAACTATGTCATTGTTACTAGTTGGAAACTCAACATGATTTCTCTAATGATATCAAAGGTGATTGCAGTATTGCACTGTGGACAACATGTGAAGGGTGTAATGGCCCTAAATTAAACATCTTGATTATGGTTTCATTCCCATCTAGCTAGTACTTGTTTGTTTTGTTGGAAAGTACCTGTAGCAGGAGAATTGAACAGCTACGTTCTCAATTATGCTAGTTCCTTTGCAACCAATTCCTACTGAACCTCCTCACATGGATCATGAATACACAGTACTATCACAGTTCCTCCCTTTCTAGCAAATTAATCTGCCCAATCCTGAACAGTCAACACATATTATTCTGCCTAGTCCGTACATGTTGTCACACTGGCATGACATGTCTATCTCTACCGGATGGACCAAAAACACGGATTATTGGCTCCTGCACAAAGCTCCAAACCAGAGATTTTTCTGACCCTCTATTGGCTTTAGCACAAACAGATAAGACGGGGGTGGAAGCAATGTAAAGTACTACAAGGAGGTATCAACTGGGACCAACAGCCCAACACCAGTCCAGGTCGAAGCAGCAGTGGGGACAAAGCAAAGGCAAACATACTGCTTAAATATCGTTGGCTGATTTATTATGCTGAAAAAGTAACGCTGAGAAGCCAAACGAGCAGGGTTCACAAGGACCGCAGCAGGACCGGTCCTGAGGGTTTAAGGGCCTAGAGCGAAATCATAGACGAAGGCCCCTTAAAAATTGAAATAAAGGGAAAAATATGCATATGAAATGTTACCAATAAACACATCTAAAATTATCAAGCAATTTAATATTTACAGGTAAAAAATGATTATGTAATTTTGTGCGCCAATCCGTATGTGCAGGGGATCGATCACGGTGTTTTAGTTTGGTATTTAACATATTCTCATTCTGTCTTAAAATAAACACACATCACGCTTCTCAGAGAGTCAAACTCTTTTAAATTTAACTATAAAATAATATCAATATTTGTATCTTAAAATAGTTTATTATAAATATATAATGCACAACTAATGTAATAATGCTTATTGCACATAATAAATATTAGTATTATTGTGTATATATATTTGATCAAACTTAAAAATATTTGACTCCTTGATTAATAGGGTATATACTTATTTTAGGATGGACGAAGTAACAAATAGTGAGACTGAATAAACGATAAAAGGTACTCCGTTTCAAATTATAAGACATTTTAGCTTTTTTAGATTCATAACTTTTGCTATACACCTAAATATATTATGTCTAGATACATAGTAAAAGGTATGAATATAAAATTGTCAAAACGTCTTATAATATGGGACAGAGGAAGTAGGAATTAATAGTCTATTGACAAAGTCACGTGGATCACGTCACGTTGCACAAGCACATGTATAGAAGCTGAGATTATACAAGTATAGGCTACAACTTGAGCATTAAGTGAAACGATGCCACAAGGTTGACCGTGTCGCAAATTAAACTGACAACGTGCCTGACAGCCAAACCAACGCTGCCTTTAGATTCCTGGGAGCGCCCCAAGGATCCGAGGGCCCAGTGCGGGGGCGCTGCTCGACCCCCGCCAGGACCGGGCCTGGACCGCAGAGAGTCAGAGAGACCCAGGCCGTCCAAAGTCCAAGCATGTGACTCCAATACATCACCTCCACTGGCTGTATCTTTTTCTTTATTGCCGCCACGGATCATGGCATGTGACACAGTGACAGCACAGGCGCCGAATCTACTAGTTTGACGACGCGCAGTTCGACGACAATATGGAGCCTGGCCTGGTTTCCATTGTAAGTTTTTTCACTCTCTCCATCATCTTAAATTTTTGATACATGTATGGAGTATTAAATGTAGATAAAAAAAATAACTAATTACACAGTTTAATTGTAAATTACGAGACGAATTTTTTGAGCCTAGTTAGACCATGATTGGACAATAATTATCAAATACAAACGAAAGTGCTACAGTGCCAAATACTAATTCCTAACTTCAATCTAAACGAGGCCCAAATCCCAATATACTACTTAAAAAAAACACAATTCTAGCTTTTAACCCGAACATAGAATTGCATTTTTTTTTTCCAGACAGACGGAGTATACTCCTACCTACGAGGTTATGAACGAACGCCCTCTTATGTTCAGATTTTGGAGCACAGAAGTGAAAATGGAAATATTTGAACCACCAATGTAACGAAATTTGCTGTCCATGCATGGCAACTGAACAAAATCACGCATTTGTGCGCATGCTTGAGCAGAAATGCTAAGCAAAATTCAAACCACTCGTAAAGCGAAGCCGATGCACATAATTGTCGTATAAGAAAAAGCACGAATTGAATCGAACAGAAGAAGAATTGCGCAAGCAATGAATGAATCCGTGACCTGGGAACCGAGGATGACCGCGCCGCGGTGCAGGAAGAGGGTGAAGCGGCTGGTGAGGTTGAAGCTGCCCGTGAGCCACCTCCCGGGGGGCACGTCAAGCCTAGCCCCTCTCCCACCGGCCCTCGCGTCCAGCTCCGCGACGGCTCGCCGGAACGCCGCGGTGTTGGGCGTGGCGCCGTCGCCCACGGCCCCGAACTCCTCCACGGACGCCGCGACCGCGCGCGCCGGCCCCGCGCCCGCGTAGAACCCCGCACAGCTGTCTCCGGGCGCGGGCGCGTCGTGGGGGCGAGGGCGAGGAGGGGCGATCGGGAGGAGCCCGGCGGGTATCAGGCGCCCCGAAGCGAAGGCGGCGGGGACGCGCGTGAGGGCCAGGTAGGAGGCCGCGGCGAGCAGGGACAGGATGACGAGAAGAGGCGCCGGGCGTGGCCATGGGAGCGGGAGAGGGAGAGGCAGCGGCGAGGCGTCGTGGTCGTCGGCGGCCTTGGTGGCGTGCGCCATGGCGGGGCGACGCGCGTCGCTTTGCTTTTTGGACACGCCCGAAAGAAGGAGAGAAAAAGAGACCTGTCCGAAACAAATGGCTTTTCTGTTCTTTCGCACAAATTGCGTAAGCGTGTCGGGCCCCAACAACAAACGGATGGAACGGCACGGCCCGGCCCAACCAGGTGGTCGTTCTGGCTAACCGATGGGTTATCGTTGTTGGGCTGGGTCTGGACAATCGTTTGTGTAGTCTGACCATTTCTTCGACTGGGCCGTGATGAGGCCCACTCCGGTTTTGAGATTGTCTCGTGAGGCCCACCTCCGAGAGAAATTTACCGCCGCTGTGGCCTATATGGGTTCTACCGAGCATTTCCACCTAGTTTTCCCCCTCCCGACCCGGGAATCTTCCCTGCCGACCAGTCGGACAGGAGACCGCTGCCGACCCCCCTGCGCACTACAGGAACCACTAGCCGAGCTTCGATCATCAATACAAGACAGAGCTGCCTGGACTACCATCGATGCATCTGTTTCCAGAATGACGTTTTGTAGAGATGACCTCCGCCTGGAAGGGTTCCAGCACTCTTTTCAAATTACCGAAACCTGTAGAGATGACCTCCCCTTAATAGCTGCGAATGACAAAGCCCCAGCCTCCCGATCGTTCTTCCTGCATGAAAGCCCCATCACAATTTATTTTTGCCACATCCTGAGGTGGTTTTCTCCATCTTGCCTCTCTAGTTTTCTATAAAAATAAAACAAGAAGATGAGCGGTTGAGCACCACTTAACTCAACGAACCGTTACTTGGGCTCTAGCTTTGTGGGCTATGATTTTGGGCTGCCATATGAGCTTTGGTAAGATATTCCTGTCGTAGCCCCCGGTGTTGTCGAACGCAATGAGCTCAACCCGCAAAAAGAAGCAACGAACGGCACATGGTCAGGCCTACTCTTCTCTGGAAGATAGTATCTTTTTAATTCATAGTGACTGTCGACGACAAGTGCAGAGAAGCAAGGAGAGAACGCCTTGTATCCAAGATAAGATGATTTGATTTAAGTAGTAGTGCGATAGCAGCAAGATCTGCAATCTGCAAGGATAAGCCTCCTATTCAGATCTGCGATCTGCAAGGATATTAAATTGGAATTAACAAATCGATCACAACAAGAAGGATTAGTGAATTGAGATGGAAACAAGCAAACACGGATGAGCAACACAGATGACAGACGGGGGGCTAGGCGCTCTTGATCAGGAAAAACAAGCAACACGAGTGAGCAAGAGATTTGCCTACGGATCGACAACAAACTAAATGAGAAACACACGAATGGATTGATGGTGCTGTAATCGGTAATCCTAATTCAGATTTCAGAGGAGGTATGGACTGTTCGTTGTCGACTCAGCGCACGAGAACAGAGGCGTCGCTCGAGTTGGATAAGCCCGCCCGCCCGGCGGAGGCAGCGCACACGGCCTAGAGGCAGATACGCGCGGGCCTGGCAGGGCCACCGAGCGTGCTGGCCTGGCCGCGCCGCCGTCGATGGCCTGGCGTGCACCAGCTCGTCGGCGACAGGAAGTGGATGAGCGGACTAGTGTTCTGTATGCGAAGACAAACTGGCTAGATGAGGACGAAGATGCAGTCAGCCATGATTTGTGCCTACGTATATACTCGACCCACCGTCTCTCAGATCCGTTTTCCACGCTAATTATCCGGACACCCGCTCGTACGCTGATTTTTAAATTCACGTATATACGCATACTGCGCGTACCATATATATGGTGCATTTTATATATTTCTGGAGTAGTTACTTTCATAATCAATAAATCACGTTGCGTATGTGTATATACTCATTTATCAGTTTGAGTATGTTGACGTACTAATATTAAGATACTCAAGATTTTTACTATGTGAAAAAAAATCAAAAGAGCACATATTTTTTAATATATTATATAATATTATGATAGTAGCATATAAAATAAGTATAACCATATACTCTAAGTATACATACATACTTGTCATATATAGTACCATAGATGGTCTAGTATGATGACATATTCCATCTATATACAGTTTGTCGGGCCATATACGCCATAAATCTAGAGATATGCACATGGGAGTAACTATTACCTGGGAGTAGGAAATAATTTCCATATATATTCGGTAATGCTCTTTATTAATTCGGTAATGCTCTCTTAGCATCCGTCCGACCGGACCAGAGGTACTCGCCTGCTCCAGCGCCTCGTGCCTCATGCGCCCTACCCACGCCTCATGCCTCGCGCCGTGCGCTGCTCTCGCCTCGTGTCGCCCGCGCTCCGCACAGCCGAGGTCCGACCTCCGCGCCGTGGCATCGAGCTCTATGTTGGCGTCAAGCTCCGCGTCAACTAGCGTCCATTAGGGGGCAGCAAGTAGATGAGCACATGTTGCAACCATATGTTTCATGTGTTTCAGATGTATGTCGTATATGTTTTATTTAGATATTGCAAAAGTAGATCTAGTGTTTCATATGTTGCAAGTGTATGTTTCCAATGTTTCAGCTGATTCAAACGTATGTTGCAAGTATTTTATCTCGATGTTGCATATGTTGCACTGGCTATATACATATGTTCAAGTGTATGTTTCAAATGTTCCAGCTGTTTCAAACGTATGTTGCAAGTATTTTATCTGGATGTTGCATATGTTGCAATGTCCATACACATATGTTGCAAGCGTATGTTGTAAATGTTTCATCTGTTTTGGACGTATGTTGCAGCAAATGTTTTATGTTGCAAGTGTTTCATGAGCCGGCGTGGCAAAGGGGTGCAGAGTGGTCCCCTCGGGCATAACGGTCCCCGCGTGCGCACGGGAAGCGAATTGAGCACCGAGCACAAAGTTGTCGGCCTGTTCGTTTGGCTGTAGCTTGTCGTAAATGATCGTAAATTTTCAGCTTGAACAATATTTTTCTCTCACATAAACCGGCCAGCAGCACTTCTTTACGAACCAGCAACGATATGAACCAGCCAACCGAACAGGCTGTGTATCCATGAGCATGGCAGCAGGCGTAGAGCACGAAGCTACATCCATAGGTAGGTAGCTATCACAGAGCACGAGGGAAAGCAGAGCACAAAACTGCATCCATCGGCAGACAGCAGGCGCAGAGCACGAGATGAAGTAGAGCACGAAAAAGTTGCATCCATAGATGTCTTTGCCGTATCGTTATTAAAAACGGACGGGCAGCAGGAGCAGGTGTGGTAGGACGGCTGTGGCCAGACGTCAGTCTCTCCGTTATTAATTAGTACGAGCGCTCCCCGTTCGGCTGGTATGAAAAATGTACTGTTTATGCTGAAAAAACATTGTTCCGATTGAAATGTTGTGAGAGAAAAATACTGTTCCGACTAAAAAAAGAAGTCGAACAAGTTAGCTTCTTGTTGAGCCGAACGGCACTATGTGAAAACAGAACAGGTTAAAGTTGTATGAGTGGCTAAATCCAGTTTTAGTACTGTACGGTGAAGGCAAATCGACCTCCGTACGGAATATATTTTGACACTCATAGTACAAATGATGATTTCTCCCCAAAATGAGATAGGAACAGGGGGACGTTTCTCATGGTCCTGAACTCGGCAAGCCGGTAACGAACTCCGTGTGTACCACCAAATCCTGAAAAAAAAAACAGTCAAAATCCTCCGTCAAATTCAAGATTCTTACATCATTGGGGGGAAGAGCTAATATAAGTCGCTGTAAGCAAATAACACCAGACATCATATTCTCCTCGAGAGGAATTGCATATATATAAGATCCTTAGAATACTAGCTAGGCTCATGGCTAGTGACAAGATGTATTTAACTGGCAGATGGTGATCGGTGACACGTGTGTAGATTCAACCTAGCATTATAATGTCCCGTTCGGATGGTATGGTTCTGAAGAAATTTGGATGATTTGGAGAAATTCTGAAGGAATTTATGAGAGAAAAATACTGTTCCGGATAAAAAAAGAAGTAGATCAAACCGGGTTTAAGGGCACGCGAACGGGGCCATTACCTGATTCCTAAATTGAAGGACAATCACTCATTTTAAAAATCATTGTATATATATTTTTATATATTAAACTAGAAGTATATCCCAGGTTGCTGCGACGTTGCGGGATACTTAGAAATATTTTGTACGTGACACCTTGCGCATTGCAACATTATTTTCTTATGAATAAAACTGCTGCATTATGAAAGAATATAATAAAAAGGTATTAGAATATTATATTAAACTATAGGAAAACGTAACGGTCAAACAAATATTATGATATCCATATGCCATGTATATCTATCCATAATACTTAAATTGCAAAATTTCAGCCAAAATTTTCGTCTGGCCTCTCCCCTCTCCGTACCACTCCGGAATCAACTAGATCATCCGGTACCCCAAATCTATAATGAAGTTTTTCCAAATATGCAAGCAAGACAAGGGACCAAACCGAGACTGAATCAAAATCAGCGCATCCATCCAAATCCAAACCCAAATCCCTTCAGGAAGACAACGACTTATAATATCAAATTAATAAATTTGTTGTTTTTTCTACCGACCTCCACAGCAATCACCAAAAATCAACTAAAATCGATTCCTTCTCCATCCATACACGAATCGGTCGAAGACGAAATCAAAGAAAGAATCGAATCAACAAAATCAGAGAAATAATTGAAGAGGACATCCTGTGATATTCGAGGCCGAGCCGTCCATCAAAATCGAGGGGACGGAGTTGTCCTCGTCCGACAGCGTCGCGCTCCGTCAGCGCTTCTCCTACCTCTGGTCTTCTCCATCGCGTGGACCTCGCCCTCCGTTCTTCTACTGCCTGTATGTAAGGCTGGACGAAAAACTCGAAGCTCATTAGCTCGCTCGGCTCGTGGTTGGCTCGACTCGGCTCGGCTCGGCTCGTTATGATAATGAGCCGAGCCGAGCCAAGATTTTAGCTCGTTAGCTATAACGAGCCAACTCGAGCCAGCTCG
This sequence comes from Miscanthus floridulus, assembly GCF_019320115.1. Taxonomy (NCBI): domain Eukaryota; kingdom Viridiplantae; phylum Streptophyta; class Magnoliopsida; order Poales; family Poaceae; genus Miscanthus; species Miscanthus floridulus. Next base: position 66,390,866 of record NC_089587.1, on the reverse strand, counting down.
CGAGCCGCTCGCGAGCTAAACGAGCCAAGCTTCTAGGAAAAAAGTATCATTTAAGGTTGTTAGATGCATGAATATTATAGTATTTTATTATACTTGTATATATTAGCACATATTAATTTTTTTATTTGATTTAAGGTTGTTAGATGCATTTGTTTTGTATTATTATTATTCTCAAACTTTAGATAAATGCAAACATTATATTTTGTGTATTTTTTTATACCTGGCTCGCGAGCTTAACGAGCCAGCTCGAGCTTTTAACGAGCCAAGCCGAGCTGGCTTTCTGGCTCGTTAGGATAACGAGCCGAGCCGAGCTAGCTCGTTATCTTAACGAGCCAAAACGAGCCGAGCCGAAACGAGCCGAGCTGGCTCGTTATCCAGCCTTACCTGTATGCAACCTGCAGCGCTAGACAGCCGCCTTAACGGGTCACGTATAGGCCTGAACCTGGCGAAGCATGCAGCAGTGGCAAGAACCATCAGAGCAGTGCATCGCTAGCCGCACAACGCCTGTGTGTCAGACCAAAACAATAAAAAAACTAAAAAACAAAAAGAAAACCCAAAAAAAAAATCAACGGAGCCACCATCGGCCCCATCCAGAAGCTACCGAGGGCTACGTGACCCATCCTGACGTAATAAAATGGCTGCCGTACTGGAAAACTCCCTTACCTCCGCATAGCTGTCCACCACTGCAACTGGTCTATATTTATAGGGGTATTTTGGTAATTTTTCATCCATTTTGGTTGCCACGACCCATCTCAGAAATACAAATATTTCAGGATAGATCGCATATTTTAGGAAAGAGGGAGCAGATAAGAAGATACCAGGTGGGGCCCACTACCTCTTGGTAAGGTTGTGAGTTAACGGAGAGTTTTCTGAGTTAACGTGCTCCATTTTATCCCTGTCGATCAATCAAAGCAAACAAAAAACAGAGCTCATCCGTGCGGTGAGTTTGCATCTGGTGTGAATCAAAAAAAAGTTTGCATCCGGTGGCTTATTTCTTTACGAAATGATCTATACCTATCCTTATTCCTTCCATAATATTAGATTAAGAAGAGTTTTTTCATTTGGTCCTTTTTTCTCGGATTTTCTTGATACCACTCCATCGCTTTTTTTCTTCCTGTGTTTTTCGCTTAACCGTCTTCTCATTAGCTCAGTATACAGTCTGTGCGCGTCCATGTTAAGCCCATGAATCTCACAAACATTAAAAACAATTAATAAATACAATGTTATGGGTCTTTGAACAGATAAAAAACAAAAATTCTAAAGTTATGATTAGAAACAAAACTTATCTATATTATAAAACCTAGATTAACAGATGATCCAGCCAATCAAACAGTTAAATAGTGCAGACATTTGATAGCTTTTTTCTCCCGTCGTAATGTGCAACCATATATAATATTAAATAATGCAAATTTCTTCCACTAGATTTTGGTCCATCACACACTCTCCGCCTATTCGTGTGTCCCTCCACTTTTCGTGGCATAAGAGTTCAAGCTGGGTTTATTAAGAGCAGTAGTATGCGATAAATTAAAAATTGGAGACCTAATTATATTAGTGTCCGGTCGGTGACACAAACTCATCAGCTATACTCATGCAATTTAGATACCGCATGTCCCAACCACGATAAAAGTCTGATTTCAAAACATGATGGCGTAGGATATAAATCCCGTTGCAACGCACGTGTATGTTTGCCAGTATTGATATATATTGAAAATAGTAATTATATTTAAAATGAGTTTGCACTTAGGCCCCGTTCGCTGGTTTGAAACTTGGCTGAAACTGGCTGAAAAATATTGTTCTAACTAAATTGTTGTGAGAGAAAAATACTGCTCCGGCTGAAAAACAAGTCGAATATGGGTAAGCCGAACAGGGCCAGTGGGAATCGATTGGTAGCCTCCAGTGAAATAGTATAAATTGCACAGTCTAATAGAAAGTTACGCGATAAGAATCTGCAAGGAAAAGATTGTCACCTATATGAATAGTTTGAGGTAATTAGAGTAAGGCAGTAAGCAGCACGTACCACAAACATCAGAATATTAGTAAGCTTGTGCTTAGTAGAATAATACGGAACAATTCGCTGCATGCTGCACCCAATTCTGACGATTTGCTAGCTAGCCTGCGGTGCTAATCAAAAGGGAAGCAAGTCACAGTCAGTCTACTCCCCCGTCTCGCCTGTCTCTCTACTCTATTGCTGGTCTCCATTTCTTCAACCTTCGAGCATCTTTCTTCTGCTCGTGCAGCTCCTTCTAGACTCCGTCGCCACTGGTGACTTGGTGAGCGGCGAGCAGCTACAGGCGGCAGGGGAAGACGCCCCACTCACCATGGCCGCAGAGCATGTGCGTACCGCGCCATGGCCTTGAGATCGATGGATGCTTCCTTGGCGCTGACGGGCCGAGGCAGCATCATATGGAGGGCTCAGCTGCGAGTGCTACTTTCTCGAGGTGTGGCGTGGGGATGAGATGTCGCACAACTATGCAAGTGGTATATATATGAACCTTGAGGAAAATTAAGAGATGCAACTTCTTGTATATTTTTGGTTGGAACAATACACACTCCAATGGTTCTGAAGCATTTCAATCACTGTGGATGGGAGAGGAAGAGAGAGGCGATGACAGTTTCTTAGACCTTAATGATATCAATCAATGGATTTGTTGGGCACGTGAAGAGGTAGGACTGGAGACGATCGGACATCGCGTATGCAGGGTTGAGTGGATGAAAAAATTAGTGGCGGGATCACAGGAGGAGAACATGCGTGGCTCGAGGAAAGTGGATGACGTGGCTTAAGGATATGTTAGAGAAATAAGTTAGTGTGATTTTGCTTTATAGGCCCCGTTCGTTTGACTGAAATTGATTAAAAAATAATTAAATTTGAAATATTGTGAGAGAAAAATACTGAATCGAATAAGGCGGCTTTTAAGGTAAGCCGAACGGGTCCATAAGAATATAGGATCTGAGAGCGAGGAATGCGACCACAGGACTACTGACAGATGTGGACCGGCAAACCGATTGGGCGGCATTATTGTAGCACGTGAACCACGCGTGTATGCATCAGTGAAAGCGATACTTGTGCGCGTGTGTGTGATTGAGAGATTTTACTGGGCTATATATTACTACTACAACGGACGAAGGCCCAAAGCTAGGTTTTTGGGCCGGAAAAGTCCAATAATGGACTGAGGCATTCATGGCTACTGTAGACTGATTCCACCCATGTGTTCTACTAATCGTCCCTAGTTGTTGCTAAAAAAAAAAACTAATCGTCCCTAGTGTACCTTTAAAAAAAATCGCCCCTAGAAAAACAAACTTGGAAAAATTGTAGATGTATGGATTATGTTCAACATATATATAGGGCTTGTTTGGCATAACCCACAATAACTTCATGAGTTATTGTGAGGTGTTTTTTTTTTTGCCAAACACTTATTTTCAAAAATAGCTTTATGGGTGAAGCCGTTGTTCTCCTCCTCTCACAAAAAAATAAGTTGAGATGAAGCTTAAAATAATAATTTATCTCAACTCTCTCTCTCTCATAAGTTGTTGATGAAGCTATTCTACCAAACATTTTTCTAAAGCAGCTCAGATTCAATAAAAAAAGCTACTTATCATATACGAAATAGAAGAATATTATGGAGCCGTTCGGCTGATGGAAACAGAATAGCTTGGTATAGACGGAAACTTGTCATATAGGAAACAGAAGAACATTATGGAGCTGTTCGGCTGCTTGTCATATATATATAGGAAAAGAAGAACATTTGTAGATATAGACGGATAGAACGAGGAAAGAACAAGCCATGGATAGATGCGCATGCGCTTGGTTTTCATCGATACCAAGCCATGGATAGAGTGCAGTGCAGAGATACGGCCGGCTGTCCTGCTGTCACTGTCGAGTGTCGAGTAGCAGTATTCATCGATTCTAACGTATCCCCTGTCCACCAGACTTCCGTATCCCTACTCCCAAGAGGTAAAAAAAAAGCAACCATCAAGCATGCCACCAGCTTAGGGCACGTGCTCTTCTGTCTTCTTCCAGATTAAAATACTTTAATTAATTAATTAATTAATTATATTTTTTCAACAATACTTCCTGTCTGTTTAAAAGACGACCAACCTTAAATTTTACTTTGGACCACGTTCAGTGTACCACATCATCGTATAGAGTGTGATACTCGTTTAAATCCAGATGGAAATGGAGACAGAGATGGCTAGTCAGCACTTAGTTGTTTCCCATTCTCCCAACACTTTTTTGGGACCGTCAATCTCCTCATCCAACTCATGCTCCTTCTTCCTCCTCCCGACGCCCAATGTTCTTCTGCCTCCTCGCCCCTGCCGCCACCCACCTCCCCGCCTTGGTCGCCTTCTTTCCCTCCCCCTCCTTCCACGACGACCTCCGACCATGGCACCCTCGTCCTGACCTAGCCCGGCAACCTCCACCATCGCCAGGACCCCTAACCGCTTGGCTGTCGTCCCCACCGTCTGGCTGGCCTATCTCCCCCGAACTCAATCCCTTCTAAGCCCGTCGAAATTGGATAAGAAGAGAGGGAGAGTCGGAGAGAGAGGACACTGAACTTATTACCCGACGTCGTCGAGGTCATCGTCTCTGACGCCGACGACCTCCTTGCCAGAACCCTAGGTGGTGGCTTCTTCCTCTCCTCGCGGGTACGGGTGCGGGCACATGTGTGGTGTGACAGAACCGCCTAATCTAATGCCTCCTAGGAGTGCTCGTCTTCCATTAGACACTAAGCACCCCGAAGGAGAACACCAAATTACTCGGTCCCGTCGAGCACACCCTAGGGGAGAACCTGAAAATCCACATTTTTCCATCAGGATCACAAATGAGAGAATAAAGCTTACATCATTCTTAACCATTTCTTACATCACTTTTAATACAACATCAGAGTATAATATTTATTATTATAACATTAGAATGTAATCATATTATCAGAGTTATAAATAGTTTAATTGAACATCGGAATATAAACATGTGATCAGAATTACAACGAAAATAAATATCTAATCATGACATGATGAAGTATTGATATATAAACTACGACAACAGATTATGAAACTTTCATTTATAAAAGCATTTGGTGAGAGTTATAAATAAAAACTACGATCGCAGCGTAAAAGAATCCTCGCTGAGCCCACCAGGAGATATCCACACACAAAGGTCAGCCCTAACATCCACCTGTCACCTACAACAGGGAAAATAAAACCATAAGTACTCAATTATACTCAGCAAGACTTACCCGACATGAGGAAAGAAAAGACTCCAAGGATATGCAAGGCTATCTGGCTTGTTGGTTTATTGCATTAGCATTACTAAGCGTGCGTCCTTATATTCGATTTTTATTAATAGCCGCATTGGTTCATTAACTAACCATTCTATGTAAGCACCTGTGCTACTTTCAAGCAGGTGGTAAGCAATCAAATTTTCCTTTTTCCATCTTTCATCTTTCATCTTTAGTTCTTACTACGGCGCTAGAGGTAAGACAAGTCGTACCGACTCGGCGGTGATTCGTAAACCAATGTGCCCAGCTGGGTGCCCCAAAAACACACGCCCCGCTTGTACCCCGAGCACAAGCAGGACCAACCCATCACCCTCCTGTCCTGGGTGTCTTGGTCCCCGTCCAAACTGGGACTCCAAGCCCCCACCCCTGAGTCCCGAACTCTGTGCGGTGCAAGGACCTCCTAACCCAAAAACCACCTTATCAGTCGGTCCGAAAAGAGCCGGATCCACGATAAGAGAGCAACAAGTCTTTCAAGCGCCCATACCCAAGTATGTGCTTGGGACAATAGATCTGTGACTTGCCTCACATCTATTGCAATGGCCGATCGTTAACCGACATAAATAGGGAAAGAAGTGTAACCAAGCTATGCCCCGCGTCCGCGGCGACACAACCTCTTACACCCACCAATACACAAACCATATCCCTACCCGGTCACCATTTTTCATCTCCACCATTTATATTTTCCAAGTGATAATAATACAGTAATATATTTTTTATCTCTCGTGAGTGACAGGCAATCACTCGACTTCTACTAGAGTCCTATAGCATAGCATTCTACACGATCTTGTCATACTAGTAAGACTCATAGGATAAAGATATATATATGCAAGTGGGTTTCATTCAACTTCTTAAAACTTAATGCACAAATATAATTTAAACTACAGAAAAGTAGGGGTTATGCGTTGGGGCTTGCTTGGGTAAGATATATATATATTAAAAGTTAGTATTTGCATCTTCAGATCATCCACCATCAACTGAATAGAAAACAACATGCATCATCTCCTAGAAAGAATACCATTACACCATCTTCGGATTCCCAACCATCCTTCAATTGATCCGTTGATCCATCATCGTACCTATATGATATGCAATGTGATGCAATGCAAGAAGTAATTAATCTACTGCAACCGTGATTCGTAAAATACGATTTACGTCTCTCAAGTTAACGAGCTAGTTCTAACGACAACCGTACTTATCTACGTATCGATGTTGTCGAATAAGGCGTTATTTTCCAACAAATATTTTAGTGATATAAACCCAAGTTGTTTCTTTATTTTATTCTATCAATTTAATCATTATTCGAAATAGGACATCATTATCTATTTAGCAAACTAATTATACCGGAGCTACAAAAATTATAGTGAGTAACTAATATTACTAGGAGCCTACTATAAAAATTTTAGATCCAATACTATTACTAATTTATCACAACAATTCCTATAAGTTATCTTTTTACAATATTAAGTACCATAAATTAATTATATAGCTTCCAAGAATATTATCAAACTATGTGAACAAAATATACTAACAGGTAGATCATAATTTTAGGAGATTAACAAAATTGGTTTGGCATTTTTATGATTTTTCTATGATTTACTATGAATTTTACCAGTTTATTTCCGAGACTAAATTAACACATACTTTTAGAAAATTAAAAGGGCAATGGCCACTAAATCAGCCCACAGCGTGCGCCGCCCGTAGAAGCACAGCGCGCGGCAAAGGCACGGTGGCCTAGGTAGACGGGCGCACACGCAGTCCACAGGAGGTCGGCGGTCCACGCAAACGCGCGGCCCAGTCGGGAGGCGGACCGTAGTCCAGCGCTAGCAGGCTGGCAGTGTGAGCAGGCCGGCCCACTCGTGGACGAGCATGGCCAGAGGCCCAGGCGGGGACGGTGTGAGCGGCCTAGCCCAACACGATGGCAGTTTTGTAAAAACATCCCTATGCTTCTATCTATTTGGTACTCTACTGTTCATATGAGTCATCCAATTCGCAGCAATCACCCTAGAATTATTCAATCCTTACCCTAGGGTCCCTCTTGTCATCCTCAAAGCAGTGCACGGATGGAAATCACCGGCCGATGGCGATTCAGCACGGAGGCGGTGCGCAGAGGCAGCGAGGGCACCCGTCGCTTCCATGGGCGCCGACGGCATGGCCATGAGCTGCCCGAGGCACCATGGCCATGCACCCACGTGGGTGGCCACACGGCGACGCATGGCGCGGCCATGGTGGGACGAGCGGCATGGCGCACCGGGGCGACGGCGGCCCGACGGCTGGCGAGGGCAGTCTCCTCGGCCCTAGGGGAACCTAGCGTGCCGTCGGCTTGGGTGGTGCTGTGGAGACAGAGCCCACGGTGGCATCAATAGAAGGGCAGTCTGGCACGGATGAAGGTGATCGGATGGCTCGACGTGGCCGAGTGTGCATGGGGAGGCATCGTGGTTGCCTCGCCGATGACGACCGCCGAAGTGCAGGGCGTGCGCTCGAAGGTGGAGCGGCGCCGAGGGAAGGAAAAGGAGGGGGTGCCGGTGTCTCACGCGGAGGAGCGAGGAAATAGGGGAGGTGGTGGGGTGCTGCAGCCTTCTCAGCCATAGGCACGAGCGGTTGTGGCCCGGCCGGGTGCTCGACGCGCACACACGAAGGGACATCGACGGCGAGCAACTTTGGCGTGGCCACGGTGGCGCTGTAGGGCGCAACAGGGCTGGGGAAGGAACATGAGGCAGCCACGGTGGCAGCAGAGCAGGGAGGGAGGCGCAGCGACTCTAGTACGGGGAAGGAGGATGCGCGCTGTAGGCACGGGCGTGCCTTCGCGGGCAGTGGCCGACGATGGAAGCGGCCCGGCGCAGAGACAAGTAGAGAGACTGAGGGAGTGAGCGGGGAGGGCGAGCTGAGCTGGGCTCCTCGGCTGTAGTAAAAGAAAGGAAGAGTACATGATAGTAGCAGTAGCTTGACCTTGGCACAGAGACACACAGCGGCGGCTGGTAGCAAGGACAAGCAGAGACATATAGTAGCTCGGCCTCAGCTTAAGGCGCATGAGGGCAGCCGGCCAAGGCGTGTGCAAGGCAGTGCCAGCGAGGGCGACACGCCAAGGTCACTAGTTCGATGGGACAACGGAGGCAAGCAAGGATGAGACCGCGTAAGGCAGGCAAAGAGACAAGACAAGAGGCATTAAAAAGCAAGCGCGCGAGATAGAACGGGGAAAAGAAAAAGGACCTGCTGCTGCTTGAATGTTCGGTGCGACTACCGCTCACATAAAAAAGAGAGTAAAATACACCAGAGGTCCATTAACTTTTGGTGAAGTGTCATCTAGGTCCATCAACTTTGAAACTGCATTTTGGGTCCATTAACTTTCGTTTTGTGTCATCTAGGTCCATCAGCTTTGACTCTTGCATTTTTGGTCCATAAACTTTTAAAATTGTTCACTGCAGGTCCATGCATGCATGCATGCACGTTGGCTTTTTGCGTCGGTGGAGCCATGTCTGCACTCGCCGCCGTCGCTCGTCTGCTGGACATGCATGTGTGTTTTCCTGCTCGAATCATGATAGGGTTAGTGCATTTCGGCCCGGCTAACTGGCTAAGCGGCCCTGTGGTGTCGCGCCACCCTGCTGCTGCTCCTGTCGTTGACTCTCCGAGGCACATCAGTATCGTCGGTGAACTTCATGGCCATGGAGGTCCATCCCATCCCTTTTGGCACATCAGTATCATCGCTGAATGTCCGCATCCTAGACGTGGACCGGGGACCTTGAAGCAGCTGACCACCAGAACACCTTGAGCTCCTCGGTGAAGTCCCTCTCCCTGCCTAGAACCACCGTTGAGTGGTCACACCTATCCATGACACTGAGCTTGGGGCGTGGGAGCTTAGCCTTGAGATGGCGGCTGCACTCGACCGGAACCACCTGGTCGTCGGCACCGTGGACCACCTGCACCGGGATGCCGGTCGCCACGACGGCCTCTAGGTTCGCATCCTACAGCCCCGCCCCGCCGCAGATGACGTTGTGCATGGTGTGCCACGTCGAGTGGTGGGTGTGCTTCATCAGATCCCTCACCCTGAAATCCATGTCCCTGCATTGCATTGCATGCAACTGTTTTTTCTAGAGAAAAGAGATAGTTTCAGCACTGTTCAGCGTGTCTGGAACTCTAAACCGTGCCTACGAAGTGTATGTACGTACGTGTTTCCCGTGAAGAGGCTGAAGAAGCCACTCCTAGAGCAGGTGGTTCTTGTAGACGAGGAAGTAGATGGTCCTCCCGATGTGCTTGTACCACAACATCATCGTGGAGTCGAACAGCAGTGGCGGCCATAGCTTCTTCTCGGCCAGCCTGTTTAGCGCCACCTGGCTCGCCCTTTGCTCGCACGGCAGGAAGTATGGCTGCATGTTGCAAGTGCAACCAATGAACATGGTCAGTCGTCATTGACTGATGGTGAGCGCCAAAGGAGCTGCCTGCCTACTGGTGTGTGCGTGTACTCTACTCACCAGTGCAACCAGCGTGATGGATTTCACGTGGGTCGGGTGATTGGCAGCCAAGGCGAGGGCGATGATGCAGCCCATGGAGTGGCTGACCAGGTGGAAGGAAGCGCTGCCGCTCATCAGGCCATGCGGCTCGATGAGGCTCTTGTCGATCACCACCACGTGGTCTCTCACCCTATACATGCAGTTCACAGGCTTGGGGCTCTGGCCGAAGCCGAGGAGATCCACCGCGAATAGCCGGCAGTCGTCGAGGATGAAGGAGGACTCCCGGAACACTGTCTCCGCCCAGAAGGACGACGACGATGTGAAACCGTGCACGAAGATGGCATTCTCGTGGTCGGGCGTGCGTGCTCCTGCTGCTTCATCTACAAACCGGCCACCGCCGATGGCTTTTCGATCCGGCTCTTTGATGACGATGTGCAGCCGGTCGCCGGCTTCGCCCTCGCCGGTGCCTCACCATGCAACGCATGACTTGCACGCGTAGTTAGACCACCTAGGGCTGCGCCCCTTGCAGGGGGGCATCGGCTCATCCGGCGGCGCCGCTCCCCTCCTCCTGACGATGAGTCGTAGGAGCTCTAGCAGCGTGTCCCTGACGGCACTCCTCCGACCATGCGCGTACAGCATGTCGGAGACCTCCTCATGGTCACCGCTGTCCACTGCTGCAGCGGTTGCCTCGCTGATGCCATCGTTGTCGTCATAGCTCCTATGGCAGTAGTAGCGCATGGGGTTGTCCTCGAGGATGCCATCGAGGAGCGCATACATGAAGCTGAGGATCACGTCGGCGACGTCTAGGACCGCGAAAACAGCGCTGGCCAGCGCCGTGGACGCCGCGCCGGCGGCCCTCCGTGGCCATGTGGTGGAGGTGGACCACCGGCCGGAGCTCGGGAATGTTCGCATGGTAGGTGGTGCCAGAAGGGACGGGAGGGACCTCCATGGCCATGAAGTTCTTCCACTCCTGCAGGTACGCCGCGCCGTAGAGAGCCAGCGATAGGAGCAGCAGCAGGGTGGCGCGAGACCACAGGGCCGCTTAGCCGGTTAGCCGAGCCGAAATGCGTTAACCCTGTCATGATTCGAGTAGGAAAACATACATGCATGCCCTGCAGACGAGCGACGGTGGAGAGTGTAGGCATGGCTCCACCGACGCAAAAAGCCGACGTGCGTGCATGCATGCGTTGACCTGCAGTGAACCATTTTAAAAGTTCATGGACCAAAAATGCAAGAGTCAAAGCTGATGGACCTAGATGACACAAAACAAAAGTTAATGGACCAAAAAATGCAGTTTCAAAGTTGATGGACCTAGATGACACTTCACCGAAAGTTAATGGACCTCCAGTGTATTTTACTCTAAAAAAATATCGGACACGATAGCTCATACTCGTACCAAGCCAGGGAACAAAATATTAAAGCGTTATGTAATTCTTTTGCGCAAAACAAATTGTCACAAACAACGCTTTAAAATATAATTTCCGATTTTTACCGTTGACGCGAAAAACTGGTTTTTAAAATTTTAACTTCGATGAACTCATTTACAAAAAAAAATTTACTTAGGCCTAAATCGCGGTGCTAAGCAAGCTCGTAACACCAGAGGTGTTACAACCAACCCCCCTTAAAAAGAATCTCGTCCTAAGATTTGAAACAAGAACCATAAGAGGGAACACACGATTACATTACGTAGATCAGGGATTACACGAAGATTACACGACTTCGAATACTAAACCACATAGGGATCTAGGGATACATGGTCAAGAGCAACCTGGTACAACCGAGACTTAATCCAGAAGTCAAGATAGACGAGGACAATGGAGAAACAACAAGATAATGATTATCCAAAACATGGCGTAGCACCAACAGATCCAGAAATAGGACTCCTAGAACTCAAACATTGTGAACCCTAAGACCAAACTAACCAAGGGAAACTAGATCCTTTCTTCTTCTCAGATTACACCATTACCTCAGACTAACGAACTAAGATTTACAATGGCAACTGGATTTCGTAACTCTGCCCCGAATGCGAGGGGAATGGGGATGAAGAAGAAGAGCAAGGACCAAGGGGATCTTATAGTGGCGAACAGAGGTAGAGCGCAACACACTAGAAGTAGAGGTGACATGGATAGGGTACACAGACGGGTCATGTTGTGGAGATAAGGTCGAACATGGTGTGCTTTCTACGCGAGCGGGCATAAGATAAGGGAGAGGAGAGGAGAGGAGAGGGGGCCTGCTCGACGAGGCAGGCATGCGGGCAACCATGTTTCTAAGAGAAAAGAGAAAGGGGAAGGGGGCTTGGTACGGGGACGAAGCATGAGAGTTGAGAGCCGACCGAATGCTAGGAAAAGGAGAAATGCACAGTGCACAAAGACGGCGAGTGCGGCACGATGCCGCGGCCACACGAGAACAGGGAGCTAAGGACCCGATACAGACAGCATTCACAAGGCACACAGTGAAATGACCCAGCATTCGTAGTGCGGTCAACTAAACACAGGGCTTGGGACATGACATCCACTCAGGCTTTTACAATTACTCCTGACTATCTAAGGCTAACTTCCCTTACTACTCTTCTTTTTCTTTCCTTTACTCGACCACATCCGTCTTTCCTATAGATTAAGACAATGTCATACTTCCTTCCACCAAAACCACCTCCTCTTGTTTTCCTTGAGAGAACACTATGTCATCAACCTATTGTGGATTTCTCGTTTGAACATCTAAATATTTTCAAGGAAATTATTTGTAACAAAAGCAGTATGGTAGTGTAATTTGGTAAAGGTACTTGTTTAACAACCTCGAAACCAGCACATGCCAAGCAGCGTCACCATGTGGCAGCTGTTCCATAGGGAGCCCTTGGTTTCATCGCGGCACCATAAGCTATTAATCAGGCAACTACTACCAACTTACACGCCATGAAGGCGGTGGGATCATAGACCACAGAATAAGGGGAGTATTATAAGGGAAGATTCAAACAACAAGGGTTCCCTTCACAACAAGGGACAAGGAATTCAAATCCAACGGTGGATTCATTTTAAAGAGATTCAAGTGTTCTGCTGGAACATCCACAATTAGTCGATACAATGTCCTATGTTATCCATTCATGACTGGTTTGCTGATATCTAGATGGTAACTTCTCTTGTAACTCACTTAACATCGCCCTTGAAAACTTTAAGCACGTCTAACGAAACTTAAGGTAGATGAACGCAATAAACACAGCAAAATAAATAAAATGCGTATTCCAACGGTCTTATATGAGTACAATGTACAGGCATTCAGGCTCACATTCATGACACATCATTCACCTTCCCTACTGGCGGATGATCTCAACAACTACGGACGACAACAACGGCAAGAGTACAATACCGATGGACAGCGATGAAAAACACTACTACTACGGGTACAACATTCCAAGGCAACTAAGCTACTCTAGCCACACATCTTTATTACTAGGCACGACAGATTCTTCTACTACCCTAGCTATGGATCTACATCTTCTCGGGGCAATGACTGAGTGAGAGGAATCAAGGGCTCTACTTCTGATACTTCCGAGGGTAGAGGTGCTGGTGGCACTGCAACATCGGTTCTCCTTCTTTCTAGCGGGTGGATAGGGATCCCTTCCAAGATCGGGGCATCCTGCCTTTCAGCAGCCAGCGTCCTCCGCTTGGCCCTGGTGACAAGATAAGCCTCATGCAGCTGATGGACATGCCGATCTTCTACCGCTTTCAAAGCTTCTGACATGGCGGTCTCCCGGCTCTCAGTAGCTATAGCACTGGCATGTGCTTCGGTAAGTTGCACCTAGAGCATCTGGTTGAAGATCTCGACTTTCTCTGCTCGCCAGAGGCAGATCCTTAATTCCAAGGCTTGCCTGTCATACTGCTCATCTAGAGCAAGCAGGTATGTGGTCAAGTGCACCATGGTTGGACTGTCCTCTTGCGCATCCCGCCCTTGCAAAGCCTCCATACGAGCCCTCCATGCCCGTTGATTCTTGTCCAAAGGTGGAAAGAACCTCATTAGGGTACGGGCAATGGGCTCCTCATAGATCTAGCAGAGGTACCATAAGGCTTTGCAGGCCACAACCTGGTAGGTGTCAATGAAGCTAAATCTAGTTGCGGTCACACTCCAGGCATCAGTGAGGTCGGGGAACTCTTTACTCTTCCCGATGTAAACGGTAACCTCACACCGCTCGGTGCCACACTCCTCATACTCACGGCCCTCATACTCGGGATGATCTTTGACTCTAAGCTTTTGCAGGGTGGCATGTAGGATTCTAGGAAAACTCTCAAGGTTCAAGCAGTAACTACTAACACAGGCTCCTTCCATTTCTAGCGGTGGTGGTGAGGAAGGTTGAGCGAAAAGCTAGCTCAAAGGAAAAGCTAAGCGAGCTAAAGTGCGTCGAGTGGTGGTACCAAGGGCTAAGTCAGGCTCTGCTTATAAAGGTGGAGCATTTAGTGGTCCTGGCATGGTCCACTAGGGTTCCCGCATGGGATCACTACGACGAATTGACCAAATTCCACGTGTTCGAGGTGAGCGATGTGCGATGCCATTACTGACTAGTACAACTACAGGGCAAGGGTCCGACAAGAGCGTAGAAAAGGGGTATGGGGAGACGTGGGTCATGACCAGTGTGAACCATGGGCGAACACGGAGCACGAAGCCACAGTGCAGACCTAACTCTAGAATAGGAACGAGTCAGTCGTGCACAATACGACACGCGTGACACCTATGGATGGCGTATCTGTCAGCAATACGGCACTATAATGGACAAATAGGATATGCATAAATGCATGTCCTATACGTTCTTCCACTGTTGCCAATATATAGAGCAACCGTTCTTAGATTTTTGGCATGTCGTTCTCTTCCTGTAACTAGTCGATACTATCGGACTATGCTCGAGTCAGTGTACCTGTAGAAAAATTGATTAAGCCTATCTAAGTTAGTAGAGTGGCATCTATCCTGGAGACATAACCATAGTAATAGGGCTACTTATATAACTTCACAGTTGAACGCCCTAACTTTTTGAAAATAATTTGTTGTCAAATTTTATTTTAGAAAAGGTTTTCAAAGCTTTATTTCCTCATTTATGCACTCTAATACCACCTATGGCAGAACCGCCTAATCTAATACCTTCTAGGAGTGCTTGTCTTCCATTAGACACTAAGCAGTAAGCACCCAAAGGAGAACACCAAATTACTCGATCCCATTGAGCACACCCCAGGGCAGAACCAAAAAATCCACATTTTTCCATCAGGATCACAAATAAGAGAATAAAGCTTACATCATTCTTAACCATTTCTTACATCACTTTTAATACAACATTAGAGTATAATATTTATTATTATAACAGCAGAATGTAATCATATTATCAGAGTTATAAACAATTTAATTGAATAGCGAAATATAATCATGTGATCAGAATTACAACGGAAATAAATATCTAATCATGATATGATAAAGTATTGATATATAAACTACGACAACAAATTATGAAACTTTCATTTATAAAAGCATTTGGTGAGAGTTATAAATAAAAACTACGATCGCAGCGTAAAGGAATCCTCGCTGAGCCCACCAGAAGGTATTCACACACAAGGGTCATCCCTAGCATCCATCTGTCACCTGCAACAGGGGGAATAAAACCCTGAGTACTCAATTGTACTCAGCAAGACTTACCCGACAGGAGGAAAGAAAAGACTCCAAGGATATGCAAGTGTTTGCACCAAAATTTAAAAGAAGAATCATAGGGACTCGGAAACTCCCAAGATCATGTTATCAAGGAATCAATTGCATGCAGATCGGAACCAACTGATTCGAATGCAAAACTAGAATCAGCTTTCTTCAGATAGTGTCAGCAGATAACGATGACGAGATATGATTGACATCGAGAAGATACATATCGGACTCTATAAAAGAGAAAAGATTAGAGTCCAAGTTATAAAAAAATAGAAATGTTTTCTTTGTACCAAAGATTGTACTGAGTCATACTAGAGTAGGATTTGTTTTTAGGCTCCGGGTATAAATACCAAACCCCGGTTATTGTAAAAGAACACACAATCAATCAAATACCAGTTATTTACTTTTTTCGGCTCCGGCCACCCCTTAGGAGTAGGAGTAGATTAGATCTCAGCGAGTTCTTCAGCAAGTACAGCTGCATCGATCCGGTTGGCCTCCACTGCTTGTTTGTAAGTACCGTCATGGCTTATAATTCTATTCGTGCAGCTACATCGATCTGGTCGACCTCCACTATGACTCTGGTATATGTTAGTTATCGACTCTTGTCGAGTTCAAGTACGGCTGCATCAATCCAATCGACCTCCACTGCTCGAACTAGATTAAGATCAAGTTATCGACTCTATCTAAGGGTGGCGTTCCTTCGGATAGATTCATTAAGTTACCGATATTGCCTGTTGCTTCCATTATTTACTTAATTACAGCAATACCACTTCGTCCGATTAGGATTGATCTAGATCAACCTTATATCTTTGTTAACCCATAGTTTGTTATCTAAACTGATCTAATCTGCATTTTAAACGATGAGTTATGTTTTATCGGCTGTTTTACGTCAATCTTAATCGTGCATAGCGTGCAGTTAAGGCATGTTTGATCTTGAGTAGATCTATTGGGTAGCGAAAACTGTTCCATGGCCTGTTATCATGGCCTGTGTGATTCTGCCTCACACCCCACTGTTAGCACCGCGGAGTGGGGATCGTTATTTGGTAGATCTATTCCTAAGAGGGCATGACCTTAACTGTACATTATGCCTGAGAGGGCATGACCTTTACAGTTCTCTCTTATAGTTACTATATAGTTACTATAACTATACTATAAATTTGTGAATAATGTACACTACCACTTTGTCGGACGAAGAAATGACCAAAATAAAAGTTGTAGATCTTGATCAGTTCTACAACTTTTATGTTTATGAATTTCCCAGATGAATTCATTTACTTCTACAAAATGCTGTTTGAAGTTGCTATTTTTTGAGAATCAAATTTTGAATTGATAAAACAAATTTACATGAAAAGATGACAAAAATGAAAGCTATATGAACAAAATAAATTGATAGAGCATGAATTTAGAAAACTTTAGGGAAAAAATCATCAAATTTGCAGTTAGTATCACAGAGAAAGACTAGTTACAAGTTTTAGTCAGAGAATAAAAAGAGAAATCAAACTTCTTTAAAAATTTAATTTCAAACAGAATTTTGAAATAGTAGATGATTCAAAATGAAAAAGTTGTCAACTATAAAGTTACATAACTTTTCGAGATCTACAACTTTCGTATTGGTTGTTTCTCCATTTGAGGTCATTGTAAAAATTCAAATTTTAAATTTGAGAAATTCAAACATAGTTTTCCTTGACAAGTTAACTTCAAATGAAAAAGTTATCAACTACAAAGTTGTATAACTTTTCGAGATCTACAACTTTTGTATTGGTTTTTTCTCTAATTTTTTTATTTGTATATGCATTTCAATCCTACATGAGTTAAATTTCAATCCATACAAACATAATTATAATATCCATACAAATAAACCTAATGAACATAATTAACTTGCATACAAACATAATTAAAATATCCATACAAATAAACCAAATTAAACATAACCATTCAAATAAACCTAATTAAATATAACAGTACGAATAAACCTAAGTAACAGATGGATCCTACAAACCCGCTGCAACCCTAGCCTGTCACCACTGCCAGTAGCGTATGTCTCGGATTATGTAACCACGGTCATTGTCTATGTAATGCAAGGCCCATACTACAACACTCTCCATTGCCTCACAATGCCGAGGACATGGCATCCCATAGATGTAGCCTACTAATGGACTATCGATGGTCTGGTTCTGCCTAAATCTCACATAATACTGGATGCCAGCTGTCGTTCTCTGGCCCATCGCTCCCACGAAGTCCCAGGCGTACCCTAGTCGCTTAAGAGCTTACGTGAGAATGGACTACAAGCCACATGTAGCATACATGAAATCATAGAGCAAAACCTGCAAGCGAACAAACAAAAAATATTAGGAAGCGCTCATATAATAATAAGAATAAATAAACATTACTCTCATATCATACACGATGTACCACATCCATATGGTTGAATATCGCATGCCTCTCGCTTTCTCATGGCACGTCTAGACTATGCTCACGTAAAGCTTCTATCTTCAAGGACGAGAAATCAGGCATACGGTAGCCAATTCGTTCAATTGCCTGCAAAGAAAGCAGCACGACATCGATCTAGGCGCCTATCTTGGTCGACGACTGTCGTCCAGTTTGCACGATGTCCTAGCACACCTCATTATTGTACCTAATGGGGACGTCAAAGGCAAGATTGCATGTCCATAACTCACCTGCTTCATCATTATCGACCTCACTTGTCGTCGTCTCGAAGATGTCCAACACCTCGAGCAGCCATAGTGCTGCTTCCAGCCATTTGATCGATTTTATAGTCTGTGACATATGCAACAATTATGTTATGAATGAATGTATATATGTAAAAATTATATTAGCATGCAAAACTTAAAATATTCCATACTATTGATTGGTCTAGGTGACGCGGAACGGCCCTATCTGGTGATGGCGCGAATAGAAGATCGTCCGGGTGAAAACCTGGTTCCTATGGCTGGGGAAGTCCGCTGCCATTCATCGTAACTAAAAAACTGAAAAACATCCAAATAAATATAGAACCCCCATATAAATATACCATGCAACAATATATATTAGAGAAACATATAAAAAATAAATTATCAATATATATGTATATATGTGTATGTATATACATATATACATGCCAAGTAAACTTAAACATTTTGCACATAATTTTTTTAACGATTATTAACTCTCATCAAGACAGAATATTGCTAACAAAGATCTAGAAAACAATAAATGTTTAAGGTTATGTAGAAATGATGTATAAATAAAAATAAAATCCACCATTATTATTCCTAATCTAAAAAACCACATATTTGAATATTTCTATGCTTAGTACTAAAGCATGAAACAATCTACATTATTAGCAATGAAAGATTTGAAGATGAAGTTAATAACCTTTAGAAGATTGAAGATGAAGCCGGAGGCCGAGAGTAAGAACTTGCTCCCCAAGCAAGAACACGGATGAACAATAAGCAAAGACGAAGATTTGACCGATATGTCTCGGGCTGGGGGACAGTGGAAGCCGGTATATATAGGTGCGGACCTTTAGTCTTGGTTGGTGGAGCCTACCGGGACTAAAGGATCAACCTATAGTCCCGGTTGGAGCCAAAACCCTAGATAAAAGGCCAGCGGGACATTTGGTCCTGGTTGGTGGTTCCAACCGGAATTGAAAGGCAAGCTTTAATTTTGGTTTAAACCACAAACTAGGAATAAAGGTCCCTGCTGCAAAAGTCTACTGCACTATCCATTGGGCAGAGGATTCTAGTTCCGGTTGGTGGTTTCAACTGGAACTAAATCTCCTATTACTCTCGGGCCAAATTCTGGCTAGGACTAAAGCCAAAAATCAAAATTCTATTCTCTACTAGTGCATCGCTCGTGCGAGCCATCACCAACCCATACAAGTGCATCATTTAGGCCTCATTTTGATGCGAGTTGAATACACATGCATCCAAACAAAGTCTTAGTTGGTACTATACTATATCATGGGTTCTTTTTCTTTTTTTTTAAAGTAATAATATATAACAAATTGTCAGGGACGTAATACTGGGGTACCCAATGAGGTGGAACTAATAACCATCAGACATTGATGCTTTCAAATAGACAAGAACGCAACTGCACTTCTTGTCCATACGACCGAAGGTTGGCCGCGCCTCGCCCGGCCCTTGAGGGTTGGCTTCGCCTTGCCTGACCCTCGAGGGCTAGACTCTGCCTTGCTCGATGTCTGGGGGCAGACTCCGCCTCACCTGATGGCTGAGGGCTGGCTTCACCTCGCCCGACGATCGAGGACTGGCCTCGCCTTGCCCTACCCTCGAGGGATGGGCTCCGCCTCGCCCGACCCCCGAGGGCTGGACTCCGGGCAGACTCTGCCTCGCCCGAGGGCTGAGGGTTGGCTCCGCCTCGCCCGATGACCGGGGACTGACCTCACCTCGCCCGACCCTCGAGGGTGGGGCTCCGCCTTACCCGACGACTGAGGGCTGGCTCCGCCTCGCCCGATATTTGAGGGCTGGCTCTGCCTCGCCCAACGTCTGGGGGCAGACTCCGCCTCTCCTGACGTCTAAGGGCTAGCTCCACCTCACCCAACATCTGAGGGCTGGCTCCACCTCGCCTGATGTTCTGGGGCAGGCTCCGCCTTGCCCAACGTCTGCACCCACTCCTTCATAATGATAAGCACATGGTAGGACATGACACTCAAGTCAACTGTAGTACCGAGGACCATACCATGCACGCCTACGAGAAAGTACCGTCAGGATATGATGGGACAGGCGCTTTAAGCCCTTCTAGACATGACAGAGCCCGAACAGTGTCGTAGGCGCTGACTTTTGCCTTACAGTGTCATGGGCGCCGTCATCAGCCCTCGAACACGGACCCTGACATAAGCATATGACGACCACTACAATCTAGGAAGGAACTCACATCATCTACAGTAACAGACATATGGTCACTTCCCCGTCTGCTCCCTGTTGGGTCATGGCTCGGCACCCTAGCACGCCGCACCATCCGCCGGAGTAGGATGGGACGCGACCACTTACTGAACGAAGCCAGAGCACGGCCCTATCAGGATCGATGAACATGCTATCCCTGGCAGCGTCTGCCATGTCAGCAGGGCAGGCTCGAGGGAAAAGGAAGACCCGACACCTTTGAAGGACCTTCTCTACCTCTAATTTTTTTTCTCTTTCTCCCATCTGTAATCCCTGCTCCCCCTTGGTCTATAAAAGGGAGGGTAGGGCACCCCATTAAGGGGACGGATCGATTCCACACACAACACATCATATAACACATAGCCAAGCAGCAACCGAGCTCTTAGCATCCTTTCGACCTTTCCATCATAGACTTGGGACCCGTCCCTCTCTTGATCGTTTGTACACCCTACTATGAACCTTTTTAGTGCTAATAACATGAACAGCAGCAAACTGGACATAGGGACATTCTACCCGAGCTAGTATAAACCGTGTGCCCTTTAGCACACATCCGGGCATAACACACAACAAATATAAATTTACTAGTTGGTACTTACTCGAAACACCGACACAAATGCTCGTGTGCTGTTTACGTATATACGTATTCTTCCATCGTGGAACAAGTGACACACCATCTACCTTATGTTAACCAATCCCTGCCGGTAATTGGTCCACCATGGTTGATTTGAACCCAGAGTCAGTATACAACGCCCCATCTGGGCCATGTATGTATTTATTTGGCTTAAGGCTCGTTCGGTAAGGTTTCATCAAATTTTGGTTTCTCTTTATTAACGGGCTAGTGCAGCGACATTGTAGGAGCCAGGATGATGCTATTTTTTTTCTTCACCAACTCTGGATCTTGGGTTTTTTTCCATCCGTGCTACCATTGCAATATGGTGACGTAGTCCTGAGAATCATGCTAAACAGGTCATTGCTAATTTGCTATTGGCTAGAAGGGGGCTACCTGTAATCAAACCCTAAGATTTTCAATACATATGACCACCGCTCTAAGTGTTTGTAACTCTTCAAAGGGAGAAATTGAGTGAGAGATATCATCATCATAGTAAACTTGCCCTTTTAGCCTTTTAGGTCTTTCAACCTCCATTTATACTTATAAGTTATAACCCCCCCCCCCCCACACCTTTATTTGGTAGAGATTGAAATCAAGCAGAGACAAATAGCCTAGATGGATGTCGGGAGCCCATTACTAGATGTCTAAGGTGTATTTGATGGAGATCTAGAATAACGGAGAAACATTTGAATCTGGATCCTTCTTCAAACATTTATAAGCCCAAGTAGAATCACACACCAAGACCGTTTTGGCTATTTGTCTAAAAAAAGCAGAAAACATGATGGAATAGTCAGATATGCCCTTGAGATGTGACTCTTTTCTTGCTGAGTGATAACAAGCTGAATATGTGAAATGAAAGTACCAAGGACCTTGCCAAAAGTCTACCAAGCAAATCCCTATCTTACTGGTTTGAGTTGCAAAAGGATATCGATGATGTTTGTTTTCACTAGTGGATGCTCTTTGCAGTCAGCTCATGCTGGTAGTCGATTGCTTCATTAGGAGTGCCTTTGTGGTCGCTTGCCTCTACCAGGTCATAGCGTATGGTGTCTCTACCTACACGTATGTTGTCTAGTGTTCCCGATGGCTCGGTGAAAGGTCCTAATATAGCTAGAGAGGAGTAAATAGCTTATTTAAGAAATGTACAAATCCACTAGAGCAATTTATTACTACAACAAACGGCGTAATGCAATTTTGCTCTAGCTTTACAAGGGTTGCAAGCCACCTATTCCAATAATTTTAGTTGCTATGATCACTAGGTACACACACAAACTAAGTCACTATCACTAAACTAGTGTGCTCTCAAAGACTAATTAAAGGGCCACACTAACCAAACTAAACAAGCTCTCAAAGACTAACTACACTGAAGAGCTTGACAACTAGTTTGCAAGAAATATAAAGAAGTGAGTAGGGTGATTATACCGTCGTGTCGAGAAAAAAACCAATCACAATAAAATGACCATCAATCACCGGGAGAAATCCAAAAGACAAGTGACACACAATTTTTTTTTCTGAGGTTCACATGCTTGCCAGCACGCTAATCCCTGTTGTGTCGACTAACACTTGGTGGTTCGGCGGCTAAGAGGCCCTGTTCGCTTGTCTTATAATTCGTACTTTTCGGCTTGTCTTTTCAGCCGGAACAATATTTTTCTCTCACAACAAATCAGGCGGAACAATGTTTCAGCTTGTTTTTTCACCGAAGCGAACGGGACCAATTGGACACCGCAAGAACCTACCCACAAGTGAGGTAACTCAATGATACGAATAATTTACTAGAGCTATCTTGCGGCTCTTCGCTGATGAAGGTGCAAGACCTCACAATCACCAAAGTCGGCCACGAACCATCACCAACACGTGCCGAAGTTCCTCCGCTGCTCCAAGCCGTCTAGGTGACGACAACCACTAAGAGTAACAAGAAATCCGCAGCCACAACGATCCCCAAGTGTCACTAGATGCAATCACTCAAGCAAATGCACTTGAATCACTCCCAATCTCACTATGATGATGAATCAATGATGGAGATGAGTGAGAGGTGTTTGCCTAGGCTCACAAGGATGTCAAGTATGTCAAAGTGCCAAGAGTATAAACCCCAAGCCGGTGTGTCAGATCCAGCATCCGGACGCTCCTCGGCCAACAGCGCGCCACCGCCTAAAATTGACCGGAGTCACCGGCCAGCGTCCGGACACTACAGTCTCCTCCTCTTTTTTTTTCTAAGTCCACAACCACTTCGCCCTTGCTTCCAAGTTGCTAACCACAAAGTGTAGAACTTGTGTGCACGTGTGTTAGTATTTTTCAAAGCAATTTACATTGGTCAAAGTTAGCACACTAGGTTCCTAAATACATATGTAAGAATTATGTCACCTAGTGGCACTTGATAACCGCTTAGTCAAAATATCGGGCTCTTGGTGCAGATGCAACCCCCCCTTAAGAAAACGAAATCAGTTATTACCATCACATCTCAGCCCTATTTGCACCCGCCTCAGCCAACTATGCTTCACTCCCCACAGCCCGACGCCCTACTGAAAAGCCCAGTTAAATGTCAGCCCGTGATTGAGTTAGACGCTAAGCCCTACAGAAGCCACCGATCGATCTCTTTGCTGTTCGTAGTCGCTGACGCTCATCCTGTCTCTCTGACTTCTTTTTGCGACTCTGCCGGCCGCCGTGACTCCCTCTCGCTCACCTTGCCAATCGCCATTGTTATCTATCCTACTCGCTCGGTTGCGTCAGCCTGCTAACACCGGCCGCTCCAGCCTCCACGCCGCCATTGGCTCGCCTGGGTCGTGCAGCGCCATGCACCAATCGGCAATCGCCATCGCCTAAACCTCGAGGATGGTTTGGTGTCGCTAAGCCTGCGGCCCTCGTTGTTTGTCTCGGCCGGCCGAGATGGAGCCAGGCTCAAGCCTCCAAGCAACACCGCAATCACAGGATGCCCGCACCACAACTGGTCAGTGGAGTGGAGGCTTGATTTCTTATTTACTTTCACAATGATCCGAAATTATCAATTAATTATTTGGTCAATTCCCAAATAAAATGGTTACATTTTATTGGTCGTGTTTTCCACTCTATGGATTAGGTCGTTTGAGTTTATATTTCAGGTTCTAATTAGACTTTTCGACTGAGATTGCAAGGGTGCTACACTACTTCTTGGATGTAAGTCCGTTGTCAGGTCATCCTGTACCCAAATTCTCACTTTCTTCCGTTCTTCCTCTTAAACTAGCAAAAGGAATAATAAATCAACGATTAAGTCAGTACAAATTTATAAGTTCTAATATCATGAATTAATTAAGGGAATGGTTTTTGGAAAGCAAAGTGCCAACGCCAAATAGTGGAGAAACAAGAGATAAATTTAATAGCAATTGTCTTATTTGACATGTGGGGAAAGAGCAGACAAGAAAGTCACAGATGAGAGTCTCACTTCTTAATAGTCGCACCCAGTGGCGGAGCCACAGCCCGGCCACCCCAGGCCGCCGGCCGAGCTCGTCACCGACGTTTAAAACGAAATTTTCTTTATATCAAAGTAGAACTCTATAATTTTTGTATAATAAGAATTACCCGAGCTCCTAAAAGGTTCTGGCTCCCCTAATGGTCGCACCCCTCTCGGTTTGGCTCTAGCTTCGTCACTGCTATCGATCCTAAATGCACTTATACCCTCTATGATGTCTTAAGTGCAAAAAAAAAAAAACTATCTTATACCTTTGTCTTGATCTCTTTGGTTTTTGTTTTTCTCTTTCTTCTTTTCCAGATGTGAAGCACTTGATCATCTTTTGGTCATCCACCATGATCATCCTCTTGCTCCACCACTTGGCATGGGACCATCCTTTCATGTCTATATACTTAGTACAAGGATTAGTCCCTAGGTTTTATCAATTATCCAAAACCAAACTAGGTCTTTCACTCGGCTCGTATCCTGGCCCATCAACAATGAGTTACAGAGAATCTGGATCTAAAATATTTCTAAAAAAATCTGGATCCCTACCAAATGCACCTTATTAGTCGCTTTGTCAGATGCGTCCCAAGAGCCCATGACAGCTACATGTGTCTAGTATAGCATAATACAATTTGTAGGGCTGGTGTGAATTCTTTGCAATAAGTGGGGAGATTCAACAATAAAAGTGAGAATCGACGTAAAACCATCATACTTCCAGCTGTGCCTAGCTATGCACGAACAAGAGAATTATTTTGCGCCTAAAAACTATGACATAATAAACCGTATTAAGCATCATTCCCACCAATTTTATTGAGAAAATAAAACGGATCAAGCCGTCAAACACATCCACAGTTTGATAAGGCTATGTTCGGAACATACAACTTTTTTCATGAATCCTAGATTTTTTTTCTCGTGAAATCGAACCAACTTTTATAAAATAAGTTTGATTTTATTATATATATATAATTATCGTGAGTTTCTTATCTTTCGAGCAGGATCCGTCTAAGAGCCGAGGAGATAGCTTAACATGGGGCTGGCCTAGTGGTGGAATCCCTTAAGGCAGTGTTGGGCTGCACTTTAAGCCGGCTTGTTTGGCTTAATTTTTTAGCCAAAGCAGTATTTTTCTCTCACGACATTTTAGCATGAACAGTATTGTCTAGCATAAACAATGTTTTTTTATCCCAGCCGAACACTGCATAAACTTTATCGAGTTGTTTGGTTCATCAATAGTAACGCAAGTGGGTACAAACTAGAGCTGTGGACATTGCGACAAGACATGCAGTTTGAACTAATATTCGGCCTGTTCGCTGGTTGGTTTCTGGGCTGGTTTGAGCTGGCTGGTGCTGGTTTGTTGTGAGAGAAAAATATTATTGGCTGGCTGATTTGGGCTGACTGAAACCAACAAACGAACAGGGTGATTGTTTCCATTTGCGTTATCACCAAGGAACCAGCACGTAAGTTCTTGCATCATATCATTTGGCTAGCTCTCCCCAATCCAGACAGTAACCCGATTCTTTTTGTTTTTAATAATATTCAGCAACCCGATTCTGGTAAACATGCAAAGAGACGGCGACTCGCAAAAGACGGAAGGAACGAAACGAGTCGCAAAAGTCAGGACGGGCGGCCGGCGTTGTGTCCGCGTCAACGCTGACGTCACCACACGGATTTGACCCATTCAACCACCCACACGCCATTATTCTAAGCAAAGTCTCCCGTCTCCGTCTCCTTCCTTCCTTGCTTCGTCTTGCTCCTCGAGCCTTCCTCCTCCAGCCAGAGGCGAGAAATTCCCCAATCCCCAGTTCCCCACGCCGCCGCCTCCCCATCTCCTCCAATCCAATCGTCTCCAATCACCAAATCCCACCCGCCGGGAGGATCCATCCACCCGCTCCACCAAATCCCAGCAGCAATCCCAGCCATGGAGTGCGAGCCGGAGGAGCTGCAGTTCCTAGGCGTCCTGGGCATCTACCGCTTCTCGGCCGAGATCCTCCGCGGCCAGCACCGCCCGCTCTTGGCGCGCATCGCGGCGGCCTTCGTGCTGCCCCTCTCGGCGCTCTTCCTCCTCCACATCGCCATCTCGCACGCGCTCTTCACCCACATCGACTCCGACGACACCGCCCTCGACGCCTCGTCCCCGGGCACCGACACGCAGCGGCGCCTGCTGTCCCGCCTCGCCTCCGACTGGCTCTCCCTGCTCCTCTTCAAGTCCGCCTACCTCCTGGCGCTCCTCCTCCTCTCGCTCCTCTCCGTTGCCGCCTCCGTCTTCTCCGTCGCCTCCGTCTACTCCGCCAAGCGCGACGCGCTCACCTTCCCGCGGGTGCTCTCCGTCGTGCCCCGCGTCTGGCGGAGGCTCGCCGCCACGTTCCTCGCCGCCTTCGCGCTCCTCTTCGCCTACCACGCCGTCGCCGTCCTCGTCTTCGTCGCGCTCCTCATCGCCGCAGACAACGGGTTCAGGCTCGCCGGGCTCGTCGCGTTCCTCGTCGCCGTCGCGTACATCGTGGGGCTCGTGTACCTCAGCGTGGTGTGGCACCTCGCGAGCGTGGTGTCCGTGCTCGAGGACTTCAAGGGCTTCGCCGCCATGCGCAAGAGCAAGGACCTCATTAAAGGGAAGCTTGTAACCGCCGGGGTCATCTTCTTCACGCTCAACCTCGTCTTCGCCGTCGTCGAGCTCGGATTCCGCGCCTGGGTCGTCAAGGGATCCGGAGTGGGCTCCAGGCTTTTGCTTGGCCTCCTCATGCTCGTCGCACTGTGCTGTGTCGTCATGTTCGCGCTCGTCACCCAGACCGTCGTCTACCTCGTCTGCAAGAGCTACCACCATGAGAGCCTCGACAAGGCCAACATCTCCGACCACCTCGAGGTCTACCTCGGCGACTACGTCCCACTCAAGGCCACCGACGTGCAGATGGAGCAGTTCCAGGTCTGAATCTCATGACGGCTTCTTCCTCCTCTGCTTCTTTCTTTCTTTCTTACTGCCTGCAAGAGCAAATCC
Source organism: Miscanthus floridulus (assembly GCF_019320115.1). Classification (NCBI taxonomy): domain Eukaryota; kingdom Viridiplantae; phylum Streptophyta; class Magnoliopsida; order Poales; family Poaceae; genus Miscanthus; species Miscanthus floridulus. Next base: position 66,363,560 of record NC_089587.1, on the reverse strand, counting down.
ATTCCATCCTCTGCTGCTGCTGCTGCTGGATTTGTTACAAATCCATCCTCTGTACTAGTATTACCATCCGCAGGCAGTCACGATTGGGAATCTGTAATTTACATACGAACAGACATGTCATGAACATACTTTAGCCGTACTTTCTAGAGAGAGAATTGGGAATTTGGGTTGGGGACAAGAATAATTGAAATTGTGGCAGGCAAAAGCAAGAATGGACATATTATGAATGAATTATTATGAAATGAGGGTAGGTTAATTTCTTTCTCAGGAACAGGGTTCCTTTCCTTATTTAGCCCGGCTGCCCGTGATACAAAGATGAATGATATACTGAATTTACAAACTTACGGGCAGCGAATGGATGATGCTTATTGATTACTGTATATATTATCAGTTATGGAGATCTAGAACTGAAGGATGAGAATAAGCGAATTGCTTTTACTAATCAATATGCCTTATTCTGATTAATGCCTGATTGCTCTGGCGGTAGAGATATGTAATTCAGTCAGTTGTGTCTATATCATATTTACCATTTCAACATTTTCTGTCACTGCCGTGCTAGGACTGCAATTAGCAATGGTGTGGTTGTGCTTCTCCAAACAATCTGTGATTCAGAATGAACTGAACGGTCTATGACAGCCACATCTACCTTAGTCTGCTCTAACAATTACTGATAGTGCTACAATTGGCTGTCCTACTCTACTCTGTATGTGTCAATCGAGATTGCTCCCTCAGTTTTTTTTTAATTTGTCCTAAGTTAAACATTTCTATCTTTGACCATCATTTTTAAAAAAAATTACAGGTTAAACATTTCTATCTATCTCATAATGATGAATCAAAAAAAAAATTTAGTTTGACTGAATTTTATAGAAAAAATACTGATATTTGTGACATAAAATTGGTATATATTTAGATAGAACATGAAATATATTTTTATACTATACATTTTTTGGGTCATAGATGTCAGTACTTTTGCTAAATTATTCAATGGTGAGAACGAGAATACCACCGTTTAGCTGGACGACTCATTTGATGACACTAACAGGCGCTTTGTGCGGAGGATTCAAGAATTAGAGGTCAGAGAAGCCTTGAAAAGGATGAAAGGGGGCAAAGCGATGGGCCTTGATGGTATCATAATCAAGGTGTGGAGATGTCTTGGGGATATAACTATAGTATGGCTAACAAAGATATTCAACAATATCTTTCAATCGAACAAGATGCTTGAGGAGTGGAGAAGAAGCATATTGATACTAATCTACAAGAAAAAGGGAGATATCCAAAGTTGTACTAAGTATCGGGAAATTAAGTTGATGAGCCACATTATGAAGTTATTAGAGAGAGTCATCGAGCAGCGCCTACGAGGAAAGACGCAGATATCAACAAACCAATTTGGTTTTAGGCCCGGAAGGTTAACCACAGAAGCAATCTTCTTAATAAGACAGGTTATGGAGCGGTTTAGAGAGCAGAAGAAGGACCTCCACTTGGTTTTCATTGACTTGGAGAAGGCTTATGACAAGATATCAAGAAATGTTATGTGGTGGTCTTTGGACAAACATAAAGTCCCATCAAAGTACGTGACCCTCATTAAGGATATGTACAACAATGTTGTGACTAGTGTTCGAACAAACGATGGTAACACAGATTACTTCTCGATTAAAATTGGACTTCATTAAGGATCAACCTTAAGCCCGTATCTCTTTGCCTCGGTAATGGATGAGGTTACCAGGAACATACAAGGGGATATCCCTTGGTGTATGTTGTTCGCTGATGATATAGTGTCAGTGGACGAAAGTCAGGTGGGAGTAAATAGGAAACTAGAGTTATGGCGGCAGACTCTTGAGTCTAAAGGTTCTGGATTGAGCAGAACTAAAACTGAATACATGATATGCAACTATGGCGGAGTTGTACAGGAGGAGGGAGATGTGAGTTTGGAAGGTCAAGTAGTGCCTAAGAAGGATACCTTTTGGTATTTGTGATCGATGCTATATAGGGATAGAGATATTGATGCGGATATTAGCCATAGAATCAAAGCAGGATGGATCAAGTGGCCACAAGCTTCTGTCATTCTTTGTGACAAGAGGGTATCACAAAAGCTAAAAGGCAAGTTATATAGAACGACGATTAGACCGGTTATGTTGTATGGAGTAGAATGTTGGCCTACAAAGATTCGACATGTTCAACAATTGAGTGTTGCAGAAATGTGTATGTTGCGATGGATTTGTGGTCACACAAGAATAGACCGAGTTCGAAACGATGATATACGTGATCGTCTAAAGGTAGCACCAATTGAAGAAAAGCTTATCCAACATCGGTTGAGGTGGTTTGGCCATGACCAATGGAGACCTCCAGATGTACCAGTGCATTGTGAAGTCCTAAGTCAAATTAATAATATGAGGAGGTAGAGGAAGACCGAAATTGACATGAGAAAGGCAATAAAAAGATATTTGAAAGCTTGTGATATACCTAGAGATTTATGTTTGAATATAAGTACTTGGAAATCAGCTATTGAAGTGCCTGAACCGTGACTTGGAGCTTTTGGTAGGTTTCAACTCTAGCTTACCCTAATTTGTTTGGGACTGAAAGGCTATACTGTTGTTGTTGATCAAACTTAAGAAAGTTTGACTTAGTACCACTCTAAAAGTAAATTTATTCATGATTGCGGAGTATTAAACTCTTCTTTTTGGGTCATATATATTTCCCAAATTTCCTCTGTATTTTCACCGACGTCCAAATGAGCCATTCCAGGCACGATGAATTCAATCCCGATTTCATGCCATTTCCTCGGCTTCCTCTGTTTTTTCACTGGCAGGCACACACGCCAACATCCGCATGTCATGAAATATTTATATCTACGTGTCCTATAAGCTTTATCTTAAGCTAAATATTTATATCTTTGACCATCATTTTTTTTAAATAAATAAATTCATAGCATATTGGATGTCGTTCTCTGAATATGCCTGCCTGAACCGGCTGTGCTCCGATTACGTGAGGACATGTTTGAAATGCAGAAATTTCACAAGAATCTAGCAGAAATTTTACAGAAATTAGCTCAATTTCACAGAAAAAACTTAGGAATAGAATTTTTTCCCATAATCCAAATAGTGACACCAGCAGCTCTGCCTCTCAAGAGGCGAAAAGAGAATTATTACAAGCGCCAGTGCTTATATGTTGCAGTCAGAAACCGTTGTGGCTGTGCTTCCGCAAACAGTCTGTGAGAGAGAGAGAGCAACATCCAATCTCTAATGACATGTTCGGCGTACTGAATCTTGATTAAAATTGGCTGAAAAACATTGTTCTGATTAAAATGTTGTGAGAGAAAAATACTATTCTAATTAAAAAAAATCCGAACAAACCGGATATGGATAAAGCCGAACAGGGCCAATAAATGTTACACTAAATGCTAGTAATAAACGGTAAACGGATTCCAACTCAACTGTCCTCCATGTATGAGTAAACTGATTCCGCAATCGGTATCACCGTACAACAATTTCACATTAAGAATGCCGAATTCATTTTTCTTAAAAAGAAAAAGATTTCAGTGTTACAAGGATATCCTTAATTAATTAATGTCGAAACGCAAATTGGATCGACGCCGACTACAACTTGAAATCAAATCCCACTCCTAGTATATTGATATATCCCCGGATCGGAGACGGAGAGCATCTTCTCCATGACCACGAGCGTGTTCTCCCGCTGGAGCCTCAGTCACGGTGGCCCAGGCCCGGGCCGGTGAGGTTGTGCCCTTCTTCCTGGCCTGGGTGAGGACTGACGCGACGAGATTAAGGAGGTGTTTGGTTGCTCCTCCTAAATTTTAGTCGTTGTTTTATTGAATGGTTGGACACATATATGGAGTATTAAATATAGACTAATTACGAAACTAATTGCACAGTTTGCGACTAATTTACGAGACGAATATTTTAAGCCTAATTAGTTCATGATTTGATAATGTGGTACTACAGTAAACATGTGTTAATGACGGATTAATTAGACTTAAAAAATTCATCTCGTGGAGTACCGACGGATTATATAATTTATTTTTTTATTAGTATCCGAATATCCCATACAACATCCTCTCAACATATCTCCTAAATTTTAGCCACTGAATCCAAACACCACCTAAGGCCCTGTTCGCTTGTCTTAAAAATGACTTGTTCGGCTTCTTTTTTTAGCTGGAACAGTGTTTTTCTCTCACAACAATTCAGCCGGAACAGTATTTTCAGTCAGTTTCAGCCAAGTTTCAGACCAGCGAACAAGGCCTAAATCATAAACGTTCATCTCAAACACCACCTAAATCACAAACGTTCATCTCATTCTATACTAGTCGGGCGAACCATCAGTCACCTGCAACAGTTTCTATTTCAGGAATAAACAAATCCCACCTCTTTCCCCGTTTGGCAGACAGACCATTTATTTTCTTTTTACGTGCACGAATGTGTCAGTCTCGTTTTCTTTTTGTGCGAGCGCATGCGAACTTGCCATTCTCTTTCCTCTCGCACATAACTCAGCTCTTGTTTAGTTCGCGAGATTTGAAATTTGGAGTTATTGTAGCACCTTCGTTTTTATTTGATAAATAGTGTCCAAACATTGATTAATTAGGCTTAAAACGTTCGTCTCGCAATTTCCCACCAAACCGTGCAATTAGTTTTTCTTTTCGTCTACATTTAATGCTCCATGCACGGGCCACAAACATTCGATGTGATAGGTACTGTAGCAACTTTTTGGACTTTGGGATCCAACTAAACAAGGCGTCAGACTAACTGAGTTACACAACCTAACTTAGAGTAATAAGTTAGGCGCGCTAAGTTATACTCCCTCTGTTCATTTATCGGTGTCGTTTTAGTCTCTTGCACGATAACCAAGGGAGAGTTAAAGAAGGCCCGGTTATCATTTAATCGCCGCTTTGTACTCAATGCACCGTGGGCTGTTGAGTTTCCGAGTAATCCTCCGTTAACACCGGCATCACCGCCTGTCCGCGGCCAGCGTCCGTTTTGACGTGTGAAAATTTCCTTAGATCGATTTCCTTCGTTTTGCCACGTGAAAATTACCTTGTACAATAAGTTAATCAAATAAGTTAGGTAATATACACATAAAAACACAAGTTAAATACATAACTCTCTACAATAAATTAATCAAATAAGTTAGGTAGCATATACATAAAAATACATATTAGATATATAACTCTCTACAATCAGTCTGTTCGCTTGTTGGTTTGAGTTAGGGCTTATTAACCAGCCAACAGTGTTTTCCTCTAAAAACCAGCACCAGCCGGGCTTATCAGTCCAGAAACCAACCAGTGAACAGGCCGAATAAGTTAATAAACTAAGTTAGGTATCATACACATGAAAACAAAAATTAGATATAAATAACTCTGTTATTTAACATAGCACCAAAAAAAACTATATAGAAAAAAATAGAGTAAGTTAAGAAGCATAATCGATTACATAATCTCATAAAAAGTTATGCTATATAACTTATGTACAAAAAGTTATATTATATAACTTATATAAATAAGTTATCCTACACAACTTAAGTACTCTCACCATTCCAAATTATAAGACATCTTAGCTTTTCTAATTTAAATTTATTATGTATCTATACACAAGTGTATATCTAGACACGTAGCAAAATCAATGTATTTAGAAATACCAAAATATTTTATAATTTAGAATAGAGGGAGTACATAAGTTATATAATACAACTTATGTACATAAGTTACAGAACTAATATACTAGTGTATATAAAAAGTTATGCTTATATACATAAAAGTTATTCTACACAAACATAAGTTACACAATACAACTTAGTAGAATAAGTTAGCAGCATAACTTAGCAAAATAAATGAGTAGCATAACTTAAATGCTATAAGTTAATATACATAAATTGCTATTAGGAAAATAAAATTCTTTGAAACATATGGAAGTGGGATCTAGTTTTGTTTGCCTCGTTACGTTGAACACACCGGTGCAGACAAAATTAAAAATGGATACACCATTCGAAAATTATAGCAATTTAAAATAAATGTTTCATTTTTTTGCATGGTGACGTCAGGAGCAAGGGAAAGGGGAGCGGGTGTCGGGCCCCAAATTTAGGGTCCTCTATGCATCATGTATCAGTCCCTGGATCAGTAGCTGATACGCACAATTCAAACAAGATTGATATAAAAAACCATACTTTTATTACTAATGGGGAAAACATGTTATATGGTTCGGGTTTATATAGCTTGGCCCATTGGCCTTATATCGTATATCAGAGTTCTAAGACAGCCAACTTGGACTGCGGACGTAACCCTAAACTTATTCATTAAGCGTGTTCCTATATCTCAATCGTCGTAGTCCTAGCGTAGCTCCTTCATGCAGTCGTACGGCTCTATCTTCGATATACTCCAGGTGTCCCATCCTTGCGTAGTCCTTGATAGCTCCATACTCGTACGTTCTCCTATTATCCTATCCTCGCGTAGCTCCAGTAGTTCCATCCGGGTATGTGCTCCTGTAGCTTAACTCATAAAAACATAGAATGGAGGGGGGTTGAGTACATAAAGTACTTAGCAAGTCCTAAACTTTGGGTGGAGGTGAGGTGGAAGGGGAAGGCTATATGTGGAGGGGGGTTATGGTGGTTTAGGTAAAAGTGGTAGGGTGAAGTAGTTATAATTATAGGTTAGATCCTGGCAAAGTATTACCATTCTCACCAGTTTCTGGGTTAATTATAGTTTACCAAATTAGTAAAATACATCTTACTAGATTATCACAGTTGTGAAGTCTAATTATAGTATCCTATCCCAGCATCTGCCCATTCCAAGGACGTAGCTATTCGAATAGATTCAATTAATTCTGCAGAGGTGTATAAAATTCCCCACATGATAGACACAGCTCTAAACCATGTGCGGTGGCAGGAACAGGCCTAACGAGATCCCGTACCCAAATGTACGCAGCCTTAGATGTCCATATAACTCTACCGTGGCTTCTCAGCGGTTGGAAAAAACACTAAACTCAGGAGGATATACCAAATCGTCCCATCTCATAATCTTGGATGATACCACATCATCCCATCATATAATCTTGGACGATACCAAATCATCCCAATATAATAGTGCCGATGATACCAAATCATCAATAATATGGGCTCGAACACGGCCAAACATACAATAACATGGGCTCGAATGCGGCCAAAAAATCAAAGGGCTTAACGTGGAGGATCACATAGCAACCATGCCAACCGGACCATAGAAGATCACATAGCATCTGTGCCTGCTCCAGATATTCCACTGCCAACACCGGACTTCTAGTAGAAATTATACTTCTATCTAACGAGGTGTGAGATCAAGTCTACCTGCAGGTGCAGAAAGTGACCAGCACGTAAATATTTGTAGTTTTATCGTACGTTGTGATCGGAGGTGGCCTAGCACTCAATGACATAGGGTTTATACTGGTTCAGGCAACGTGCCCTACATCCAGTTTGAGTCAGTCGGTGACTTTATTTTTGAGCCTAGGTGCTCGAAGTTTGTAGTGGGGTTACAAATGAGAAGGAGAAAAATAGGGGTACAAGAGGTCTGGTCGGACTCTGGTCAAAGGGACTGAGAGTGACGGGAGCCCCGCTATGTGCTATGTGTTCGAGCGTGTGCTCGAGGTTTGAACTTGGTGGTTCTATTGTTGTGTACTAGTGAACTTGATCGATCTGAATCAACTTAGCTGTTGGAAGAGAGCACATCCCCTTTTATAGATGAAGGGGATGGCCTTACAAGTGAGAGGAAGAGAGTACGTTCGCTGCTAAGTCTTGCTGCCCACATCGGCGGGTACAAGATGATGGTAGGCGCCCACAATACTGTTTAATGTTGGATGCACGTGGGAGGTTGCGTCGTCTTCTTTAGGTATGACAGACATCGGTGTCTGTCACACTGTTGATATCCAGAGGCATGCAAGGGGTTTTACCATATTCACCTGGTACAGTAAATGCCGGCACCCACAATATTGTTGACACCCAGAGGCACGTGTGGAAGCTTTACCGTGTTTGTTTGGTATGGGAGTTGATGGCACCCACAACACTGTAAGGGAAAATGTTGGCGCCTACAACACTGCTTGCGTTCTGTCATGCTAGGGAGGTCGCAGGGTACTATCCTATAGGTGTACAGGGTACGGTCCTTGGTGTTGCGGTTGACTTTGAGTGCCCTGCCTTACTTTCTTTGTCTATTTCCTGGTCCCTACTGAGCGGGCATCCCTAGTCGATTGGTTCTAGTCGGCTCTGATTGCGTCAGCCAGAGAGGAGCTATAAGCAGGGGTTCGGCGCAACTCTAGTCAGAGAAGTGGGTTGGAGTCAAAAGTGGTGTTAGGCCAGGCCTTCTAGTCGGAGAGGCCGTCCAGAGGTGGGCTAGAGACCGAAGCGAGCGCTCCGATCGGAGAGGTGGGCTGGAGTCGGAAGCGGGCGCCATTCCTCCTCGGCCAGGCATTCCAGTCGGAGATTGGATTATCCTTTTGGCCTGTCATCTAGGTATTTGGGCTGGCCCATGAGTTGCACGTTGCTCACAACATTGTCCGTTGGACCGAGCTTTTGTTGGGAAGCCGGTCCCTAAGGGACCCTAGGTTTATGAACCCGACAGGAGCCCCTGAGCCCCCGGGCAATTTGGGTAGAATCGTCTGGGGGATTTTTGTCTCGACGGCGGGTGCGCGCGAGCGCACCCACAGGTGTAGCCCCTGAGCCCCTGGATGATTCGGGTAGAATTGTCTGGGGGTTTTTTGTGTTGCCAGTGGGGGAAGTTTTCGTTTCGTCAGCGGGTGCGCGCGAGCGCACCCGCGGGTGTAGCCCCGAGCCCCCGGGCGATTCGGGCAGAATTGTCTGGGGGTTTTGTTAGCGAGTGTGTGTGCGTGCATTTTAGTCAAGATGGAGTTGTCGACCAAGGTGTCGTGCACAGCCGAGGTGGTTTTTAGGGATCCCTGCGCAGCCGAGGTAGTTAGTTTTAGGGATCGGGCGAGTCGGTGCTTGTGGATCCTGGCCTCAGTGCAGCCCGCACAGCCGAGGAAGTTAGTTTAGGGATCGAGCGAGATAGAGCTCGCGGTTCCTGGCCTTAGTGTAGCCCACGTAGCCGAGGTAGTTAGTTTTGGGATCGGGCAAGTCGGAGATCACGGATCCTAGCCTCGGTGCAGCCCACGTAGCTGAGGCAGTTTTGTTTAGGGATAGGGTGAGTTGGAGCTCGCGGATCTGGCCGTCGGTGTGGCCCACGCAGCCGAGGTAGTTAGTTAAGGGATCGGGTGAGTCGGGGCTCATGGATCTTGGCCTCGGTGCAGCCCACGTAGCCAAGGCAGTTAGTTTAGGGATCGGCCGAGTCAGAGCTTGCGGATCCTAGCCTCGGTGTAGCCCGCGTAGCTGAGGCAGTTAGTTTAGGGATCTTGAGCCCTCGAGCCCTATTGGGCTTGGTAGGGGTCGGTTTGAGTTTTGTGCATTACCCCATCCTCTGTTTCTCACAATCGGAGGGGCCGAGCTTTGTTGCTTGCCTCGATCGCTCAGGCTCGAGTGACGCGCTCGGTGAGCTCGTGTGGGGGGTACGACACTAGATATCCACGACAGACCACATGGGCTGTGCCCCCAGGGGCGGCCTAGCCCACAAGACAAAGCCTTGTGGGGCATGACTCTGCTCGGTGCCTCTCGTAAGACATCTAGAAGATATCCTGAAGATACTACAAGATCTGTTAGGATATGTATGATCCAAAGATTCCTGTAATTAGTTATTACTTTTCGGTTATCTCTTATATCTAACCAACTTGTAACCCTGCTCCATAGACTATATAAGGCGGGCAGGGACCCCCTCCAAACTCATGCAATATCATATGATAGCTAATACAAACCAATAGACCACATGAATAGGGTATTACGTCATACTGATGGCCTAAACCTGTCTAACTCGTGTGTCTCTATTGCCTTCTTGTTCTTGATCTCACACTCCTCTGCCGATCAATCTACCTTCATGGGGAACCCCTCGGAGGACTGCCGATGATATTCTGTCGATAGTTGGCGCGCCAGGTAGAGGCTTGCGTGCTGTTTCCTTATTGAACAAGATGGCTTTTTTCATAGGCTCTTTGTCCCTCCCGTAGCCTAGCCAGATCTTCATGATCGGATCCATCTCATGGATCATCAATGATGACGGAGTCAGAGAGCTCCACGAGTCGGTGTAGATCAATTCTACACCGATCACCCTTGCACCTACGACTGCAGATCCGATCTCGAAACCACCTCCAAGGTTGCCTTCATCAATGACTCACCGCCTGCTTCCTCGCTACTAGAGGAGGCAGATCAACAATGACGATCTGATCGCATCCATTGATCAGGTTGGTCTAAAGCTTATCGATTGCCTCTCCATCACCGAATCGGCCCTAGACACTCTGGTTCAGCGTCGACCACCCTCTGATCCAAATCTATCGGAGGCTGTTCAAGAAACTCTAGGGGCTATGGCCCTACCCTTCGGGTTCACCAACGCCGCCGCCGCTTACCAAGATGCCCTAAGGGGCAAATTCACCGACTAGGATGAGACATTCATCCTCTCGCCGACCAAATCACCGACCAGCCTCTGTCAGCTGTCAACATGCTCCACGTCAGCCGACACTCTAGAGCATCCTGCTGGACCATCCCAGAGGGGAATCCAGACTCTGAGTCCCAAGGTTCTATGGAGACCCTCGCTGAAACCTTCACTGAGCAACTTCCTCTCCCTCCTTTCTAGGGTGGCGTGATCTTCAATGTCAGCGTCGATAGCCCCCCTCAGAATGTCGAGATCGAGGAGGAACGCGCTGCTCGTGAGAACCAGAACATCAACCGTGCACAACGCCAAGCAAACAAGAATGTCCTTGTGAGGGCCGAGCAGTAGCTTGACTCGCAAGGAGTACCACTCCAACGCAACCTCAACGAAGAGTTTCTTCATGTCGACGGCCATGACGTCTTCAAGACTCCAAGTGCCAATCTGGCAGTGGCCGCCAACGAGCTCACCTGCCTCTCATAGATGCCCGAGCTTGCCAAGGTCGCCGCCATGCTCAAAGCGGAGCACTGCCAGATCAATGAGATCCACCAAGATCAGAGACCTTCATACTCCACCACTTTGATTCGTCGATCAGTCGCCACAAGAACCGATCGCCGCCAAAGTCGCTTCACCGACTAGCACCGCGACGATAGGCAACCCCTCTAGGGTGGAGCTAGGGGCAACTGCACCAAACATCACTACCAACATGACCAGGAGGTCGACCAGGACGTTCGGGTGCACCTAAACAATCTCCAAGATGCATGATGATGTATCGACGAATGCCGCTTCGGTCGCCATGAAGATGAAGTATGCCGCCGCTAGGAGTATGAGCATGAGTATGGTAACCCAGACTCAGCTCTCGAGCCACTTGCTGGCTGCAATGCTGTAGACGATGGCATCAACAACCCTGAGGGCCCCCTAGCATTCATAAGGGTGCTCCGAACACTTTAGTGGCCCTATGGTTTCAAAATCACTAGGGTCAAGCCCTATGAAGGAAGGATAAACCCGACATAGTGGCTACAGGCTTACGCCACTGCTATCTTCGTCGCCGGAGGAGACACTAGTGTCATGGCGAACTATCTTCCCATCATGCTCATGCCAGCCGCCATGAGTTGGTTTACTAGCCTTTCCCCAGATTCCATCGGATCCTAGGAAGAGCTGAAAAAAGTTTTCACCGATAATTACATGGCTATGTGTACTTGGCCGGGCACCAAGCATGATTTGAACCGCATCAACTAGAAGCCATCTGAGCTCCTCCGTAGCTACATCCGATGCTTTTCTGAGATGAGGAATTCTATTCCTAACATCACGGAAGCTAAAGTTATCACCGCCTTCATCCGAGGACTCCATCACCGTGAGCTTCGCTCCAAGTTCAACCGCAAGCTACCAATAGGGATTGGCGAGATGATCACGACCGCCAACCAATACACCGACATCGAGGAAGCCGAGGTGCGGTTCAATGAGGATGCGGGCACTCATCGCCCAACACGCCGCCACGACGACCGCCCCGACGACCGATGCCACAACGACCGCCGCTTCGACGATCGTAGTTACCATCATGACAGCGGTCGTGATCGGCCAAAAGGCCCCAAGTCTAGCCAAAATCACCGCTGTTGGCCAGACTACATCGTCGCCGCCGTTAATGAACCTCGGGCCAAGTGCAATTATGATAAGGTGACCCGTGCCTCTCCATAAGAACGCCAAGCACAAGATGAAGAACTACCTCGGTTTGGCTAAGGAGTTCCAGGACAAAAAGCTAGACGACGACGCCAACGACGAAGCTGGAGGCCGCCGACCACCTGGGGGCAATAACAATGCTTTCCAGGACCACGACAAGGTGGTTGCCACCATCTTTGGGGGCCTCGCCTCCACTGAGAGCAGAAGAGAATGGAAGCTCGCCGCATGATCAGTGCTCGCCATCACTACGGAAGACACCGCCGCCAACCCCAACTATCGCCCATGGTCCAAGGTTCCCATCACCTTCAGCAGGGCTGACCAGTGGGCGGACATCCCCTACACATGGCATTTCTCTCTCGTCCTTGATGCAACCGTCTAGAAGGTGCTCTTCAGAAAAGTGCTCGTCGATGGTGGGAGCGCTCTGAATCTTCTCTTCGCCGGAGCCCTAAAGGAGCTGAGCCTCAGGTTAGCAAATCTCACACCCTCTGACTCCTCCTTTTGGGGTGTTGTACCTAGTAGTGCCTCTAAACCACTTGGAGAGATCACCCTACCAGTGCAGTTTAGCATGACAAGCAACTACCACATCGAACATATCAACTTCTACGTCGCTGACTTCAACACCACCTACCACACCATACTTGGTCGGCCAGCTCTGGCCAAGTTCATGGCTGTACCGCACTACGCTTATCTGGTGCTGAAGATGCCTTCGCCTATAGGAGTCTTGGCCCTGTGGGCCAACCTCTCCATTGCCTAGGCCTACGAGACAGAGAGTCTCGCCCTCACCAAAGCCATCGACCTCTCCATCTAGATGGCCAGTGTGGTCACCGAAGCTAAGACGGTGCCTGCCGACGACATGGAGATCCTAGAGCTGGAGCCTCCTCGCACCTTCACCAAATCCAAGGAAATAAAAGAGGTCGGCCTTGGCCTCGATGACCCCTCCAAGACAGTGAAGATTGGGGCTCACCTTGACCCCAAATAGGAAAGCGCACTCATCTCCTTCCTACGTGCCAACACCAACATGTTTGCTTGAAAACCTACACACATGCCAAGGGTACCATGGGAGAAGATCGAGCACTCCTTGAATGTCTCGCCGACCGCCAAATCGATCAAGTAGAAACTCCGCTGATTCGCGCCAAACAAGAAGGAGGCTATTAGGGTAGAAATAAAATGCCTCTTAGCTGCCAGATTCATAAAAGAAGTGTATCATCCTGAGTGGTTAGCAAACCTTGTTCTCGTTCAAAAAAAGAATAAAGAATGGAGAATGTGCGTTGATTACACTAATCTAACAAACACTGCCCTAAGGACCCCTTCGGTCTGCCTCGTATAGATGAGGTTGTAGACTCCACCGCCAGCTACGAACTGCTCTCCTTCCTCGACAGTTATTCTAGCTATCACCATATCTCTCTCAAGGAAGAAGACCAGATCAAGACATCGTTCATCATGCCCTTCGGTGCATACTGCTACACTACCATGTCCTTTGGACTCAAAAACACCGGGCGACTTATCAAAGGGCTATCCAGATGTGCCTCGATCAACAGATCAGCCGCAACATCGAAGCTTACATCGATGATGTGGTCATCAAGTCCAAGACCACCGATGATCTTATCACTGACCTCAAAGAAACGTTCGCCAACCTTAAAAGGTACCGATGGAAGCTGAACCCTTCAAAGTGCATCTTTGGAATTCCATCTGGTATACTCCTAGGCTACAATCGTCAGCGCACGAGGCTCTGAGCCCAACCCTGACAAGGTTTCCGCCATCACCAACATGAAACGGCCAACATATGTCAAGGACATACAGAAGCTTATAGACTACATGGCTGCTTTAAGCCACTTGATATCACGCCTCAGCGAGAAAGAGCTACCATTCTTTGAACTCCTTAAAGCCTCTGAGCGCTTTTCATGGTCGAAGGAGGTAGACACAGCCTTCGAGCAGCTCAAGTTGTTCCTAACAAAGCCTCCGATCATGACAGCACCATGGCCAGACGAAACGCTCCTGATCTACATTGCCGCTACTTCTCGTGTCATCAGCATAGCCATTATGGTCGAACGCAAGGAGGCCGGGCACGCCTATAAGGTATAATGTCCAGTATATTTCATTAGTGAGGTTCTTAATGAGCCCAAGACTCGTTACCCTCAGGTCCAGAAGCTGCTATATGTTGTCTTGATTACTTCACGCAAGCTCCATCACTACTTCGAGTATTACAAGATTGACGTGGTCACCGAGTTCCCTCTGGGGGACATCCTCCGCAACAAAGAGGCCAACGGCCATATCATCAAGTGGGGCCATCAAGCTCGGCACTTACTCCATTGAATTTAGAAGTAGGCCTACCATCAAGTCTTAGGCGCTTGCTGATTTCGTCGCTGAGTGGACCGAGATCCAAGAGCCCATTGCCGCCACCTGCCCCGAGCACTGGGTGATGTACTTTGATGACGCCCTTAACATCAATGGTGCTGGCATGGGCATCCTGTTTATCATGCCAACCAAGGATAAACTTCGATATGTTCTCCAGATACACTTTCTGGCCTCCAACAACACCGCCGAATATGAAGCATGTCTCCACGGACTCCATATAGCTGTTGAGCTCGGCATTAAACGCATCATGGTATACGAAGACTCCGCGCTGGTCATCAACCAGCTCAATAAAGACTAGTCTTACTCTAGTGAGAAGATGGATGCATATTGCACCGAAATTAGAAAACCTGAAGGGAAGTTCTATGGTATCGAGTACCACCACGTGGTACGTGATCAAAATCAGCTCACCGACCACTTATCCAAGTTAGGCTCCTCTCGCTCTGTGATTCCACTAGGGGTCTTCATTCAAGATCTTCTGGCACCATCTATTAAGGAAGATAAGGAAGTTCAGGAAGTTTCCCCCGCCAAGCAGCTAATACTTATGGTACCTTCACCGGCCACCGATTGGAGGGAACAATTCATCAAGTACCTCTCCAGCGCTGAAGTACCCACCGATAAGACTAAAACTAAATGCCTAATCTGTTGAAGTAAGCATTACATGCTGGTGGACGACAACTTGATGAGGAAAAGTGCCAAAGAAGGGATACTACAAAAGTGCATCACCCAAGAAGATAGAGTGAAGCTACTTCTTGAAATTCACTCTAGCTCCTGTGGCAACCACGTGGCCTCGAGAACACTAGTCGACAAAGCTTTTCGAGCTAGTTTTTACTGGCCCACGGCCATCTCTGATGCAGAAGACCTCCTCCGACGTTGTGAAGGATGCCAATTTTTCACACAAATACACATGCCAGCACAAGAGCTGTAGACCATCCTAGCTTACTGGCCCTTCACATGCTAGGGACTAGATATGATTGGGCCTTTCAAGCTAGCGCCTAGTGGTTTTTGGTACGTGTACATCACCATTGATAAGTTCTCCAAGCAGATCGAGTATAAACCGCTCATCTCAGCTACTGCAAGGAAAACAGTCAAGCTCTTTGAAGATATCATCCATAGATTTGGTCTCCCAAATAGCATCATCACCGACCTCAAAACTATGTTTACTGGCCATCAGTTTTGAGACTTCTGTGAAGACTGGTGCATCTCTGTTAAATACATCTCCGTTGCCCATCCTAGAGCCAACGGCCAGGTCGAACGGACAAACGGCATGATCCTTGATGCCCTCAAAAACAGGCTATATCAGAAAGAAGAAAAGCATTCAGGCAGATGACTCAAGGAGCTACCAGCTATAGTCTAGGGACTGCACACTCAAGCTAGTCATAGCACCAGCGTGTCTCCATATTTCTTGGTCTATGGATCAGAAGCCATACTACCAGCGGATATTGCGTTCTGAGCACCTAGGGTGGAAAATTATGATGAAGAGCAAGCCACCGCTGTTCGGACAGAGGACGTCGATAGGGCCGAGGAAGAATGCCTAATCACTTGCATCCGCACAACCAAGTATCTAGAAGGCTCGCGGAGGTACTACAACCGCAACGTCAAAGGTCGTTCATTTGCTGTCGACGACCTCGTTCTCCAAAGAAAACAAAAAACTGAAGGGATGCACAAACTCTCCTCCCCATGGGAAGGACCTTATGTTGTCAAAGAGGTTACCCATCCAGTGTCTTATCGCCTATGTGACTTAGGCGGAATCGATGTCCCCAACTCATGGCATATCGAGCACCTCATACATTTCTATCCTTGAAATGCCCCAGATATGTACTCTCAACTTTATGATAAATAAAGTTTTGGTCTCCATAATTTATCTCCATTTTTCTCCATTATGGCTTAATCTCCACTTATGGTCGCCGAGCTCTACGCTTCTCTATAATGAACTCCAATACGAAATTGCCATAACTGCGCTGACCATGTTTCTTCAAATCTCCAACGTTTTCGCCGAACGTTTTCTCCAAATCGCCGAACATGTTTTCTCCAAATCGCCAAACACGTTTTCTCTAAATCGCCGAATAATCACTGAACATGTTTTCTCCAAAATCGCCGAGCATATTTTCTCCAAACCACCAACGTATTTTGCCACATGTTTCTCCAAATCACCAAAGATTTTTTCCCCAAATCTCCAAGATACTTCGCCAATCAGCGAGCAACATATGTTCTTTTCTATTCTCTTCGGAGAAGACCCAGTCCCCGATCTCTCCCTACACGTGCCACGGGCTCCACGCTCTACGTTATGGGTAGTCGGCTATGGTTCTTTGGTCACGCCTATTCTTCCTACACGTGCATAGGCTCTGCACTCGACGTTATGGACTATGGGCTGGCCAAGGCTGAGAGTTTAGTAAAGACCTAATTGCTCAGATGCCACTTGTACTACGTTTACCTCCAAGTTATTTCACCAAACATCGAACAGCACACGTTCCGCTCTGTGCTCTATGGAGAAGACTCAGTCTCCGATCTCTCCCTACAAGGTCTACGGGCTCTATGCTCTGTGTTATGGGTGGTTGGCTGCGGTTCCTTGGTGGCGCCTGTTTCTCCTACTAGTCCATGGGCTACACGCTCGACGTTATGGACTATGGGCTAGCTGAGGCCAAAGAGTTCAGTAATGAGCTAACAACTCGGCTGCTACTTATACTATGTATAATTGCATTGGGTTGTCAGTACAAGGATTTTTCGCCGCAAATATGAACGAGTCGCATAAACATGCACTTTATAACATTTATACATGTACACAAATGTTTTTTTGCGCTTTTGACACCGTCCAGATATTACAGATGATAATCTCCGAGCAGATCACCAAGCTTCGCCATCGCCGCCTGTGTCACCAAACAGGTCGATGTCACCGGCTAGTTTTTTTGCTGCATCCTCCACCTCATCCTCTAGCTGCTGGGTCTCTGCCTCGCCTAGCCCTTCGGCAAATCCAACCCCTATCGATTGAAGGTCAACGGCTGGATAGTGCGACCAAACCACCGCAAGGGTGTGAGTAGCGGTGGTAACAACGGCATCGCGGTTGAAGCTCTCCCATGCCGTCTTGCACCTGTCGATGATGTCCGGGCGCGTCGACCTGCCGTCGTGCTGAGGAGCCACCTCTAGGTCAACATAGTCAAGCACTGGTTTGATTCTAGCAATACGGCGTCAAACTTGTCCCTCTGAGTCTGGGCGTCCTGCTCCAGCACATCGAACTATGCCTTGACCCTCCGACGGTAGTCTACAAGCATTACAAGGTTCCATTAAGCAAGGAAACTACTTCAGCGGTACTTTGACCAGGAAGTACTCACCGTTCAGCTCCTCAGCTAGTTTGTCTGCTCGCCCTGTCTCCTTCACCTTCTCCTCTCGGAGTTGTTCGAGGGCCTAGCGCAGCTGGCTAAGCTCTACATCTTGCTCTACAAGCACAATAGTCATCACCAAAAATATGGTTGTTCAACAATATAAAGCACATTCACTGGTATACCGCACCTGCTTTTTGCTCGGATACACTTTTGAGTTGCTCGGATTTTTGTTCTAGTTGCTTGGAGGCACTCGCCAGCTCTTCGGACTTGCACCGTAGCTGCTCGGACATAGCCGCTAGCTGCTCGGACAGGAGCCCTTTTTGGTGTTCCAAGTCCCGCGCGTTGGACTCAGCAAGGTCTCATTCACGTCAGGCCCTCTAGATGTTTCTCTCCATCAGGTTCATTGCCTCTTTGAGTTTCTTGTTCTCCTCGGCGAGGGGTTCCATCCTCTTTATCAGCTGGTGCCGCTGCTCGGTAGTCCGAGTTATCCCCTGCAAATGCACAATTATAATGATGAACTCCGATCTCCAACGTCAAAGATGAGCACTCCAGATGTAGTACTGACCTCGATTTGTTTTATCACTCTGGCAAGGGCGGTCTTCAATCTCCTCATTCCCTGGTGGTGTCTTCCTTCTCGATAACCACCACCTCTTCACTGCGCTTGTAGAGGATTCGGACAGATTGGGGTCGAGGTTCAGTGTGCTCGATCTCTTCCACCTTGTCCTCTTCTGCCATAGCATGAGGCACCACTGGGGGGCTCCATGGCTGGGCAGCAGGTCTGACCATGCCCTGCGATGCCTTAGGAAGCGCTGTTTGCACCTCGGGCGCCACCAGCTTCATCGCCCTAGATTCTGGTGCATCGCCGGCAACTCCAGCCTCTGCTCCCAAAGACCCGGTGGTTCCCGCCGTTGCCTCGGGCACTGCCACCGATCCATCCTTTGTCAACGCTGCTTGTTCATCGTCGCCAAGTTCGCTAGCAGTGGCAGTTGACTCCTCCTCTGGCTGCTGAGCTTTCAGGGACTCTAGGACGGGAGCCGCCGGCGTTGCCTCCACCATGGGATCAACCCTTGGTGGTTCGGTGGACTGGTCTGATGGGGTTAGACCCTCTGCACATTTCGCCCTACATCAGATCAGTTTGTCAAGCGCCAAAAAAGCTAAGCAATGACAACAAAGTAACTCTAAGGCAAGGATACTTATGGTTTGGTCTACCGGTACAATTTCTTGAACCGATGACACCTACCCGAGCACCTAGGCCTAGCCAGGGGGTCAACTTCCATGCTCTGGGGTGGAGGTCCTGTCTCCTCCACCATCGGCCTCTACTTCGTCTGCCGCTCTGGGATTTCCTCCACCTACTGCTTGGGGACTCCCATCGCCTGCCGCTCGGGAACTCCCATCGCCTACCACGTGGGGACTCCCCTCGCCCGCTGCTTAGGGACTTCTCCACCTCTCTTCACTTGTTCCTCCATGCGCATGCTGTGTGGAGGTGCTTTAGTGCTCAGTGGAGGAGCCACTGGTGTTTTGTCATCATTCGACCACTCGAACACCACGGTCCTTCGTGTTCGAGTGGTCTGGTTGCCACCAAGTGAGATGCCACCTGGTTTGAGGGGAGCAGCTATCACCATCTTCCTCTTCTTTTAGACCGGCTCGTCTACCGCTGCCCTTTTCCCCCAGACTTTCTCCAACACTAGGGATGGGCTCTCCGATGAGACGCTGATGGTTCCCTCCTTAGGCTATGGTGGTGGCCAAGAATCTACTCCCTTTGGCCAATCGCTCCTCAGGATGCCCGAGAAGTACCCCACTCTTTCCTACGAATGGATCTTTGCATAAGTGAATCAGTTCACTGCTCGGCCATAATCATGGATACAAAGCAGCATGAGAAAAACAACTAAGATGGTTACCTGAGGAGGCGGATTTGTATAATTGAAGGCCCTCATTTTCCTTGGCCTACTGAACAAGGCGTTGGGAGCAAATAACTCTATGGCCCGCTCCAGCACATCTTTCCTCAACAGTCGCTCCATCCTCTCCTAGGTCCCATCGTCATCACCTTTGAAGTCAAAGCCTGGGTGGGCCCTCTCCTTGTAGGGCTAGATGTGGCACACTATGAAGCTTGTCACCACTAGTTCGCCGCTAATCTCCATGCCTTTAATGAAGTCAAGGAGCTCCCTCACCTGCTCCATGTTAGCACTATTCGGTTTCTCCGACTAGCTCTTCTGGCTCTCTAGGATGTGGTGGATGTCGCAGCAGATTGCAGGGTGGCTCTGCTTCATGTAGAACCACCTGGAGTTCCACCCTTTAAGAGAAGTGTTTAGCGGTACATTAATGTACTCACTAGCCATCCTATCCCGGAGCTGCAGATATATGCCGCCGACCACCTTGGAACCACCGCCGCCCTTCTTCTTCAACTAGAACAGGTGTCTGAAGAGGTTGAAGTGCGACAGAACCCCCAGATATGTCTCACAGAAATGGATAAAGATTGAGATGTGCAATATGGTGTTTGGGTGGAGATTGCACAGACTAATCATCCAAAACTCCAGCAGATCCCACAGAAAAGGATGAATAGGGAACCCCAATCCACACCAGAAATAATCCTCAAACACTATAGCTTCATTAGTGTTAGGCATCAGGAAGGGCTCACCGCTGGCTAGCTGCCATCCAGTGGTTACACGGTCTAGAAGAATGCCCGCCGCCACCATCCTGTCGAGATCCGCCTTCCCCACCTTCGATGGCACCCATTCCTCATCGCGGCTGGCTCCGGCGGCCGCCTTCTTTGGCTTCACAGCTCCCTTCTTCGACGCCATTGCTTAGATTTGGTTCGAGATTGGTGGCGAATGTGCGTGTGGATGTGAATCTAGAAATATGAGGGCTGAGGAGGAAGACAAAATGGCAGCAAAGGTGGGAACGTGGGGGTGCGGAGGCGCAGTTATAAAGCAATTCCCCACCCTTTTGCATTCGAGGGTTTTTGGGGAACCGTTCCCACGATTTGCGTTTCTCTGAATTCTCCGCAACTGAAGGTGGGCCACTACCTAGGCTTTCGCTCAGCCCCGGCCCGCATTGCTGATTTATCGCTGCAATTGGTTATTTCTCGCTGAATATTCGCCAACATCTCCGCCAACCGTTATGGCTCAGTAATTATTACTGTACAGCCATTACTCTGGTATTTTCTCTACGGTTTTGTTATCTCTAGGTTTTCCCTCTTGTATCTCGAGGAGTGCATCAGCATCACGTCTGGGTTCCTTGCCGCATTAGGCATTTTTCTCTAGTTAACTGCTATTTCTGACCCTAGCACTACGAGACTACGTCACCTACTGTCAGGCTCGGGGACTAAGTGGGCACACTTCACCTAGCGGTGAATATTCTTTTTTCACTTTAGGGCTACACCCTGCCTGCTCGGCTGGTTTTCTACTTTTCTTCTACTTTGGACCCTGGCACCACATGACTACGTCATCTACTGCCAGGCTCGAGGACTAAGTGGGCACACTTCACCTAGCGGTGAATGTGTTTGCTTTGTTCTGGAGGACTCTGTGCCTCTTAAGGCTGAAGAAGATTATCTCCTTCTCTTGTGGTCGGACTCTAAGTGGGCACACTTGGTCCACTACGAAGAAATTTTTGATTATGAACTTGAGCTCCTTACAACCTTATGGTAAGCCGTATTTGGATCATATTGCTCGGCTATGGTTTTCGCTGCTCCGCTATGGTCCTCGCTGCTCGGCGATGGTTCACGCTGCTCAACAACTACTCAGAACTGCTCAACAACTCATCATGGTGGTCAGATCATGATTGTGACTGCTCAGCTTTGTTCACACATGCTCGGACAAGTGTAAGACGGCATTACACAATAGGTATAAGGTGCTCAGGGACTAGCTGTGGGGGGTACAACCCTGGATATCCATGGCAGACCACATGGGCTACGCCCCTAGGGGTGGCCCAACCTACAAGACGAAGCCTTGCAGGGCACGACTCTGCTCAGTGCCTCCTACAAGACATCTGGAAAATATCCTGAAGATACTATAAGATCTGTTAGGATATGTATGATCTAAAGATTCCTATAATCAGTTATTACTTTCTAGTTATCTCTCAGATCTAACTAACTTGTAACCTTGCTCCCTGGACTATATAAGGCGAGTAGGGACCCCCTCCAAACTCATGCAATATCATACGATAGCTAATACAAACCAACAGATCATAGGAGTAGGGTATTACGTCATACTAATGGCCTAAACCTATCTAACTCGTGTGTCTCTGTTGCCTTCTTGTTCTTGATCTCACGCTCCTCTACCAATCAATCTACCTTTGTGGGGAATCCCTCAGAGGACTACCGACGATATTCTGTCGACAGCTTGCTAACAGGTATGATCGAGTGGAATCTGGGTCCGTCGTTCATGACGGGGTCAGCATAGCCCTCTTGTGACATTCCACTGCTCCTATACCTACAACCCAGCAGATGCCTAGGTTGTTTCGAAGACTAACCTGAGTGGCCTGCTAGCCTCCCCTCGATGGAAATTCTATGGGTTTGGTGAGAGGTTTATGATCGAATGAGAAGGTTGAGATGACCCTATCTGCTTCGGGGCAGACTAGGCGAGGGCCACACAGGGCTCATCTACATTTTCTCCCCTGGCTCTATTTGATGCGAGGCAGCCTTAAGCCTTTTGTGGGCTGGCCTTCGAACCTCGATCGGTCGTTGCTCATGTTGAATGAGGCAACTGCCACTTCGTGACGCAACACGGAGCGTTGTGATGCATTTCGCCGCACATGCGATGCCTTAGTTCCTGAGCCCCCAGGCGATTCGGGCCCGGATCATCCAAGGGGCATGGGCGTATGGAATGAATGGATGAATGATTATATAAAGAAATTGCGGGGGTCGGTAGTGTTACCTTGATGACTCGAGTGACAGGGTTTGAAGAGCTTCAATCAGAATTGTCCGACCAGGACCCATGCTCGTCGTTCGTGAGGGAGTCGGCATGGCCCACATAGGGCGTCCCTTTGCTCCTTACCTATCTCTTAGTGTTTTCTTGAGCCGTTCGATTGACTTTAGGGAGCCCGATGGCCTTTCTTGGGCGGAGATCCTGTAGTTGGGTCTTTCCAAGTCCCACCTGGGAAGGCGGAGGGCCACCTACGCGTGGTGACGCTTTGGTTTTTGCGCTCAGTGTGCGGTAGTGGTGGTCCATACCCAAGCCACGTCCCATCTAACCAGGTGTCATTTCATCGGTCAGTGTGCGTCCCATCGGTTAGGGTGCGTCCCATCGTTTTCCATCCGCATTGAATGGGGGAAGGTAGAGAGTTTTTCGCTCTGATCCTTTGCCCTTCTTCAGCTGTCATGGTTCCTCCTTAAATAGGGGGAGGGAGAGGGCTTCTCATCGCTGTCCTTTGCCTGTTCTCCAACTATTGCCTCTCCTCCTTCCTCCTCACTGAGAGTGCCTGTATGCTGTGGCGGTTCCTAAGTGAGAGAGAGGGTAAGCATGGGGGAGGACTCACAGATCCCTTCATGTATCTAGAGCATAATGTCGAGCTGGAGGCTGCCTAAGGCAGTGCTGGCCATCTTTGTCTGAGAAGGGGTGGCTTTCGCCGAAGGAGGTGATGCGCTGGATTTGTCTGCAAGGCCTTTTTTGGGATGGAGCCATGCGTGGATTCTTTCTGGTGGATCTTCACTGGATGAGCCTTGTTGAAGGGGAAGTTGCCTAGGATCATGCTGGTGGAGGGTTCCGTACCTATAGCTGCTCAGGTTGGCTAGTTCATAAAGTTTGATGAGATCTCTTCCAGCCATGGTGGCCATACCTCGGTGGCAGTGTTCCTGCCTAGGAGCTACCTCGACTGCATGAGAAGGTTAGGAGCTCCATGCTCTTCTGCTAAGCATCTATGGGTGCAACATCCTTGAGGTACCCAATGTGATCGCCGAAGTCAAGGGAGCGGAACCGGGCGGGTCCCTTGAGGTGCCTGTTGCACTCGCCAAAGTTGAGGGAGCAGAACCGGGCAGGGCCCTTGCGGCGGTGGTTACGTTCGGTGGCGTGTGCCGTGGCCTCTCCTTTGGCATTAGCTGATGCCGCCGAGCAGCCATAGTAGTATTTGGAGTAGAAGTATTTAGCAAATGTAATCGTTAAGTTTAGGGGAGCACCCATGTGAATAGTTTTTGTATCAATGAATACATCAGTTCTGTTTTTGTGATAGAATCACTATCCATTCCTTGTTTTTTATCCTAGCATCGCTTTGTTTTTATCCTTTCTTTTTTGCACCTGCCCATTCATTCCGTAGGCTGTAGCTTATAAGAACCTAGGCATGGCCCGCGGGGCTCGGCTGCTCATAACCATAGGTAGTGGTGGGGTGCGTTCGGGAGTAAGAACAAACTTACGTAGGGTAATCAAAAGAATGGAATGCCTTTTTGTTTAGGCAAAAAGTTTTTATCATGTGATAGTAGAAAAGAGAGGTAGTATTTAGTATTGTACCCTCATGGAGCCCCCGAGTGACCCAGGCTGAAAATGTTCGGGCTGGGGTGCTTTTTAGGAGCAAGTGTTGACTATAAAGCAGTAAGACCAAATTTAGGGGAAAAACAATGTAGCTGTTCAATGTTCCAAGTGTTGGTGAAAACGTTGCCGTTGTCGTCCTATAGTTGATAGGCGCCCGGTCGGATTACTTCGGTCACCGTATACGGTCCTTCCCATGGTGGAGAGAGTTTGTGTTTTTCCTTTGTCAATTGGGTCCTCTGGAGCACGAGATCACCGACTTCGAGGATTCTCCCCCTGATCTTCCTTTAGTGGTACCTACGAAGAGTTTGCTGGTAGCAAGCAGAGCGGATGACGGTCATCTCATGGGCCTCCATGAGCAGGTCGACTGTGTCTTGCTAAGCCTCCGTGGCTCAGTCACGGTCGAAAGCCTTCACTCTTGGGGTGCCATGGTCGAGGTTGGAAGGCAGCACTGCTTCAGCTCCGTAGGCCAGGAAGAAGGGCGTGAACCCAATGGATTAGTTTGGGGTCATTCTCAGGCTCCAAAGGATCGCTGGGACCTCTACAGCCCATCGCCCGACGCACTTGTTGAGTCAGTCGAAGATGCGTGGCTTAAGTCCTTGGAGGACCATGCCATTGGCACGCTCGACCTGACCATTAGTATGTGGGTGTCCAACCGAGGCCCAGTCGATCTTGATGTTGTATCCATCACTGAAGTCCAAGAACTTCTTCCCGGTGAACTTAGTCCCATGGTTAGTGATGATGCAGTTCAGAACACCGAACCGGTAGATGATGTCGAGGTAGAATTTGACCGCCTCTTTTGAGCGGATGTTGGTGATGGGCTTGGCCTCTATCCACTTGGTGAACTTGTCGACCACCACGAGTAGGTGAGTGAAGCCACCCGGGCCTTTTTTGAGGGGTCCTACCATGTCGAGGCCCCAGACCACGAATGACTAGGTGATGGGGATGGTTTGGAGCTCTTGTGCTAGCAAATGGGTTTGTTGAGCATAGAACTAGCATCCTTCACACCTACAGAGGACCTCCTCTGCATCTCATAGTGCGGTGGGCTAGTAAAAACCTTAGCGAAAGGCTTTTCTGACCAGCGACCTTGGTGTCGTATGATGTCTGCAGATTCTGGCATGAACCTCGAGGAGGAGCAACTTCCCTCGATCGGTTGAGATGCACTTCATGAGTATTCCCGATGGACTTCATTTGTCGAGTTTGTTTTCGATCTCGATGAAGGTCTAGGTGCGTTGGGCAATTCATCGCACTTCGGTCCTTTCAGATGGGAGAATCTCCTCGAGGAGGTAGACGAGTAGCGATGCTCACCAGTCGGATTGATCGAGTGCCAACATGGCGACGTCGGCGGGTGACATCATCATAGAGGCACTGGGGTCAGAGCCCCTGGGCGTCGGCTTGGCATCGAGGTGTGTTTGGATCAGACCTTCTAGGACACGGGCGGATGGCTCATGGAGATCATTGATGAAGATCCCGCTCGGGGATGGATCCTGCCTGGCGACCAATTTTGCAAAAAAATCGGCAGCATCGTTGTCCTTTCGTGGGACATGATGCAGCTCGATTCCCTAGAATTTGACCTTGAGCTTACGCACCTCTTGGCAGTATGCTGTGATGAGGGAGCTTTTGTAGGAGGACTCCTTCATGACCTGATCAACGACTAGCTTCGTGTCACCGCGAACGTAGAGTCATGTGCACCAAGTTCGATGGCGATGTGTAGTCCATTGATGAGGGCCTCATACTCCATGGTGTTGTTTGAGGCTGAAAAGTGGAGGCGGATGGCGTAGCGGGGCCTACTCCCATCTAGGGAGATCAGAACTACTCTAGCCCCCGATCCGAGCGCCATGATGGACCCATCGAAGTACATTGTCTAGTACTCGTGGGTGACATCTGGGGTTAGTAGCTAGACCTCCATCCATTCGACAACAAAATTCGTGAGAGCTTGAAACTTAATGGCGGTATGGGGGATATACCTAATGTCATGGCCCATGAGTTCGAGTGCCCACTTGGAGATCTGTCCCATGGCATTACAGTTGCGGATGATGTCTCCGAGCGGGTATGAAGTGACTACCGCGACTTCGTGGTCGATGAAATAGTGCAGGAGCTTCCGGGTCACCATCAGCATGGCGTATAGGAGCTTCTGCACCTAGGGGTACCGGACCTTGGGGTAAGTGAGTACCTCCCCGATGAAGTATATAGGCTGCTAGACCTTAAGGTGGTGTCCTAGCTCCTCCCTTTTCGATGACTAGGGTGACGCTCGCCACATGGTTGCTTGCTGCGACGTAGAGGAGGAGGGGTTCTCCCTGTTCAGGAGCAACAAGGATTGGGGCCGACATTAGGGATGCTTTGAGGCTCTCTAGAGCCTGCTGAGCTTCCTCCGCCCATACGAAGGCATCCGTCTTTTTGAGGAGCTTGTAGAGTGGCATCCCCTGTTCATTGAGCCAGGAGATGAATTAGCTTAGGGCGGCCAGACAACCGGTGAGCCTTTGTACACCCTTGACGTTGCGTATGAGGCCCATGTTAGAGATGGCCATGGTCTTTTTGGGGTTGGCCTCGATGCCATGCTCGGATACAATGTATCCTAACAGCTTCCCCTTTAGAACCCTAAAAACACATTTCTCAGGATTCAATCTGATGTTGAACCTTCGAAGGTTAGTGAACGTTGTGGCCAAGTTTGTGATTAGGTCACAAGCTTGAGCTGTTTTGACGACTATGTCATCGACATAGATGGTGATTGTTGGTTTTGGCCGCTCGGCTTGATCAAGCTGATCAAGCGGGTCAATTTGGTTGGCGAAGCATTGCTGCATGCACCTTTGGAAGGTGGCACCAGCGTTCTTCAGGCCAAAAGTCATGGTTATGTAGCAGTACAAACCATATAGGGTGATGAACGAGGTTGCGAGCTGATTAGACTCTTTCATCGTGATTTGGTGATAGCCCGAGTAGGCATCCAGAAAGGAGAGGATCTCACAACCCGAGGTGGAGTCGACTATCTAGTCTATGCGCAGCAGAGGAAAGTGATCCTTTAGACACGCTTTGTTGAGGCCAGTATAATCAACGCACATTCTCCATTTCCTAGTCTTCTTTTTAACAAGAACGGGATTGGCAAGCCATTCAGAGTGGAATACCTCTCTGATAAATCCGGCTGCTAGGAGTTTGGCGATCTCTTTGCCTATGGCCCTGTGCCTCTCATCGTTGAAACGGCGTAGGCGTTGCTTAGTGGGCTTTGAGCCTGGGATGAGGTGTAGTGCGTGCTCGGCGATGTCTCACGGTATGCTCGGTATGTTAGATGGCTTCCATGCAAAAACATCGTGATTGGCGTGCAGGAAGTCGATGAGCTCGCATTCCTATTTGGCCAGGAGCTGGGTCCTGATCCGCACCATCTTGGTTGGGTCGGTGGGGTCGATTCCCACCGCTTTGGTTTCCTCAAGCGAGTGGAAGGCCTATGAGGAGTTTGGTTTGTTGTAGTCTAGGACTGCTGGGGCTGACGACTCCTCGAGCCGTGGAAGCTCGGACGAGTTGATGATCGTGGTGGCGAGCTCAAAATGCTCACGGTCGCACGTGAAGGCGTGCGAGAAGGCGCTGCTCATGGTAATGACGCCGTTCGGTCTCGGCATCTTCAGCTTGAGGTAGGTGTAGTTGGGGATTGCCATGAATTTGGCGTAGCATGGCCGCCCCAAGATGGCATGGTAGGACCCTGGAAAGTCCACCACTTCAAAGATGAGGACCTCCGAGCGGAAGTTGGCTCGGTTGCCAAACGTGACAGGTAGGTCGATCTGCCCGAGCGGGTATGCCTGTGCTCCCAGGATCACCCTATGGAAGGGAGAGCCCGCTAGGTGGAGTTCCGATCGGGGGATGCACATGGCATCGAGGGTGTCGACCTAGAGGATGTTGAGGCCGCTGCCTCCGTCCATCAGCACCTTGGTGAGGCACTTCTTGTGGATGATGGGGTCAATGACGAGCGGGTAATGTCCCGATCTCATGATGTGGGAGCGATGGTCCCTCTGATCGAAGGTGATCAAAGGGGATGGCTGTCTCGGCGGCGCATGCCTCCCTATAGCGCACCTTGTGCTGGCGCTTGGACCAGATGGCGTCGGATCCACCGAAGATCATGATGCATTCCTCAGGGTCGGGGAAGCCGTCTCTATCCTTGCCCGCCGTGCCTCCTTTCTTGGCTGCCGCCTCTTTGCTATCTCCTTCTTTTGGCCCACCGGCCTATCGTAGGAAATGTTTAAGGAGCTCGTAGTCCTTGTAGAGGTGTTTGATGGGGTAGGCGTGGTTGGTGCATGGGCTATCCATGAGCTTGTTGAAGTGGTCAGGTAGTCCCTGTTGGGGCTGCTTGCTCATGCGATTAGCCGCGGCGACCAACACGGTGTTGTCTGGTCGGCGCCGATCCTTTTTGTTCTTCTTCCCTCTCTGTGTGGAGGAGCCCTTGTCTTGGTCCATGTGCTTGGCCTTGCCTTTGTCCCAGCCTCCATTGAAGACCGCTCTGACCACCTCCTCGCCGGAGGCATGGTTAGTGGTGACGTCGAGCAGGTCGTGGGTGGTACGACGCTTAAGGCAGCCAAGCTTGTGGATCAGGGACTCGTAGGTCATCTTAGAGAGGAATGCACTGATGACGTCTGTGTCGATGACATCAGGGAGGGAGTTGCATGATTGGGAGAACCTGTAGATGTAATCCCATAGGGACTCACTGGACTCCTGCTGGCAGCTCTTGAGGTCCTAGGAGTTACCAGGGTGGACATACGTCCCCTAGAATTTTTTGATGAAGACCCTCTTGAGGTCCGCCCAGTCATGAATGCTGTCGTGCAAGAGGAATTCAAGCCATGCCCGAACATGTTCCCCCACGCAGATGGGGAGGTACTGAATGATGAAAAAGTCATCATCCACCCCTTTGGCTCGGCAGGTGAGCTGAAAATCTTCGAGCCAAATACCAGGGTTTGTCTCCCCGATGTACTTGGTGATGTTGTTCGGTGGTCGGAAGCGCTGTGGGAACGGCGCTCTTCGGATATGCTGGTAAAAGGCCCGTGGTCCCAGGCCCTCAGGGCTAGGACTCTGGTCGTCTGGCCGGCGACCATGCCTGGGGCACGTTTCACTGCTCCCCTCAATGGTTTGGCCAGGACCCATGTCGCCTGCCCTCACCGCCGCCTGGTGGACGTCATCATCACGCCAGGCCTGATGCCGGTTGCTGATGATGCTGCGATCATCTTGGTGTGGATCGGGCCATTCGCGTACTGGTGATCGGTGTAGAGCAGGCGCCAGGTCAGACCACGGCACAGCCACTGCCTCCTGAGCCACGCTCGACGGCTGTAGCGGTGAGCGAATGGAGCGATCCGTCTAGCGCATTCTTGCTCCCCTAGTGGGGAGAGAGGGCCCGTGTCGTAGTCGTGATGCAGAGTTCTCCACCTATTGAACGGCGGCAACATCTACCAACGCCCGGAGGTTTTGGTAGACCTCCCGCTCCTGGGGGTTGATGGGCTCAGGAACGCCACGCAGAAGCATTGCCGCAGCGGCAATACTCTGGCTAGCTCGAGCGAACTATGGGGGTCGTTCCCCTCATTCATGATGTCACGTTGGACCTAGCGGGCATGACCCTGGGCGCCGCCCACCGGGTCATTCGCATGGGGCGCAACAGGCTGCACCGAGCGCGCCAGCGTAGGCGGTGGCTAGTTCTGCCACCGTTGTCATAGCTCCTCGATGTGCCCTTGTGCGAGCGCAAGGGCCTCTGCACGTGGGTCCAGAGGGGTGTGAGTCTGTACAGACTCCGCAACCACTGGCAGTTATCCTAGAGCGTTCGCCATAGCGCACTCCTGGGACGGACGATGGCTAGGTGCCACGTCGCCGATGCTGAAGCTGTCGCTCTCACCTTCGTTATCCGGGAGTTCGTGGAAAGTGGTAGGAGCATAGCTCGCCATTCCCACAAATTTGGATGTGAGAGGGGATGGCACCAGCATCCTTCAAAGCCCCCAAGCGCACATGTTTGCGGGGGACACGAGGCCATAGGGGAACCGATCATATGGTGTTTGCGGTGCGGACAATACGGTCCAGCCAGATAATTGGTGGGAGATAGTAAGTAGAGAGTAAATAACAATATGCACATTACTCACAATGGGGTTTGAGCAGAGAGTTTGCTTGGAATGAAGTGTAGATGCCTCATCGTTGAAGTCGTCATGCGTCCTGGAGCCGATGGAGGGCGCCTCTCTGACGGGCGCTGGAATGAGTGCCTCCTCGTGGAGGTGTAGTACGACGAGCCAGTCGGCGATGAAGTCTAGGCTTCCGAAGAGGAAGGTCTGGGATGGCTCAAAGACAGGTGGAACCCAAATCCCAATAGGTGGGAGTGCGGGAAACTCTAGTGAGCCGAAGCGAGTCGTATCGCTTGAGCCCACCATGGCGAAGGTGGCAGAAAAGTGGGCCATCCGATGACCAAAAAGTGTTGAACGTACAACGTCTTCCCCACGGACGGCGCCAACTGTCGGTGTAGAAAGTGACCAACACGTAAATATTTCTAGTTTTGCCATACGTTGTGATCGGAGGTGGCCTAGCACTCAATGACACAGGGTTTATACTGGTTCAGGCAACGTGCCCTACGTCTAGTTTGAGTCGGTCGGTGACTTTATTCCTGAGCCTAGGTGCTCAAAGTTTGCAGTCAGGTTACAAATGAGAAGGAGAAAGATGGAGGGGTACAAGAGGTCCGGTCGGACTCTAGTCAGAGGGTCCGAGAGTGACGGGAGCCCCACTATGTACTATGTGTTCGAGCGTGTGCTTGAGGTTTGAACCTAGTGGTTCTGTTGTTGTGTACTAGTGAACTTGATCGATCTGAATCAACTTAGCTGTTGGAAGATAGCGCATCCTCTTTTATAGATGAAGGGGATGGCCTTACAAGTGAGAGGGAGAGAGTACGTTCACTGCTAAGTCTTGCTGCCCACGCTGGTAGGTACAAGATGATGATAGGCGCCCACAATACTGTTTAATATCGGATGCACGTGGGAGGTTGCGTCGTCTTCTTTAGGTATGGTAGACGTCGGTGCCTGCCACGCTGTTGATATCCAGAGGCATGCAAGTGGTTTTGCCATGTTTGCCTGGTACAGTAAATGCCAGTGCCCACAATACTGTTGATGCCCAGAGACACGTGTGGGAGCCTTACCGTGTTTGTTTGGTATAGGAGTTGATGGTGCCCACAACACTATAGGGGAAAATATCGGTGCCTACAACACTGCTTGCATTCTGTCATGCCAAGGAGGTCACAGGGTACTATCCTATAGTTATATAGGGTACGGTCCTCCATATTACGGTTGACTTTGAGTGCCCTACTTTACTTTCTCCATCTGTTTCCTGGTCCCTACCGAGCGGGCGTCCCCGATCGGTTGGTCCTAGTCGGCTCTAATTGCGTCAGCCAGAGAGGAGCTGTAAGTAGGGGTTCGGCGCATCCCTAGTCAAAGAAGCAGGTTGGAGTTGGAAGTAGTGTTGGGCTAGGCCTTCCGGTCGAAGAGGCTGTCCGGAGGTGGGCTAGAGACCGAAGCGAGCGCTCTGGTCGGAGAGGTGGGCCAAAGTCAGAAGCGGGCGCCATTCCTCCATGGCCAGGCCTTTTGGTCAGAGATTGGATCAACCTTCTGGCCTATCATCTAGGTATTTGGGCCGGCCCATGAGTTACGCGTTGCTCGCAATGTTGTCCGTTAGGCCAAGCTTTTGTTGGGAAGCCGGTCCCTTAGGGACCCTGGGTTTATGAACCCGACACTACCCATATAGACATGTGGCTATACATAATATCTCACTAGGCGAGAGGGACTATGAATCGGTCCTTATGTGACCGAGGCGAGTATCTCCCAAAGGAATCCCTCACCAAACGATCCTGCCAAGGTAATTTACCTCCATAAATTACCTCCACTCGCCCCCTATCGAGGTTTAGTCCAGTTTTACCAGTTTTAAGTTCCATAGTTATTAACCTCAGGTTCATAGAGCTCATCTCATATCTAGGTAACCATTATGTCATCATAATATCATAGTCAAACTTATATCATATCAAGATAATTATCATAAGTGTTCACATCATCATAACCGAGCTCATGACCCATTATAATTCCATTAATTCATAAAGAGAATTTAAGTATTATAAGTTAAGTTCATTAATTAGTGGGGATAGGGTTTTATGGGTTTATGGTGGAGGCTAGCAAAATGTGGAGGTGGAGGAAGGGGAGTAGTTAAGGGATGGTAAATAAAGTGGAGGGAAAAAGGGATAGGTGGGTGTTAGGACTTGCCTCCATTCGCTGACGATAAGCTCCTTCTTCGATTCCTGTGCCTCTTGCTCCTGTCTTCTTGGACTTCATCAGGTTCTCCACGTCTTCTATCCTACACGGTCTAGCATTGTCAAGCACAAACAAGAAAAATAACAAGCAAGACATGCAAAGCAAGCATAAGCAGCAAACGATTCTAGATGGGTTGATCCTATTGGGTGACGGGTCGTTATCTAAGTTATCATTATTATGTCAATTTGAAGTAAGGTTTGGATGAAGGGATTCCATCCATGGGGTAGGGCTCCTACGGGTTAAGTTAAGGTGGGTGGTTGGTCTGATGGAAAACTAGACCACACTATTAGGCTTCACTATTATGTGAACCTGAAAGAGAAAGCCTAACCAAGTCATCATAGATAACTTGCCTGGCCTTTACAGGTCCACAAGGGTTAGTGGCACATACGCACATGTATATGTATGTGCCTCGGGTTAGTTAGGTTAAAGAAAAGGTGGAAGATAACGTTAGCCATACATAGACGTATGTCCGGGTATCGCGCATATCCTTGTATGTGGAGATATCCTATTATTTTATGTGATTGGGTGTGGATATATTCGAGTATGTGTCAGAGTACATGCACATACGCGAATATATGGGGTTAATTACTGCTACGGTGATTGGCTACTACTGTAGTCAATATTTAATTTAAATACAAGGAAAGCAATCAACTAGAATTTAAATGGGCACCAAATAATAGAACAAATGGTATGAATAAGTAGAGCTTGAATTTACAAGATTTTTGGTGGAAGAACCAAATGATTTGGAGTTAGGATGGAGGAGATATGAATTAACAAAGATTTAATAGGAGAAGGGTATGTGGAATATAACTTGGGAATTATTTCTGGAAATTGACATAATGAAAATGGTATGGAAATGCTTGGGTAGGATCTGGGGTGTACCTAGTTTATTTAGGAATTTTCTGGGAATTTTTCCATGCATGGAAATAGGTTTTGTAACCTCCTGTGTACACTTCCGGGGTGTACACAGCATTTTCCCTCGGGTTTAGCTGCTGACGTGCGGGGCCAGCACGGCGGGGTTAGCCTGGCGGCACTATGCTGCGCGCTGGGTTCTTACTGCGCTGTAGACCGCTCTCTCTCTCTCTCTCTCTCTCTCTCTCTCTCTCTCTCTCTGAGTCCATGTGGATCGAGTCCACCGAAGTAAGGAGAAGAGGGGAGGGAGTCACGGTGGCTGCCACATGGGGTCACCATGTCCACGTTGGGACGGCGGTTGTCCAGCCGTCGATGAATAGAGCAGGGCGCTCAGAGTTCAACGGAGTGGACTACGCTGGTGGCGTTGATGGCTGAATCTTGACTCTATGCGGTTGTCGGTGCTCCTGAGATGATCCCGTAGCGGTTGGAGGAATCCTCGGTGACCGCGGGTGCTCGTGGCGGCGATGGTGACTCGCCGGAGCTGCAGCGGTGGCGCGGTGACGGGCCTTTGCCCCTGTAGGGTGCTCCAGGGAACGAGAATGGGTGGCGCATGGTCATAATAGATCGGTGGGTACGCCGAGGGTGTCGTTGTGTCTTGCGATGCCTCGACGGCGTCGGGTAGCGGCCATGACGGCTCGGCGGCGAGCTGCTCTCGGTGGTGGAGGGATGTAGAGGGGCAGAGCAGGATGGAGGTGGTGGAGGAGGTAGAGGATGGGTTGGGAAGCTTGCTAACTAACCTAATTGAACTATGGTGCACAGGAGGAGGAAGGGGAGTGGAGCTCGGTTCCATGGCAGCCGGATTGGGGAAACCAAGCCAGAGCTCAGGAGAAGGGGAGAGAGAGGGAAATAGAAGGGAGATGATATGTTCCTGACCAAGGTGAAGCTCGCTATGGCGGTGGTTGAAGCGGAGGAGCTCGGGGGAGGCCAATTTATAGGCCACCAATGGTGGTTCTCGCCGGTGACATGGCGGCGAGATATTTTCTCCGGTGCCTCAGATTCCTTCTTCCTGCGCATGCGTTCAAACTACAATGGCGGTTCGTCACAGTGCGTCCTTATCCTCTTCGCCGGAGTAAGGCAGTAACGGCGAGCCCGAGGCAGCGGAGGTAGACGGTGCGGACGACGCGGTATTCG
This sequence comes from Miscanthus floridulus, assembly GCF_019320115.1. NCBI lineage: Eukaryota > Viridiplantae > Streptophyta > Magnoliopsida > Poales > Poaceae > Miscanthus > Miscanthus floridulus. The sequence continues at coordinate 66,328,927 of NC_089587.1, read as the reverse complement.
CATTGACGTCGCGAGGTAGGTGACGATGCTGACTAGGCGGTTCCGCTCGTCGGTGAAAGAAGGGAGGAGGGAAGCGGCTGCGTGGCGCTGGGCTGGGCCAAATGGCCAAGTCAGCCCATGGCGGCGGCGAGGGGAAGCGCGCGCACGTGGGCTGACCTGGCGTGGGCCCGTTGTGGGGGAGGAGCAGGCCACGGCACGGGCCAGGGGGAGAAGTGGAGGGAAATGAGCCCGAGGTCGGGCCAGGGGGAGAAGTGGAGGGAAATGAGCCCGAGGTTCATTTCTTAATTAGAATTCCCATTTCCATTTTTCAGAAAATAAACTTGGTCACGTATGTTTGTTTTGAATTTGGATTACAAGGAGGTTTGAAATGTGGAGAGCTTGGTAAATCAAGTGGAGGTCAAGGGGATTACTTCAAGAAAAAGTCGAGGGAAAATGTCAAGGAGGTTATTTAGTGCCAAATAAATTCTAGAGCAAACAATTCATGCAAGCATAAAATCACAAGCATTCACACATCCAACCACTCAAGCAATTTAAACCATCTATCCTAAATGCATATGGTGAATTTTGATGCATGGTTTTGGAAAACATTTTATTTAAAAGTGGTTTTGCAGGAATTAAACTAATCAAGTTTTAATTTGTTGTAAAGTTTTTAAAAAAGTTTATTTTTAGTGGATTTTATGATGTAAAAACACGGGTGTTAGAGGAGGGGAGGAGGGTGGACGGCCGGCATGCATTAGCTGTCGGATCGTTCGCTGAACCCGAAATGGGTGAACGTCCGCTGAAATGGATTTGGAGGACAGAGACGTCCTTGCTTCTGCATGATTGCGGCCTACTACGCCTGTACTATGCTGAGCAGTGGGCTGCTGTAGGAACTTCGGCTGCCGGTAGGCATCACAGACATGCGTGATTGTGAAATGTGAGCCCATTATTGTCCCCGCTGCACCTCAGTCCACCAACTTCAGTTGCTTTCAAATACTCCTCTCTATGGGCCTGCATTAAAATGGGCGGGAACACGCTCGTCATGACCAAGCAGATTTTAAATTTGATGATATATATATATATATATATATATATATATATATATATATATATATATATATATATATATATATAAAGGTACCAATGTTTACGGTGTATAGTAAGTATCATTAGATGGATCAAAAATTATATTTATAATAAACCTATTTATAGACACAAATGTTGATAACTTTCCTATGAACCTAAAGTTTGACTTAGTCCGGATCTAGAACCATATATATATAAGAGATGTAGCAGCGAACTAATCATTATAGATCAGTTGGTTGGGTTCCTTGTGGTGGAACCTGCTCACCCGAGTTCAAGTCTTCGACTTGGCACAGATGCTCGCATTTTCCTAGATTAAACTACTTCCTGGTGGAGGTGGTGCAGCCATCTGTAAGACTACCTCCTGATGACCGTTTGTTGGACTACACTGCGTATCTCATCCTGCATCAATTGTGGTCCACTACATCAAACAACCCACTATGTCGACCAGTAGGAATTGCACTGCCTGTGCCTTCGGCATTGGTCCTGCCTCATCAGGGTATAATACTGCAACTGTTTTGTTGTTATTGTGTTCATTTGTTTGATCAATATGTTTATCATCTTTGAAATCACGGGTAGATCACAATGCACATGTTTGATGCTGCAAAAGAATTAAATTGTTCTTGAATTTGCCTAATTAAATCAAAAGCTGCAAACCAAAATATAGACCCATGATGTCAAAAAAAAAGGAGTGCAAACAAAGAGCTGATATAACTTCAATGTTCTAAATAAATACATATTAAAACTCCATAGAGGTATAATACAAAGGATGGAGAGTAATCGTGAATTTTGTACAACCAGATAGAGATTAATTAATAAAGCAACAAAACCATGTAAGGTCATTCTTATTTAAAATTATCATCCTGTAGTCCATTTCCTACGGAGATCAACAAAGCAAAAACAAAAAGACAAAGTTAGGTATAAGAATAATTAATAAACCAAAATAATATAATAATTAGTATGTAACAATATAATTATGGAAGGTAATTCTTATTTAAAATTATAGATAACATATATTGTTCAACTTTTTTCATCATGTTCTTCATGCAAGAGATTAAAACTACCTAGTTAACAAACTAATATAATGTACCACTAAACTAGTATTTTTTTTACTTTTGTTAAGTGAAATAAATGATTTCAAATTAAGAAATGAATTAGTACCAATTAATATTTCATCCGTTATTGTTCATGAAAACTTAATCCCATATAATAAATATAAAATAATATGAATGTCAACAATAAAAAACCTAATCCCAAACCGTAGTCCTAGATCTAGATCTAGATGCAAACCATCTCTCCCTAAAAACTATTAAGTAGACCACTAAAATCATGGCATGGCCGCTAAATGATGGTAGAATCTTGTTCCCCTACTAAATTTACCCTATCACCTTCAAAGATTTGATATAAATGCACCCATAAATTCCTCAACCACCATGGAAGAGAGAGAATGAGAAACATAATTACACAGTAATGTACCCCTAAAACTTTAAAATGGGGCTTAGATTAGCATCTACTACTTACCTTTTAAAGCCTCCTCCACCAAAGGAATCAAGATGAAAACCTTCTCCCTTAGATTTGTATTTTTTGTGAGGTAGCCCGAGGCCCCCTTCCTCCTCAGCTCGTTGGTGTACAGTAAAAATCCCAAGAAGGAAGAAAGGGCTGCTACTTATACACTGGACGATTTGTAACCTCTGAAGATAATATCCAGAGGCGGCTCCAACTATAGCCGCCTCTACAAATTAATCTTGAGAGGAAACTGGATACAACAACCGTCTCTAAAAATCCCCTATTTTAGAGGCAGCTACAGATAACAACCGTCTCTGAAGATCATTTTGTTGAGGTGTCTAGGGTTGGAGCTGCCTCTGTAAATCATCTTAAAATGCGGCTTATTTGACAGAGCACTAAGAGGGGAGCCGCCTCTATATATAGAAAAGGGCTCTCGTCTCTAAAAAAACATTTTTGTAGTAGTGAATTAATAATTATATATTGGTCTATAACATGTCAAATGGAAATGTTTCTAATAATTCAAATGGAGGCGAATATGATAGAGCCACTCCTTCAAAACTTCATGCTAAATTAACAATTTTTATGAGAAATATCTCGGGTTACCCACCATGCACACAGGTAAACTTTGAAGGTCTGAAGTTCCACCATTGATGGACAAGACGGTGTGTGGTTTATGTACTCCCTCTGTCCCTAAATTTTCTCTCATCTCGAGAAGTTAAAACACTTTCCACTTTGACCAAATATATGTAATAAAGTGTAATATTTACAATGCATAGTTAGTATAATTAGATAAAATTTTAAATATATTTTCATCATAAACTTATTTAGAGATATAAATATCTGTTAATATTTTCAATAAACCTAGTCAATTTTAAGAAAGATTAAGCGGTACGAACCCGTAGCGACACGCTTTTAGTGAAACATTGGTCTAAGGGGTGCTTTCTTCGATACCAATTTTCTATTTGACAGTGTTTCTCCTAGCCTAGATATACGTAAATGTAAATACATTAAGTGAAGAGCTCAAGTTATGAGGTTAAACTCTTGAAATGAGATGATGTTTTCCGTGATTTCGGTTGTCAAAACGCAACATCTAGTCTAAGTTGGAGCTCTATCAAGGTACATCGGCCGTTGTAGAGCTGTTTGGAACTGCTCCACGAACTTTATTCCACACACCACACCGTGGAGCAGCTCCACAAAACCTCTATTAGGAACAAATTTTTATTATGGTTGTAGATCAAATTTTCACACCTATAAGAGAAAGGCACCCCTCTAATTTACTCTGGCTTCGCCACTGACAGCCGCTCGGCGGCGCCGTGCTTGACGGCATCGACTTTGACATCGAGCTTGGTCAGGCCATTCACTACGACGACCTCGCCAAGAACCTGACATCGCTGTACAAGGGCGACAGGCGAGGGAGGAAGTACCTGCTCACCGCGGCGCCGCAGTGCATGTACCCGGACGACTTCCTCGCTGCAGCGCTCGCCACGGGGCTGTTCGACCACGTTTGGCCTCGGTTCTACAACAACCCCGGGTGCGACTACCAGAACGGAGACATGAGCAACCTGGAGACGTGGTGGAAGAAGTGGACGCAGTCCTTGCCGTCGGCGTCGGTGTTTCTTGGACTGCCAGCCTCCCCTGATGCAGTGGGTACCGGGTACATAGACCCGACAGCCCTAGTGTCACATGTGCTGCCGGTGGTGGACGGCTCCCCAAATTACGGCGGCATCATGCTGTGGAACTATTACTACGACGACAACACTAGTTACAGTTACAGAGCCAAGCTTGTTACCAACGGTAAGAAAATACTGATCCCTCCGTTTCAAATTCGGTAAGAAAATACTGATCCCTCCGTTTCAAATTCGGTAAGAAAATACTGATCCCTCCGTTTCAAATTATAAGTTACTTTAACTTTTTTATTCATTTATTTTGTCATATATCTAAATATATTATTATATTTAGATACATAGTGAAATGAATATAAAAAAAAATCAAAACGACTTATAATTTAGACCGACTCTCTCTTGAAATATTAATATTTTGATCAAAATATCTGGCTTTCATCAAAATATATAATTATAGTTGGCCCCACGGGAGAGAAAGGTGTTTGGAATGGAAATTATATATTTTGAAGAAACAATCCATCTGTGGGGCCAACTATAGTTTTATATGTGTAGTGTCTACATGACCACTACGGGAATCAGGAGGTCACTCGGCAAAGCCTAAAAAAACCCTCGGCAAAGGGTTTGCCGAGTGTCGACACTCGGCAAACGACACTCGGCGAATTTTAGTCGGCAAACAGACTTTGCCGAGTGTTTTTTGTCGGGCACTCGGCAAAGACTTCGCCGAGTGCCGAAAAAACACTCGGCAAAGATTTACACTCGGCAAAATAAAAATGCGAAAAAACCCAAAAATAATAGCAAAAAAAACCCAAATTTTTTTTTCGAGGGAGGCCACCACTGGCCAGCGCGCGCCCGCCTCCATTGAAGTCGCTGCATTTTTTGCACAAAATCCACGGCTAACGCGGCTGGTGGGATTGCTCTACCACTGCACTACACTGTCACTTGTGTCTAGATTCGTTATTTATCCTCATATATTATACTAAACCGAGAGTAAATTGCTTGTTTGAGGCCCTAAACGAATTCAAATCAAAAAGTGGTCAACTATAAAGTTTCATAACTTTTCGAGATCTACAATTTTCATTTAGGAAGTTTTTCCATCCTAGGTCGTTTGAAAAATTCGAATTTCAAATTTGAGAGATTCAAACGTAGTTTTGCATGATAAGATGATTTCAAATCAAAAAGTTGTCAACTATATAGTTTCATAACTTTTGGAGATCTACAATTTTCATTTAGGAAATTTTTCCATCCGAGGTCTTTTGAAAAATTCAAATTTTAAAATTTTCAAATTCAAACGTCGTTTTTGCATGACAAAATGATTTCAAATCAACATGTTGCCAACTACAAAATTTCATAACTTCTCAAGATCTACAAAGTTTATTTTGGTCATTTGTTCATCCGACATAGTGGTAGTAACATTGTTCACAAATCTTATATATCTCTTCTACTTTCATGAAACTAATATGAGAGATGTAGATTTTATGAACAACGTTATTATCGCTTTGTCAAATGAAGAAATGACCAAAATAAACTTTGTAGATCTTGAGAAGTTATACAACTTTGTAGTTGAAAAGTTTTTCATTTGAATTCATTTAGGGCCTCAAAAATTGATTCGAAAAACTGATTTATCGAGGGCAAAAAAAATACACACGGCAAAATGCCTCTTTGCCGAGTGCCAAAACAAAGGCACTAGGCAAACTCGATCTTTGCCGAGTGCCAGAAAAAAGGCACTCGACAAACTGAGAGTAAATTGCTTGTTTGAGGCCCTAAATGATTTCAAATCAAAAAGTGATCAACTACAAAGTTTCATAACTTTTCGAGATCTACAATTTTCATTTAGGAAGTTTTTCCATCCGAGGTCGTTTGAAAAATTCGAATTTCAAATTTGAGAGATTCAAACATAGTTTTGCATGATAAGATGATTTCAAATCAAAAAATTGTCAACTACATAGTTTCATAACTTTTGGAGATCTACAATTTTCATTTAGGAAGTTTTTTCATCCGAGGTCTTTTGAAAAATTCAAATTTTCAAATTCAAACGTCGTTTTTGCATGACAAGATGATTTCAAATCAAAATGTTGCCAACTACAAAATTTCATAACTTCTCAAGATCTACAATGTTTATTTTGTTCATTTGTTCATCCGACATAGTGGTACTAACATTGTTCACAAATCTTATATCTCTCTCTTCTACTTTTATGAAACTAATATGAGAGATATGAGACATGTCGTTTTGTCAAATGAAGAAATGACCAAAATAAACTTTGTAGATCTCGAGAAGTTATACAACTTTGTAGTTGAAAAGTTTTTCATTTGAATTCATTTAGGGCCTCAAAAATTGATTCGAAAAACTGATTTGCCGAGGGCCAAAAAAAAAATGCACACGACAAAATGCCTTTTTGCCGAGTGCCAAAACAAAGGCACTCGGCAAACCCATCTTTGCCGAGTGCCAGAAAAAAGGCACTCGGCAAAGACAAATTTTGCCGTGTGCCGAAAAAAAACACTCAGCAAAATACATCTTTGCCGAGTGCCAGAAAAAGGCACTCGGCAAAGACGAATTTTGTCGAGTGTTTTTTTTTTGCCGAGTGTATTTTATTTGGCACTCGGCAAAGACCGTCTTTGCCGAGTGCCCGATAAAATACACTCGGCAAAGCTCCGGCACTCGGCAAAGTGCCGGTTTCCAGTAGTGGACGTGACGCATATGGAGCAATCTAGGCCAGGATTGACCAACAAAGTGGGTTTGTGCATTTGATCTGTTCAATTACTGACTAAATGTACATATCAGTGATAAAAAAATTTATTCATAATTTACTTCTCATATTCCACTAAAGATCCAATAATTAGCATTTTTTTAAAAGAACAATAATTGATAACTTGATCGATCTATTTGTTAACTCAGCTGTCGCAGCGGATCCACCAAATGGCTCGCCAATTCTAGGGGGCTCCAGCGTTGCATAGCTGCCGAACAACTCACCAGTTACACCGAATATGTAAGAATCCCTGGCCTATTTATGTTCTTTGATGAAGATTTTTTATTGCTAAGACTAGCAGGAAATACACTTAGGAACATCTTATATATCATACTCATAAAGTCTTGAAAGGAACAAATAACATCGAACACATGTGTTTATTTGAGTTCTGGGCTTCTAGCCACTAGAGTTTCTCCTTTTAGAACAACAGATAGTTCTCTACCTTTTTTTAGATAATGGAACGATGTTCTAACCTGTATATCATTTAACGATATACACAGCTGTTCAAATACAAACCACGAGCTCTTAGGCTCATACCAAAATACATCGGAGAGATAAGATATAAAACCAAAAGTCTAGATAACTGAAAAGAAAGGAGGCTAAGCTTCAATTCTATTCGATATCTTCCCATCCGAACTTAGCGAAGACCTTGCCAGTTTCTTTTTGCAAGATTATCTTTCATAAGAGTAACACCTTTGTTAAGATACCATAAAAAAGATTTAATTTTCAGTGGTATTCTGATCTTACAAATTGGGCACTTAGTAGGAACTACTCCGCACTGTATTATAGAAGTGTACATAGAGCATACCGAGAAAATACCACCGCTGTGTAAGCTCCAAATAAAAATATCTTGATCATTAGATAGGTTAACAAATGCTACGTACTTTTGACACAAGATCATACCATGCAGTCAAGTTACTATCCACCAAAGCCCTTCGGAATGAAATATTCAAAGGTCTGGTACTTAGTACATGTGCAACCGTTGCATCCTTTTCCTTCACAAATATTGTATAGAGATGGGTAATCAATTTTGAGAGGTTTGTTGCCAACCCATGTGTCTTCCCACAACCGGACTTCAGTACCACTATGGGTTCAGAAAGATCCTCTTGCCAAGAATTGGTCTTTGACTTTCATAAGTCTGGACCAAAACTGAGAATCACCTGGTCATTTTTGAGTTATGTTAAGGTTTATTTGACAAGATATTTCCTTCTTAGAAGGTCTTTCCAGGTTCCTTCCTTATTGATAAGTTTAAACAACCATTTACTCAAGAGACACTTATTTTGGATATCTAGGTTTTGGATGCCTAACCCACCAAAATCGTTGGGTGTGCACAATATGTTCCACTTAGTGAGTCTATACTTTTTCTTGTGTTCATCATCATTTTGCCCAAAGAATCAAGAGCGGTAGTAGTGTAATTTTTTAAGGACTCCTCTAGGGACCTTAAAGAAGCTAGGAAAGCATATACATGGATAATCTCGTCAACACTGAGTTGATCAAAACAAGCCATCCTCCTATTGAGAGGAGTTTTCCTTTCCAGCTGCACATCTTTTTCTGAAACCTCTCAATCATAATCTAGTCATTACTGTAAAATTTTCTATGGTGCATAGGGATGCCTAGGTATTTAAAAGGAGTGCTCCCTGAGGTTCAACCAGAAAGGCGTGCTTACTCCTCAACATTATCCTTAGCTTTACGGCTTTACCATAACATAAAAGCTCACTTATGTGGAAATTGATCTTTAACCAAAATAATTGCTTAAATGTACTTAACACTAGTTTAATTTGTTTGGCCAGATTTAAATCATGTTCCATAAAGAGGATAGTGTCATCAACGTACTAGAAAATGGACAGTCCATTGTCTACCAGATGAGGGATAACTCCTTCAAAATTTCCATTCTCCTTAGCCCTTTCAATAAGGATAGCCACATATCAGCTACCAAATTTAAAAGGATAGGAGAGAGGGGGTCTCCTTGATGGAGACCTTTTTTGGACTGAAAATAGTGATCCATCTCATCATCTTTAATTCCTACACTTCCCCTATGCACATATGATAGATCCATTTACATCATACCAAATTTAAACCCTTTCATCCTCAACGTTAGATGAAAGAAAGACGAATTGACTTCATCTTACGCCTTATGAAAATCTAGCTTTGAAATGACTCCATCTAACAAGCCCGACAGTTCATTGTTTTTAAAATAATATAATGTTATGGGCATTTTGCAACATAATTTCACATAGATAATTTTATTTAATGTCTATTTTCAGATATTATAGCGGGCACCTCAGGCCTCTCTGGTTTGTGCGTAATCGTTCTCACAGTCTTCATGTGCTATAAAAGATGTATGTCATGATACTAAGGCAGAGAGGGCCAAGAAATTCACCAAGGATTGAATCCTTTTTGCAAAATCAAGGAACTTTACAGCCGAAAGGTTACACTTATTCAGAAGTGAAAAGAATGACCAAGTCTTTTTCTCACAAGCTCGACCATGGTGGCTATGGTTCTGTTTACAGAGGCAACATGCGCAATGGTCGTGAGATAGCTGTTAAGATGCTGAAGGGCATCGAAGGCGATGGTGAGCGATTCATGAATGAGGTGGCTAGTATTAGCAGAACATCTCATGTCAGCATCGTTACTCTGGTAGGATATTGCCTTCAAGGATCAAAACGAGCTCTCCTCTACGAGTACATGCCCAATGGTTCCCTTGAGAGGTACACTTATGGTAGCAATTCTACTGAAGGAGAAGACAGTTTGAGCTGGGATAAACTGTTCGACATTGTCAAAGGAATTACACGAGGATTGGAGTACCTCCATGCGGGCTGTAACACCCGCATTGTGCATTTCGATATCAAACCACACACCATTCTATTAGATCAGGACTTATGTCCAAAGATATCGGATTTTGGATTACGAAGCTGTGCCGACAAAAGGAGAGTAGAATCTCCATTGCTAGGGCAAGAGACACTATAGGGTACATAGCCCCTGAAGTATTATCAAGAAACTATGGACCAGTGGGCAGCAAGGCTGATGTGTACAGTTATGGCATGCTTGTCCTTGAGATGGTGGGAGCAAGGAAGAAAATCGATGGTAGTACAGATGACAACAGCAGCAAGTATTTTCTGCAATGGTTGTATGAAAACTTGGATCAGTTCTGTGGCCTCACAACCAGCGAGATCAGCAGCAGCGACACCACGGAAGTGCTCGTGAGGAAGATGATCATAGTTGGCTTGTGGTGCATACAGTCCAAACCAGCAGATCGGCCTTCCATGGGCGAAGTCCTTGAAATGTTGGAGAGCAACGCTGATAACCTGCAGTTGCCACCTAAGGCCTTTTGGACCCGTTATTAGGGCACTCACGATGCAAGAAACTATTAATAGTTTCTATAGCATACGACATCGTACCAAGAAATTATCCTTCCCAGTGCAAGATTTTCTATAGCATAGGACATAAGTAGTGATAGAAACTATATTTGCTCTCCCAATGCGGTAACGAGTAGTTTCTTGTCTATTGATAACCGTAAAGACACAGTTTCTTAGTTAGACCTGGTTTCTTGGATTTTATCTCTCTTCTCATTAAATCACTTGTCACATCAGCATATTGCTTACATGACAGTGTAATTAATATCTATAGAAAGTACCACAAATTTCTACAGTGTGAGTGCCCTTAAACCCAACTTGTAAACTTTGCACCCTTTTTTATGACAGCGTAATGCATTGTTTTAGTGAGTCCCTACTAGGATTGATTCGAGTTCGTTCACTCCACAACATCTTTTGCTCTTTCAAAGATGAAAACTGAAATTTAATTCCCTGTAATGTAAAAACACACACAAAAAAAAGGAACTGCCATAAATTCCTCTTGTAGGGGCTATGGCCCCCTCTAGTTTCATAAAAAAAAGAACTGCCAGACTGCAGTCCACCAGCAATGTCCAAGACTCCAAGTTGAACCACTGATCAGGAGAAGTAATATCTTAATCCTTCTGTTCTTAATTTTAAATCAACTTGACTTTTCTAGATAAAAAACATGTAGAGATAGTGCATATCTAAATACATAATAAAAATTAACAAAATACAAAACAAATTACAATTTAGAATGAAGAGAGTGTATTGTTGCTTTTAAACGCGCTATAATAGACAGTGCTCCCTCCGTTCAAGAAAAAAAAATGCAATTCTACCACAATGTCATGTTTTATTACATCAAGTTTGACCAATTATAAATAAAAATTATCAATATTTATAGTATCAAATAAATATCATTAGATTAATTATGAAATATATTTTCATAAAAAATAATTTGGAGCCATAAATATGAATACTATTCACTGTAACTAATTTAACAGGCACATAACTCATAATTGTATTCTTTTTAGGATAGAGGGAGTAGTAGTGTAACATTTGTAATCATCCATTTCATGAATAAAAAATGTTTGTAATCATTCAAAACTCATTCAACCAGGCCCAACTCTCAGCCACCTGCCACCGCCTGCTTGCTGCTGCCCAGCCCGGTCAGGCGCCGGCCACCCAGCGCGGCCACCCAGCTGTGATATCAGCAAAAAGGATGTATGTTAATGTTAGGCCGGCAGGCTTTTGAGGTCTTGGCCGGCTAGCCACATCACGCCGGCCGACTCGGTCGTTTCACACCTTATTATAATGGACTTTGGTACAAGCTTCATATTATTTGGAGTTAAAACTAAGGCCCTGCTTTGTAGGGCTCCGGCTCCTAAAACAATTCCAACTCTGGCTTCTCCTAGGAAGCAGCTTCAATGGTGGAGCTAGAGCGGTTCGAAAGATGTTGGTTAAAACACCTCTAATGATATTTTTGTAGTAATTTTTATTAGGTTTGTGAGGAGGATCTAATAGAAGCCACTTTTTTCAGCAAACTTGCCTGACATTGTACGGAACCCAATACATTTTGAAATTAGACTTCATATCATCCCTAAGCACGAGTTATTCAAACTCATACGAGCACAGGTCATGAATCCAGGTCATGAGTATGTCTACCCAACAACCATGTATTTTATGTAGTTTCAACACATAATTTTTTTTGCACCATAGAATTAAAATCCAACAGCCTTAATCTTCCTTCTACTTCTAGCCTTCTTCTACCTCTAGCCTTCTTCTACCTCCAGACAATCACAAATCACAAGATCAATGATCCACAGATCACAAGAAATAATTTTTTTTCAATGCACGCGACACTGAGCACTCGTACACACAGCTCTCGTTTGTGCACGGTTCAACAACCGAATTGTCTTCAGAAAATCCATGTGTTTTTTGCGCTAAAATACACGTGTGTTGTATAGCATTTCTGTTAATATTATTAGATTAGATTACATACATACATACATACATATATATATATATATATATATATATAGGGAGAGGCTATTCAGTAGCCGGCTACAGAATAAGTTATTCTGTAGCCACCTCCATTTACCATAATTTTATATACTAATTTACCATAATGTCAATACATATTTACGATAGTTATTTACGATAGTTGGGTTACTATAACACACGGAGGATATTTACCATAACGTTATATTAAACCACTTAGTAAGGAGTTACTATAATCTCGTAAATTAACATAGTAATTATCGTAACTCAAAGTGGCTACAGAATAAGTTATTTTGTAGCCAGCTACAGGATAGTAGTTCTATATATATATATATATATATATATATATATATATATATATATATATATATATATATATATATATATATATATATATATATATATATATATATATGTAGACTAGACAACAAGTATGCTCTTGCCTTGTTGCAACGGGATATATGACATTCTACAACAACCTGAACAATTGTTGATCGTGTCATGCGTTCCATTGCATCGTAGAATTGGACTTCCCATCATGTCCGAACATGTTGCTCTAAAATTTATACAGACATGGGAGAGAGAGCGAAGGGCAAGGAAACGCTTAGTGCTTTATTAGGCACTCCATTCGTGCTGAATATAGTGTTTTTTTTTCATTTATGCTAAGTCAGCACATCTTAAGTTTGATCAAATTTATATAAAAGGATAATAATGTTTTTGACATCATATAAGCTCCATTAGAAACATTATGGAATGTATTTTTATAACTTAACTTTTTGATGTGATAGAAGTTAATATGTTTCCTTATAATTGTAGGTCAATATAAAATAGGTTGACTTAGGACAAATGAAATTACGCTAGATAGATGGAGTATATACCAATGTTTTTTTTTTGTAAATAGTTCATATTAGAAACGTGCCTAAAGCAGTTTATTTCCATACCTGGAAATGGAGACCAAACAAACAAACTCGAACATGCTCCTCAAATTCGCAGGTGCCTCAGCTCTCTTAAACTCATCTTGCACGAGGCGACCAGCTCTCCCTATTATATAATTCTCGGCAGAGACGACATGACACAGGTATAGAAAAACTGTTTTATTTCTCACTCAATGGTTTGATTTATTTAGTTATTATTAGGCAATCATGTTGAACCATCGACTCCCTACACTAGAACACGCAATCACTGTTAGACCATCACCGCTAGTTGTGTTAGAGCCGATAGTGATTAGTTTATCACTGCCGATTCGTGGTAGTTGTGATAAATGGACCTATCACTGTTGGTTCGTGTCTTCAGTCGGCAGTGATATCACTATCGGTTGAAGTCACGAACCAACAGTGATAGTCTGTTTTGTAAAAAAAACATTATCTTTTTCATATGATATAAACTTTATATTGAAATTGTGAAGTTCAAGGAGATCCAAAACTTTGTAGTTGACATTTTTTTTAATTTGAGATGGTTTACGTGTCTAAATATTCAATGTAAGTTCCCAAATCGGGTTTTGAGATGGTTAACCATATCGAATAAAGACAAAGTCAACATCAAAGTTGTACTCAACGGGAGCTACAACTTTGCAGTTAACAACATTTTCATTTGAGACCATTTATAGTGTCAAATATACAATATAAGATTTAAAATTGTGTAGTCAGAAGAATAACATCAATCACATGTCTCTCGTAGCTCAGCTGGTAAGTAAATTGAGGGAACGTAATCCAGTAGTGACAAATCAATCACTGCCGAGATTGTCCACTGTCGGACATGATTTCGGCAATAATTACGGTTCCGACCCATCAGTGATTATGAAATATACCTCAAATAGGATGACTTACGTTAAAAGTTCAAAAACACATCAATAGCTTAGCGGTGAAATTTTTCTAGGCAAAGCTAAGATAATGGTTCAATTCACTACTCTTACATTATAATTTTTATACTTTTTCAATTTGTGCTACTCTATTTGGAAAAAAAAAAAGATTTACACGTCTAGACCAAAAAAAGAAGAAGCCAAAACACGGAACAGGGAAGAAAAGAAACTGAAACAGAAAAAGAACACGCGAGAACCTGTGCTCCAACGATACCTGCCAGATATGGTAGAACTAGAGATTTATAATGCAACGTCCAGAAGAAGAATTGAATAAGCAAGTCTACGTGCAGCTCCGAGGTTTTGGGCCCATAGCCCATGCAGGACTGACCGTCCATCAGATCAAAATGGCATAGGCCTAGGTTTTGGGCCCATAGCCCGTGCAGGATTGACGCATGGTATCCGAAAGCATGTGATGCCCAGCGTCTTCTACAAATTATGGACCAAATTAAGCTAAAACAAACCACTGAGGGCTGCACAATAACAGGTCCAAACGCTTTTAATTTGCTCACTGAAAAGGTATTTATTAATACTAGTACAGTGTCCGTGCTAACGCTACGGCTTCATTCAGGGATGTACATGGAAACAACCAAACAACAATTTTTTTTTTCTAGAGTTCAACTTTCACACAATTATATATGACCATATATATACAATTCGGGAAACACTTACACGTAACAAGGCATAATAAAGTTATTTCTCGCATTAACCATATAATTTACAATATGCCTAAGTCCTTAAACATGTCTTGGAGATCTTCATGGCCACTTCATGCAAACTTCATCCCAAATAATTAAAGATGCCGTACCAAGCTTCTTAAAGTAACTCTATAATTCACTTTTGATAAATGAAAGAAAAAATTGTATTTGATCTTTTTTAAAATTAAATAGTAGATATAGTCGTAAATATATGTGCGCAACCACGATGGATATTTATCTGGTTGTTCCTCGGTTTCTCCCTCTCTTCCATCCTGTTTTTCTTTCTTCAGATGATTTTCGGGTACTAGAAAGCTAACTAATGAAAATTATTGGACAAAAGAAAAAAGCATTTCTTCTTGGCATAATCAACTGATTTATCAAGTAAGTTTTAAGTACTCCATCTATTTTAAATTATAAGTTGTTCCAGCTTTTCTAGATACATACTCCCTCCATTCCAAATTATAAGTCGCTTTGACTTTTTTTGTTCATCCATTTTGCTATATATCTAGACATATTATTATATCTAGATGCATAACAAAATGGATGTACCAAAAAAATCAAAGCGACTTATAATTTGAAATGGAGGAAGTAATTTTTACTATGTATATAGACATAATGTATATTTAGGTGCATAGCAAAAGCTATATATCTAAAAATTAGAACAAAACTAATTATTTCTAGCTTGCGTGTTCTATTTCATAATGGCCTTTTATTTTCATAATCACGTGTCAAGTCAGTTCGTTTATTTTGTAAACTCGATCGGGGCGTGTAGTGTGTTACTTCTATAACACAGTGGTCTTACTTCTCTCTTTGTAATACAGTGGTCTAACTCCTCTCTTTGATACCAAATGTGCTAAACCTCTTCATCGATCTCCTCTCTGTGGGCCTGGATTGTAAGTGACCCGTTTTGCTTCCTTGTCTAGGGTGTCGCCGTTGGTATTTTATGAGAAGAAAGGGGTAGACCTTTCTAGGTTTAGCTACGCTGTAGATGCTCCACTGCTCCTACTGAAGCGTGGGGTCACAAAACCAGGTCCCACGTGTTCTTGACGGAAACATGTGAATGGGTATGTTGGCAGGTCTGTCGCCATTCCTTATTGACGCAATACCAGAATGGCACGGAGAGTTTTGGAAGGGGCGCGTCAGATGGGGCCGTGCTCGGCGTGGATTTTTCCATTATAATGACAATTCTGGAAATTGCCTGGATCGAAGTCACGGATCCCTCCTTCCTATTTGCCTTGATTGACTTCCATATTTGCCTTTATTGACTTCCATTGGTTTCCATTTTACCGTAGCATGCGGGATGTATGAAGCGTGCGTTGAAGCCTAGGCGGGGGAGATCCAAATAACGTTGGCCATCGGATCAAGTTGAAGCCTGTGAGAAAGGATTATGAGCCATAGATTTTAATGATACGGTAATCCTAGGTATAATTTTATTGGTGCACAATGGTTGTAGTCTCTTAGCGGGGGACTTTTTTTTGGGAGACCTAGTATAGTTTTGACTGGTCTCATATAGTAGAGATTATGCAAATCCAAAAAAATTGGCTTTGTCATCTATAGTCTGAGAAATGAACGGGCGTAATCTAGACCGTGCATTTATTAAATGCGTCTCCTTTAGGATAACAATATTTACTAAACCGTGCATCCAAATTACAACATGTTTATAGTTTTGTATTCCTCGTGATCTAACCTACAAACCAAGACCAAAGTTGGCTACACTTTGATGTTAAAAAAAACTTAGTGACATACATGTCCCAGATGTCAAACTAAGGGTTTGTTTGGTTGAGCTGTGGCTATGGAAAAAGGCTATTGTGAGTTGTAGGATGTGAAAAAACTGATGTGGGATGTTAGCTGTGAGAAAGCTGAAAGCCGTTTGGCTAAAACAGCTATGGACAAGTTGCTGTGTGCTATAAGCTGTGTAAAAAGTCTATAATATCCTTATCTATTTTAGACGTTGTTTATATGCAAATTGGTTGTAAAATACTATGTTATTCATTGATTCACTATCAATAGCAAGTTGAGAGGGGACATTCGTTCTCCTCTGACCATTTGGCCGGCAGTAGGTGGGGGTAACGAACGGCGCGCACGGCAAAGGAAGAAAGGAAAGGCCTTGAATGTGGGACTAAAACAGCTTGTTCCAAGCGCCTCCCCTCTCCCCCCACCGCCGGTGGCCACTCCGGCCCTGGTGCCTCGGCAAACCATCCCAGCTTGGTAGGCGGTGCTTCTGGA
Organism: Miscanthus floridulus; assembly: GCF_019320115.1. Taxonomy (NCBI): domain Eukaryota; kingdom Viridiplantae; phylum Streptophyta; class Magnoliopsida; order Poales; family Poaceae; genus Miscanthus; species Miscanthus floridulus. Next base: position 66,311,884 of record NC_089587.1, on the reverse strand, counting down.
GGGCTCCTCCGCTGACGCTCACCTCCGGTGACCACCTCAGAGGGCGTCACTGACACTCTACACCTTCACGTGCTCCTGGGACCTTCCAAGGATTGGGTCCTCACCATGGCTGGTGTAAGGTGTCCTGACGGTCAGACCTACCTCCGACACCCGCCATCATGACACTCGCCGTCATGCCTCTGTTCTTTGCCCTCAAGTAAGTCTTCCCCCGCCGGTGCTAGTTCTTCTTGGCTGTCTGTGCTTTGCCTTTCATGGCGCTCTAGGGCCTCTCTTTTGCCCTGGGCTTAAGGTTCAAGCTGATGTCAGCTGCCACCTTGGTCTCCCGACTTCTTCTCCTGCTCTTGATTCGCACTCCTTTGCGTTCGTTGTTGCCTTTGGGAGATGCAGGTTTTGCCTTGATCTCCCATCTGTGAGCTCCATCATTCAGGCCACCATTGGCGGCTCGGCTTCCCATTTTCATGTCTCCTTGCTTTCTGATCGCACCTTCAAGTTCTTTGTCTCCTCTAAGCAAGTTGGTTTCTACGTTTCTACGTTGCCAATCTTCAATCCTTCTCCTGTCAACTGTATTCCCTGACCTTCCATCTCTGGGGCAGTGGTGGCCCTAACTGGAGGAGAGAGTTTGCTCCCTATCAGGAGGAGGGATGTCATTCTTGGAAACCTGATGTCAAGCATCATGACGCTAGGACTGATGCCCCCGTGTTTCTGTATTTCATTGCTTGGGCAAATTGTTTGCTGATGTTGTTAGATCAGCCCATGCTCCGCCCCTTTCTGGAGCCAACAGTGTTCCCATCGTACCTGCTCCGGCTCTGCCCCTTTTTGGAGCTAATAACGTTCCAATCGGAGCTCCCTTGCAAAACTCCATTCTTGGCCGTCCCTCTGTTTTCAGTCGTCTTCAACCTCAGCTCGGTGGGCGTGTTCTTGGTGTCCCGGGCTCCCGGCAAGCCAATCTTCGATAGATCGTGTTGGGGATAGAGCCTCGACACCATCCTTCTGCCAGAGATGCCTGTCCAAGGACCATCGCAGAGCCGCTTGCTGTTGGCCTATCAGGTGCCGGTCTTGCCTTAATTGGGGTCATACTGTAGTAAATTGCCATTCTGGGAAAAATTTAAAAGGTGGACAGGTTACTGGTAACAGTAAAAGTGGGGCAGCTCCCTTTGGTTGGTTCAACGTTGCCGCTATCTGGCCGTCTTCATCAAAGTCGTCCGTTTTCAATTCGTTTGCTAAATTGGCTCAATCTCTCTCCCTCTCCTCGTCTTGGGCTGCTAGGGGAAAAGCGCCTACGGTTAATGCGCCCAGCTCACAAAGCCCAACACTGTTCCCCTTAATACGGCCCCCTGACCCCCTCTGCCTCTCACTTGACCCCTCGCCTTCTTTGTGCATTCCGTCCTCCCCAAGCGAACCCCTCTGAAAACCCCACTCCCGAGCTACAGTACCCACCATCTGGCCACCGGGAGAGTTCCTCATCGACGTCGGCAATGGCATATCAACGTGCCAACCTGAGGCCTTTCATCCCTGAAGGCTTCAACTAGGAGGACATACCGGATAGGGCTTCATGAGCAGAGTGGTTGCTCCGATTAGGCCGCCGGCGGCCAATAAGGACCTGGCCATCGTCACCGTCAACCCTTTTTGCCCGGTAATGAGCTGAACTTCGCTGTAGTTCGGAATATCATTAGGGAGTTCTTAGCTGTGCATAAAATAGGGCAACGTGCTATCATGCCATGCCATTTGGCCGGGTCAGGCCTATGTCCGTTGCACTCATGATTATGACCGTGATAATTTGGTTAGGCATAGTCCTTGGCTGTTTGGGAACATTCAACTTTCTTTTGCTAAGCACAATGAGGGCAAAAACTAGAGAAGGGTTCTATTTAATGATGATTGTTGGATGATGCTACTCGGGTTCCCTGAGGATTATAAGTCTAAACGTCACATTCAGAATGCCATAAGTGATTTTGGCAAAGTCATTTTGTGGGAAGAGAGTGATAACTTCCCAGGGAGGATTATGGTTAGGGCTAGAGTCAAGAGCATTCAAGCTGTTCCATAGTTTATAGCTTACTTAGATTCCATGGATTTGAATGGGGATTCATGGACCATTCAGTGTGAAGTAGTGCAGGGGCCTCCTCTTGAAGATCTAGTGACTGATGAGCTTGAGTTGGAGTCTATTGTTCCTTTTGACTTTTTTGTCCTTGGGCAGCCGGCGATACAGCAGGAACAAGATGATAAGCAAAACCAGAATGAGCAGGAAGAGAATGCCAACATGCAACAAGAGTAGGGCAATGAGGGGTAGGACCTACAACAGTTACAATAGCTCAACCCATGGGATCCCTGGGCCCCCCTGGCCTGATGAACTTCTGGCTCAGCAATTGGCCTAGGACCTAAACATTGAGCTTGCAGAGGGAGATGAGATGGAAATTGATCTGAACTTACTAGGGCAGGTTGATCCTCTAGAGGTTATCATTAATCCAGCAAACCCACTAGCTGCAGATGGTTTTTTAGAGATAAATGACTTCATTGAGGAAGTGGAGGAAAATGTTCCACAGCAAATGAACCTAGAGCCACTGGTGCTGAATGTGGTGCAAGTAGAGGATGAAGTACAAAATGAGGTTGTGCCACACATTGATGGATTTCCTATTCCACCTCTAGTCGATCTAATTGGAGAAGAAATCCTTGTTGAGTTGCTTATTAGAATAGAAAATGAGCCAGAAGAGGCAAAACAGGAGGCTGGTGAAAGCTCTAGTTTGGTTTTGGTGAATTGATGAAACCCTATGTGCTAACCTAGTTAATCAAAGTAATTATGAGATTGGTGACACATTCCAAGTGGTGAAGCAAATGAAGATCATGACATGATGATGGTGATGCCATGGTGATGATCAAGTGCTTGGACTTGGAAAAGAAGAAAGAGAAAAATAAATGCTCAAGGCAAAGATAAAATTGATTGGAGCTTTTTGGTTTAGTGATCGAGACACTTAACGAGTGTGATCATATTTAGCATTGATAGCCGTACTATTAAGAGGGGTGAAACAAGTATCAAAATACGGTTATCAAAGTGCCACTAGATGCTCTAACTCATTACATATGCATTTAGGATCTAGTGGAAAGCTAACACTCTTGAAAAATATTTGTTAAAATATGCTAACACACGTGCACAAGATGATACACTTGGTGGTTGGCACATTTGAGCAAGGGTGGAGAAGTTGGTGAATTGAAGTAGGTGTTTTTCACTGTCAAACAGTGACCGGACGCTGAGTTCGAAGTGACCGGACTCAGGGTTCCAGCGTTCGGTCAATTATAAAAGAAGGTGGTGCTCTCGGGCTTGACTTGCCCTATGACCGGACTCGGAGAAGAAAAGTCACTGGACTCTGGTTGAACACTGTTTAGCGTCTAGTCCTACATACGTGGCGGTGCACAGAGAAGAGGGTGAGTGACCAAATGCGTCCGGTCGCAATTTTACCTCTCTAGGAGCTTACTAGAAACGAACACACTCTAGTGATGGAGCGTTCGGTCACTTTGAGCAGCGCGTCCGGTCGCAACTTAACACATGGTGTGAAGCAGACTAGCTGTTAAGATCGTGCGCTCAACATTTGAAGCTAATGACATGTGGCGATCATCGGGCGACCGGACGCTGGGGTCCTGTGTTCGGTCAACCTAACTGGCGTGTTCGGTCAGCCCGTGTTTTAGAGGACTGAGGAGCCAACAACTCTATTTTATTGGGGGCTCTATTTAAGGCATGTGGCTGGCTCTAGCTTATAACTCTTGGCCATTTGCATTGACATAGCAACCTTGTGAGCTTAGCCAAAGTCCTCCCACTCATCTCCATCATTGATTCATCATCTTTGTGAGGTTCGGAGAGAATTCAAGTGCATTGCTTTAGTGTTTGCTTCTAGAGGCACTTGTTATTTGTGTTTCGCTATGGGTTTGGCTTGTTACTCTTGGTGGTTTCCACCACCTAGATGGCTTGGAGTAGCGAAGATCGTCGAGCGGAGGTTGGTGATTGTCTCCGGCTCCGATCGTGGTGATTGTGAGGGGTTCTTGACTTTCCTCTGGCAGAGAGCCAAAAGGTACTCTAGTAAATTGCTCATGGCTTATGTGATCCTCATCTTGTGTTGGTTGTGTGGCAACTTATTGAGGGTTTGGTGGGTGATGCCAATTAGCGCGTGAACCTCCAAGTGAGTGAATCGCCACAACGAGGACTAGCTTGCCAGCAAGCAAGTGAACCTCGGTAAAAAATCATTGTGTCATCATTTGATTCCGAGGTGATTAGTCTTCATTGGTACTCATTCTTGTGATTGATTGGTTCATTCCTCGACTCAGTGGTATAACTATCTTGCTCGCTCTCTTTACATTATCGTAAACTAGTTGTCAAGCTCTTTAGTGTAGTTAGTCGTGAGAGCTTGTTAGTTTGATTAGTGTGGCTCTTTAGTTAGTCTTTGAGAGCACACTAACTTAGTGTAGTGACATAGCCATTATGTGGATAGAGACTATAGAAAGTAGAATTGTGGTAGATGGCTTGTATTTTTAGTAGGCTAGCGCAACACTTGCTTCGCCTCATATTTATCTAACCGGTTTGCTAAGTATTGTTGTAGAAATTTTTAATAGGCTATCCACCCCCTCTAGCAATTAGGACCTTTCAAGTGGTATCTGATGAGTACAGGCCCGATCTTCCGAGAGGTAGCCGGTAAGTTCGATTTGTGGAGATCTCGACGTTGGCGATCCGGCTTCAAATCAGACACGATTCAAACCCTGCAACTGTTACACCACTGCTCCGTTGGTTATCAACCAAGCACAACTTGATTGACCTCGCCAAGAAGGCTTTTCCTGCAAGCGAATCGAAGAGCACAAGCAAGAAGGTAAAACACGCAATCTGAAATTGCAAATATGAATGACGCGAATATCAATAAAGGATTCAAGAACTCGGTTCCAAAGGACTAATCGACACAGTGGAGGAGATCAAGAACGGGGGCCCTGGATCACTGTAAAAGGATTTGTCACCACAGTTACAATGAACGATTCAGTTTCTCGATGGAAAACTAAACTCTAAACAAAACCCAATTATGTAGCAGCGGCGGCGACTGTGTTTATAGTCTAAGACTCGACCTAGGGTTGGGGACGGCCAGGGGTTGGGCGCCCACAACTTGGGCTTAAGGCCCGACACGATACATGGCCAAGTTGGCCCAAATAGGTGATGCAGCACCTTGCCATGGTCACACAGAATGATTCACGGACCTTCTGGAGCTGGGACCAGATCCAAAACGACGGCGTCGTCGTCCCCTTTCCAACGCATCCAAGAATGGCCCGTTTCGATGTCGTATGAGGAAGTTATGACCGAAACAGTGACGACGTGTCTGCTGAATCCGAGGGCGACGTGGCAGCTGAGTTGGGAACGAATTGGAACTTGGGGAAGACCATGGCGTCGGTGTGTCCAGCGTGGCGATGTCCTCCTCATCCTCCCCTTCTCGAATTGGAGTCATCCTCGACTCCATCTTGGCGATGTCCTCATCATCCCCTCCTTGTAGAATTGGAGTCGTCCTCGACTCCATCCCATCATCAGTGAACTCCTGCAAAAGGTTAGTGACAGCAGGCAATGCACCAGACATAAAAGGTTGACAAAACATAGTATAACATGGTGCATCAGGATTATCACATAACTCAGCAGTAGCAGGAGTTGTAGCAAGAAAAGCACCTCCTTTTAACTTAATCCCATTATTTTTAGCAATGTCTGTTGGAGATTTATTTTTTATCTCATTAGCATGTTTAATAATATCCGTAGGAGACAAAGGCAGCAATGTAATTTTCTCGTCCTTATGTATGATAGTGTTTGTATTAGTTCTACCATGGTGTAAAGCATCATTATCAAATTCCCATGGGCGACCTAACAAAATGGAACAAGCTTGCATAGGGACAACATCAAAATCAGCAGTATCATGATAAGAGCCTGTGAAAAAGCTAATGCGTGCTGATTGAGTTACCTTAGTCTTACCACTATTATTAAACCATTGAAGTTTATATGGATACGAATGTTGTCGTGTGGTCAAGCCAAGCTTGTCAACCAAATCTGAACTCACCAAGTTATTGCAACTCCCGCTATCAATGATAGTGAGAACACGACAACCCTGCACAATGAGATACATGTGGAACAAATTGTGGCGTTGGATCTTCATCTCTTCTTCATGACCCACACGTGTACTCAACACACGCTGCACAAGAAGGCTAGGGTAGTCCGCGGCAGCAGCCACGGAGTCAATGGTGATGGCCTCCTTGTCTTGATCGCCCTCGATGGGATCTGCATCAATGTTAGCAGCAAGAGCTAAATCATCTTCAACATCACTAGCACTTACATATCCATCCTCGGTAGCAATGAAAGCGCGACGACTGGGGCATTCCTTCATGACATGTCCCATGCCTTTGCATCGGTGGCAAATGATTTTAGAGCTAGACGAGGAGGAGCTAGTAGAAGCACTCGGAGTGCCACCTTTCTTCAGCTGTGGAAACTGCACATTAGACAATTTACTTACCCCGGAAGAAAATGGAGGTGTAGATGGCTGTGGTGCAACAGGAAGCTTGGGCGTCTCCGGCTTGGAACGCTGCTGAAAATTCCTCCCATTGTTAGACCTGAAAGGCTGGTGGTGTTTGCGTCCCTGTACTTCTCGTTCGGCCTTAATAGCAAGATGATACAATTGGGAAAAATTGTGCCATTCTTTGTAATCAAGTATGTTCTGTATATCATGGTTTAAACCACCAAAAAATCTAGCACTAGCATCATCATCATCTTCATTTATAGCACAACGTGCTAAACCAATAAACAATTCTTGATAGTATGCTTCTACTCCTTTATCACCTTGTTTTAAAGTTTGTAGTTTCAAACGTAAATCACGTTGGTAATAAGGAGAAACAAAACGAGATTTCATACGTTGTTTTAAAACATTCCAAGTTTGAGGCACAGCAGCAGCATTATTGGCATTGCAAAGATCACTCCACCAGAACAAAGCAAAATTAGTAAACTCACTAGTAGCAAGTCTAACTCTATGCTCAGCAGGAACATTATGAGAATCAAATTTTTGTTGAACAGCAAGCTCCCAATCTAAATATGCCTCTAGATCAACATTACCAGCAAAAGGTGGTAGACTAAATTTAATTTTAGCAAAAGGATCATTATTACCATGATTATTACCTGCCATACCGCGACGATTGAAGTTGAGGCGGCGACGGGCACCACCGTCAGCATACGCATCTTCATCACCAAAAGCATCCGCATCTTCATCATCAGCACGATAAGGTGGATGACGTTGCTCAAGCTATTCAATGCGGGTGACCAGATTGTTCACGTTGCGCGTCAGCTCGGTCATAAGATTGCGTTGTTCAGTCATGAACGTTGCAAGCTCGCCCTTGGACACGCACTCATTAAAGTCCGTCGGAGTTCCTGCCATGGTTAGAAGATAGAAAAAGACAACACCAAAGTATTATCCCTATCAACTAAAAGGAAACAAGTGGTGGTGATGGTGGTGAAAGTGGAATGCAAAATCACAAGCGGCTTACCACCGTCTTGCCTGTATTCTTACCAACGCCAAACAGGAGCAAAACCAAAGTGGCGAAGCAATCTGTTGTTGAGCGTGGATAACAGTTGCAAGATGAACCTGTGCTGACAGAAGAATATGTGGAGCTATGGGTAGGCACACAATATGACAGCAAGGATTAGCAATTAACGAGTGCAGAGTAGCGATTGTTCAATCTGGATCCAAAGTACAAATCATAGGTGCTGGCTAAGACGTGTCGAGACATAGCGCAACAAGGTGAAAACAAAGGACGATCGAAAGAACTCACAGAACAAGCAAATAACCCGGATTTCTCCTTTTTCCTGATTTTTTCCCGGATTTTTCCAAAAGGCACTAGTAGGAAACAATTTTTTTTTACTATTTTTTTATACTTTTCTCTGAACAAGGATCACAAAAGATGCAACCACAAAAATTGGCACCTACAACTGAGGTGGGATGTGGTCTACAGAAATTCAGCACGTTCTCTGAAAAGCGTGCAAAAACTTTGACAAATTTTTTTCTATATTTTCCCGAATTTTTTTGGCAATTCTGATGAAACCAAACAGGGCGAAGTCGAGTTTGGGTTGGGTCCAAATGGTGTCAAGAAGCTGCTGAAAAAATTTTAGATTTTTCTGATAAACGAGCGAAAAGTTATGCCTGTTTTACCAAAGGTATCTCAAGGTATGTTTTCCGGGAGGCACAACACGGCGGCGGTAGTTAGGGCAAAGCGTCCCTAAACTCTAACACCGATCATAGCAGTAGGTATTCGCCTAATGATGTAAGGAGGGCTGCGATGCAGGCAAAATAATAGCGGCTGGCAACCTATCTAGGGTTTGCGCGGCGGCGAGAAGTTACACAAGGCGGCTAGCGGGGCAAGTCGAGTAATGTGGTGGCTTCGACTTGTTGTTTGGGAACGGTGGATGGGATAGCGGCGGAAAACAAAATCACAGCAACGGGCGATTGAACTACGACCACGAACACAATCCTAAACCAGCAACAAGACTCGACCACGGACACAAACTCAACAACACGAATCTGAAACGAAATTGCAAAGGCACAAATGGCGATAGGACAGCGGAAATTGAAATATTTTTGGGCTTTTTGTGGACTCTAGGTAATGAACAAATATGAATCTAAGGCAAACAAGATTATACCTCATGGTAAACCTGAAATATCTGATACCAATTGATGAGTACAGGCCCGATCTTCCGAGAGGTAGCCGGTAAGTTCGATTTGTGGAGATCTCGATGTTGGCGATCCGGCTTCAAATCAGACACGATTCGAACCCTGCAACTGTTACACCACTGCTCCGTTGGTTATCAACCAAGCACAACTTGATTGACCTCGCCAAGAAGGCTTTTCCTGCAAGCGAATCGAAGAGCACAAGCAAGAAGGTAAACACGCAATCTAAAATTGCAAATATGAATGACGCGAATATCAATAAAGGATTCAAGAACTCGGTTCCAAAGGACTAATCGACACAGTGGAGGAGATCAAGAACGGGGGCCCTGGATCACTGTAAAAGGATTTGTCACCACAGTTACAATGAACGATTCAGTTTCTCGATGGAAAACTAAACTCTAAATAAAACCCAATTGTGTAGCAGCGGTGGCGGCTGTGTTTATAGTCTAAGACTCGACCTAGGGTTGGGGACGGCCAGGGGTTGGGCGCCCACAACTTGGGCTTAAGGCCCAACACGATACATGGCCAAGTTGGCCCAAATAGGTGACGCAGCACCTTGCCGTGGTCACACAGAATGATCCACGGAGCTTCTGGAGCTGGGACCAGATCCAAAACGACGGCGTCGTCGTCCCCTTTCCAACGTATCCAAGAACGGCCCGTTTCGATGTCGTATGAGGAAGTTATGACCGAAATAGTGACGACGTGTCTGCTGAATCCGAGGGCGACGTGGCAGCTGAGTTGGGAACGAATTGGAACTTGGGGAAGACCATGGCGTCGGTGTGTCCAGCGTGGCGATGTCCTCATCAGTATCAGAGCCATGGTTACCATGATTTAAGGCTTAACAACCTTCGGTGTCAAAATGGCTCAAATTAACAACACCAAGAAGCCACTCCAATTTGATGGCACAAATTATCCATATTGGAAGTCAAAGATAACCACACATATCAAGTCAATCAATAGGAAGATTTGGAAGGTGGTGGAGACCAAGATTGAGATAGAGGATCCAGAGAACCCCACCGCCGCCGAAGAAGTGCTTCTCTAAAACAATGACATTGCTCTTAGTGCCATTCATGATGCTATTAATGAGAGAACATTTGAGCAAATCAAGAACATTGAGATGGCTCATGTAGCATGGAAGAAGTTGGAGGAATTATTTGAGGGCACTCAAGCCATGAAGGGTGCCAAGGCATATATCCTCAAAGAGAAGTTTGCTAGTTTCAAGTGAAGATAAAGACTTGAGCTTTAATGAGATGGATGATGAGAAGATGGTTCTTTTTGTCAAGAAATTTGGCAAGTTCATGATCAAGAAGGGCTACCATGCTAGAAGAAAGAAGTCTTCATCCAAGAATAAGAAAGAGTCAAGAAGGTGCTTCAATTGTGAAAGCAAATATCATCTTGTTGCTCAATGCCCATACAATAGCGACAATAGTGATGACAACAAGAAAAACAAGAAGGACAAGAAGGAAAAGAAAGAGAAGGACAAGATGACCTTCAAGAAGAAGAAGGATGGTTCATATGTGGTCACTTGGGATAGTGATGCTTCCTCAAGTGATGATGATGATAGTGATGATGACAAGACCACCAAGAAGAAGGTACTTGCAAGCATTGCTATCAATGAGAAGCCTTCTCTCTTCGATACTCCATCATGCTTCATGGCTAAGGCCACTAAGGTACAAACTTGTGATGATGGAAGTGATGAGGAACATGATAATGAAAATAAAAATGAAAGTGATAGTGATGATGATGAACCAACTAAGGATGAATTACTTGACATGCTAGATGATGCTAAAGAACACTTTGATATTAAGAGAAGGGAATGTCAAAGCTTGCATAAGGAACTAAAAGCCCTTAAGAAATCCTTTGATGAACTCAATGCATCTCATGAGAGGCTAGAGGAAGCCCATGAGAACTTGGCAAGGCTCACAAGAAGCTTGAAAAAGCTTATTCCTCTTTGCTTAATGAGCAAAATGAGAAGAAGCGTGTTGAGACATGTGATGTAGGCTTAACTTGTGATATAATTGATGAATCATTCCATAAGCCTATTATTGTTGCTCCCACTAACTCTTCTTGTAGTACTTCCACTTCCACCTCATCTAGTAGCGATGGTTTCACATATGATGCCTTACTAATGGTTGAGAATAAGACCCTCAAGAAGGAGGTCAATGAGCTCACTCACACCTTGGCTAAGGCCTATGGCGGTGAGGACCGCTTGCTTATGTGCTTGGTAGCCAAAGAGCCTCTCTCTACAAAGAGGGATTGGGCTATACCCCCAAGAAAGACAAGGCGGTCTTTGCTCTTCACAAGATTAGTTTTGTGAAGAACAATGGTCAGTTTTGCACTAGTTACAAGCAACTTGGTCATAAAGAGCATGAGTGCAAGAACAAGGGTAAGAATGCTAATGTTTCCTCAATTAAGATTAATTCTTTCTATGTGCTTACTAAGGGTACAAATGGTGTAAAGGCTAAGTTCATTGATATACTATGGATGGGCTCAAAGAAGAAAGCCATTTGGGTGCCAAAGAGCTTGGTCACTAACCTTCAAGGACCCAATCAAGTTTGGGTATCTAAAAAGAATTAATCTTCTTTTGTAGGTCAATTACAAAGCCAGAAGAAGGCATTGGGTTCATGATAGTGGGTGCACTCAATACATGACTGGTGATGCAAGAATGTTCAACTCAATCAATACCAATGGCAATGATGGTTATGATAGTATCGCATTTGGTGATAATGGCAAAGGCAAGGTCGAAGGGCTTGGTAAGATTGCAATATCCAATGACTTGAGCATTTTCAATGTGTTGCTAGTAGAGAGCTTGAACTTCAATTTGCTATCCATGGCTCAATTGTGTGATCTTGGATTTAAATGCATATTTGGGGTAGATGATGTAGAGATCATAAGTGTAGATGGCTCTAACTTGATCTTCAAAGGATTTAGATATGAGAATCTATACTTGGTTGATTTCAATGCTAGTGAAGCTCAATTATCTATATGTTTGTTCACTAAGTCTAGCATAGGTTGGTTATGTCATAGAAGGCTTGGTCATGTTGGAATGAAATAATTGAATAGATTGGTCAAGCTTGACTTGGTTAAAGGCTTGAAAGATGTAGTGTTTGAGAAAGATAAGCTTTGTAGCTCTTGTCAAGCCGAAAAACAAGTTGGAAACATCCATCCTAAGAAAAACATGATGAACACTAGTAAAGCATTTGAGTTATTGCACATGGACTGGTTTAGGCCAACTCAATACACTAACATTGGTGGTAATAAATATAGCTTTGTGATCGTGAATGATTATACTAGATGTACTTGGGTATTCTTTCTAGTGGATAAAAGTGATATGTTTACAACATTCAAATCATTTATCAAGGACATTCACAATGAGTTTGAAATAACTATCAAGAGAGTTAGAAGTGACAATGGCAGTGAGTTCAAGAACACTAGAATTGATGAGTTGTGTGATGAATTTAGAATTAGACATCAATTCTCATCTAAGTACACTCCACAATCAAATGGCCTTGTTGAGGGGAAGAATAGAACACTCATTGATATGGCAATGTCTATGCTTAGTGAGTACAATGTGAGTCAATCTTTTTGGGCCAAAGCTATCAACACGGCTTGCTATTATAGCAACCACTTATATTGTCACCCATTAAAAGAAAAGACACCTTATGAGCTCTTGAATGGTCGAAAGCCCAACATTGTATATTTTTTGGTCTTTGGTTGCAAATGCTATATCTTGAAGAAAGGCACTAGATTGGGCAAGTTTGACAAGAAGTGTGATGAAGGATTTCTACTTGGTTATTTCACTACAAGCAAAGCATATAGAGTTTAGAATTTGGATGGTGGTACTCTTGAGGAAGTTCATGATGTTGAATTTGATGAAACCAATGGTTCATAAGAAGAGAATGAGAACTTGAAAGATGTTAGAGGCATTCAGCTTTCAAATGCCATGAAGAACATGGATGTTGGTGAATTGAGGCCTAGGCAAATGAATGATGATGGAGATGATCAAGTGCAAGTGCTCTCTAACTCAAATGTGCAAGATGATGCAAATCAAGCTAGTACAAGTGGCTCTCATGATAATGAACAAAATCAAGTGGCTAGCACATCATCTCAATCCAATGATCAAGCAAGTGTAAGCAATCAAGTTCCAATACTCCAACCAACCAATATTGCAAGGGATCATCCATTGGACACTATCATTGGTGATATTTCAAGAGGTGTGCAAACTAGATCAAGATTGACTTTATTTTGTGAGCATTTCTTATTTGTGTCATCCATTGAACCAAAGAAGATAGATGAAGCATTGAAGGATGTTGATTGGGTGAATGCTATGCATGAAGAATTGAATAACTTCACAAGAAATCAAGTATAGAAATTAGTAGAGAGATCAAAGGGACACAATGTGATTAGAACCAAATGGGTCTTTAGAAACAAGCAAGATCAAGATGGGATAGTAGTAAGGAACAAAGCAAGATTGGTAGTACAAGGATATACACAAGTTGAAGGTCTTGACTTTGGAGAAATATATGCCCCGGATGCTAGATTAGAAACAATTAGAATCTTATTAGCCTATGCTTATGCCCATAACATCAAACTTTATCAAATGGATATCAAGAGTGCATTTCTCAATGGTTACATCAATAAAGAAGTATATGTTGAGCAACCTCCCAGTTTTGAAGATGACAAGAAGCCCAACCTCCCAGTTTTGAAGATGATAAGAAGCCCAACCATGTGTACAAGTTGAAGTAGGCATTGTATGGATTGAAATAAGCACCTAGAGCATGGTTTGAGAGATTAAGGGATTTCCTACTCTCTAAGGGGTTCATGATGGGCAAGGTTAACACCACCCTTTTCACCAAGAAGATTGGCAAAAACTTATTTGTGTTGCAAATCTATGTTGATAACATCATATTTGGATCAACCAATCAAGAGATTTATGAAGAGTTTGGAAAGATGATGGATAATGAGTTTGAAATGCCTATGATTGGAGAGTTAAGTTACTTCCTTAGTTTTCAAATCAAGCAATTGAAGAATGGTACATTTGTGAGTCAAGACAAGTACATCAAAGACATGCTCAAGAAGTTTGGCATGAGTGATAGCAAAGCCATTAGCACACCAATGGGGACAAATGACAATTTGGATAGTGATGCAAGTGGCAATATGGTGGATAAAAAATTGTATCAGTCCATGATTGGAAGCCTACTCTATGTGACCGTGTCAAAGCCAGATGTCATGCTTAGTGTATGCATGTGTGCAAGATTTCAAGCCTCACCAAGAGAAAGTCATTTGAAGGCTACAAAGAGAATATTAAGGTACTTAAAGCATACACAAAATGTTGGTTTATGGTATCCCAAAGCAGCAAAGTTTGAGCTAGTTGGTTACTCTAACTCGGATTATGCGAGATGTAAGGTTGAAAGGAAGAGCACCTCGAGCACATGTCAATTGTTGGGAAGATCACTTGTTTCATGGTTATCAAAGAAGCAAAATAGTGTTGTATTATGTGGGGATATTAACCCCTATACCCTTATGGCTAGGCTTGGGCCGGCCCGGACTAGGGGGTCTAGCCCACTAGAAGACGACGCATGGCCCAGCCAATCTATTCGGAGTCCCGCGTAAGGAATCAAGGCAGATTTGGAGATCAAGCAAGATCCTGGTCGGTTAGAATAGGAATCCTTATCCAGCCACCTATGGCAATTGTAACTGGTTAGGATTAGTTTCTAGATCTGTAACCCTACCCCCCGAACTATATAAGGCTGGCAGGGGACCCCTCTAAAAACATCTCTCATTGACATACAACAATACAATCAGACACATGACATAGGTATTACGCCTTCATGGCGGCTAAACCTGGATAAAACCTCATGTCTGTCTTGCGTCACCATCTTGTTTGTAGCTTGCGCATCTGTCTGCCGATAATCTACTACCTTGGGCATACCCCTAGGTAGACCACCGACCATATTTTGTCGATAGTGGCATGCCAGGTAGGGGGTGTGCGTACTGCTCTCTAGGCGAACAAGATGGTCATCATCCCTGGTTCCATGGCTACGCCGAACGGCCTCACGTTCACCATCGGCTAGATCACCTGGACCACTGGCTCCGATGACTTCATCGCCATGACCACGGAGGAGGCATGGATTCAATCTGCGTTGACCACTGCTTCACCTGCATCGGCTACGGCTCTGACCATGGTGGATCTGGCTCTGGCCACGCCAGCATCGTCTTCAGCCATGCTGACAACCCGTCATCCACTTCCTCGCTATAAAGGGAGGCAGATCGACAACACTGACCTGCTCGACTCCATCGATCGGGTCGGCACCAGACTTGCTGAAACCCTAGCTCTGGTAAGTTCGATTCAAAATCAACCTAATAAGCAGGTAACCACTACCCACAATATATCTACCCGACCAGCTCGGGCCAGTCATCCTGCACGACTCGGTATGAATCTCGTGGTCACATCTACTCCTAAAGGGTGCTCCGTTCGTCGCTGGCCAGCCCCCGCGATGGGTCTCTAGCTCTTCGAGTACGAAGCCTCGATGGAGAACTACTAGGCCCAGTCCTATGGCTTGCGCAACTTTGTCAACATGGTCCGGATTGAGGATTATCAAGAAGGATCGGTCCACACAGTTCAAGAGGGTGGCTCAAGCTCCTCATCCGGCATCGCATCTAATGGCTCCGTCCACACCAAGCTCCAGCATCATGACAATGAAGGCATTGAATATGATCTGGATATCCCAGACCATGGCCCGGGGTTCCCATGATTCCCATCCTTCCCACCAAGGCAAGGAGACTTGATCAATGTGGTCAATAATGACGAACCACCGGCAGTTGGTGAAACAGAACAAGAAAGGCTAGCACGCGAAGCACGCAATATTGACCGGTTTAATCACCGACAAATCAAAGCCGAGGTAGAAGAGGAGGCATGACATATAAGGGTCCAGCCACACGACCTTAACAATGCCTTTGACAGGGTGGGGGACAAGCAGGTCTTTAGGACTCCAAGCGCCAATGTAGCTATTGCTATGGCGACAATGCAACGACTACCCAATACCCTGGATTCCTATGCAGTTCATGATGATATACAAGCTTACCTGATGGCTGCTATGGCCTAGACTGCAGAGATTGTAAATCAAGCCTAGGCTCCATCCATCTTAGTCAAATCAAGCCATAGCCGCCAGCACTCAAGTCACTCATAGCCACCCAACCAACGTGGCTCACGCAACAATGACCCATCAGACAACCATCAAGGTGGAAACGATGGCCATGATGGTGGTCGGGACGACAACCACCGAGACAACCGCGATAATCACCGTGATAACCGCGGTCATAGGGTTAACCAGGGTGGCAACCGAGATCGCTGTGATGGCAATAACGATCTCTACCATTACCTCGGAGAACGTGATCTACGCGATCGCATTAACCAAAGAGCCAATGATCGTGCATCCCACAAAAGCTATCGCCGTATGGAATATGATACTACCCACGACCCTCCGGGTTTGAAGCAGTTTACTCCACACCTTTGCCAAGTCATATGGCCCAAGAACTTCAAGCTCAAAAAACTTCAGAAGTACGACGGCAAGGAGAACCCCAAATTTTGGGTCATGCTCTATGAAACCGCATGTAGATCAGCCATGGCTGACGAGCACGTCATGTCTAATTACTTCCTAGTCGCCGTCGGCCATGCAGGCCACCAATGGCTGGTCAGCTTGCCGGTGAACTACTTTGATTCTTGGCAAGAGCTCAAGCAAGCATTCATCGACAACTTCATTGCTACTTGCGAGCAACCCGACAACAAATATGATCTGCAGCGGATTTGAGATCGCAAAGATGAGCCTCTGCATGAGTACGTCAGACGCTTCTCGGAGATGCGCATCAAGGTCCCATCAATCTCCAACAACAAGGCAATCGAGGCTTTCATCACTGGTCTCCGCTTCCACGATGCCCTAAGGGACAAGCTCCTCCACAAGAGACCTGAATCAGTCACAGTGCTCCTGGCCACTGCTAAAAAATATGCGGATGCCGATAATGCTAAAAAGATAATCATCGAAGAAGCAGCAAGGGTTCCACGCTACGACCACCCCCCACACCGCGATGACTACCGTGGCAACCGTGGTCAGAATGACAATTTTGATTGCCACAACCAGCGCAACGATTCCTGCGACCACCGCGACCAGCGTAATCAGCGGCGTAATCACCATGATGATTACAGGGGCAAGCGTGCTCAGGAAGACGATGGTGAGGTCAACACCATTAAAAAAGGTGGTGGACGTCGCAACTACGAAGAAGACTACACCAAAGCATTGAAAGGACCCTACCAGCTCCATCCTAAGTCAAACCATGCCATGGAGAATTGCTGTGTTCTCAAATCTATCTACACATGCCAACAGGCTCCGGATACATCCGACAAGCCTAACGACATAGGGGAGCAGCGTAACGAGGACAACGACAATGAAGACATAGATCCCCATCACAAGTACATCAAGCCAACCGATCGTGTCCACACCATTATCGGAGGCAAAGTGTCCATCGAGACCAAATGAGAATGCAAGCTGCTCGCCCACGCTTGCTTGAACGTGGCCAACGCCGACAACCTCATTGCTGATCCGCGGCTCTCTCCTTGGTCTCACCAAGATCTCCTTCAGCAGAAAGGACCAATGGGCTACAATACCCAAGCTAGGACATTTTCCTCTAGTTCTTGATCCTTGTATCAATAAGGTTTAGTTCGATAGAGTGCTGATTGACGGCGGTAGTTCCATCGATATACTGTTCAAGAACAGTTTGCCAGCCCTAAAGATAACCCAGGCTGATCTTAGGCCATACGAGGCACAGTTCTGGGGTGTTCTCCCCAGACAGAGCTCCACACCTCTCGGGCAGATCACGCTACCTGTGCAATTTGGTACCCTAGACCACTTCCACACCGACTACGTCAACTTCATGGTCGCTGACTTCGACGGCACCTACCATGCTATCCTTGGCTGACTAGCGCTCACCAAATTCATGGCCATACCTCACTACAGGTATTTGGTGCTCAAGATGCCTATCGAGAAAGGGGTTCTAACTCTCAGGGGCAACGTATACTAGGCTTATACCTACGAGGATGATAGCTTCAAAATAGCAGAGGCTCACGACCTCTCTATTTGCATGGCCAAGACCATGCTCAATGCCAAGAAGACCCTAGTCGACCACCTGGAGATCCTAGAGCTCGAGGCGCCACGCAAGAACATCAAGTCCAAAGAGCACAAAGCGATCCAGCTAGTCGACGGTGATCCCAGCAAAACGTCCCTTATTGGGGCCAACCTAGATCCTAAATAGGAAGACGCGCTCGTCAGGTTCTTGAGGAGCAACGTGAGTGTGTTCGCATGGAAACCTGCTGACATGCCTGGTGTACCTTGGAACTTGATCGAGCACTCCTTAAATGTCGACGGCAAGGCCAAACCTATCAAGCAGAAGCTACGACGGTTCGCTCGTGACAAAAAGGAGGCTATTAGGGTAGAAGTTACATGGCTTTTGGCAGCCGGATTTATCAAAGAAGTGTATCATCCGGAGTGGTTAGCCAACCCGGTTCTTGTACGCAAAAAGAATAATGAATCGAGAATGTGTGTTGATTACACTAATCTCAACAAACACTACCCTAAAGACCCCTTTGGCTTACCTCGCATAGATGAGGTCATAGATTCAACTGCCGGTTGCGAGTTGCTTTCCTTTCTCGATTGCTACTCTGGTTATCACCAGATCGCTCTCAAAAAGGACGACCAGATCAAGACATCCTTCATCACGCCCTTCGGTGCTTACTGCTACACGACCATGTCATTCAGGCTCAAGAACGCCGAGGCTACCTACCAACGTGCCATATAGGCCTACCTCAAAGACGAGATAAAAGACGACCGCATCGAGGCTTATGTTGATGATGTAGTTGTTAAAACCAAGGAAGCATACACCCTTGTTGACCACCTCGAATGTACCTTTGCAGCTCTTAACACATTCCAATGGAAATTAAACCCAAAGAAGTGTATCTTTGGTGTTCCATCTGGTATATTGCTCGGTAACATCATCAGTCACGACGGCATGCGCCCTAACCTAAAGAAGGTAAAAGCTATCTTGGACATGAAGCCGCCCAAAAAGGTGAAGGATGTTCAGAAGCTTACCGAATGCATGGCTGCCCTAAGTCATTTCATATCAAGATTAGGTGAAAAAGGACTACTGTTTTTTAAGCTACTCAAAGCATCCGAGAAGTTTGAGTGGTCGGAGGAAGTAGACGCTGCCTTTACACAGCTAAAATAATTCCTTACATCACCTCCGGTCCTCATTGCTCCCAGAGAAGACAAAACCCTCCTGCTTTACATTGTGGCAACTAATCGAGTGGCCTCCACTACCATGGTGGTCAAGCACGATGAGCCTGGCCATGTCTACAAGGTACAGCGACCAATTTATTTCATCAGCGAGGTGCTTAATGAATCCAAGACCAGGTACCTACAGATTCAGAAACTGATCTACGCCATACTAATCACATCCTAAAAGTTGAAACACTACTTCAACGGATATCGCATGGTGGTCATGACTGAGTACCCTCTAGGAGACATCATTCGCAACAAGGATGCAAATGGGTGCATCATCAAATGGGCAATGGAGCTATGCCCTTTCTCCTTGGAATTTGCAAGCCGTACTACAATCAAGTCTCAGGCACTTGTCAATTTCATCATCGAGTGGACAGACTTAAGCACACCTACCTCTCAGGGGCCCGATGAGTATTGGAAGATGTACTTCAACGGCGTAGGAGCAGGAGTCCTTTTTGTATCATTATCTAAGGAGCAGCTCCAATACGTCCTCAGGATTTATTTTCTGGCGTCTAATAACGCCGCCGAGTACGAAGCATGCCTACATGGTCTGCGCATTGCGGTCGAGCTCGGTGTCAAACATCTCTATGTCTACGGAGACTCTGCACTGGTCATCAACCAACTCAACAAGGATTGGGATACGACCAGCGAAAAGATGGACGCATACTGCAAATCGATTAGAAAGCTGGAAGGCAAGTTCTACGGCATCGAGTACACACATGTGGTTCGGGACAAAAATCAAGCAGCAGATGCGCTATCAAAGTTAGGATCATCCTGAGCCAGAGTCCCACATGGCGTATTTATTCAAGACCTGCTCACGCCTTCCATCAAAGAAGAAGATCCCGTAGTCGACAAGCCTCCAGACCAGCTATTGGTGGCAATGGTTCCGGCGTTAAACACCACCGAACCACCTCCGACCACTAAGGAGCCTAACTAGAGAGTACCTTTCATCAAGTACCTGACAGATGGTAGCAATTATACCGATCAGACAGAAAACGAACGCCTGATGTGTCGTAGTAAGCAGTATCTGCTCATTGATGACAAATTGTGGCGCAAGAACGTGAAGGAAGAAATCTTGATGAAGTGTATAACCTAGGAGGATGGTGAACATCTCCTAGACCAAATCCACTCTGGCTCCTGTGGCAACCATGTGGCCTCGAGAATGCTGGTTGGCAAGGCTTTCCGAGCAGGGTTCTATTGGCCGTCAGCCGTAGCCGATGCGGAGAAGCTAGTCTGCTATTGTGAAGGTTGTCAGTTCTTCGCCAAGAGAATCCACATACCAGCACATGAGATTCAGACAATACCAGCCTCTTGGCCCTTCGCATGCTAGGGACTGGATATGATCAGGCCTTTCAAACCAGCCCCTGGGAAATTTACATGCGTCTTTGTGCTGATCGACAATTTTTCCAAGTGGATAGAGTACATGCCCCTGGTCCAGGCATCTTTAGAAAAGGCTATCACGTTCATCAACCAGGTCATCCACCGCTTTGGCATACCCAACAGCATCATCACCGATCTGGGTACTCAGTTCACCGGGAACGCTTTTTGGGACTTCTGCGATGAAAGGAGCATAGTAGTAAAATACGTCTCGGTGGCGCACCCTAGAGCTAATGGACAGGTCGAGCGGGCAAATGGTATGATCTTGGATGCACTTAAGAAGAGGATGTACAGAGAAAATGACAAAGCTCCCAGAAGATGGCTCAAAGAGTTACCAGCCGTGGTCTGGGGTCTCAGAACCTAGCCCAGTCGTAATACCGGCGTATCACCATACTTTATGGTTTATGGTGCTGAGGCAGTGCTCCTAGCAAATATATCCTTCATATCAGCATGGGTAGAGAACTTCGACGAAGATAAGGCCAATGAAGTACGGGAGCTAGAAGTGAATAGTGCAGAAGAGAAGCGGCTCGATTCTTGCGTATGTACAGCCAAATACCTTGCTATTTTGCGCAGGTACTACAACAAGAACGTCAAGGAGCAGTTCTTCATGGTTGGGGACCTGGTCCTAAAGTGGAAGACGAATCAGGCTGGCGTCCACAAACTCGCAACCCCATGAGAAGGGCCCTTCATGATCAAGGAGGTTACACGACCAACATCTTACAGGTTAGCTCACCTGGACGGTACAGACGTACCCAATTCATGGCACATCGATAAGCTTAGGTGTTTCTATGCTTAACTACTAAGATATGTACTCCTCTTGTACTTTTGATTTAATTCAATAAAGCTATATGATTTCTCCGACCACTCTAATGTGTCACTTCGAAGTCTATTGTTATTCTAACTCAACCAGTTAAAACCGACCACCATTCCTTCTCGGGTTTTCGGAGCAGGCCCTATCTCCGATTCCTCCCAACACGTGCATGGGATCCGCTCTCTACGCTATGGGTGATTGGTATATCCTCTCTGATTTGACTTGTGTCTGTCTACGTGTGCACAAGCTACGCACCTCACACTCCGACCACAGGATAAACCAGGGCCATACAAACCTTTTAGGATGACGTGTTGACTAAGTTGGTACAACTAAATAGAACGCTAACATGTTCTCACTTAGTTACACCAACATGATATCCAAGCTTAAATACGTTTTCTACAAAACAAACAAGCTTATGCTGATATACAGTTACGTTATTACAAGCTTGCCTAAAAAGGTATAAGTTTACAATAACACAACTACATCTTCTTCCACAGCTATAGCCTATACTATTGGCTGGTCGGGGCACGCGGCACCTGCTGCTCACTGGGCCTAACATCGTGCAAGGGTCTCGGGGACTCTAGCATTGATGGAGCTGAAGAAGATGGCCCCGCCAATGCCTGGCTGGTCAAGACCGCAGGCTTCGCCAGTTGGCTTAAAAATGATGGCGCTTCCAGCTGACTTGTTGATGGTGTTCCCTGTACTGGTGGTGTCGCACCTCCACACATGTTAATGTCACCAATTATTTTCGCCGACAAGTCCAGCTGGGTCATCTGTAGCTCCTTAGCCTTGTCTGGATCTACCTCCTTTGGGTATCCAGCCTCCAGGCACTTGAGATCGATCAAGGGGTAGTGAGCGTGTACCATGCTTAGCACATGTGCGCCTGTGTACTCACCCGCCTCCTTCACGAACTCCTGGAACTATCCCCATGCCTTTCGACATCTCTCGATCAATCCTAGCTGCGGCGTCCTTGGCACATCCTCTGCTAGCACTGGATCGATGAGGTTAAGGACTGGCAAAATGCTCGTTGCCACCTCCTAGCACTGGTTTTTCTAGGTGTCACGATCCTTGGTGATCTCTTGGCACTACGCCTTCTAGCCATCACGGTCTTTTATCACGGCCTCCAGATGCTTCTTCGCATTGATTTTTATAACTACAAACCATACATGCTGTTAAGACGCTATATTACGCCAAACTACGGTAGGCAACAAAAATGAGCAAAGGGGTATGGAAAACTTACCTTTCAGCTCCTCTGTCATCTTGGTCGTGTGGTCCCGGAGCTGTGACTGGTCTTGCACTAGTTTTCTGTTGTCCTCTTTCAAGCGATCACACTCCACAACCGCATGACTGTTCTCTTCTTGGAGATGGACCACTTTGGCTTCTAAGCCTACACTACAGCTGTTACTACCAACAACGCAATAGCACTTGTCAGTAGCCGTTGTGATAAAGTGGCTACTTACTTGTTCTTTGCCGCTCTTTATTACTAAGCTGGACGACCAGGTTCTGGTTCTGGGACTCTTGCACCATCTTTTCATGGTTGGCGGCTTCAAGTCGTTGGCACAAGCGTTCCACCTCCACCATCAGCTCCTTGTTGCTGGCAGCGATCCCCTCGATCTGGTCGAAGCATTTCTTGTGGTACCTTGCGGTCTTCATTAAGTCCTATGTGCAGATTGCTAAGTAAGATAGCTGTGACTAGACATCGAGATCAGGGGGGTGAAGCAAAGCTTACCTGCACTTCCGTCACCAGCCATTTTGCCACCCATTCAACTTTCTTGGTTTCTTCAACCTCTGGGATTTCCTTGTGGATAACCCATTGGTCGTTCTGCCAACGCGACACATACACATGTTGTCGCTTGTCCTGCAGATGGCCTAGGACCTCCTCCACTTCATCCTCTTCGGACTCTTCTTTGGGTCTCGATGCTGGTTCAGCGTTAGCAGCTTCTGCGATCACCATGGCCTTCCCATGGGCTGCAGCATCAACAAGCGTGGTCTGTGCTCTCACCTTCGGCCACTGCTCCTCAGTCTGTTCTGTTACCCTTGACGCTGAGGTGTTGCCCTCAGCAGGTTTAGCACTCAGAGCACTTGTGCTCGGCTCGGCTCTTCCCTCGACCCCCTGCTCAGGGACTATTGTCTGACTATTTGTTTGCTGAGGCCCCGACGGATCTTCCGCTATGGGTTCCTCGATGGTTGGCCGCTGGACAGTCTGCTCTGCACTTATTGGTGGCACCACGTCGCTTCTGGCTAGCTGGTCCGGACTTTCGCTGGACACCGAGCTAGTACATCCGAGATAAGTTTAGAAGGCAATCATATTCAATGCAAATTGCTAGCTTACATCAAGGTTACAAATACTTACATGTTGGAAGCACGGAATAATGTGGCGAAGGCGCGTCTCTTTGGCCGTGCTTGCTCCACGTGCTATGCAGGTGACTCCTGGTCTCCCTCTACATCCAGCACTGTTCCTGGGCCTTGGTGCTCGACCCCTCCGCCGCTTGTCCTTTGCGCTACAGTGGCCGGTGGCGTGCTCGGTCGAGTTGTCTCTCCCGTCACCGGTCGTGTTCCTTGCCCAGGCACTCCTGACGTCGACCCGGTTGTATCCTTCACCACCATCGGCAATGTGGGTCCCATAGGCATGGAGGAGACACCTTGCTCCATCGACTACAGTTGTGTCCTCCTCTTTCGAGGGATAAGTCGAAAGGCATCTGCATTCTCTCCCTCCTCTACGTCATCGTCCGACTAGGCAAAAATCGCCTGTCGACGCTTGCTGGCCGGTTTCTCCTTCGGGCCCTCCTCAGGCTCATTGATACTTAGCGCCCCCTGGTGAGCAGGGTGGTTGCTGATCTCTTCTTTGGCTATTTGGGGGCAGCCGGCCTCTTACCAATGGCTAGGGCCGCTACCTCCTCTCTAGCTCCGAGCACCGCCTAGTCGATGTCCTCATCTTTGATCTCGACGCTAGTCTGGGTGGTGGGACCAGCTCCTTGTGGCCACTCCACTCTAGGGGGTGGCGACACAAACACTGTGGGTAACAAAAATGGGTGAACATAGTAAGTTTCCACTTATCCTACCACAATATAAAACTACGGGTACAGGGCAAGATAGTTACCTTTGGGGGAGGTCGGGCAAGCTTGAAAGCATGCTCGATGTCGTTCAATCTGGCATAATTTGGATCAGCTAAGTTAAATAGCTTTCCAATTCTGGCTTTGACTTCAATTTTGTCAAGCGCCTCCCACCTCGTCCTCGTTGGGTCCGCGCTACCTTGATATTCATAGCCAAGATGTACTCTTCTCTAGTAGGGCTAGATCCATCGGCTGATGAAGTTCCTGACCACGCTCGGACCATCCAGTTTTTTCCATGGGATCATTCCAAATATTTCTGGAATTTGTTCTAGGTGCTCGGGCTTCTCTGACTAGCTTGTCCTTTTCTCTAGAATGTACCCCATGTTGCACAGTGTAATCGTGTTTGGCTCTTCGTGGATGTAGAACCATTTCTTGTACCAATTATCTAGCGATGTGTTCCATGGGTAGTGCAGGTACTGGGCTTTCATGCCATCATGGAGGTTGAGGTACACACCCCCGGCTATCTTTGAAACACCGCTTCCTTTCTTCCACAGACAGAAAAGATGGCGGAAAAATCAAAATGGGGCTAGAAGCCGCCATATGCTTCGCAAAGATGTATGAAAGTGGCGACAAGGAGGATCGAGTTGGGATGCAGATTACAAATCCCAATCTCATAGTAAAGACAGAGCCCCTGAAGAAAAGGATGTACCGGAACCCCAAATCCCCGCTTAAAGAAGTCTTCGAACACCACGATCTCATCTGGTTGCGGATCGAGGTACCCCTCGCCCTCCGGCGCACGCCATCCTGTGAGCTCCTTGTTGTGGAGTACCCCCATGGCGACGAGGTCTTCAATGGTCTACTCGTTGCTTCTTGATTTCCACCACTCCTTCGCCATGACTCCTACTTTCTTCTGCGCATCACTTTTTGCCATGAATCTGGCCTTGTTGATGAATGAGGAAATTGCGGAGGATTGATTGGTGGTGATTTCGGAGGTATTAGGGTTGGCGAGAGGAAGAAGATGGCTGCGGTTGCGAATGGCAATGGGGTTCAGTAAAAAGTAACTTACCTATCCTATACTGTATTTAACCTAAGAGTTATGCCATTTTGTCTGCCCGAGATTCTTGGGAGACGTGTGCACGCGCTGTAGACGGTTGTTTTCATAGCCTCGAGATCTATGCCAATATATGCGCCTCTTCATTGCTAGTGTGAGAGGGCCAACGCTGACGCACCAACTTACAGGTGTCATGCAACTGTTTGCTTGAGAAGACAAAAAGGCAGTATGATGTGCTATACCCGTCTACTTTTTTGACCAGACGTGTCAGATTGGACTTGACAGAGCAAGTAAATAAATAAATACAAAAAATAATAGTACAAGTGGCATATGGTTTTTCGCCACAATTCTCGTGCTCGGGGACTATTGTGACTATCCTTGTGCTTGAGGACTATCCATACCACCATTGTGCTTGGGAACTGTCTAGACCACCATCGTGCTCGGGGACTGTCCAGACCACCATCATGCACGGGGATTGTCCATACCACCACCGTGCTCGGGGACTGTTCCGACCACTCTCATGCTCGGGGACTGCCCCAACCACTCTCCGAACATTGCTCGGAGACCGCTCTCCTCGGCTACATGTGATTTGTACTCACATACAGTTGAGAGGCATTTATTTAGGCCTTGCTACAAGGCTGATACCTCGCCTTCCAGCAAGCTCAGGGACTACATCAGTACGATGCACCTGCCGGTGCATCTCGTATTGCTTGTATGACGATTGGATTCTCAACTTCAGTGGGAATTCTTTTTAGACCCTGGCACCACGTGCCTACGTCACCTACTACCAGGCTCAGGGACTAAGTGGGCACACTTCACCTTGCGATGAATGTGCTTATTTTATCGACCCCTACGCTCTAACTGTTGGCCATAACTACTATTGTACAAGGGTCACTTACATTTCTTTTCAGAAATATAAGTGGGCACACTTGATCAGGAAAGAAATCTTTTTCTTTTTTCTTTAGAGCACCATGCATTCTTCGGACAACCAGAATATTCGGCTATAATCGTGGTCTACTGCTCTCTGTTCTGACCAGAATACTAGCACATTCGCTTGGTCAATATTTCAACCAGTTGGAGATGACATGAAGATGGATCACATTAGCTGAAGGAGATCAAATGGTGTGTCGCAGCATAATACATGGTGCTCAGGGACTAGCTGTGGGGGTATTAACCCCTATACCCTTATGGCTAGGCTTAGGCCGGCTCGGACCAGGGGGTCTGGCCCACTAGAAGACGACGCACGGCCCGGCCAATCTGTTCGGAGTCCCGCGCAAGGAATCAAGGCAGATTTGGAGATCAAGCAAGATCCTGGTCGGTTAGAATAGGAATCCTTATCCAGCCACCTGTGGCAATTGTAACTGGTTAGGATTAGTTTCCAGATCTATAACCCTGCCCCTCAAACTATATAAGACGGGCAGGGGACCCCTCTAAAAAACATCTCTCATTGACATACAGCAATACAATCAGATGCAGGACATAGGTATTACGCCTTCACGGTGGCCGAACCTGGATAAAACCTCGTGTCTGTATTGCGTCACCATCTTGTTTGTAGCTTGCGCATCTGTCTGCTGATAATCTACTACCTTGGGCATACCTCTATGTAGACTGCCGACCATATTTTGTCGACACATTATCAACCACCAAAGCCGAATACATATCCGCCGGTAGTTGTTGTGCACAAATACTTTAGATGAAGACCACCTTGAATGACTTTGGAATCAAGTTCAAGAAAGTGCCATTGCTATGTGACAATGAGAGTGCAATCAAGATAACCAACAATCCAGTTCAACGTGCAAGAACAAAGCACATTGATGTCCGCCACCATTTCATAATAGATCACCAACAAAAAGGGGATATTTGCATTGAGAGTGTAGGCGAAGATCAACTTGCCGATATATTCACCAAGCCATTAGATGAGAAAAGGTTTTGCAAGCTAAGCAATGAGTTGAACATATTGAATTTCTGAAATATGTGTTGATGCACCCCCCACTTATATGACATGCCTCTCCTTTATGCAATCCAAGGTAAAAGTTGATTGGCATGGCATACATCCTTGCTAAGGACATGTTTAGTGCATCTAGTCATCTTTCACATTTAATAGGCTCATTCATGAAAATCAAATAATTTTGATGTTTGTATGGTACCACTATTGCTTCTATGCTTAATTTGGTCTAGTGGTAGCATATGACATGTTTGTGGGCTTGTGAACCTAGTGTTTGATCTAGAAAATGAGCTATAAGTGCTTAACTCAACATGGTACAAGATAACCCTTGAAATGAAGTGTGAAGAAGCTTGTCCTTGGATCAAACCAAGTTAAATATCTTTGGCAAGTGTTCTAGATTGAACCAAATTTGGGAAAATAATCCTCACCCCATTGATTGACATTGATAATCTCAACCTATCTATTTTTTAACCTTTTGTGGTCATTGATGATAAAGGGGGAGAAATAATGTACAAAGATAGTGAAAAGATAACAAAGGGGGAGAAATTTGACATAGGGGAAGATATGACAAAGGAAGGGGGGATCAATTAAAATTTTAAGCACACAAGTAGGGGAGCAAGCTCATGAACTTGTATGGTGCATTTGAATGTTCATTTCATATATTTGCTTGCATGGCACAAGTTTTCAATTTCAATATCCATGCTTGTATGGTGTATACTAGTTGTAGGTTTGAATGATGAAATAAAAAAACTAGCATGCATAGATTAAGAAACTAGACTTATGTTCATTTTATGGAAACTAGACCCTTGCTTCTAAATGTTGATCTCATGGGGTATTCTAGTTTTTGTGTATGTCTAGTTACTACTGGTGCTAAGCGTGGTATATTGGTGCACTCCGATTGGTATCACGCTTCAAAGGTCCATCTTTTAAACCTTAGCATCATTTGGTAGACATTGTCTCCTATATTTCCTATCTAAGCATATGTGCAAGCTACAATCCAAACTCTTAGCACATATGTAGGGGGAGCAATTGCTACCATATGGGATTCATGAAACTTGTCCATATCCTTTTACACATGGTAAATATGCTTGGGCAAGCAACATTGATTCAATCAAATTTTAATTTATATCTTTGTGAAAAGGTTGTCATCAATTACCAAAAAGGGGGAGATTGAAAGCTTTAGTTTGGTTTTGGTGAATTGATGAAACCCTATGTGCTAACCTAGTGTATCAAAGTGATTATAAGATAGGTGGCACATTCCAAGTGGTGAAGCAAATGAAGATCATGACATGATGATGGTGATGCCATGGTGATGATCAAGTGCTTGGACTTGGAAAAGAAGAAAGAGAAAAATAAAAAGCTCAAGGCAAAGGTAAAATTGATAGGAGCTTTTCGGTTTAGTGATCGAGACAGTTAGCGAGTGTGATCACATTTAGGATCGATAGCCGTACTATTAAGTGGTGGTGAAACTCATATCGAAATGTGGTTATCAAAGTGCCACTAGATGCTCTAACTCATTGCATATGCATTTAGGATCTAGTGGAAAGCTAACACCCTTGAAAATGTTTGTGAAAATATGCTAACACACGTGCGCAAGGTGATACACTTGGTGGTTGGCACATTTGAGCATGGGTGGAGAAGTTGGTGAATTGAAGGAGGTGTTTTTCACTGTCAAACAGTGACCGGACGCTGAGTTCAAAGTGACCGGACTTTGGGTTCCAGCATCAGTCAATTATAAAAGAAGGTGGTGCTCTCGGGCTTGACTTGCCCTGTGATCGGACTCAAAGAAGAATAGTCACCAGACTCTGGCTGAACACTATTTAGTGTCCGGTCCTACTGACATGGCAGTGCGCAGAGAAGAGGGTGAGTGATTGGACATTGGGCGAGTCCGATCAGGCGTGACCGGACGCGTTTGGTCACAATTTTACCTCTCTAGGAGCTTACTGGAAACGACCAGACTCCAGTGATGGAGCATCCGGTCACTTTGAGCAGTGTGTCCGGTCACAACTTAACATGTGGCGCAAAGTAGACTAGCTATTAAGCTCATGCGCTCAACATTTGAAGCTAATGACACGTGGCGATCATCGGGCAACTAGACGCTGGGGTCTCGCATCCGGTCAACCTGATCGACACGTCTAGTCTGCCCGTGTTTCAAAGGACTGAGGAGCCAATGGCTCTATTTCATTGAGGGCTCTATTTACGGCATGTAGCCAGCTCTAGCTCATAACTCTTGGCCATTTATAGTGACATAGCAACCTTGTGAGCTTAGCCAAAGTCCTCCCACTTATGTCCATCATTGATTCATTATCTTTGTAAGATTGGGAGAGAATCCAAGTGCATTGCTTGAGTATTTGCATCTAGAGGCACTTGGTATTCGTGTTTTGCTATGGGTTTGGCTTGTTACTCTTGGTGGTTGCCGCAACCTAGATGGCTTGGAGCAGCGAGGATCATCGAGCAGAGGTTAGTGATTGTCTCTGGCTTTGATCGTGGTGATTGTGAGGGGTTCTTGACCTTTCCCCGGTGGAGAGCCAAAAGGTACTCTAGTAAATTGCTCGTGGCTTGTGTGATCCTCATCTTATGTTGGTTGTGCGGCACCCTATTGAGGGTTTAGCGTGTGATGCCAATTAGCGCGTGAACCTCCAAGTGAGTGAATCGCCACAACGAGGACTAGCTTGCCGGCAAGCAAGTGAACCTCAGTAAAAATGATTGTGTCATTCTTTTGATTGATTGGTTCATTCCTCAACTCGGCGGTATAACCATCTTGCTCTCTCTCTTTACATTACTGCAAACTAGTTGTCAAGCTCTTTAGTGTAGTTAGTCATGAGCGCTTGTTAGTTTGGTTAGTGTGGCTCTTTAGTTAGCCTTTGAGAGCAACTAACTTAGTGTAGTGACATAGCCATTGTGTGGATAGAGACTATAGAAACTAGAATTGTCGTAGGTGGCTTGCATTTTTAGTAGGCTAGCTCAACACTCGCTTCGCCTCATATTTGTCTAACTGGTTTGCTAAGTGTTGTTGTAGAAATTTTTAATAGGCTATTCACCCCCCCCCCTTTAGCCATTAGGACCTTTTAGCTGGTTGGAAGACTTTGATCCCAACCAACTGGTTGGACTAGGGCAGGATGGATTCCCTGACTTGAACAATGGTTGTGGCCTTCAGCTGCAAGCAAACCCTAATGAAGGCAATCTCCTCGCAATTGCAGATGAGCTGCACATGGAAGAAATGATGCAGGCGCAGCAAGTCAGTCAGCTAAATTTGTAGGAGGAACAGCATGGAGAGCTGAACATTCAGGGACATGATCAGGCATAAGGAAACAACAATAACAAATAGGAAGCTGACCAAGCATAGATTCAGAACCAAGTTCAGATTCAGGGCCAAGACATAAACATGCATGTGGGCTTCATGCTCAATCCCAATGATGGGCCTAATCCTGCTTGGCATGGGAGAATGCTAAAAGGGCTCAACCAACTAAACTTTGGGCTTCCCTGTTCTCAAAATGTAACTTTGACTGCCTCCATGTTAAAATTCCTCAGCATTTGGCCCAATTCTTTATTTTCCTACTTTTGTCACCCAACAAATTACTCTTGGGCCAAAGAGT
This sequence comes from Miscanthus floridulus, assembly GCF_019320115.1. Classification (NCBI taxonomy): domain Eukaryota; kingdom Viridiplantae; phylum Streptophyta; class Magnoliopsida; order Poales; family Poaceae; genus Miscanthus; species Miscanthus floridulus. Next base: position 66,281,015 of record NC_089587.1, on the reverse strand, counting down.
TCCTATCATCAAGAATCTCCTCCTTATTGGCCCCCGATTCCCCTAGCATCAACTTTTTTTCTACCACCTGCTTGCCCCTCTAATGCCCCACTATCCTGCCCTAACTTAGATCAATAGGATGGTTCTTTGAGCAAGCAAAGCTTCCAAGTTGGGTACACACTTCTGGCCCTCACTCCCCTAAAGAAAAGGATTAGCAGGAGGGGTACCCCTATGGTGGGTAGCACGCTCAGAAGGAGCAACAGGCTTAGAGAGGTGAACAATGGATTCGAAGCTAATTCATGTTCTCATAGAAAATGCTTAGCTTGTTGCCCTAAGCCACCAACTCTTTCTGTTCAAAGCTTGCAATCTTTGGGTTTTGAAATCTACAAATTGAACCCGGAGGATATTACTGAAGAGGCCTTGATGAAGAAAAGAAAGCAGTCAAGCCCTATTGCACCCAAGAAGGCCAAGGTGACCTCTAAAGAGCAGCAGGCAGAGAGCATGGAAGAAGGTGGACAACAGGATCCAGACTAGGATCACATGGTGTAGGAATAGGCAGCCAGAGATAAGACTACATCTTTTGCTAAGAAAGACTCTTTAGTTTTTTAAGAACTCCATGTTAATGCTCAAAATGTTCAGAGCAAGTATTTTGTCAGGTTGCTGGTTTTAGATGATGGTTGTATTACTAATGAGATACCTCCCTAAGGTCAAGGATGACTATTTAGTTTCTTTTATGTTATCTAAGAGGGGTCAGGTGCTTGATTCCTAGATTACTAAAAATATTCTGTTTCCATCATGAGTCAAAATCAGAGCAGAATTCAGAAAGTATTGAGCTGGAATGTGCGAGGGATTAACTCCCCCTCCAAATGGAATACTATTAGAGATAAGGTCTTAGACTCAGCTTGTGATGTAATCTATTTTCAGGAAACAAAAAAAGAGACCCTTGAGGTTGCCTTCTTAAAAAATGTCTACCACCTTCCATCGACAAATTTGAATTCTTACCTTCAGTTGGGGCCTCAGGTGGAATGCTCATTGCCTAGAAGAGCTCACTTTTTAGGGGTGAGCTAACATTCAGCAATGAATATGCCATCTTAGTTCAATTCCATGCACAACATGACAACACCTCTTGGCTTCTAACAAATATATACGCTCCCTGTCATACTGAGGGCAAATTAGCTTTTCTGGAATGGTTTAAGCATCTCCAACCCCCTAAGGATGTGGATTGGTTGGTCCTGGGTGACTTTAATTTAATCAGAAAACTTGAGAATAGAAATAAGGAGGGGGAAATGTTATGGAAATGCTCCTCTTCAATGATGCAATCAGTGCCCTAGGACTTAGTGAGATCTCTCTCTCCAAGGAAGGAAATTTACATGGTCCAACAAACAAGTAGCACCTCTTCTTTAGAAACTTGACTAGGCTTTCACCTCAAACTCTTGGGTTCTTGCTTACCCTAGCACATCCCTTTTAGCTCTTGACATGACTCCATCTGACCACTACCCCTACATTGCTAGAATCTCCACTCATATACCTAAAAAGGGAACCTTTAGGTTTGAAAATTATTGGCTAAAGCATTAAAGTTTCGGGGATCTTCTGAGTCAGGGTTGGTCAGCCCCCACATTTCAGCTTCATCATGCCAAAAATATTACTGCCAAATTCAAAAATCTGAGGACAATTTTTATAGATTGGCAAAAGAGTATCTCCAGCCTCAAGACAAATATCTCTAATGTCAAATCAACTTTGCTCTTCCTAGACATTTTAGAAGACTACAGGGACCTTACTCTTGCTGAGTCGAATTTCAGGAACATCCTCAGAACAAAGCTTAATGACCTTCTTGAGTAGCAGAAAACTTACTGGAGACAAAGAGGTGCCATAAAATGGGTTAAGCTAGGAGACACCAGCACCAAGTTCTTTCATGCAAATGCCTCTATTAGGCACAGGGGCAATATGATTAATCACCTAGTTTTTCATCAGGGAATTACTGTTCGTTCTCACAAAGACAAAGAGCATATAATTTGGCAAGAATTCAAAGATAGACTGGCAACCTTAGTTTCACCTCCTTCTTAGTGGACCCTACTAGTTTCATTCAGGTTGTGGATGGCCTTAGCTTCCTAGAGGAGCCTTTCAGTGCCAATGAGATTGACAGCATCATAAAGAATCTCCCCAATGATAAACCCCCTAGCCTTGATGGGTTCAGCAATGAGTTCCTTAAAGCTGGATGGCCAGTCATCATAGAAGACTTTTACAATCTTTGCCATGCCTTCAATCAAGGCACCCTTTGCCTCAAAAGCATCAACAAATCCTTCATCACTCTCATTCCTAAGATTGAAAGCCCTACTCACATCTCTGATTTTAGACCCATTTCCCTCCTCAATTCTTCAGTCAAAATCCTAACAAAGCTCCTAGCTATTAGACTTCAGTTGGTCATCAAGAGGCTTGTTCACACCAATCAATATGTCTTTATTAAATCAAGGACAATCTAGGACTGCTTAGGGTGGGCTTTTGAATACCTGCATTTATGTCACCATTCAAAGAAGGACATCATTGTTCTTAAACTGGACTTTGAGAAGGCATTTGATAAAATCAAGCACCAAGCAATGTTGACATTGATGGAATACAAAGGTTTTGGACAGCTTTGGCTGCAATGGATGAAACAAATCTTTGACTCAGGAACCTCTGTAGTCCTGCTAAATGGAACCCCTTGGAAAACCTTTAACTGTAAAAGAGGAGTCAGGCAAGGTGATCCTTTATCACCATTGCTTTTTGTACTGGTTGCTGACTTTCTACAGTCAATGCTGAACAGAGGAAAAGATCTAGGATTGCTCAGGCTGCCAATTCCTTTGAACTCAACTCCTGATTTCCCTATGGTACAGTATGCTAATGACACATTGGTAATCATGGAAGCTAACCCAAACCAGCTACTTTTTCTGAAATCTATGCTTAACTCTTTAGCTAAATCCACTGGATTAAAGGTCAATTACAGAAAATCGATGATGTTACCAATTAACATGACAGACGAAAGACTAGATCATTTGGCAAGAACCTTTGCATGTTCCAAAGGATCATTACCCTTCACCTACTTAGGGTTACCACTGGGTTTAACAAAGCCAAGGGTTCAAGACTATCTTCCTCTGGTAAACAAGTGTGAAAGAAGGCTGGCAAGTGTATCTACTTTTCTCTCATTGTCACACCCAATTTTAAGGATAAAATAGGATGCATAATCTTATATGCTCCCAGAGATCAATCACACACATAATCCGACAAATTATAGAAAGTATCATCATAAGTGTTTATTATATCACGAATAATATCACAGTCTTAACATAGATATAGCAGAAACATAAAGATAACTCTCTCGCGGAAGCTCCATATCATAGGGATGTCAACTGGTTGACCACAAGACTAGTAATCCTCAGGGAAGTCATCATTACCATAGCAATCTGTTACCCATCCGGGATTTTTATCTAAATAATAAAAATAAACAAGTGTATGTACATCTCGTACTCAACAAGTGTAACATGGGGTTCATGAGGCTCAAAAGAGTTGACACAGGTTTAACAGCATTTAGCTTTTTGTTGTTATAGTTTTAGCATAAGAGTAGCAACAAGTTGTCATAATCCCAAAGTAAAACACATGACCAATGTAAACATGAGTAATATATAGCAAAAACAATTACTTAATAGTGATCATCTATTCCATAAGGGTTCCAAGGCCACTTGTGACCGTGAGCATGACTGATATAATAGTTTTACACTCTGTAGAGGTTGTACACTTTTACTATGAGTTGTGATACCCATATGCCTATGTTTATAACTCCCAAAACACTTCCAAGATGAGCAGACAGGGTACACTATGAAGCCTTCAAAGGTTCGTCTAACAAGTTAGGGACGCTAGGTTTCCAATTAGCAAGCAGATATAGGAATCACCTAGTCGAATGGCACAATTCCTTCACGGCTATACACATAAGAGTAGAGGTTGTCCTATACCCATCTTGGCAAGCCCCTCTTGCGCCATAAAGGTAACCACTAACAAGCTAGAAAAGGTCCTCATACTTGACTAAAGCAAGAGCCATGTGGCCCTCATAGCTGTACTATAAATCTCGGATGATCGCTTTCAGATAAGTCCTTAGGGAGAGGAATCTAAAGCATTTAGAAAGTAGCTAAACACTCCAGCCCTCCTTTTCCAAGTTGCTAAAATGTCATGTTTTAATGTTTATTGCATATACCATTAGTCAAGTTACAAGATCATGGTTTAGTTGGGCACTAGCAAAGCTACCCAATGCATATCCCATAGGAGTCAAGGCATAAGTACAATTCTAGGAAATCCTCATCAAGGTGACACATGCAAATATGGATTGATTATTAAAGTGAATAGGTAACAAGGATGCTCCCATGCTTTACTTGCCTTGATCAAAATGTTCCTGTTGATCCTGCTCGTCAAAGTAGTACTCTTGATCACCCACGAATTGCTCACCATCTATACTCGATAATCACAACAACATACAAGCATCTAGAAGCAATCATGCATAGTAAATAAAGACTATAGATTTGAATAGTACAACAACAGCATAAAATCAATATGAAAAGTTTGTAAAACAAATCTACGTCTCGCTATGAACACACAGATGCGAAGATCAAGAAAATCAGAGCTAAAATGATAGAATTTATGAATTAAACAAGATTTCCTTTAATAAAATAATAAATTAAATCTAACCTCGAATTTCAGAAGTTGAAAACATACTTAACAGCAGTATAAACATGTAGATTACGCAATTACGAATCTAACGCAACTTGAACGGATCAAATCGAAGTTAAAGCGAAGATTTTATGGCCTAAATAAATCTAGTGACAATACTGTAAATAGATGAAAGCATATTTTGGATCTAACCGAAGAAAATATATTTTCAAAAGAAGAAAACATACTCTAGGAATATGCTTTGGACCGTGGGTTCAAATCTACAAATGTGCGGGGGTTCTTTTGCAAAACTATCGGCCAAAACGGTACCGGTGAATATCGGTCGTTGGATCGATGGTGGATGACTGAGAATAGACTAGAGAGAGAGAGCAGACCGACGGAGAGCTAGCGGCGGCGCCATGGCCGGAGATGGGAAGCTCGCTGGCATAACTGGATACCGGCCTACGGATCACGACAGCACGAAGCGAGAGCACCGAAAGATAGAGAAAGCGATGGCGAACTCACCACGGTGAAAAGCTGCAGCGTGGAGTGGACGGAGGTGGCTTTGGCGAGACTTGATGGAGAGGCGGCGTGGTGCGGGGAGTTAGTATTTAAGGCCAGGGAGACGTGGGACGCACGCACATGGGCGGAGTCGGGGGCGACGCGGGGTCTAGGTAGACTCTAGCTCGGACACGTGAGGAAGACGACATGTCTAACAGAGCGGCCCACCCATCAGCGAGACACACGGGAGAAAGGAGCGGCGTAGGCGACGTGGCTGTTTGCTGGGCCGGCCCAAGGCGGAAGTGCGAGGAAGGAGCTCGGCCGCTGCGGGGAAGCGGGGAAAGCGGGAGCGGTCCGACTGGCTTGCGGTAGAGGAAAGCGAAGCTGGGCCTGTGAGGAGAAGAAAAGGCCAAGCTAGGCCATATGCCAGGGAGAGGTAGAAAAGAGAAAGAAATTCCTTTTTATTTATTTAAACATATTTTCAAATCTAATTCAATTCAAATTCAAATTCCTTTACAATCTTGATCAAACCAAGCATCACAAAAAAATATGCAGCAGCATGTAAGCACAAACATGTAGCTAGACCTTATATTTGATTTTTAATGTTAACAAAGTTTTTATTTTTCTAAATTTAAATGCTAACAAAATGCATAAATAACTCATTTTCACCTATTTTGAAATGATGCAAATTTTAGGGTGTTACAGTATTGTCCGGCCTTTGTGTTTCTGCTTTGGCCGGACTGTCCTGCTGATCCATTTTTTACTTTTAAGTAACTGACCACTTTGTCCAGCCAAACAGTAATGTTCGGCCTTTGTGTTTCTGCTCTGGTCGGACTGTCCTGCTGCTCTATTTTTAAAATTTAAGTAATTGACCGCTTTGTCTGGCATTTGTGTTTAAGCGGTGGCCGGACCGTGCTGCGGCTCTGATTTTTTTAACCCTTCACATGGCCGCTCCTACCATAGTAATATTTTGCATTTTATTTATTGACAAATTCTTCAAAAGCACGAGCCAACAAAATAAAATATACATATAAAATTATTAGTTAATTAATATGCCACATGGTCTTAATATTATTACAAATGTTCTAGACATAAATGAATAATTAAGCTATTATAACTCTGCCTTCCTTATCAGTGCGTAGTTATGGAATGACATTTGATTTTTCTACCCGTGCTTCTACAAGCTTGATGTTTTTTGGTAGGTCTATGAACAGTTGCATTTCACAGTATTGATTGTGCTCCTCCAAATTGTCTACGTCTACTCCTAGGATCCTCTGTTTCTCAGATATAACAACATGCCTCTTTGGATTCTCGGGATCAGCATAATACAGGACCTGTACCACACGAGTAGCAGGCACCCACGTGTGATCCTTGTAACCTACATTATCGAGGTTGACACGTGTGAGTCCAAATTTCTCGACCTCAATGCCACCCGGTTGTTTGACCCATTGGCACTGAAACATAGTAATCTGTATATCTGGTCCACAGTCCAATTCCCATATGTCCTCTATGAAACCATAGTGTGTGTGAACTTCCCCAAATGCATTGACATTTTCAATACGAACCCCGCTGTTTTGAGTCACCGACTTTTGGTCCTTTGCTTTGGTGTAGAATGTGTATCCATTTACATCATATTCCTACCAAGATGTGACCTAGGATGATGGCCCCTGTGCCAACCTCCATAAGGTTTCCCCTTTTGGTAAGTCTTGTTCCTCAAGCCACTTACCAAATAGATGCTTCTGCTCATGAACGATCCATTGCTCCGAGCGCCCTAGATTTTCTGCTCTTACTAGTGCAATGTGTTTCTCGATAAATGGCTCCATCACCGATAGGTATTGCAACACACAGGAGTGTGCTTCTTCCACTTGACTGTATTCCTTGTTGATGAATGTTTTCCTACCCATGTTGCCTTTCCCCGCCAACCTACCTTTATGACGAGTTATAGGCAAACCAAGTGCATGTTTATCCTCTTCCCGCAAGCAATCTTGACAAGCCTCGATGACTTCTTCAGCACAATATCTCTCTATCATGGATCCCTTAGGGTGAGCACGATTGTGTACATAGCGGTTTAGAATAGACATGAATCTCTCGTACGGCCACATCTCATTCAAGTACATAGGCCCGAGCCACCTAACCTGGTCAACCATGTGCATCATGAGGTGCGGCATTATATCAAAAATGATGGTGGGAAGTGTCGACGAAATATGGTCGGCAGTCCACCGAGGGGGGTGCCCGTGGTGGTAGATTATCGGTAGGATGCGTGTAATCAGGAACCAGATGGTGACACAAGGCGCAGAGACAGCGATTTAGACAGGTTCGGGCCGCCTGGTCGACGTAATACCCTACGTCCTGTGTCTTTGGTGTATTGTATTGAGATGTATATTGTATGATCTGTCCTTGAGGGGGACCCCTGTCTCTCCTTATATACTCTGGAGGAGGAGGGTTACAAGTAAAGTATCCTATTTGGTACTATTACAATATCCAGCACAACTTGTAATCTTGCCATGTACGCCTTGATCTCACAGGCCGGGCCACCTCGGATGGTGTGGCCCATGTACCATCTTGTGGTACCTGGGGGTATATCCCCCACAGCTAGTCCCCGAGCGCCATGTATTCTAATGCGACACGCCGTTTCAACCTTTTCCGAATAGTGAGGCTTGAGTTCTTGACATCTCCGACCACCGTTGTCGCCGGAGAAGTAGGTTGTCCGAAGAATGTATGGTGCTCTTAAGAAGAAAGAAAAAGATTTCCGTCCCAGGAAGTGTGCCCACTTGTATTTCTGAAAAGAAATGTAAGTGCGTCTTGAAGCGTAGCATCTTTGATCATCAGAGGCGTAGTAGTCGAAAAACAAGCACATTCACCGCAAGGTGAAGTGTGCCCACTTAGTCCCCGAGCCTGGTAGTAGGTGACTTAGGCACGTGGTGCCAGGGTCTAAAAAGAATTCCCAGTTAAATTGAGAACCCAATCGTCGTACAGGTGATACGAGATGCACCGACAGGTGCATCGTATCGATGTAGTCCCCGAGCTTGCTGGAAGGCGAGGTATGAGCCTTGTAGCAAGGTCCAAGAAAAAATATCCCAACTGTATGCGAGTTGCCAGTCACATGTAGTCGAGACGTAAAGTCCCCGAGCCGTGGTCGGAGAGTGGTCGAGGCAGTCCCCGAACACAGGTCGATGAGCGAGCGACGAAGTCCCCGAGCCGTGGTCGGAGAGCGGTCGAGGCAGTCCCCGAGCACAGGTCGAGGAGCGAGCGATGAAGTCCCCGAGCCGTGGTCGGAGAGTGATCGAGGGAGTCCCCGAGCACAGGTCGAGGAGCGAGCAACGAAGTCCCCGAGCCGTGGTCGGAGAGTGATCGAGGCAGTCCCCGAGCACAGGTCGAGGAGCGAGCGACGAAGTCCCCAAGCCGTGGTCGGAGAGTGATCGAGGCAGTCCCCGAGCGAAGGTCGAGAGGCGAGCGACGAAGTCCCCGAGCATAGCTCGAAATTCCTGTAGATAAATATGCAGAATGGTAGTACATGATGTACAAAATAATAAATTATAGAGAAAAATCAGCGATGAAGAAACAACACTCAGCAGTCATTTGCGAATGAGCATGATGTGATAAAGCAGTTGGTGCTTTGTAAACATCAGTGTTAATATGAAGTTTGTGTTTATACTTAATATAAACCGACCGACCAGTTAGTATGTAGCTGAGTCTCCAGCCCTAGTTAGCCCGTTAACCATAACACGGGGCGCGGAGCCCGTGCACGTGTAGGAAGAACAAAGCGTCGCTAAGGAGCCGCTGCCGACCACCCATAACGCAGAGGGCAGACGCTCGTGCACGTGTAGGGAGGAGCCGGAGACAGGGCCTTTTCTGGAGACATCGAGCGTCAACATGACTGGACGAGGATTTGCATTAAGTATAGCTGTATGTTATATTTAAGATTGTATACATAGACAAACGTTATTTGAAGAATAACCATGACGAGGACGTTGTGGAGAAACGTCGTAATGAAAATTGTGTTAAATATAAATATTAGAAGTGCACTTATCTTTCGATAGAAATCTGGTCGATAGCGATAAAGTTGTTCGGTCCTCGAGCTTTCCGACTTGTCGTCACGACGGTGGCCGCGGTTGTCGTAGCACCGTTCTTCGCAGCGATCATCATTGCGACGTGGTCTGATGGTCGATGTGGTCGGAGCTTGGCGGAGCTGCTTGAGATGTGGTCAACGTGGTTGCGGTCGACGTGGTCGGATCTCGGCGTGGCTCGCTTGACGGCTCGAACGGCTCGCTGAACGGCTCGCATGGTGGCTTGACAGCTCCATGTGTGCGTGTGCACATGCAAGCGCCACGGCAATCTGTAGTTGGCCTTCCTTCCATGTAGACGTATATACGTAAGCACATACAACTAGCTTTGCATGGCTCTAGTAATTGGCATGCAGCGAATCGATCTCAGTAGACGGACTGGAATCTTGGAACCGCACAGCGGCGATCTAAGCTTCGCTTCGATTCACGTGCAACAGCAGCCAGCAAAATAATTCGTCGCTGCCTTCGGTACAGGTACAGCACCGTGTTTGATTATCTGATCCGATCCGGTGGCTCCGTTGGAACTTGTCGCCGAGTAGCCGATGCACAGAACAGAAAGCTCCGAGTAGTAGACTGATCCTTGAACACGACGTTGAATCCGACATCGAGTCTCGTTAGGTTGTGATCGACGTGGTCGCGGTCGACGTGGTCGGAGCTCGGCGGAGCTGCTTGAGATGTGGTCGACGTGGTCGTGGTCGACGTGGTCGGAGCTCGGCGTGGCTCGCTTGGACGATTGTGCATCGTTCGGTGCAAAACCATCGTTCTTCTGTGCCAAATTTGGCATCGTCTTGCCTCTGCCCCAGCGAGATCGAAGTACGCTGCCAGTCCTACCGCCATGGAAGCTACAGATAATCATGAAGCAGATGGTAGAAGCATACGACACGCAATAGAATGCTTAATCTAAAAATAGAAACATGACTTAGCTCATTATGGGCGCGTGCAGGCTTGCATCATTCGTGCACGTATATGCTGTACGTATGTGTACATACACCCATAGGAGCAATTAAATTAGCCTTGCATGGTGGTGTAGATCATCACGTCATCGGGAGGCTACGTTGAATCCGACATCGTGCATGCTATCATGCAGTATGACTCCTAGTAGCCGATTGGATCTTGCAGAATGCGTGAGTGCTGATTGCTTGCATGTCCAACCAATGAGGTACGTGCCGTTAATTGCTTGGTGTACATGCTCCACATGAGATACATCTTGGATTTGCTCTGGGATCTTGTCGGCTGGTCCATGCATGGCGCCGCTGAGTACTCCGAGCTCTGTAGCCATATCTTGCTGGATCCGATCTGCCACGATGGCTCGCGCAGGAAGCGTGGCTAGTCCGGTTGTAGACCGTAGTTGTTGTTGCCGAAGGACGCCCGCCGCCGCACGCTCAAAGCGCTATTGCGAGTTGCGTTTGGCACCGGGGCTTGATCGTCGTAGTCCGCCGAAGAATGTCGCCGGGTTGCGGCTAACGTTGTTGGTGAAGAAAATTCCATCTAGTTCACCATGGATCAGCGCGCACGCCCCTAGAGGGGGGGCCCTACCTGGCGCGCCACTGTCGACGAAATATGGTCGGCAGTCCACCGAGGGGGGTGCCCGTGGTGGTAGATTATCGGTAGGATGCGTGTAATCAGGAACCAGATGGTGACACAAGGCGCAGAGACAGCGATTTAGACAGGTTCGGGCCGCCTGGTCGACGTAATACCCTACGTCCTGTGTCTTTGGTGTATTGTATTGAGATGTATATTGTATGATCTGTCCTTGAGGGGGACCCCTGTCTCTCCTTATATACTCTGGAGGAGGAGGGTTACAAGTAAAGTATCCTATTTGGTACTATTACAATATCCAGCACAACTTGTAATCTTGCCATGTACGCCTTGATCTCACGGGCCGGGCCACCTCGGATGGTGTGGCCCATGTACCATCTTGTGGTACCTGGGGGTATATCCCCCACAGGAAGCACTACTCAATTTGGACCATAGTCTCCGCCATGAAATGCTTTAAGTCACCTAATTTGTCCTCACGGATCTCCTTCCAGGCAATTTGGTTGAAGAAGTAGCACATCCGGGTGATGACCATCCTCATGTATACGGGCTTTATTGCCCTAATAGCAATAGGAAGGAAACATGTCAACATCATATGGCAATCATGAGCATTGAAACCGGTTAATGTTAGGTCTTTCATTGAGAATAGTCTCTTAATGTTGGAGGAGAAACCTGTCAGCACTTTTAAGCCCCAAAGGCTCAGGCAGATTGCTCTTTTCTCATCATTTGTTAGGTTGTAGCTGGCTGTAGGAAGGTAGTGTCTTCCATTCCCTAGGTCTTCTGGGTAAAGCTCTGGTCTAGACTCCAAATGTACTAGGTCCTCCCGTGACTTCAGTCCATCCTTTGTCTTCGCCTAAATGTCCATCAATATCCCAATGACGCTCTCAAACACATTCTTTTTTATGTGCATGCCATCGATGGAGTGGCGCATAGCCAAGTCTGGCCAGTAAGGTAGGTACTTGAAGAAGATTGACATCTTCTTGAACGACACGTCGTCAATCGGAGGCGTATCTCTCTTATTGATCTTTCCATCCTTTTTCTTTTTACCATAGGCGACTTTGATGTTCTTCACCATGTTATACACGTAATGCCCGTCCCGCCTCTCTAGCGCATGCCCTGTCTTAATAGTACTACCAATGAAGTATTTCATCATCCTCTTGCTTCGGTACCTATGTCCTTCCACTAAGAAGCATTGGTGATGCATGTACACTACCTTTCGGGATCCCTCCAGGAACTGAGCTGTAGCGTCAATCAAGCATTTCGAGCATCCCATGAATCCTTTGATCTATCCTGAAAGGGAAAACTGCCCTGGGTAGTCAGTGATGGTAACAAAAATCATGGCTTTGCATGTGAAGGTACTCTTAGCAAGCTCATCCCATATTTTCACCCCATGCTTCTATAGTGTCTCCATTTCTTGCATCAAAGGCTCGAGAAAAACATCTATGTCGATACCTAGTGCTTTGGGCCCAGAAATTATAATGGTTAGCAATAAATACTTCCTCTTCTGACACAACCACGGAGGGAGGTTGTAGATCGACAGGATTACTGGCCATGTGCGGTGTGTGCTGGTTTTGTCACCAAAATGATTCATTCCATCAGTGCTCAAAGCAAACTGGACGTTTCTTGGATCTTCATGAAATTCTTGGTACTTGGCATCGAAGTCCTTCCACTATTGTGCATCAGATGGGTGATGTAGCACTCTGTCATCTTTCTTGCGTTGATCCGAAGCCCACCATTGCATGAGCTCTGAGTCCCTTAAGTTTGAGAACAAACGCCTCAAGTGATCAATTGGTGAAAGATACCACATAACCAATGCAGGAATTCTTATTTGGTTAGTATCATCTATAGCTAAGTTGTTGTTTCCTCTTCAACATTATGAGAAGCATCATTTTTCTTTCTGCCCTTCTTTCTCTTTTTCCTAGTGTTAGTACCCTCACTATAGTCTTTGTTTACTTTGTATCGACTAGCACCACAGTTTGGACACTTCGTTAGGTCTTTGAACATCGCATGATAAAGGATACAATGGTTCGGACACGCATGTATTCGTTCCACACCCATCGTCATTGGACTGATAAGCTTCTTGGCTTCATATGTGTTGGTAGGCACAAAGTTTGGCTTAGGAAGCACAACAACCAATAGAGTCAATAGGTCATTGAAGCTTCTATCGAACCAGCCATCTTAGCCTTCAAGATCAGTATGTCTAGCACAAAACGTAGCAATGACCATGTTTTCTCATAACCCTTTTGCTCCGAGTACAAATGTTCTTCCCTTGTCTTTCACACCGTCTCAAAGTTATCTAGACCTTTCAATAGTAATTCTTGTTCTACGTGGCGCAACATGTCATCTAGGAAGTCTTCTTCTTCATCTCCTTCATTGTCTTCACCATCATCCTCCCCACCACAGCCTTCTCCACCACCACAGCCTTCCCCACCACCACTGCCTGCAGCGTCATCTCCTGGACCATCATGCATCATGACATGATGGCCATCGTCATCTTCCCTTACTTATGGTGGATTTGTACCTTCCATGTTGTCTACTTCTGTATGTCTCTCACCATGATGATCCCAAATCTCATAGTTCTCCATGAAACCCTTTCTTACCAAGTGTGATCTTATCGTATTTGGATCTTGGCATATTATACGGTTCCGACAGTCAACACAGGGACAATATATATCCTTTGTCTGCTTAATCAAAGCGTGCCTTTTAGCTGCTTCAATAAAACTATTCACATCTTGTATGTAGGAAGCTTCATTTCTTCCTTTCGTGTACATCCATGACATGTCCATATGCGCCTTTCAAAAATAAAAGGTATATTTACATTAAGGTATTATTCGCATATAAATGTTGAAGCAATTGATGTCTATTTTTATACAAATATTATATTATTCTAGACCTAAAGCTTAAAAATGATAAAGTAAATATAGAAATTAACTAGATTTCATATGAGCCAAAGTAATTAAGTTGGGCAAAATTAGTCTAAATTGCTAGAAAAAATAAAAAAATCTAACATCATGCATGTCTCTCTCTAGATCTCTAAGTGAAAGAAACGAACATGAAAAGTTTGAAAAGAGTTTAGGTATGCCACTATCTCACCTCTCAAACACAACTCCTTCAAAGGTTCAAAGGGCAAACCCCCCCCCCCCCCTCTATTTTTGTTATTTCTCGCCCTCCAAGTGAGCTGAACAGTGCTGCTCAGCAGGCTGTCCTGAGGAGGAAGAAGGGGTATTTAGGGGGGCATTTTTAGGGGCGGTTGACTAACGAGAACCGCCTCTGAAGATCCATCTTTAGGGACGGTTCTCTTATTGCAACCGCCCCTGAAGATGGACCAATTTCAGAGGCGGTTTTCTTAATAGAACCGCCCCTGAAGATGGAGTAGCTTTTTTCCTTCTTATAGTTGCTGCGCTAGGATAGTAAGTTTGATCTGATTTGTTTTTTTTGGTTTTAAGCTTTCATAAGGCATTTCAATCCTACACAAGTTAAATTTCATAAACCTAATCAAACATAACAATACGAATAAACCTAATCAAATATAACAATACGAATAAACCTAATGAACACATGAACCTCACAAACCGGACGCAACTCTAGTATGTCTCGGATGGTGTAAGCATGGTCATTTTCTATGTAATGCAAGGCCCGCACTACAACACTCTCCATTGCCTCACAACGCTAAGGACATGGCATCCCATAGATGTAGCCTACTGACAGACTATCAATGGCCTGGTTCTGCCTAAATCTCACGTAATACTGGATGCCAGTTGTCGTCCTCTGACCTATCGCTTCCATGAAGTCCTAGGAGTACCCCAGTCGCTTAAGAGCTTGTGTGAGAATTGGCTGCAAGCCACATGTAGCATAGGTGAAATCCTAGAGCAAAACCTGCAAGTGGACAACCAAAAAATATCAAAAAGGGTTCATATAATAATAAGAATAAATAAATATTACTCTCATATCATACACGACGTACCACATCCATATGGTTGAATGTCGCATGCCTCTCGCTTACTCACGGCACATCCAGACTATGCTGAATTAAAGCTTGAATCTTCAAGGATGAGAAATCAGGCATACGGTAGTCAATTCGCTCAATTGCTTGCAAAGAAAGCAGCACAATATCGATCTGGGCGCCGATCTTGGTCGGCGACCGTCGTCCAGTCCGCACGATGTCCTGGCGCACCTCATTATTGTACCTAATGGGGATGTCGAAGGCGAGACTGCACGTTTATAACTTGGCTCCTTCATCATTCACAACCTCACTTGTCGTGTTCTCGAAGATCTCCCACACCCCGAGCCTCCATAGTGCTGCTTCCAGCCACTTGATCGGTTTTATAGTCTGTGACATATGCAACAATCATATTATGAATGAATGTATATATGCAAAAATTATATTAGCACGCAAAACTTAAAATATTCTATACTATTGATAGGTTTGGGTAACGCGAAACGACCCTATATGGCGATTGTGCGAATGGACGATCACCAGGGTGGAAACTTGGTTCTTGTGGCTAGGAAAGTCTGCCGTCATTCATCGTCACTAAAAAAACTAAAAAAACATCCCAATAAATATAGAACCCCCATATAAATATACCATGCAACAATATATATTAGAGAAACATATAAATAATAAATAATGTATAAATAAAAATAAAATCCACCATTATTATTCCTAATCTAAAAAACCACATATTTGAATATTTCTATGCTTATTACTAAAAAAAGCATGAAAAACGATCTACATTATCAGCAATGAAAGATTAGAATGGATGGAAGAAGATGCTAACCTTTAGAAAAATGGTTGGAAGAAGATGCTTGACGTCGGCCGGTAAGAACTGCTCTTGCTCCCCCAAGCAAGAACACACGCGCAAGTGAGCTAATGGTGCTCAGCATGCGTACTGTCTGAGAAGGAAAAAGGTATTGAGGTGGTGGCCATTTTTAGGAGCGGTTGACTGAAGAGAACCGCCTATGTTAATTTATTTTTAAGGACGGTTCTCTTAAGGAACCGTCTTTGAAAATATGACACTTTTAGAGACGGTTTGGTAAAGAAGACTGCCTTTGAAGATCCATTTTCAGGGACGGTTCTCTTAACGCAACCGCCTCTAAAAATGGATGGCTATCAGAGACGATTTTCTTAATAGAACCACCCCTGAAGATGGATCTTCAGAGGCGGTCATGGAGCTACAGTGCCCTAGGCGCGGTTAGAGACGGCGTGCTAGGTGAACCGCCTCTGATTGAAAAGGGGGGTGTCACTGAAAATGAATTCTGTAGTAGTGATGACCCGATAGTGATAATTAATCATTGTCGTCTGCAGCACAACTGGCAGTGATGGTCTAGTAGTGATTGTGTGTTCTGTTGTAGTGTTCGAAGCAACCTGATTCGTTAAATTGGATTTAAAAACACACCTAAGGGACCAGACAAGAGGTGGGTAAGAGACTTTAGAGTAGACTCTATTGTACACTCTTTTAAGGTATAGATTGATTCAAGCTATTCAAAGTCAAACCTAATGTTTGGAGAAGTTTTAAAACTTTAGGCCTTTTGTGTGCTGCTAAAAAAGGGCACAATTTTGTGGTGTGTACAATGAGGCTGCCGACCTATCATGTTTCTGGTCGCATCGATCTTCATGCGCCCTGCAACTAGATACTCCCGTATTATTAGCTTCTGCGTCACAGGGTGCGTATGAAGAGCATGACGAAGAAGTATCATCTATTACATTGTTCTTCGTAATGGAAAATTACACCCTGGCCGGTATGTCCTTTATATATAAAAGTATAAATAAAGAATTTCATCTGAGTATGTACAAGCAGATAGCAAGTTATGGCATATTTTCCCAATTCCTCTGAGCCTTAGGTCCCGTTTGGTAGGGCTCCGGCGGCTCCGGCTCCGGCCTGTCGGCCCCTGAGCAGCCGACACTAGGTACTGTTCACCGGAGCCGTTTTTCTCTCTCATCCTTTCATCTCTCACAGACACTGCCGGAGCCGGAGAAGCTCGTTTTTCGGGCTCCGCGGCTCCGGCTCCCCTAGCACCTATCGGCCCCGGAGCGGCCGATAGGTGCGGGAGCCAGAGCCGCCGGAGCCCTGTCAAACGGGACCTTAATAATCGATCGACATCATCAATCAACATCATTATTCAACAATGGAGTAATTCATTCCTATTCTTCTGACATATTTCCCCTATTCTTCTGCTGAGCCTTTAATCGTTGAACATCACCAACATAATTATTCGACAATAATTCATTCCTCCAGTAAATTAGGCAGGATGATGACTAGGAGCTTATATTAATTTATTAACGACCTAGCTTGGTGACTGAGGCCAGAGATGATGTCCGCGGCGGCTTTGCCTCCGGCGGCGGCCGACGACGACTACTGTCCCTCGGCGGCAGCGCAGGTCTGCAGTTGCCGCAGCATAGCATGCTGGCCTTGTTGTCTTCCTCGGCGTGGTTGCCAGCAAGAGCGGCCTCCTCATGATCATGATCGGCCTCGAACAAGAAATCAGCTCGTTGTGACTTCTCCATCAGGTCCTGCCAAAATCAACAGATAGATGTGCGCCAATTAGCTAGAATTCATCGATGCCCATGCATGAATCGGAGGATATATGAATATACAAATCTTAATTATAGTACTTACCATGATCTAGAACTTGATGGATTGAGCTGCGTGCTAAATATACGGACTAATTGCTTTGTAGATTGCCGGACGCTCGCACTCTCTCGTTGCGATGAATGAATGAACTACTACCGTGTTACATTACATATATATAGGGAAAGGAAGAAGAAGAAGTTTGTGGTGGTACATGCTTCATGCCGTCCCATTTGCCAGCAAAGAAAGCAAAGTCTCAGATTCGTTGCGCTTGCATTGGCTCTAAGGCAGCTACCCAGAGTCTCACTTTCACACGGAGCATATATTCCATGACGAACAAACAGACGGCGCCCCTTTACTCGACGCAGGCCGGCCATTTCCTGCTCAACTGCGGGCCGCAAACCTCCGCCCCCACACATTGTTTATAGGTGCAGAATTTCCTGGCCCAACTTTTAATTTATTATTGCCACAAACATCCACAAACACCATGTCAATTTGGCCCTGATGATTATTTATCAGCATATGCAGCTTCTTCGGTACTGATGTGTGAGAATATATATATAGAGTCTGTTTGCCGCAGCTCATCTACTTTCTAGATTAATCTATTTTAAAAGCAAGCGAACGCTAGATCAGTTGATCTGGATGTGCGCTTTACACCATGTCGGCCAGAGTTCGAACCCCTATGGGGTAGATTTATTGACAGGAGGAGGTGCAGTTTATCTACGTGTTGAAAAAAATCCCCTCGTCTACCCCACGCTAAAGCACAGGTCTAAGGCTAGCCCAGTCTTACGGGAGCTACGGTGCCGCTGTGTATGGGTAGGGCAGAGGTTCGGAGGTTTTCTTAACCTACGTGAGAAGGTCTTCTTAAGCACAATGTCCGGGGGCTGTCTTACCCCCGCGGGTCGAGTTTTTTTTCTATTTAAAAAAACTAATTATATTTAGCGTAAACTATGAATTAAGTGATTTTAAATTCTCTTGGCATACAAATCAGCTCTAGATACAAGATTTTCTAGAGCTACAATCACATAGCTCTAAAAATCCCACATACCAAACTAGGCTCGCCATGTTATACGTTGCTAGCCACCTTAAAATGAAAAAGAATATGCATATATAGTTCACAATGGCTTTTGCATATAATCCCCCCCCCCAGCTACCTCCATGCGGGGACGGCGGAGCCCTACGTACCTCGTGGCCAACCCCCACTGGCGCCGTCTCCTCCTGGCTCCATGACACTGGTGAGCCACCACAATCCTAGTAGTGGGAAAAAAATCGCAGCTTTGCTTCACTGCGACATTGGTGCGGTGGTCATAGTTTTTTTTTAATGTATATATTTATTCGTGGCCTTTGATTTAATAGACTCTAATCATCATTAATGATAAGATCCATCGGATCTATTGTAATTTATATAATAAATTACCCATTATAAAAAATATATAAAATAACCCCCTAATTTTGTATCTAAATTACCGACCTCTACCATTAGGAAAGATAATTCAAAATAATTCCTGTATTGTACATAAATAAATTAACTACATCTTCCACGTTGGTAACGAGGTCATGTACGTATTTGTCTCATCCCAAGACAAAGAGCCTGCCAGACGTTGCTAATATATTCAGTGATGATATTGATGAGGCCTCCTAAGCATGATCCGCCAAGACACGAGTAACCGTACGTAGGTTTCATCGAGGACGCATAGTTCCTTGGTAGTATGTTTCTTGGGAAGATAGGTAAGATGACATGAAATGGTTGCATGATAAGAGGTGGTAATAAGCAGCCAATCACATTTTCCTTTGGATTTTCTAATCCCGACAAATAGGCTGACGATGCTGACAAATAGCTATATCCATAATTTTACATCTAAAGTACCCACCTTTATTATTATAAAACAAAATTCAAAATAATTTCCTAACATTGCATCTAAATTACACATATTTGTAATTATAAAGATAATTTAAAAGAATGTTCTAAGTTTGTATTTAAATAGTAAATACTCATAGCTATTATTATAAAAGATAATTTAAAATATATCCCTAATGATTTTATAAATTACCCACCATTGTAATTTTGAAAGATAATGCAAAGTAACCTCCTAAGTTTGCATTCACCTAACCATATAGGCTATTGTGATAGATAATATAAAGTATTACCTTTATATTTGTATCTACCAAAACTATTATAAAAAATAAAAAATGTATCTCCCAAATCTACATGTAAACACTAATATACAATATTATGCGATGTTCCAACATGTATATCAAATAAACATGTAAGGATTAGGATAAATATTTATTTTAATAACTTATGAAGTGTCGGATACCGTGAGAAGGGGTACCCTAAGCAAGAACCAAAAAACGACTGCTTAGACTTCGTAAAGATCGAAACCAGCTAACAACCGCTGGCCTCGGCCGACTCTCCGACTCGCCCGAGGCCCCCTCATCGCTGGCCTCGGGCGACCTCTCACCAAAGGCCTCGGCCAATTCTTCGTATCGCTCGAGGGCCCCTCACCGCTGGCCTCGGGCGATCCCCCACCGAAGGCCTCGGCCGACCCCCTCTCGTCGCAGGCCTCGGCCGGGTCGCCGACCCTCCGCCTCACGCGAGGCGGGCTCGGCAACACTCCGCTGCCTCTTCCTTCACCTGTCCCTCTGATAAAACGTCGCGTCGCATTAACTCAGCCAACTGCTGCCACTGACATCGGCCGCATGCTCGGCACAGTACAGCGGAATGGCCGACGGGACGGGAGGCAGGACTGGGCAGCGGTTACCCGCCACTGTGCCCACCGCTATGCACATGGTTGACGCCCATGCCTCACTGTGCTGCCAACTCCTGCTCCGAGAACAACGCGGCGTGGGGAGCCACGTCCGGGATACTGTGGCCTCGGAATCAGTACCCAGGACCAATAATTCCCTCCAAAGCCTCGGCAGTTTGCTTCAGGGGCTCGGCAGCCTGAGGATCCATGTCCGCCGAGCCCCCCACGATGGCTCGGCCTCGGCATCTGCTGAGCCTCGGCTCCCTACGACGTCATCGCACGATGACCGGCACATCACCCGTCATGTCCTGCCTCAAGCTGTACTGGAGCCCCACGACGCACAAGATCAAGTATGATCGGCGCGTCACTTCTGCACGACAAGGACGGAGCCACTCCATCGACCATACCACAACAGCGGCCGGCTGCAGGGCTCGGACACGCCATCCCCATTCATAGAACGCTATGTAGCAACATATGTACGTTCCTGGTTCTCCCTTAGAGTATAAAAGGGAGGGACCGGGGCCATTTCTAAGGACAGGAGAACAACAAGCAGAAAGAGGAACTCACCAATAGAACCACACACTTCTACGCTGCTTGAGAACAACGCCTCAAGCCGCTCGCACCACCCCCGCCGAGACCTGGGGCTAGCTCCCTCTCTCACCTAGCTTGTAACCCCCTACTACGAGCACTCCGGTGCAAGGAATACAAGATCGATCTCTCAGACTGGACGTAGGGCGTCGATTGCCTGAACCAGTATAAACCTTATGTCTCTTTGCATCACCATCGGGGATTAGGGGCACGCAGCACAAATTCACTTGTTGGTTAAGGACCCCCCCGGTCCGAAACGCCGACAGTTGGCACGCCAGGTAGGGGCTCGCTGCGTGTTAGCTTCATCGTCCCAGCAAGTTCCGGATGGCAGACCCCGTACGATCGTTGCGTCTCGGCACGGTGGTATGGTTCGGGAGCCTAGAGTTCATGTCTCTAGGATGTGGATACGATATGGTACTCCTCACACCCCGAGCTCCACTGCCCGACGACGTTACCACAGACCCACAGCCCAGGCGCAGGCAGCGTCCAGGCCGCGGCTCTCGTAGCACTCGCCAGGCGCGACGCGAGCGGGACCGCCCCAACACCACGCAAGCTCCGGGCAACGCGCCGCGCTCCGCCGGTATCCCTTGCCCGGCTGTTGGTACAGAGTCCCTGGTCGGGGACTTATCCAACCTGAGCTTGGGCAAGGAAAAGATTCCGGTGACGCACGGCGATGCCTCGTCATCGAGTTCTGTCCCGCCACCTCCTGAGGGGCCAGCCCCGGCGGAGCGGCGCCCGGCAATGGCACCATCCCCGTACCCCTTCGGGTTGATAAACGCCGTCGCCGCCTTCGCTTCCGCCTACGCTTCCAAGCACGCAGAGCCCTCAGGACTCCACCAACATTTCGCCCTCGACTTCTCCCCCGCAACATCGGCGCACGCCCACGCCGACTCCTCGGAAGAAGACGAGGCGTGGGCCAGAGCAGACTTCTCCAGTCTTTGTGACCCCGAAGCCATGCGCCGCTTCATGACTGCAAGCGACTACTGCTTTGGCCACTCCGACTCCGACAACGAAGGGACTTACGATCCGTCTCGTGAGTGCTTCCACGTCGGGCTTAGGATGCCAAGGGCGGGCGAAGAGGACGAGAGGACAGGCAACCATTCCCCGCCCCGGGCAAGGGCGGGCGATGCCACACCTCCGCGTCTCGAAGCCCTGGCAGCACGAAACGAGAATCCCGTCCGCGGGGAGCATCGACGCCCAGACCTGGAGCAGCTCCACGAGCTTCAAGCCAAGGTCGAACAAGACCGACTCCTTCTGCAACAGCTTTGGGACACTCTCGAGCAGGAGCAGCAAGGGCGTGGTGAGGGCGGAGGAGCCCAACGGAGGGCCCATGACGTCCATCACCGCATCAACGACAACGAGGGGGGTGAGCCACCCCCAATCTTTAATCGCGCTAGCCAGAATGTTGCAGCGGCTGTGATGCTGGTCTGAGCAATGCCCAAGCCCTCCACCACCGAGGGGCGACGGGTCCGTGGAGAGCTCTGTGACCTCCTCGAGACTGCTGTGGTGCAGCAGGCCGAAAGTTCCACCTCCCGCCGGCGCAGAGGCACTTCGGAGCAACCCACGGCGCAACCTTGCCGGGGCCAGGATGCCTCGGTTCGTCCCGAGCCCGCTCGCACGCCGACGGCCAACAGGGCCCCCTCGGTGCGCGATCGACCTAGAGACCAACGCGAGGCACAAGGCGACCACGAAGTAGTTGGCAGGCAACGGCGCCACGACGACGGAGCCGCCCGGGGCTACCACCCACACCAAGGTGGCTGCTACGACAGCGAAGAGGACTGCAGTCCTTCTCCCGAGCCACCTGGCCCTCGGGTCTTTAGTAGAGCCATCCGCAACGCTCACTTCCCAGCCCGATTCCAGCAACCTGCCAACCTCACAAAGTATAGCGGCGAGACGAACCCCGAGCTATGGCTAGCCGATTATCGCCTGGCTTGTCAGCTAGGTGGTGCGGACGATGACCTGCTCATCATCCGCAACCTCCCTTTGTTCTTGTTAGACTCAGCGTGAGCCTGGCTCGAACACCTTCCCCCCGCACAGATCCACGACTGGCACGACTTGGTGAGGGTCTTCGTCGGGAATTTCCAGGGCACCTACGTGCGCCCCGAGAACTCCTGGGACCTCAAAGGTTGCCGCCAGAAGCCGGACGAATCTCTTCGAGATTTCATCCAGCGCTTCTCCAAGAAATGCACCGAGTTGCCCTGCGTCGGTGACTCGGAAATCATCCAAGCATTCCTCTCTGGCACCTCCTGCCGAGACCTGGTCCGAGAATTGGGCCGGAACGTACCAACCACAGCGGCCGCACTCCTCGACATCGCCACCAACTTCGCCTCAGGCGAAGAGGCGGTTGGGGCCATCTTCCCCAACAACGATGCCAAGGGGAAGCAGAAGGACGAGGCCCCCGAGGCCTCGCCCACCCGCGTCCCCAAGAGAAAGAAGAAGGGTCACCTAGGGAAGCAGGAGGTCCTCGAGGCCGGCCATGTCGCCACAGCAGATCGCAGGAATCCCCGAGGCCCCCGGGGCCCCAGGCTATTTGACGACATGCTTAAGAAGCCCTATCCTTACCATCAAGGTCCGGTGAAGCATGCCCTCGAGGAGTGCACCATGCTTTGGCATTACTACGCCAGGCTTGGGCTCCCCGACGACGATGACGCCAGGAAAAGGGGCACCGGCGAGAGGGACGGCGATAAAGATGATGGGTTCCCCGAGGTACGCAACGCCTTCATGATCTTTGGCGGACCCTCGGCATGCCTCATGGCGCGCCAGCGAAAGAGGGAACGCCGGGAGGTCTTCTCGGTCAAGGTGGCCACCCCCTGGTACCTCGATTGGTCTTGGGAGGCAATCACCTTTGATCAGGATGACCACCCCGATTATGTTCCAAACCCCGGGCAGTACCCGCTTGTCGTCGACCCGATCATCGGCAACACCCGGCTTACCAAGGTGCTCATGGATGGAGGCAGCGGCCTCAACATCCTCTACGTCAACACTCTGGAGCTCCTGGAGCTCGACCAGTCATGGCTCCGAGGCGGTTCCGCGCCCTTCCACGGCGTCGTGCCAGGAAAGCGCACACGACCCCTCGGGCGCATCGACTTACCCGTCTGCTTTGGCACTCCCTCCAACTACCGCAAGGAGGTCCTCACCTTCGAGGTGGTTGGATTCAAGGGGGCTTACCACGCCATTTTGGGGCGCCCGTGCTACGCCAAGTTCATGGCGGTCCCCAACTACACCTACCTCAAGCTCAAGATGCCAGGCCCCAACGGCATCATCACCGTCAAGTCCACGTACGAACATGCATATGACTGCGATGTCGAGTGCATCGAGTACGCCGAGGCCATCGTGGAGGCCGAGACCCTCATCGCCAATCTCGACCAGCTTGGTAGCGAGGTTCCCGATGCCAAGCGGTGCGTCGGGACCTTCAAGCCCATGGAGGCCGTCAAGCTTGTCCCTGTCGATCCCACCGTCCCCAACGGCCAAGGACTGAAGATCAGTGCCACCCTCGACAGCAAATAGGAGGCCGTTCTTGTCGACTTCCTCCGTGCGAACGTCGATACGTTCGTGTGGAGTCCCTCGGACATGCCGGGCATACCAAGGGAGGTCGCCGAGCACGCCTTAGATATCCGGGCGGGCTCCAGGCCGGCAAAGCAGCGCCTGCGCCGGTTCGATGAGGAGAAGCGTAGGGCCATCGGCGAAGAAGTGCAGAAGCTCATGGCAGCCGGGTTCATCAAGGAAGTATTCCATCCAGAGTGGTTGGCTAACCCTGTATTAGTCAGGAAGAAAAGTGGCAAGTGGAGGATGTGCGTGGACTACACTGGTCTAAATAAAGCATGCCCAAAGGTCCCATTCCCACTACCACGAATTGACCAAATCGTCAACTCCACTGTAGGATGCGAAACCCTCTCCTTCCTTGATGCGTATTTCGGTTACCACCAAATCAAGATGAAAGAGTCCGACTAGCTCACGACTTCTTTCATCACTCCATTCGGCATGTACTGCTACGTAACCATGCTGTTTGGCCTCAGAAACGCAGGGGCTACTTACCAGCGGTGCATGATCCAAGTCTTTGGCAAACACATCGGGCGAACCGTCGAGGCCTACGTGGATGACATCGTAGTCAAGTCCAGGAAGGCTGGTGATCTTGTCGACGACTTGGAGGTTTCCTTCACATGTCTCAGAGAGAAGGGCATCAAGCTCAACCCCGAGAAGTGTGTCTTCGGGGTTCCCCGAGGCATGCTCTTGGGGTTCATAGTCTCGGAACATGGTATCGAGGCCAACCCGGAGAAGGTCTCGACCGTGACCAACATGGGCCCGATCCGAGACCTCAAAGGGGTGCAGAGGGTCATGGGATGCCTTGCGGCCCTAAGCCGCTTCATCTCGTGCCTCGGCGAAAAAGGCCTGCCCCTGTACCGCCTCTTGAGAAAGTCCGAGCGCTTTTTTGGACCACCGAGGCCGAGGAAGCCCTCGCCAGGCTCAAAGCACTGCTCACCAACCCCCCCGTCCTAGTTCCGCCCACCGAGGGTGAGCACCTCTTACTCTATGTCACCGCGATGACCCAAGTGGTCAGCGTGGCCGTAGTAGTCGAGAGGCAGGAGAAGGGACATGCTCTACCCGTCCAACGACCTGTCTACTTCATCAGCAAAGTGCTCTTCGAGACTAAGACGCGTTACCCCCACATCCAGAAGCTGGTTTACGCCATAGTCTTGGCTCGACACAAGCTGCGTCACTACTTCGAGTCCTACCCGGTGACTGTGGTGTCGTCTTTTCCTCTGGGAGAGATAATCCAAAACCGGGAGGCCTCGGGTAGAATAGCCAAGTGGGCTATCGAACTCATGGGGGAGACCTTGTCTTTCGAGCCTCGGAAAGCAATCAAATCACAGGTCCTGGCCGACTTTGTAGCCGAGTGGACCGACACACAGCTGCCACCCGCTCAGATCCAATCAGAATGCTGGACCATGTACTTCGACGGGTCTCTGATGAAGACTGGGGCTGGCGCGGGCCTGCTCCTGGTCTCGCCCCTCGGAGTACACATGCGCTACATGATCCGGCTTCACTTCGCCGCCTCCAACAACGTGGCCGAATACGAGGCCCTCGTCAACGGCCTGCAAATCGCCATTGAACTTGGAGTGCGACGTCTCGACGTACGGGGTGATTCGCAGCTCGTCGTCGATCAGGTGATGAAAGAGTCAAGCTGCCATGACCCCAAAATGAAGGCGTACTGCACGATAGTACGTCGCCTAGAGAACAAGTTCGACGGTCTCGAACTCAACCACGTTGCGTGAAAGTACAATGAGGCCACGGATGAACTGGCAAAGATGGCGTCGGCGAGGGCCCTGGTCCCCCCGAACATCTTCGCCAGAGACCTCCGCAAACCTTCCATCGACTGCACCTCGACGGCGGAAGATGGCTCACCGGTCAAGCCTGTCGAAGGGCCCGAGGCCCCCTCTGCCGTCGAGACCTCCGCAGTCGAGCCTGAAGTCATGGAAATCGAAGCAGAGCCTCCCGAGACCGACCAGGGTACGGACTGGCGAGCCCCGCTCCTTGATTACCTCATTCGGGGAGAGCTCCCTGCAGACAGGACCAAAGCCCGACGGCTTGCACGACGAGCCAAAACTTACGTCCTCTGCGACCGCGAGTTGTACAGGCAAAGCCCGTCAGGCGTCCTCCAACGATGCATCACTACCGAGGCAGGCCAGGCCCTGCTTTGGGACTTGCACGCGGGAGCCTGCGGGCACCATGCGGCACCTCGGACACTCGTCGGAAACGCCTTTCGCCAAGGTTTCTACTAGCCAACGGCGGTTGCCAACGCCACCAAGCTAGTACGCTCCTGCGAGGGATGTCAGTACTATGCGCGGCAGACGCACCTCCCGGCCCAAGCCCTCCAAACCATCCCCGTCACATGGCCATTCGCCGTGTGGGGTCTGGACATGGTTGGGCCTCTGCAGAAGGCCCCCGGGGGCTACACCCACCGCTGGTAGCCATCGACAAGTTCTCCAAGTGGATCGAGGCTCACCCGATCAGGCAAATCAAATCCGAGCAAGCGGTTCTATTCTTCACTGACATCATCCACAGGTTCGGGGTTCCTAACACCATCATCACTGACAATGGGACACAATTCACCGGTCGCAAGTTCCTGACGTTCTACGATGACCACCACATCCGGGTGGCCTGGTCGGCCATAGGACACCCTAGGACGAATGGCCAAGTAGAGCGTGCCAACGGCATGATCCTACAAGGCCTTAAGCCAAGAATATTCAATCGGTTGAAGAAGTTTGGCAAGAAATGGCTTGCTGAACTCCCGTCAGTCGTCTGGAGCCTAAGAAACACCCCGAGCCGAGCCACGGGATTCACACCGTTCTTCCTGGTCTATGGAGCCGAGGCCATCCTCCCCACTGACTTAGAATACGGTTCCCCAAGGCTACAGGCGTACAACGAGCAAAGCAACCGCACTACCCGCGAAGACGCCCTCGACCAACTGGAGGAAGCCCGAGACGTCGTGCTGCTGCACTCAGCCAGGTACCAGCAAGCCCTACGACGCTACCAAGCCCGGCGTGTCCAAAGCCGAGACCTGAAGGT